>NC_133620.1:107590644-108190644 GCF_048593235.1 Sminthopsis crassicaudata
AACTTATTTGGTATGCACTGTTTTGAAATTGATTACTCAATGTATTGATCTGTGTTAGAGATCATCTTTTTATATACTCATCAAGATCTACTCCCTCTAAGGAGTCGGGAAATTAATTGATTAGAATTAATTAATCAGAATCAGTCAAGTTAATGCAACTGTAGCTGGGATTAGAGTTCTAAAAATATTGAGTGAAAGTCTGAGGTTTGAGCTAGAGATCACCAAAAGACCTGATTACTAGCAAAACAAAATTGAAGTAATTGTTGTATTAAAATATTAAAATAAGATTTATTTTTGCAGGAAATTTTATCAGAAAAAAGATGTCTACTAGTAAGCTGAACTGGAATTCCAGTTCAGCCTCTTCCAGAATGTCTAGAAGGAGAGATTTTTAGAAGGCCAAATGACCTCAGGAGGAGATGGTCTCAGAAATCAGGCAGCTGCATGAGATGTCTGAGCCCTAAGACATAGTGGACTGATGAAATGGACAGTGGGAGTGGGTTCATTTCCTTTACTTTTCCCCACACACCTTATTCTTTGTGAGGCCTACTTGCCAAAAGAGACTATTCTCAATGGCTCCTGTTAAGAAAAAAATGGATAAGCTCAACTAACAGAAGCTTATCATGTATAGCAGGCTAAGAGGTTAAGGTTTAAAAAAAACCCCACAAAACACACAAAAGGATGGTGTTATATAAAGGGCTTGATAGAGGGATTGAATCCCTTTTCTTTGTAATTTCCAGTTTTCAGCTAAAATTGCCAAATTTCCATATTTCAGATAATTAGCATCGCTAGTAAGACCTTAGGACTCTTTTTCACAGATGAAAGCATTTAAGAGACTTTGTTATATGAACTGTGTAGAAAACCATTATCTCTATCTTCTACATTTATAAATAGTTTTTCAAACATATTTATCAGTCTTTTAACAATTGAGTCTATAACCCAAAAAAGTTTATTTTTCTAATAATATTTCTAATATTCAAATATATTCTAGGCACTTTACAACACTATAACATTTAATTTCCTCAAGCACCCTAGAAGCACTACCTGTATCAAATTAGAAAATTGTGTCTGAAGTCACTATAATTATGGTATCCCCTGAGATTTAACCACGTAGTAAAATATCAGTGACAATCACATAAAATGAGCTAAAAATTAATTTGATTCTCTCATGGATTCCACATGTGTATAGGTATGTTAATTTTTTGAAGCCTTATCATCTATATACCAAATTATACCATAAATTTCACCTTGAACAAAGCTTGAAACATGTTCTAGTATGGCAACTGAGTAAAAGCTTTAAAAAAAAGATAATAAGCCCAAAGATAATAAAGACCTATTTATTTTGCCAAAATTTTGTTCTAATGCCAAGTAGAATAATTTCTAACATCATAATGGTCCTACTAAGAGAAGATATCTCCCTAAAAAGTCAGTATCTAGCAATATTATTTTCCAGTTTCCTCAGCAACTTTTGTCAAGTAATGAGTTCTTTTCTCAGAAGCTGGAGTCTTTTGAGTTTATCAAACAGTGTATTACTATAGTCATTGATTATTGTGTCTTACGTACCTAATCTATTCCATTGATTCACCATTCTCCAGTACCAATAGTTTTGATGATTGCCAATGTTTGATAAACTTGAAAACATAAATTACCAAGAAAATTACTCCCTCTTTGAAAAGAACTGGTAGAAAACTGGAAAGCAATTTTGGCAAAAAAATAGGCTTAGACCAGCATCTTGCACCATATGTTATATTGAATACAAAATAGATATATGACCAGAATATTAAAGACCATACCATAAAAAATTTAGAAAAGAATCAGATAATGTGCCTTTCACAGATAGGGAGCTATGGATAAGGGATGAATTGTTAACCAAAAAAGAAATAAAGGTAATTACAAGAGATAAATAGATAATTTTGGTTACATGAAAGTTAAAAGCTTTTGTACAAATAAGATTAACTTATGCAGGATAAAAGGATGAGTGGTCAACTGAGAAAAAACTTTGTATCAAATGTCTCTCATAAAAATTTGATATCTAAAATATATATAAGATATAGACTTGCTAAGACAAATAGCAAATATATAATGTGTGTGCTATACATATTGCATATATTCATATGGGCTGTTTAAATGTGGCTTACAGGATTCATATAGCTATTTATGTGATGGGTTCACATTGATATTTCTGATAGATATATGATATCTCTGTGATCTATATCAGTAACTATGATATATGTTGATATATATCTTTGTAATTTTGTCGATCCAAAAAAGACTTTGATTCCTTCCTAAAGAGGAAAAAAAGGGACTGTAAGGCTATTCTCTGTGTTCTCTTCTGAAAGAGAATACTGAACTAGAATTTTATCTAATTACCCAGAGAATACTAAACTAGAATTATATCTATCCCTATCCTCAATATTTTGGGTCTAGGGCATAAATTTTTAGTTCAAGCCAATTCCCTGATCATTATCTCTCTTTTTTTTCCTTTAATTTTTTATTAATAACTTTATTTTTAAAATACATGCAAAATAGTTTTTAAGATGGACCCTTGCAAAACCTTGTGTTCCAAATTTTTATCCCTCTCTTCTTCCCATCCTTCCCCTAGACAGAAAGTAAACCAATATAGGTTAAACATGTACAATTCTTCTAAATATATTTCCACATTTATTATGCTGCACAAGAAAAATCAGATTAAAAAGGGAAAAAATGAGAAAGAAAAAAAAAGCAAACAAACAATAAAAAAGGCTAAAATACTATTTTGTGATTTATATTCAGTCCCATATTCCTCTTTCTGGAGGCAGATGGCTCTCTCCATCATGAGTTATTGGAATTGGCCTGAATTACTTGTTGAAAATCATTGTTGAAAAAAGCCAAGTCCATCACAGTTCATCATCACATAATCTTGTTGTTGCTGGTTCTCTTGATTCTGCTCCCTTCACTTAGCATCAGTTCATATAAGACTCTCAAGGTCTCTCTGAAATCAACCTGATGATCATTTCTTATAGAACAATAATATTCCATTTACACAACATAACATTCGGCAATTCCCCAACTGATGGGCATACACTCAGTTTCTAGTTCCTTGACACTACAAAAGGCTACTACAAATATTTTTGCACACATAGGTCCTTTTCCCTTTTTTATGATCTTTTTGAGATACAGGCCCAATAGTACTGATGAATCAAAAGATATGCATAGTTTGATAGCCCTTTGGATTAGTTCACACCTTTGCCAACAATGCATTAGTATCCCAGTTTTCTCACATTCCATACAACATTTATCATTATTTTTTCTTGTCATCTTAACCAGTCTGAGAGGTGTGTAGTGAGTTGTCTTTATCTACATTTCTCCACTCAATAGAGATGTAGAGCATTTCTTCATATGACTAGAAATGGCTTTAATTTCTTTATCTGAAATTTATTATCACATCCTTTGACCATTTATCAATTGGAGAATGGTTTGTATTCTTATAAATTTGAGTAAATTCTCTATGTGTTTTAGAAATGAAGCCTTTATCAGAGCTCTTAGATGTAAAATTTTTCTCAATTTTCTGCTTCCCTTCTAATCTTGGCTGCATTGATTTTGTTTGTATGAAATCTTTTTAATTTAATATCAAAATTATCCATTTTGTATTTCATAATGTTCTCTAATTCTTCTTTGGCATAAATTCCTTCCTTTTGTCTGAGAAGTAGACTATCTCTTGTTTTTCTAATTTGCTTATAGCATCACCCCTTTATGTCTAAATCATGAACTCATTTTGACCTTTTCTTGGTATAGGCTATTAGGTGTTCTGATGATTATCTCTTAATATAGGGAAGTATCCCAAAGTTTGTACCTGCAGGTTTGACTCCTTCCCACCAAAAATTAATTACCCAAAAGAGCATTACAAATAATAATAGAGGGTAAACCTACATATCGAAGGATAACAAAGTTTTTGCAGAGTGCAATATGCCAGAAACTATAGATTGTACAAAATGTATAAAGTAACTAAAACAGTTCAATATGGCAACTCAACATGTGCTGAAATGGCTAAATAAATAAAGACTTTGAGTTTTTTAAATGAGAGTGAACTGAAATCTTACTCAAACAAGAGAGAGGTCTCAATTTTACGCCAGGAAAAAATCCTTGGAATCTCTAAGGGAGGGAAGTAAGATATTAGGAACTTTTTGAACCAGCTTTTTTATTGGTCACAGTTTTCCAAAATCTTTTGTCTCTCTCCACGTGTCTTTCCTCAGAGAGTGTGTAGAATTTCACATGTCCTCAAAGAAGAACTGAAAAATATCTTTCTTCTCCAAAGATCTGGCGTTAATCCAATTCATTAAAAAGCCATGCAGCATTTTCTTCATCAATCTGGAATGATGGTTGGCAGACAACAAGCAGCACAGATCTCCCTCATCCAGATTAGTTAATAATTAGGCTACAAATATATAAGACCAAAAGCCATTTCCCAAGAGATAAGTGGTCAAAAGATTTAAACAGAAAAGTTGCAAAATATTAGTAACCATATTAAAGCATATTCCAAATCATTGATGATAAGAGAAATGAAAACCAAAACAGCTCTGAAATTTTATCTCATACCCAGAAAACTGGCAAAAAAAATAGGACTATTCATTATTGAAGAGACTATGAGAAGAGAGGTGTGTTTTTGCATTGTTGGCAGAGCTATTGATGGGTACCATCACTCTTCTAAAGCAATTTGGAATTATATAAATGAAATTACTAAATTTTTTACTCAGAGAGTCCACTACTAGGCGTATTTTGCAGGTGGGTCATAGAAAAAAGAAAGCCTGCATAAACACCAAAATTTGTATAATTACCCTGTCTGTGATAGCAAAGAACTGAAAACAAAGTAAATGCCCATCAATTGGGGAATGGCTAAACAAGTTATGGTGCATGAATGTAATAGAATGTTACTGTTATAAGAAATAATGAGCATAATGATTTTAAAGAAGCATAGAAAAAACTTACAGAAACTGATGGAAAGTAAAGTAAGCAGAGACAGGAAAATAACATAGAGAATGATTACAATAATGTAGATGAAAAGAAGAAAACCACACAATAATCAAAACTGAATGTTTAAAGGCTACATCTCACCTCCCTCTTTTGCAGAAGTTAAAGTCTATGGGAATGGAATGTTGCACATTAGCATCAGATTCTTATTGGAAATGCTGACTGGTTTTGCTGAATTTTTATTTTCTTAAAATTGTTTTTGTGGTGAAGAATGGTTCATTGGAATGGATGAGGAAGAAGTTACAAAGAGAAATCTAGGGGATATGAAAATAAAAAAATACTAATTAAAATATTTAAAAAAAAAAAGGATGTTGAAAAACCATATATGTATTTGGAAAAATAAAATACCCTTGAAAAAGTCTATTAAAAAAAAAAAGAAAAAAAGGAACTAAGACTGTTTATCTAGGTGAATAGCAGGTGAAGGATTACAAGAAAAACTGGTACTATTGTTTGAAAACCTAGAAAAAGTTAAAGCCTCTGAAATGTTTGTGTAAAGGATTTCTAGGTAATATGTGCAACAAGAAGTCAAACTAGATGTTTTCTCTGATTCTCACAACTGTTCAAATCTCTTAAAAACACAAATTATGTTTCAACAATAAAGCAATTTCATCAATTTCCATGGTCTAGGACACCCAGAATCCAAAAGAAGATTAATACCCCCACTCCAACAAAAAACTAAATTAAAACCTCTGATCCTGATGCTCACTGACTGAACTCACTTAGCACTTACTTCTATGCTGTTGGAAGCAAAATTTCATTAGTAGATCCAAGGGCATGGCAAAGGCTTACATCAAACTCCATCACCCCTTACATCCTGGTTCCCCCTCTTTCTGATGTTGTGGAGACCTCAGCTCCAGACAGAGAACATTTGTTTGGAATTCAACAGCCTGCTTGGTCCCAGCCCTTTAGGAGCAAAAAGACTGGTGGGAATGCAACTCAGAATCACTGGCACAGTAAAACTCTGATTCTGGCGCCAAGGTAAAAAAGGTCTCTGAAATGTCAGTGCTGGGCTAATGAACTGAGAAACACAGAGAGTGGGAGAGGTCACCGGGACAAAGTATAATGTATGTGGGGGGCTTGCAGCCTTCCACCAAGTCTGAGGGAAAGAGCACAGCATTCAGCCAAGGCTAGTTTGGACCATCCAAAAATCATTTGGGGCAGGGATTCCAGGCTACTGAACTCTGAATTGCTCAATGTGGGAGGGGGCTGAGACACTTTGAAATCTTCTTTTCAAGGAAACCAGAGGAGAGGGAGTCAGGAAGTGCATGATAAAGAAAAAAAGGGGAAAGGGGAGGACTGAAAATACAAAAGATTTTGGGAAGAAATCTTAAAAACCTTGGAATTAAACAGGTGAATTAACAGGAAAAACAGTAACAAAAGAAGGAAATTTGATCTCCATATCTAGTAAACAAGGTATCTATGAATAAGCACTTCAAAATAAAGGAAAATGATCCAATACTTGATGAGAAGGAAAACTGGAATTTGAGGAGAGTGTGGAACCACAACATGTTCTTTCTGAATGGTTTAAAACAGAAATGAGAAACATGAAAGCAGAATTTATATTCTGCGCAGCAAAAGTAACCAAGTAGTCATGGATCTGTAATAATAAGCCCCACCAAAGAAACAAAAGAGAGAATAGATTAGAAATGTAAATACACAGAAATGAAGGACAACCTAGAATAAGAGAAGAAGAAACAAGAACATTCAAAGAAAATATGCTCACTAGACAAAGCAAAACATACTGAACTCACAGAAAGGATGCACAGAATCAACATCTAAGAATTATAAGTCTCCCAGAAGTCTATGGACAAGACAAAAAATCTTAACAACATTAATGAAGGAAAGAATAGAGGAGAATTTCCCATTAACTTCTAACCCCAGAAAATGAAATTCCAATGGAAAGAATTCACATTAAAAACAACACAACAACAACAACAACAACAACAACTGGAAACTCCAAACACATGCAATGGTTAGACTTAGTAATGTAATTCAGATATCAAATTGCTTGCCTTTTCAGGAATAGGAGAGGCAAGGGAAAGAGGGACAATTTGGGACTGAAACATTTTGAAAATGAATGTTAAACATGTAACATGTATTGGTCAACCTGGGGGTCAACATGTATTGGGGGGTGGGGGGAAGGAGGGGAAAAATTGGAACAAAAGGCTTGGCAATTGTCAGTGTTGTAAAATTACCCTTGCATATATCTTGTAAATAAAAAGCTATAATAATAAAAAAGAAAATAAATGTTAAATATTGTTTTTATGCATAATTAGAAAAAACATATAAAAATTTCCAAACAACCCCCACCAATCTAATTCAGAAAAAAAGTTCTGTAAGCCATTAAAGAAAGACCTTCAAATACAAAGGAAAGGACATTTGAATAACATAAGACTATTCCATACCAGAGCTCAGTGGATAATGTACTCACATCCATGCCTTCTATCTATGTAAACTCATTTTAACTGCCCTAATAATTATAAAATCTTTAGGAGTTACATATATCATTTTCCCATATAGTGAGATAAACAGTTTAACTTTATTGAGATAAATTATGATTTTTTTTCATGTTTACATTTTTTGCTTCTCTTGGGTCTTCTGTTTTGTAGAGTACGGGTTAGCTCCCTGGAGGGCTTCAGGGTCAGCAGAGTCAGGACAAATCAAAGTCCTTGGTCTTTAGAGGGAGAAGTGAAGGAGGCATCCATAAGGCTTGACAAAGATGTTTCTTGGAGTCCAGAGTCTCCAGCCTCTCTCCTCCCCATCCTGCTGCCAAGTGACTCTCACTTCTCTCCCTCTGCCCCCCAATGCCTACCAAACATTCAGCAAGCACCAAAAGTGAGAAGAGCCATGATCCAAATATATGCTAATAAGCTATTGTCTCACATTGAATATGTAATTAGCCTTAAGTGCGATGCATTCTCAGATTCAAATACACCTATTCAGAGTTTCAGTTCTCTACATCTCCCTTTTTTTTTTTTTTGTTTTAGAACACAAGTGGTCTCTCCCTCCCTGACTCTCAGAGAGGTGAGAACCCCAAAAAAGGAGGTGATCACATCCCATCCTGACTTCTTAGGAAGAGAGATAAAAAACACCAAAGGGGAATGGGGAGTCAAACCAGATATTGTTAGCGGGTTTCTGGGCTGAAGGGTCTTACTAGAGACAAGTATGTACAAACCCATCAGCATGGGAGGTATTACACAAGCACATAGCAATAAGGCACAGGCTATTAGTGATGACTCCCCCATAGCCACTGAAGGCTCAATGTGGTGTAACATGGATTGTACATGCAAGTAGTGATAAACAAACAATATAAATCAATGAGGTCTTGTAAAAGATTTCCAGAAGTCCTACAACAAGGGTATGTAAATAACAGTCACACATAAGCTTTCTTCAGCAGCCAAGAGATAGTCCAAAACCAATCTATTGTCCATTGCTTCATGCGTCAGGGAATCCAATGATTTTTGAGGGTTTTGAAGTCCTGCAACAGTGTCTTTAACAATTTTTGATGTCCATGAGTCAAATGACATAACTGCCAGGCTCTTTCAGAGGTGGGCACAATCAGCAATGGAACCACCCAATGTTTCTTGGGTCTTCTCCTTCGTTTCAAGGGTCTGCTCCATCTCTCTCTCCGATGGACAAGGCGAATACGGCTCGTTGGCACCCATCTGATTCCTTCTCCATCTATGGAGATACAAGCAAACTCTCTCCCCCGAACAGTTAACCTATCTGGTCCCTTCCATTCACCACTTTCTGGGTCTCTCCACATCACCTGGCGATTATCTAAAGACAGTGGAGCTGCTCGCACTGGACACTGCCCTTCTGGTGGGTTATAAAACCTGTCTGCCAGAGCCAGTGCACTGTTTGAATGTCAAAATTTTCTATTCAGCTCTGGTCTTTTCATCAGAAATGCTTGAAAGTTCTTTATTTCATTAACTTTCAATGTTTTCTGCTTGAAGGATTATGCTCAGTTTTGCTGGGTAAATTATTCTTGGTTGTAATCCTAATTTCTTTTGTCTTCTGGAATCTCATATTCCAAGCCCTTCGCTCCTTTACATGGAAGCTGATAAATCTTGTGTGATTCTGTGGTTCCAAAATATTTAAATTGTTTCCTTGTGCCTGCTTAAAGTACTTTCTCTTTGACCTGGGAGCTCTGGAATTTGGCTCTAATAATCCTGGGAGTTTTCAATTTTAAGACCACTTTCAGGAAGTGATTTTGTGATCTCTTTCAATTTCTGTTTTACACTCTGGATATCCTAATATCCAGATATCTTTTTAGATATTAGAGCAATTTTTTTCTTTTTTTAAAATTATAGTTTTTTTTAAATTTTCAAAATATATACATGGGTACTTTTTGACATCCACCCCTACAAAACCCTGTTCTAATTTTTTCTCTTTCTTCCCCCCACCCCTCCTCCAGTTCAATATATGTTAAACATGTGTACTTCCTCTATACATATTTCTACAAATATCATGCTGAATAAGAAAAATCAGATCAAAAAGGAAAAAAATGTGAGAAAGAAAACAAAATGCAAACAACAACAGAAAAAATGAAAATACTATGTTGTGGTCCACATTCTGTTCCCACAGTCCTCTATCTGAGTGCAGATGCTTTCTTCATCACAAGACCATTGGAACACCATGGTCTCATTATTTAAGAGAGCCACATCCATCAGAACTGATCATCTTATAATCTTGCTTGTTGCTGTGTACAATAATCTCCTGGTTCTGCTCATTTCACTCAGCATCAGTCCATGTCAGTCTCTCCAGGCCTCTCTGAAATCATCCTGTTGGTCATTTCTTATAGAACAATAATATTCCACAACAATCATATACCATAACTTGTTCAGCCATTCTCCAACTGATGGGCATCCACTCAGTTTCCAATTTCTTACCACTAAAAAAGGGTTTAGCTCAATTTTTCTTAATAATTTTTTGAAATATAATATCGACTTTTTTCTTTGAACATAGCTATCAGGTGGTCTAATAATTCACAGGACTGCTTTCTAGAACTTTTTGGTCCATTATTTGGGTTTATTTTAAATTAACATTTTAAAAAACCAAGTATTGGTTTTCTTTCTCTCTCCATAGGGAAAAAGAAAAATACTTGTAAGCAAACTAAATTCCTATAAATGCCTGTCTTACTCTGGACCTTGAATTCATAACTATTTTAGGAAGTGGGCAGTATGCTCATCAGCCCTCTAGAATCATGATTTGTCATTGCCTTAGTCAAAAGTCACAAAATTATTTTTCTTTATAATGTTGGTTGTGTTCACTTTTTTCTGCATCAGTTCATGCAAGTCTTTCCCAGATTTTCCTGAACCCATTCTTCCATCACTTTTTCCAGCTCAATAAATATATATTAATATATATTATCATGTGTGTAAACATCTAATTAATGGGTTTAATTCTCAGTTCTCTGTCTCTACAAAAAAAGAACTGCTACAAAAATTTTGTGTACATATGAGTACTTCTTTTTCTTTGATTTCTTTGGGGTGCAGGCTATTGGCTCATTTGTATTCCCTGTCCCAACACAAACTCATTTAAACACCAAAAACTATGGTTCCAAACACATATCAGAAGCTCCTTAAGAGGTTTCTAAATCACCTTGATGTTGGCTATCTAAGGCAAGAATACAGCAAAGGAATGGGAGATTTGACCAGAGGACAAAGCAAAAATAAGAATTGATAAATAAGTAAATATCGATTTCACTTGGTACAGCGCTAAATATACCAAATATGTTTATATAATTCCTGCCTTTTGGGAGGCTTATAATCATGGGACTTGATTTTGAGCAGGTGAATGGATAATTACATTCTATTTCTATGTTTGGGTCCACACTTTGCCTTCTTGTTTTTAAATCACTATTTAACCTCTAGGCTTTGAGATGATGGATCATTTGGGGGAAGAGAGGGAGGGATAAATTTGGACACATGCCCTCAGGGAAGTATTTCCTCATAAAGGGCAGGAGTCAGCATGATAGAATAGAGCTATATACCGGAAACCAAACCTGAACTCCTCTTCCTTGCCCTTGGTATTCAGACTTCTGGCTTCCTTGTGTGGGTTGATTGGCATTTGCCCATTGTCCTGGAATTGTTAAGCTTCCCTGACGCAAATAGTTTTGTGGGTGGAGCCAGTGCTGCCTTAGCCTTAACCTATCAATCAGCCAGGGAATGAGATGCCCTCCAGTCTATGCAACTAACCCAGATTCTAAAACCCAGATGAGGACCAGAGCCTAAGAAGCAATATTCCCAAACTGAGAATTCTGCTGGTTATTGATTGAAATCAGGAAGCTTTTCTATCACTGATCTTTCTCTTCTTTCTTTTGGTAGAATCCCTGATCTGAAACTAGGGATCTTAACACATATTTTCTTCTAATTATAGTTATCCCTTCCACATCATCGGGTTAGGGTTGTTGTGCCCCTGTGATCTGGAAAATCTGTGTAAAAAATTTTGGCTCTCTCTTCATAGCAGAGAAATCTGAATTTTCTTTCTTTTTCTTTTATGGTGCATTTATAGTACCTTATTGTAAAATTTGAGTTAAGTATTTGATGTTAGGTGATATATACTAAGTAAATATACTATGCATATTGTATGCATTTCTGAGTTTCTAAACTTTTTCTGTGTCATCTGTAGTTTTCCGAAAACTTCTGAAAAATTCCGATTTAATTTCTTATGCCAGCTCATGATATATCAAAATCACAATGGGAAAGTCATTCTGTAGAAGAGATAATTATTGCTTTTCTATGATTTGCTGATGTATGAAATTTGGAAATCTTCTTCATAAGCACAAAATTCAGAGTTCAGCAAAGAAAAGGTTTGGGAAAATAACTAGAATTTGACAGTTCTTTTATGTATAATATTTATGTACTTTTAACTTCCTTTTTCACTAAGACCAATAAATTGTAGTCAGTGTGTTGAATTTCTGAGTACTTTGACCTTGGGAAAGTAATGATCGGAGAGAGAGGAAAACCTAGAAATGGCATAGAAGTTTCTGAACTAAAGATTTAATTTTTCCCCTTCTTATTTTGAACAATATCTATATATGATTCCCTACCCAAATTCTAAATCTGATCTAATATGGGTTATACTGGTCAGTGCTAAGGCCTGAAGTCAACAACATGGTGAGAGTGGGAAGGCTACCTAGTTGTCTGCAGGGTCAGTGGCTAGAGAAAATACTCAAGTCTTTAGAAGATTAACATTAGAAATCTGGGAGAGAGAATTGAGATGGTGACTGGTTCATATACTATACTCCCTCAATAGATAATTGATACAATGACATGCTATTATCCCATAGGCTTAAGGAAGGGAGCTAATGTGCCAGTTTAAACAGCTGCCACTTTTGCAGTGATCTAAGTGTCACATGTGGGGCAAACAAACTATTATACTTGAAGCACATATGGCAAATTGAATTCTGAATCAGGAGACCTAATTTCTTTGATTCCTATCTTTCACTAATGCTATATGATATTTGCTCAGTAATTTTGTCTCTGTTATTCTCAGTTTCCTTCTCTGTAAAGTAAATACTTAGGCTACAAAATCATGTGGGTTCCTTCCAGCTCTATAAATTTCTAACTCAAAATCAGTAGTGATGGGGAATTTTTATTTTCATAGGCCTTAGGTTTCCATGTATATGGTTTCACACGGTGACATCTAGAGGCATGTGCATTGATTAGAGCAGGGGATCCTAACTTCTTTTGCATCATGGTCCCTTTTAGCAATCTGATGGAACTTATGGATCTCTTCTCATAATAATTTTTTTTTTGAGGCTGGGGTTAAGTGACTTGCCCAGGGTTACACAGCTAGGAAGTGATAAGTGTCTGAGATCAGATTTGAACTGGGGTCCTCCTGAATTCAGGGCTGGTGCTCTATCCACTGTGCTACCTAGCTGCCCTCATAATAATGTTTTTAAATGTATAAAATGAAATATATAGGATTGCCAAGGAAGCCCAATTATATTTATCAAAATATGAGTAAATTAAGTTTACAGAACATAGGTTAAGAAACTTTGAACTAGATGACCTATGAGACAAGGTAAAGATTTTATCTTAATTATATGGAAAATGTCACATTACTCAATGATATGGAAAGCAGAAGAATGGAGTGAGCTGTTATAGTGATTTTTAATCAGCTTCTTATCTTTTAAAACGGGGTTGTAAAAGGGGTAAACTAATCCAGAACAGAGGAAATGGTGGACTTTTAATGACAAGACAGCCTTACAGAACTGAGAAGACTGGGGATACAAACCTTCTTGCTAGCACAGACCAAATTATTTTTCAATAATAGTCTGGCATGAGCTTTTCTTCCCCACCCTGCCATGCCCAGATCTATCCCAACAGGGGTTGATTGCTTAGGCTTTTATAATTCTCAATTCCTGTTCCAAAGAGCTATTGTGGTTTAAATCAATGTGCTTCTGAAATAAGTGTGCTTATTATTCCTGGTATACATTCTTTGTCATGTTTTTATACCACTGTGACATAATAGTCTTTGTATTGTGGTACAATGCTAGTCCTTTCAAGAAATCTCTAAGGGCTTTCAAATCAAGACCCACAGCCACCTGACAGATGGAGAAACTAAGCTCAGGCCCACAGAGAGGCGGAACCATGGCTATGAGGCAGGGGCCGAGAAAAAGCAAATCCAGTCTCCTCTTTACAGGTTTGAGACTCTGGTGCCTGCTCACACCGGCTCTGTCTTTAAAGAATGAGGTTTATATAGTAGTTTAGACAGTTCAGTTATAGCCATCAGAACAATCTGACTTCTTTAGATGAATAGTTCTAAGCTGATTCTTCCTCCACAATGCTTCTGACATCTGTGTCCAACTTGTGACCCTAACTATTCACAGGGACTCTTGAAAAAGCTTCTAGAAATCTATTCCCCAATCAAATGTAAGCTCTACCAGGGCAGGTGCTGCTCCAGCTTCACCGAAATCTCCAGGCTTCTAATCTAATCTTGGAAATCAGATGATGAAACTGGATACTTCCTCAAGCAGGGCAACCTTGGAGAGAGCTCTGTGAGAGACCCTGCTCTCCTGGCCGGTGGGGACTGCCGGGCCAGAGCAGTACCTGCAGCGGGCCCTCCCAGCAGAGGAGTACCTGCAGTGGGCCCATGCAGCTGGCCCAGTGTAGTACCTGCAGTGGGCCCTCCCAGAGGGGCAGTACCTGCAGTGTGCCCACCCAAAGGGGCAGTACCTCCAGTGGGCCCTCCCAGTGGGGCAGTACCTGCAGTGGGCCCATGCAGCTGGCCCAGAGCAGTACCTGTAGCGGGACCACCCAGCAGAGGAGTACCTGTAGTGGGCCCTCCCAGCGGGGCAGTACCTGCAGCGGGCCCTCCCAGCGGGGCAGTACCTGCAGCTGGACCACCCGGCGGGGCAGTACTTGCAGCGGGCCCTCCCGGCGGGGCAGTCCCTGCAGCGGGCCCTCCCGGCGGGGCAGTACCTGCAGCTGGACCACCCGGCGGGGCAGTACTTGCAGCGGGCCCTCCCGGCGGGGCAGTACCTGCAGCGGGCCCACCCAGTGGGGCAGTACCTGCAGCGGGCCCACTCGTACCTGCAGCGGGCCCACCCGTACCTGCAGCGGGCCCACCCAGCGGGGCAGTACCTGCAGCGGGACCACCTGTACCTGCAGCGGGCCCACACAGACTTGTTTCATCCCCGTGCAGGGCTGGATTCTCTCTGGACGGTGTGATCCAACAACCAGCTCCCAGCTGCTTCCCAGAGACCAGTTGCTGCCTGTGGGGATGCTTTCCGGGGCTTGA
This sequence comes from Sminthopsis crassicaudata, assembly GCF_048593235.1. Lineage (NCBI taxonomy): Eukaryota > Metazoa > Chordata > Mammalia > Dasyuromorphia > Dasyuridae > Sminthopsis > Sminthopsis crassicaudata. The sequence continues at coordinate 107,605,399 of NC_133620.1, forward strand.
ATTTTGGCCTTGATATTCTCCATAGTGTTACTTGGTTCCACTTCCAGTCCCTTAAGGTTCAAAGATCAGCATCTCAGCCGGAGGGCGGCTCTTTCTGGAGCCTGCAGTCAGTAAGTAACTGTGGCCCAGGGGCGGGGCGCAGTGTCTGCCCGCCTGGCCCTGCCGTTTTCCGCAGGGTCCCAGGGTTTGCTTCCCGGGCGCCGGTCTTGCCGGTCTCCGGGAGAGCGCCAGCGTTTCCCTGGCCTTGCCTGCTTCAGAATCTGAGGGACGGCGGGCTCGCCCACAGGGGATGGCGATGTTGGCGATGATGACATTAAGGCCCCTCGCATTGAGTGAGGAATGAGCACGTGGACGAGATTCAGGCCCGTGCCATGCATGGAAGGACCAAGGAAGGCCGGCCTTGGGAAGGAAGGGCTTGGATGCAGAGGCCCTTGTGATGGTCGCCTGGGTGTCTGAAGGGCCACCGCGCGAGGGGGCTTTAGATTTTTTTCCTCTGGGCTGCAGAGGTCAGAGTGAGGACTAATGGGAGGAAACTGGGCTAGGCTTCGACCAAATATTAAGAATAGTTGCTATCCAAAATGGAGCAGATCGCCTCCTGGGGACAGTGAGCGGCAGTCTATCACCCCCCAGCCCCCACCCCATTCCCACCTCCGAGCACACGAGGCAGCGCCGGTGGGCACAGAAATTAGATAAGGGAGAATTAGGCCGGGATGCAGGGCGTAGAACCGGCCGTCCCTTAAGGCTCCAGGGAGCGTTTTCCAGACCCAGACACTGAAAGAAAGAGGGCCTTTCCTCACACGACAGAGCCGTCCGTGGTCACCTCCACAGACAGACAGGCCTTCGGACCGGGACGGCTCCCCTGCCCCAATTCCATCAGGCACAGGCTGGGCGGGAGGCCCCTCCCCGCTGGCTGCTGCCTCAGCACTCTCCTCCCCATCATTAACAATCTGTCCTTCCCTGCTTCCCCTGGGCTTAGTGCTCCAGCTGTCCCACCCCCACCCCGCCCCCTACCTACTTCCAGCCCAGGCAGAGGCTGAAGGCCCTCATTCTAAGGACAGAAATAGCTGTGCCCGGGCTCTGGATTATTTATATCTGCTTCTAAGCGAGCGCTCTGCCTGGAGGGCATTTGCGCTGTAGGGAAGCAGAGCCACATTCCAAGTCCCAGGCACCTCCGACTCCTTTGGAGGGTTTGTAGCAGTGACCAGCAGGGAATCGTTGGGCTGGAAGGGACCCGAGCCAGGAAGCAGGGCAATAGTGCTGAGCTAGAGGGTCCTGGGATTTGCCCCTTTCAATATTTTAAATAATCTGACTGGTGATATTTGTGATAATTTATAAATTAGCATTTAATAACTAAGGCCTATTAAAAATGGTGATCTAGCTAAATTCTCTTCGTCTAGAAAATTCCACTGTGGGGGAAAAACCAACCAACCCCCCAAAATCCCGGACCAGCCTGTGTTGGTGGTATAGTTAGAAAGTCTTGGCTATTCCTCGCCCTGTCCCTTCCTCAGAAGCATGAAGGGATGGAAACTTTCTTTCACAGGGCCATAGAGTTAAGAGCAGAAAAAGACTTTTGGATTCATCTGCCTTTTCTTGTTTTACCCACGAGGAAATGGGGATTCAAATAAACTAAGGGTGAGAGACCACCTGGTGTAGCAATAATCTAGACCCCCTAGACTCACCAACCCTAGAGAGGCATCTCACTAAAGAAGGATATCAAAAGGAGGAAATGTAAGTGATTCAGAAGCCAACCAATCTCTGAGAAGATATCAATAAACTTTATTAAGCTTCTATGGGCCAGGTACTGTTGGGGCTGGGGATACAAGCACTGTACAATGAAATATTCCCCACTCCCAAAAGCTTGTTACCTATGGGGGAAGGAAGCTACAAGTACATATAGTAATACAAACTTTATAAATTAATGCTTGTCCGGTCTATTTCCAACCTCTCTCTTTCTTCGAAGCAGTTAAACACAGGATAGCTTCAGGGAGAGGGCCCTAGCAATGGGAGGGATCGGGAAAGGTTTCTGCAGAAGGTGGTACCTGAGCTCCACAAGCAGCAGCTAGAAAGCCCACGAGGCAGAGGTAGTAGCAAGTGCATTCTAGGCACATGGGATGAGGTAGTGTTGTCTATGGGGAACAAGAAGGCCAGTTTGGCTGGATTGCCCAGGAGAGGAGGGAGAATAAGGTCTGATAGGGCTGGAAAAACAAGTTAGGCCAAGCTATGAAGGCTAAATAGTGCATATTTTATCTTAAAGGTAATTATGAAGCCACTGGGATTGAGTGAGTAGGAGAATCACAGATCTGTATGTGAGGAAAATCATTTTGGCAGCTTTGCGTTGGATGGTCTAGTGGTGAGAAACTTTGAGTTAAAAGAGACCTATTAGGAGATAGTGGAAAAGATCCAAGGGAGGAGTGATAGGGGTCTGAAGCTGTGATCTGGGACATGGAGATGCAGCGATTGGAAGATCTGACAATTTATTAGCTATGTGGGGATAGGGAAGGAGTCAAGCAAGATGCTGAGATTAGGAGAATGGTGAAGCCTTTGACACAGGAAGGGAACTCTGTAAGACGGGAGAGTTTGGAGAGAAGATGAGTTTAATTTGGGACGTGTGGAGTTTGAGATGTTTTTGAGATATCTAATTTGAAATCTTTGAGAGGCAATTAACAATGCAGAAGTGAAACTCGGGGGAAGAGAATGCGGCTATGTGTACAGATATACACACGCATGTATGTGTTTGTTGCATGTGCATTTAAAAATACTTCACCCTAAGCTTAAAGCAGTTTTCCTGAGAGACAGACCTGATACGAACAGGAGGAAATATGACTCCTGAACTTATGAGAGAATGACACACTGAAGCCGGTCCCTCTGTGCGTGGAAATGGGATCTCATAGAGACAGTGGTGCAGTGGAAAATGTACTGGGCCTGCAGTTAGAAGAACTGAGTGCAAATCCAGCCTCCAGACTGGATATTTAATCCTGGGTAGTCACTTAATGTTTTCTCATCTGCGAAGTGGCGATAATAAAAGCATTTAATTGTACCTTCTTCCCAGGGTTGATGTAAAGATCAAATGAGGTATTTCGAAGTACTTTGTAAACCTTAAAATGCTATTAAAATGCAAGCTATTTCAAGAGAGGTGAGGAGACACAGATGTCAAGTTTGTAACAATGGACAGAGGATCCCTAGAGTTAGCAAAATGTGGGGAAGCCAGTCCTTTCACATGTCTCTCAATTCCCAAAGCTTGTACCTCAGATGAAAACATTTTCTCTTTGATTTAATCAAGTTCTTATCTTGTTCCTGGATCAAGAATTCTTTTATTTTTACCTATTCTTTGATCTATTCTAATTTATATATAATTCATTTCTTTTATTTTTTTTTAAATAAAGATGTGCACTAAAATATATGTAATAGTCTTCTGGATAACCAGTGTTTGGAGTGAGGGAGCTAAGCTGGCAATAGTAAGGTATTATCTTCCCTTTGAAAGGGATCAGTGAAAAAGATGCTTCTCCTGGGCCACAAAGTAGTATATTCCTAAACTTCAATTTTTGTGTTAGACATCACTCTAACCTGATGTTGCTTCTGAAGATAGGCAGGGATATAAGCAAGTGCCCAGGCAAAATCCTGCTCCTGTTTCCTACAGAGACAGAAATCAGAGACAAAGTGGACCAAATCCAGAGCAGATATCAATGCATGTGTGAGCTGAGATGCATTTTACAAGATGGTTATCCCCAGCTATACCCCATATACTTTAGCACACACAGACAAACATCTTAGAGTCATCTGTATATAGATGGCAGTTAAGCAATTGGGAGCTAAGGAAGTTGTCAAGAGAAAGATTGGGGAGAAAGCCAACGACAGAACCTTGGAGAACATCCACAGTGATGGGTTGTAATGTAGTAGGAGTTAAAAAAGAATATGGACAGTGATCCTAGAGCCAGAAAGTACAGTCAAAAACAGCCAGAGAAAGAATGTCCAGGGGAGGTCAGAAAGGTCAAATGTAACAAGACAGGCAGAGGCTGAAGACTGGGAAAAGACCATCAAATTTGACAGGGATCGATCAGAGTGAGGTCAGAAATTAGACTGCAAGGGTTGAATGAGGAGCCAGTGTAGACAGCTTTCAGGTTCACTAAGAAAGGGAAAAGATACAGGATGGTAACTTACACTAAGGATGAGGCAATGAGATGGCATTCACACGTAGGAGGAGCCGGCCTTGACAAGGAGAGGCTCCCTCTTTGTCAGAGATGACAGCCTTCATTATGTTGTCAGAGCTTCCTTCTCTCTTGTAGTCAGTCTCAGTTAAGGGAGGGTTACTTGGTACATGGTTTTGACATACAAAGATGCAATGCTGCTGTCTTGTCTTTTACTACTCTTTCCAGCAGAGGTTAAAAAAGCCCTGAAGAGCCCATTTTCTTCCTTGTCATAGTCCCTGTATGTTGACTCTAGAACCTGGTGGGTGAGTCTCTAAAGATATATGTACATATGCTCTTCAGGCCCCTGGGGTAACAACTCCTGGCAGAAGAGTCAGGAATAATATGCTTGCTGCTCTTGAAAGCCTCCAGTGAGAAACTCCAGAGAGACTAGGACAAAAAGTTAATGCTGCATAAATGGCTTTGCACTTCCAGTTGTTTTTCCTCTATCTACCTAACTTAAACACTGAGATTTTTATGTACCAACAGCAATTAGCCAGCCAAGAGAAATTTTAAAAGCAAACTCTGGAGTCCTTGATAACCTCTTTAGTTTATCCTTTGGATATATATATATTTTTCTGGATGTGTTCTACTGAGAACTACCTAAGGAATTTTCCTTTATTCTCATTTTTTACTGTATATTTTTTGGGAATATCTAATATAAGGATACATTTCTTGGGCTGATTGCTGAAAAATGTCAAATGACAATTCCCAATCATTAAAAATCTTCTATTAGGTACAGAAGTGAGATAAGCTACTAGAAATAATCTCTTTCTAAAGTTCTTCTTAGTCTGTTCCTTGAACCTACACTCTGTGTGTATACACTATATATATATATACTGTACATATACACTAGACAGTAGGCTCCTTGAGGACAAAGTCTATCATCTATTTTTTCACACCCTTTTCCAGCCATCCCACAGTCAGGACAGCCCTTTCTAATTTCTTTCTCTCCCTTCCTGCCTTTTAGTTCCTATTCCAACTCCCTTATTGCCTGGGCATCACTTTTACACATCTCCTGTCAAGTAGGGGACAGTTGCCAGGAGACATTCTGATTTTATCTCAGTCTACTACCTTGATAGTAGAGGAGAGAACTAGACAATGGAGAACACTGGTAAAACTAAACATCAGTTTGACTATCTCATTGGCTCCTGACATACCTAGCAAACTCATCAGCTGCCACAGTTGGCTTTTTTAAGCAGGTAGACTAGGCCAGGAGTGAAGACAAAAACACATCAAGACCTTAGGAAGGGAACAAAGACGTAAACAAGATCTCAGTTCCCCATGAACATAAGAGATAATAGCTCAACAGATTGCACAAATGAAACTGAAACTTAAGACTCCTTACTCTTTTCTAGCAAGGTTGCCTCATTTAAAACTCTTAATTTGGCTTTATTTTCCTTAAAATCTGGATTAATAACTCACTTTAATCTAATTTTAATATTCCCCTTCTCACTATGGAGAGTAGAGATAATATGAGAGCCACAGGTACAGTATGGTATAAAGGGACTATAGAGTTAAAGGATATAATTATAGATTTCTAGTAGATGAATCACTACTCTCCTGGCCCTATGTATAAAAGAATTGCTGGGGAAAGGTCAAAACTTTATCACATTGAACGTCCTTCTAGCTCTATCTAAAATCTATGATTTTACAATCAAACAGCCAACAAGCAGAAAGTAGAAAAAAAAAGATTGTACTGTTTCATCCTACCAAGTGGGTAGCTAAACTCTAAATAACAGTAAGATTTTCTATGCAAGATAGGGACTAAGTAGGAAGAGGGAAAAAAAACACTAATAATTAACATGTGATATAAGAATCATATTAATATCTGGCATTTTAAAATTTATTACTATAACAAAAGAAGTTGAACTCGGGTATTTAGGATATTTGGGAAAAAAGAAAAATGACTTTTCCACTTAAACCTCTATTTGAGAAGAAAAATGAATTTAGAATGGTTATTTCTGACTGAGACAAAGCATAGTAAAGGGAGGATGGCTTCTAGAATCAAAATTGAGCCAATAAAACTGTTGTTAAAAAGATCAAAACTTTGGCTTGTACTTTCCTGCTAACACCAGGAATAGGCAGTACCATGCCACCTGCTGGAAAAGTTTGTTAGACAGGAAGCAGCAGACAGATCCATCATATAATGTACGGACTTCAAGGTTAGAGTTTAAGTTGGATTGGGATTGGATCCAAGAAACGACTAAGAGAGCAGGCTTGGACCAACTGGCTGTAACAGGCATTATCTGAAACTAATGAGTTGATCCAACCCTTTCTTTCATCTGACTACTGGGTAGAAATCTCCTATATATATATTATTCTACAAAACTTTAGTAACTTTATTACCTTGTAATGATTCCAAAGAGCCATTATTTTCAATATCTTAACGGTGGTTAAAAATTATTCAAATTATCAATGTGAAGTCACTCGTCATACTAAAGGGACTTATCTATAGCCACAGAGCAAGTCAGTGATTAATTTGATCATGTTATAAAAACACAAATATGAAGACATAATGTGAGTATATACTTCACATATATACACACACATATTTTTCAGTTTTTTTTAAAAACTATTTTTAATTAATATTTTCTTTCCCTCCACCTCCCTATCCCATTGTAAAAACAAAACAAATCCCTTGTAACAAATATGTGTAGTCAAGCAAAACATTTTCACACTATGTTAAAAAATGTGTCTCATTCTATAGCTTGAGGTCATCACCTCAGGAAGCTGGAAGCATGCATCATCATCAGTCCACTATAGTAGGTCATTGCAGTGATCAGGATTCTTAACAATATTACTTTACAATATTGCTGTATAAATTATTTTGGGGTCTGTTCATTTCACTCTACATCAATTCATACATCTTCCCAAGTTTTTCCAAATACTCCTTTTTCATTATTTCTTACAGGACAATTAGCATATCATTATACTCACATATACTTTATTCAGTTACCTCCCAATTGATGGACATCCTCTTAGTTTCCAGTTTCTTTCCATTGTAAAAAAAAAGCTTCTATAGTTTTATACACAAGCCTTTTTTCTCTTTGATATCTTTGGTGTACAGTCCCTAGTAGTGGTATCACTGGGTATGCACAAATTTAGTGGCTTTTGGGGTATAATTTCAAATTGCTTTTCAGAAAGACTATACCTACAGTGCATTGGCCTCCCACAATAAACATTTTCCTTTCAGCTGTAAATGTATGACCTTGTTATTGCCAACACTGATAAAAACTAACACATACCCTTCCCGGCAGCTAATCTTTCATCTCCCAAGTCAGAGCAGATTCCAGTATAGCCACACTCAGTCCTACATGTCCTCATCTTTATTCATGCTAAGGCTTTACCTAGAATGTCCTTAAACAGAGCCCCTGAAAGCTTATTTTTAATCTCTGTTACAAATGCAATCTACCTCTTGAAACTGCTATTTTACTTTGTCCATTCTTACTTGTGGACATGTTTGATTCTTCTTTCCCTCCTCATTCCAGGAGAAACCTAAGCTCCATCTGGGAAAAAGACAGTTGTTTTTTTTTTTCTTTTTGATCCCTGGAGCCTCGCTCTTGGTAGGCACTTAAAGTTTGGTGCATTTAATTAAACTTGTTGAATGGAGGGGCACAACTGTACAAATAATTCAATATTGATTTCTACATGGCTTTTCAAAGTTACTCAGATTTTTATAAAAATTTGAAGCTGATCTACCTTCTGTTCAATAAACATTTCAATTAGACACCAATTATACACAGAAAATTTTCTTAGTTACAAATTCCTTTTGGCTTAGGATTAATGTTAAAATTATTTTGTTTCCTCAGCACACTATTAATATATATAGTGAGGCAACATAGATATATACCAGGTGACAGAGTAAGGTGAACTTGATATTAAAAAATTTCTCTTAGGTAACTCACAAAACAGATAATGCACATATGGATAACAATGTTTACCAAAATGTAGATACCCAACTGAAAACTGGTACTTGCTTGTAATAGTATTTACAAGCTGCTAACTGTAAGAAATGGTATGTCTGGCTTTCTAGATCCAGACTTGTTTTGAAAACACACAGAGTTTAAATAAAAAGCAATTTTAATATGAAGGGATATATACACTTTATAAAAATGGTTTGTCAAAAAACTATCTTCATTATATTGTGAAAAGGCATGGGAATATTTTTGAAAGATTTTCACAAGTATGGAAACATATCCAATTCCCTGAGTACTACAGTTAACTGAGGTTTTAGTGTATAAGAAGTATCCTCACTAGACAAAGAAGTCCTATATTCAATGATTCTAAGACTTCCCTCCAAAACAAAAACAATATAGCCAACTCACAAAAAATAGGAGTCAAACAGAATGCAAATCATTATGAAAGATCAGCATAAAACTTAGGATGGGTCTTTCAATATTAACAAAAAAAGGAAAACCCAAACATACACCAAAAAAAGCGCCAAAATTTCCTAGAGACTCCATCTACCACTTTTCTTTACCACCCAGCCATTTCTCAAGGAAATTACCCACATACAGATAAAATTTAAATTTAGAGAATCACTACTCAGAATGACATTTTTCAGTCAATTGTTTTAAACATCTCTAGTGCGCTAAATTTTTTTGATGTACATTATTCTCAATTAATGAGGTAGGCAGGAAAGACATCCTCCTTTTTTGATTCCCATGCCTTTTAAAAAACAAAATAGGGAAATCAAAAGTTTTATTATAGATGGATATTTGGTGGCTAAAATCGAGAATATGCATTGCGCTGTTGTTGTTGCAAGGGTTGTTGTGCTTGCTGTTGCTGAAGGCGAACTTGCTGGGAATAAGGATCTTCAAGAGATTTCACAATGATGGTGGTTTTAGGTCCAGTCTTCCATACAATTCCATTGGAGTCCTTCACAGAAGATTCAACTGTGATGTTGTGAGTTCCAAGAATAGCAAAGTTCAACAGAAATTGAGTGCTGAAGTAATCATTGTGTGGTTCAACATTCTGTTCCATCTCATTGGTTATACTGTCAAGGGGTATCTGAAATAGAGGAATTATTGTCATTAGGTACAACTAGTTGAGCGCTCCTAGTGCTTTTTGCAATCTCCTGCAATTGAGTGAGACCTAATTTCTTTCTGTAGTTTGTAGAAGCTTTGAAGAAATAAGATAAAACCACTACATTGACCAGGCCCTGTGCTATGCACTGGGAATAGAAAGGCAATAGATAATCCTAGCACACAAGAAACTTGAAATCTAATGGAAGCAAAAGGGAAAGGCACTAGAATTAAGAGGGACCAGGAATAATGGAAATGATTGGAAAAAGTGGGATTTTAGTTGAGATGAAAGAAACCAGGAGGTATAGATGAAGAGGGAGAGAGTTCCAGGAATGGGAGACAATGAAAATATTTCAGAATTGGAAGATGGGATGTCTTGTTTGAAGAACATAAGAAAGTGGGTCACAGAGTATGTTGCAGCAGGGAAGTGATAAAGAGATATAAGAAGATTGGAAAACAGAGTCTGTGTTAGAGAGATATACACAGGGAACAAGAGAAAGACAGACACAAAGACAGAGACATGGGTAGACTGGATCCTTTGATAGCTGAGTATAGAGAATGGACTTGTAATAGGCAGAACAACTAATGAGCTACTACCGTAGCTTGATCCTGAGATGATGAAGGCTTGCACCAGGTTGCTACCACCCTGCCTCACTTCCTGGCCTCCACTGATGGTTTAGTTGAGTTATACAAGAAACAACTGTGGTCAGCAAGCGGCATGACTTTTTACCATCAATCAGCACTAAGTGTAAAGGAGTGAAGACAGTAGATGATGGGAGCAACTCAAGGATAAAGCTTGGCAAGGCAGGATTGGTTTGATATAATAAGGGGTGGAAAGGATTAAAAAAAAAAAAAAATCAGAGTTGAACTAGTTTAACAAGGGGGTCAAGATGGTGAAAGGAGATGCCTAAGGCTAATGAAGAGGGCATGGCCTAAGGAGAAAACAGGGTGGTGGGGTCAAGGGATTTAAGTCATACTGTGATCAAAACACAAAGTTAGATTTTAGAAGGAGGAGGGAGAAGTAGAATTCCAACAGATTATGTTCAAATAAGGGAATTTCAGAATTTCTGAACATGGAATGGGTATTGGGTATGTTTGTGGTTAAAGGCAAGAACTAGGGTATAGCTATTTTTTTGGTGGCTGAGATAGAGTAAAGGAGTAAGACATAAGAAATTTGCCTTTATAAACCAAGATATAAATTCTATGGTCCAAGATGGAAAATGTTAAGGGAAAATTATTATTGCTAATTGTTTATACTGTACATTTGATAGTATAAATTTACCCTAAAACCTCAATTTGTATCAAAAAATGAGTCAATGATCGGTCATTTCATTTCTCCCAAAGTACATTAAATGGATGAACTGTGGTAATCAATTTGCAAAATACACTATGAGAACTTGTATTACAGTTAAATTAAAAAAAAAAAAAAAGCACAATTCAATTTGTAAGACATATTTCTTTGGATAAAAAATGTTTTCCTATGTAATTACAAAAATGTGAGAACTTATTTAACAAACATCCCAATTGTCAATGATTTAAATAAACCCTAAGAAGTACCCCTAAGGCACAGAATTTAAGTCACATAACTAATCACTGTCAGAGGCTGTATCTGATCTCTGGTCTTCCCAATACTAAGTCTAGAATTAAGGGTATGCTGATATATGTTTAACATTTGGTTCTCTCAAGAAGGAAAAACTGCATGGTAGGACAGAATTAAATTTAATCTGCATATCTCTTAAATTTCTCTGAGGTCCTGATTGAAGAATGACTGCTCCAAACATGTTTGACTGCCTTTTGGGTCAGAGTAACCTCCAAATTCTACTACTTCTCCTCTCTTTTCCAAGTCCGGAACAATAAACAAATCAGTACTTCCAGAGGCTACCAGAAAGGACATGTCAATCTACTTCATAAAAGCTCCACTTATTACTCCAAAGACTTTCTAAACCAAAACACTTCTTGCTGGCTCATTCATTCCTCACACAGGTATAGAATCCCCTTTTAGAATGTAAACTCTTTAGAGAAAGGTTTATCTTTGTTTTCTATTTCCCCAGCACTGTCCATGGCACATAATAAGACTGAATAAATATTTTCATTCATTCATTCAATAATATCAGTGATAAGTTTTGCTCTAGGAAGTATGATTCCATAATATATAGTGGGACAGTATTACTACAACTTTTCTTTAGTCTTTATTTTACTGATGCTAGTTTTATTATACCAGAGAATACGATGATCAGTGTGTTTTCAGATGTGTAAAACATCTTATTAGTGATGGAAACAGTAGTACAAAGTATTAAAGGGTGATAACAATTATAGTTACTGTTCTGTCCACATGTATAGAGAATTATAGACAAACAGAAGCAGCAGGAATTTCTCCTTGATATTGGCCTTGATAATAGGAATTGCACAAATCTATTTATATATTCCTGCAAAGCAGAACTCAACAGATATTAAACTGATTTTTTGAGAAGAAGAAAATAGGAGAGAAAGTAAGAAGAATTTTCAGTATGTGAGTTGATCCTTAAGAAAAAAAGATATTAAAAGCCTAAGTCAGAGTGTTCTTGTTCATTTCAAAATCTGTCCTTTTAGCTTGATGCCCTTCCCATTTCTGCTTTGCTCTGTGGCTCCATTCTGCTCCTTCCTTTCATAGTCTTTTATTTCTAATCCTGGGTTCTCAAACTACCAAATTCACTTACAGAGGCATTCTTATGCCTCCATAAATGAATCCTATTCCCAGCTAATTTAGGCATTATAGCAACTATATCTATAACTCTGTGTTGTCATTCTTTTATTCCTTTTCTCAGAGCAGAAAATCAAAATGGGAAATGGAAAAGACTACTGGGATAAATAATTTAAATTTAGGACCCCCCCCCCCAGATCCTCCCTTTGGCTAGTAAAGTAAGCTTAGTTTTTAACCAAGGCAGATAATAATATTACTACTAACAGTATTTATATAATACATATTATGTGCCAAGCACAGTGCTAAGAGCTTTACACCAACTCTGGCAGATGGGAGGTACTATTATTATTATTATTATTCACCTTTTATAACTGAGGAAATGAAAGCCCACAGAGGATTTCTCTAGGATCACACAAGTATCAATAAGAGCTTAGGGCTTCTCTACTTGAGGCCCAGAGCTCTATCCCGGCTGCCATGGAGATGCCTCTCAGGTCAAGCCAGAGATCTGACAAAAATTAATTTTCTTCTCTAAACAGCATCAGGTCTCTCCTTACCTTATAGTCTTGTATGGATTTACTCTGTAATGTTGAAGAGACATTCAAACATACAGACTGAATTTTACGAAAGAGTCCTGGCTTGGATCCATGCTGAACCACTCCTTCTACCTTTAGAGCCAGTTGCTGATTATTCTGGACTGCAATGGGTTCTGTTGGATTGCGTGGGGATGGTGATAGAGCGAGCTGAAACATATCAACATCAAGATCAATTCCAACAATGAAGGGCAAGTTTTGTTGTTTTTTTTCCCAATTCAATTTTCTTTCTTTCTTTCTTTTTCTTTTTTTTTTTTTTTTTTTGGCTGAGGCAATTTGGGATTAAGTGACTTGTCCAAGGTCACAGCTAGGAAGTGTTAAGTGTCTGAGACTACATTTGAACTCAGGTCCTCCTGACTTTAGGGCTGGTGCTCTATCTACTGTGCCACCTAACTGCATCTTTCACTTTTATTTCCAATTCCAAATTATCTTTTGCCACCCATTGAGAAGACAAGAAAAATAAAACACACACACACCCTCATATGTGTGCGCACATGCGCCAATTTCCACATAGTTCTCTTCTTGCCCTCCCCAAAGAAAGTGTAATAAATTATTCTCTGGGAGCAGGTTTCTTTTCAGTTCAATCCTTTATTGTCTTCTTCAAAGTCTTGCCTCCTTCACTTGGGGCACGGCTATTTTTTCTGGAGGCCTTTCTCTCTCCTTGGTTTCAAAAGCTTCTGCTTCCACCTGCCTTCTCTGGCTTCTAATTTCCCTGACTGAATTCTGGCTGAGGCTCCAAGAGCTTCTAGTGGGCTTGTCCTTTTTAGCCCTAACAGCTCCTCCTTATATGCCCCACACTGAGTATACCCCAATCATTATATCACTAGGAAACCATTATTTGTTGTAGGATTAAATCAATGCTAAACTAGATTTAATCATTGTCTCCTCAATTCCACTTACTTAGCACCTTGTTTCAAGTTCTGGCCCATAACAAATCTGCCCTCTGAATTCATCTCTATCTGGAGATGGATAGGATATTTTATCATGAGTTCTTCAGGATTGTGGAGGGTTACTGTGTTGATTAGAGTTATCAAACCTTTGATTACAATATTGCTTTTACTGTATAAACTGTTCTCCTGACTTGCCTTTGCATCAGTTCATATAAATCTCAAGTTTTCCTGAAATATCTCTTTCAATTCTTACAGTACAATAATATCTCATAACAATCAATTATCATAACTTGTTCAGCAATGCCACAAATGATGGAGAATTCTAATTTTTTACTACCACAAAAAAAGCTGCTATAAATATTTTCATACATATGGAATTTTTCCTTCTTTCTTTAACCTTTTTGGGGTATATATATCTAGTAGGAGCATCAATGGGTCAAAAAGTATATTTGTAAGTTTTGGGGGCACAGTTTCAAACTACTTTCTAAAATGGCTGGACTAATTTACAGTCCGATCAATAGTACATCAAAATATCTATTTCCCCATATCCCTTCCAATACTTGTCATTTTCTTTTTTCTTTTTTGTCATCTCAGACAATCTGAAAGATATGAGATTGTACCTCAAGAGTTGTTTTAATTCATAGTCTTCCAATTATTGATCCAGATTATTTTTCATATGAGTATTGATAATTTTGATTTCTATCTCTGAAAACTGCCTATTTATATCCTTTATCAGTTTGAGGAACAGCTCTTACTTGACTCAGTTTCCTATCCATTTTAGATATGAAACCTTTATCAATGAAATTCGCTACAAAGATCCCATCCACCAGTTTCCTGTTTTTCTTTTAACTTTAGCTGCATTGGTTTTGTATATGCAAAACTTTTAAATTTCTGGGGCAGCTAGATGGTGCAGTATATAGAGCACTGGCCCTGAAGTCAAGAGGACCTGAGTTTAAATCTGACCTGAGACACTTAATACTTCCTCACTGTGTGACCCTGGGCAAGTCACTTAGCACCAATTATCTCAGGGGAAAAAAAAGATAACATTTGGGGTAGCTAGATGATGCAATAGATAGAGCACTCACTGGCCCTGGAATCAGGAGGAATGTAGTTCAACTCCACCCTCAGATACTTAACATGTATTAGTTGTGTGATTCTGGGCAAGTCACTTAATGCTAACTGCCTTAAAAGATAAAGAAAAAAAAACAACTTTTAAATTTTATGTAATCAAAATTATCCCTTTTGCCTCCCACGAATCTCTCTATCTCTTGTTTGGTAATGAATTCTTCTATCCATAGATGTGACATTTAATTTCCTTCATGATCCACTAGTTTGCCTATATTATTTTTTATTTTTAAATCATGTACCCATTTTGACTTTATCTTGACATATAGTACAAGATGTTGTCTAGGCCTAGTTTTTGCCATTCCACTTTCTAGTTTTCCCATTAGTTTTAGTCATATAGTAGTAAGTTCTTGACCCAAAGGCTAGAACCTTTGGATTTATCAAACACAAGGTTACTGGTGCCAAAACAAGTTTCCCTATTTATGGGTACATTAGTACGAAATGTTTACTGAAGATACAAAACAAAGCAATAACAATTAAGTGTTTCTTTGCCTCCTTATGAGAAAGGCTTTGTTCAATCTCTTTCTAGATAGGTGCAAGTCTAATGAATCCCCGTTTCTCTTAAGAAGGACACTGGAACAGTTACTAGAGAATGTACATATATACCCTTGAACACATTCAGTGAGAATGAGTTATATTAGCTTTTATGTTTTAATATTTTACTTTTGATCCTAAGCAATATTAAACATATAACATTGAATGTATAGAGACTTATAATTACAGGACTATTTTGCACAGATGAGTTATATATCATAGTATAAATGACAAATAATTTAAAAAGCTTCTAACTAATGAAACAAAAATGAGTACTAGTGAATATTACTTGAAGACCCATTATTTGGGAACCATAAATTCAAGCCAAATACACTTTTCTTATCGACATAACGTATTTATGTACAAGCTCGTATAGCTCTTAAACTCATGTAGAGTTTCTTTAAAATTTCACCTTTATTTAATTTATTTATTCATTAATAATTTATTTAGGAATGATCAGATTAACTAAAATTACATATCACATTAAGTTGAGAAAATATCTAAAGGTACAAAAAAATTTCTTAACAAGGTAGTTTTAACAGTGCTAATCGTAATTCTGTTCTACTAAGCAACAATACTTTAATGTCTGAACCTGTTATAGACTTGTGCGAAAAGCATACAATAAAAGAGGATCATAGAGAAAATTCACTATAGAATGCCCATCTCTTAGAAATTTCCTTTCCCCCTTTCTCACAATATCATTTTAAAAAGGAAATTAGTTATGAGTGGCTTACAGGAAATTACTCATTCTAAAGGAGCAGGCACTTGGTATTCTGTTTAACAGCTTTAGGATAGGCAACTGTAGAAGAAGGTAGAACAAGTCTGATATGCAAATATATTTTTTTCCAATTTACACAGACTTCCACTCAGATTTGATGATACTTAATTGTGACATGAAGATAATCTCTGAATCCATGAGGCTCTGCCAGAAAGGCACAAGCTCTGGCAAACTTTACAGTATGATGGAAAAGCTCTGAATGTGATTAGTCCAAGATTATGATTACTATCCAAAGACCAGAACAAAATAGCTAAAAGTGGATAAGCTCTAGCCACTCATTAATGAAAATCTTTGGTCCCATCAATTTCAGTGAAACTGAAACATTAAATATAATGGCCCTTAATCTGTGAAGCCACTTACTAGAGGGTGCTGAAATGATAGAAAAAGAAATCAATCAATATTAACCTTCCTGCTCCAAACAGAGCTGCTATACCAGAAAACAAAGAAGTTTCATTAAATGGAAGAGTGTTTTATAGACTTTCCTCAAAAGAGCAAATAAAGGAAGTGGCAGAGTTTATTTACTAAATATCTAAATGCAATAAAAATGCCCTTTCAAGGACATTTGAATATCTTATCTTACAGTAATTATGATGGACACAAACAAAATGGTAAAGAATAAACATTAACTTTTTATTTTATCCATTACAGAAGATGACATTAAAATAATATGAAAAAGGAAAGGAGTAGGTTCCCCCTATTCCCTTCCTTATACCCCAAGATATAAGACAAAAAAGATGGACAGAAGTATCTGTATGTTGACAATACAGATAGGCCAGTCATGGAACAACTGCCATTGCCAAATACTTAGAAAATGATCAACTTTTATAACTCTAATAGCAAAGCATTAACTAAGTCAGGCTTTTAACATTTTTATTTAATATGTAATCTTTGGATCCCCAAAAAACTGCCTTACCTTAATGCTGGTGGACTGCAGTTTCTGGAAAAAATATCTTTGAAATGAAAGGGGAACTTTCAGCAAGGCAATGATAGCATTGCAGAGGCAAGCTGTATGCTGCAATAAAGAAAACCCAAGCAAGTTAAATCACATGAACAGAAACTCAATGATGCCGATTAACAATTCTTCCAGGAAGAAAATTAATATGAGATACTCATTTTAATTCAATTCAATACACTTTATGGACTATCTACTACAAGAAAGGTCCTGTGCTGGGTACTGGAAAATAAAAACAAGATCACAACATGTTCAACCTTCAAGAAGCTTTCATTCTCTTGGGAGGAAAAAAAAAAAAAAACAGCTTAATAATTAGGATATTAACTTAAGGAGGAACTGTACAGTTCTGTCAAATCTTTCTGGTCAAGTTGTATAGTATGACTTTTTTTATCTAACTGATTTTCAAATATTACAACAGGAGAAAAGAAATCCATATCTCTTTGGGTTCAAACAAAGAGCACATTTATTTTTCATGTATCTTGGAATAAGGTACCAATTTTGATATTTTCATATAGTATGAATATGCAGTCAGTCAGTAAACATTGTATCAAGTATCTACTATGTGTTAGGCACTATAGTACTGGGAATAGAAAAAGAAGTGAAAGACAATATAGGAGCTCACAATTAAATGGGGAAGACATGAAGTAAACGTGTATGTACTAATAAGCTATAGATGGAAAAGCTGGAAATCATTAAAAAAAAGGTTTAGGAAAGGCTTCCTATAGAAAATGGGATTTTAGTTGGGACCAATTAGAAACTAGGAAAGAGAGATGCAAAGACAAAGTATCCAGACATAGGATGCTTATGGGACCAAAGGCAGAAGATGGGGGGGAGTGATCTAAGGCTAAGCCTAACATGGAAAGATGTAACGTGCTCTCCTGGCAGTTACAATTACTAGTCTGTCCTAGACCCACCAGAGTACCTTTGACCACTGTCCTTTGCAGTGTGAACTCTACCCGGCTCGCCTCCTCTGAGGCCTTCAAAGGTCTCTGGCCACAATCTCTTGAATCTATAGCTTAATAACCGGTAGCGCACTCAAGAACAACCACGTGTAATCTTAAAAGCCTTTATTATACCTCCTCACATAATGACCTAACTGATGCCCTGACTTGTTGGTTCCCGAGTGAACACCTGGTCAGAAGACCCATGTGCTCACTACCAAAACCCTTACCTCTTTTGGCTACCCATCTTGGCTTGGCCACCCAGGCTAGGGAGCCAGGGTGAACAGCACGAGGTTAAAGAGAGCGGTTGCTGCCTGCAGTGGGCTTACATAGGGCCTGTGAGGTCACACACACAGCCAATCAGCGAGAGAGTCACCCATTACGAAACTATCTCAATATGGCCAGGATCCTGCCCAAGGGCAGTCCTAATATCCACAGAAATTATTTCTGGGCCTCAATCTCCCGATGCACTGTGTCCGCCCATTTAAAGGGCCCTTACAATTCCCTTTCTCTTGTTTTGCGGGAACCGCACATCTCACCAAGCTAAACTTTTAGCACCAGCTATAGTTCACTTGATCCATGAGATGACAGAGTGTTATGCCCAAGGAGGTACAAAGCAGCAGATCAGTAAACAGAAGTATGACAATGAGAACCAGGCTCAACAGTGGCCCAAATGTTCAACCCATTCATCAAAGTCATACTCGAGATAATAGGCCAAAGAGATTGGATGCCAATGAGGTAGGATGTCAACACTGAGGTGGGAAGTCAACAAGGTAAAACATCACAATTCTAGTTAACAAATATCAGTAGGTAGGTTGTCACAATTCTAGTTACATTTATCACAGTTCTAGACCAATTCTAGTTTCTTACAATTTTCTGTTGCACTTTTCACACTCCTAGAACAATTCTAGCTTATCACAATTCTCAATTGCACTTGTCACAATCCTAGAACAATTCTAGTTTATCACAATTCTCAATTGCACTTTTCACAATTCTAGAACAATTCTAGCTTATCACAATTCTCTATTGCACTTTTCACAATCCTAGAGCAATTCTAGCTTATCACAATTCTCTATTGCACTTTTCACAATCCTAGAGCAATTCTAGATTCACAGGTGCACATAAGCAAAGTCATGTCCAGTAACATTGTCTCAATAACAATGGCAGGTGGGTGTGTTGGTTTTTCACCCACTAATTTAAAAGCATAGTCCTTCAATAGAAAGCATAGGGCAAAGCCTCTTCCCAGGCCACCATATGGCAAGTGGCCACGGGAGAAGCAAGCAGGCCCATTGTCCATTTACAGTCTTTATATTGCGTATCACCCAAAACAGTCCATTTCAGCTGCAACACTGGAACTGTGTCTGGTGTCTCTGGTGTTACGGTCAGGAGGGACATTGCTGCCATCAGCGTCTGAAGGGCTGCGGACATCTGGCTGGTCCCTCTTGTCTGGTCCTTCTCTTGGATCCCCAGGTTACAAATGTCTCTGGTGGGGATGAACTCTGCTGCTGGATCTGCACCTAGGAAGGAATGTCCCTGGGGCCCAACTTGGGCTTTTCCAAATGCCATCCAGGCCTTTCCACATCACAGTGGAAACAAAGTTGTTGTCAAAAAGATTAACAAGTCAGACAAAAGTCAGTCTGTCACTTAGCTGCACTTTCTGTGTATGCCCGAAGTGCATTGCTAAGGTAAAATGCAAAGAATTTAAAAATGTAAAACCAAAATAATTTAAAAGTGTAAAACCGAAATAGATTAAAAATATAAAACCAAAATAACTTTAAAATGTAAAATCAAAATACTTTGAAGATGTAAAATCAAGAGTGTTTAAAAATGTAAAATCAAAATTTAAAAATTGTAAGCAATCACATATCCCAAAATTCCCTTCTCTTGTTTAGAAGAGAAGATCTTGGGGATAGTTGGTGCAGTAATGACTTTACTAATAGGATTATAAGAAATGCCAATGGAATGGGCAAAGTCAAACTCAATGCAAAAATATTTGTAAGCCAATCCATAAACTGTCTTAAATGCATGTGAAATTTCTACAATAGAAAAATGGTTGATCACATGTCTAGCTGCTTCTCCAGATTGGAATGAAGCCATAATGTCCATTGGTCTTAAAACATCCACTCATACAGTTAATGAAAAGAGAACACTCGGCTATATCCCTGAATTCTTTTGCCTAAAAATTGTACTCCAGGAGTGTGAATCAATAAATCTGATATTACTTTTCCTCCTGGGTCAAAGATCACACACTGTCTATTTATTCTAGTGATTAAAACAACAATTTTCCAACCCATTCTAGACATAAACACTGTTTTATAAGTACCCGTAGGGGGTTGGGAAATCAAGCCCACCTGTGGAAGTAGAAAATCCACGAGGTAAGAAAAGAGGAGTTTCAACTCTCCAAAGACGATCCTAGCAGTTTTACAAGTATAAAACTCCACTCTCTCTAACTGCAAGGCCTTATCCCTGTAAGGTTTCTTAGAAATTAACTGAACTGTATTTTTAAAACTTTTCTGATTATACTCAATACCCCACAATTCCTTTTTGCCTTGGGGCATAAAGCCTACTCCTGTCTTTTGAAATGAAGACACAGGAGTTTTGAATGGATTAATGGGCAGTGCTGATGATATTATCGCCCTTCCTTTTCCTCCTCCCCCTTCTCCCTTGGCCCAAGAAGGTGAGGCAGAGGGAAGAAGAATTGGAAAATTCCCCAAAGGCTGATTTAAAATCAAACCTGAGCTTTGCACATAAAAAGAACTAAACTTCTTCTCAATGAAAGAG
Organism: Sminthopsis crassicaudata; assembly: GCF_048593235.1. NCBI lineage: Eukaryota > Metazoa > Chordata > Mammalia > Dasyuromorphia > Dasyuridae > Sminthopsis > Sminthopsis crassicaudata. Next base: position 107,625,881 of record NC_133620.1, read on the forward strand.
TAATCAATAAATTCCTTAAAACAACAATGCACAAGGTAAACCAACAAAACGCTAAGAAGAATTTCTACAACTGAAGTCCATGTGATTCGTTTATTTCCTTCTTTAGTTTCTGCCACTGGTTTGAACTCTTCCTGTTCTATCTGTAGTAACCTAGCTTTTTCTTCTTTCTCTATCTCCATCTGTAGTTTAACCTGCAATTCCAGCAACTCTTGCTGTGGCATTTTATACTCTCTACTGTCATACAATCGCATTAGCTCTAGGTTGCTCCCTCTCCTAGCTCTATTTACTGGGTGTGGGGATAGCCTTTGTGGAGCTTGATTACAAGCTTCCTGCTGTTCTTCAGTGGTGATCTTTGTTAAAAGATCTTCCATCTGGCTCTTTAACCTCTTGATATAAGCATTATGTTCAGCTGTGTCCTTGAGTCTGATCCCAGAGTTACCTGGGTCCATATTGCTTCTCTGTCTTCCCTCCTAAGTGGCGTTTCTACCGGATCTTTCAGAATCTTAATTCTGAATATTAAATATTTTCAAAACCTGATAATTCCTGATGCGTCCACCACGTTGGGCGCCATTTGTAACGTGCTCTCCTGGCAGTTACAATTACTAGTCTGTCCTAGACCCACCAGAGTACCTTTGACCACTGTCCTTTGCAGTGTGAACTCTACCCGGCTCGCCTCCTCTGAGGCCTTCAAAGGTCTCTGGCCACAATCTCTTGAATCTATAGCTTAGTAACCGGTAGCGCACTCAAGAACAACCACGTGTAATCTTAAAAGCCTTTATTATACCTCCTCACATAATGACCTAACTGATGCCCTGACTTGTTGGTTCCCGAGTGAACACCTGGTCAGAAGACCCATGTGCTCACTACCAAAACCCTTACCTCTTTTGGCTACCCATCTTGGCTTGGCCACCCAGGCTGGGGAGCCAGGGTGAACAGCACGAGGTTAAAGAGAGCGGTTGCTGCCTGCAGTGGGCTTACATAGGGCCTGTGAGGTCACACACACAGCCAATCAGCGAGAGAGTCACCCATTACGAAACTATCTCAATATGGCCAGGATCCCGCCCAAGGGCAGTCCTAATATCCACAGAAATTATTTCTGGGCCTCAATCTCCCGATGCACTGTGTCCGCCCATTTAAAGGGCCCTTACAGAAAGATGCAAAGGACAGACACTCAAATGAACTGGTTCACTAGATCAAGAGGGGAAAAGAGGAGAGAACAGTCAGCGCAGGGTAGACATTCTGGGAGAGAACTGAAAGATCTTGAGAGTAGAGGTCACGGTATAGATGTGAAGATTCGGTAACCCCAGGCAGATGGAAAAGAGAAACAGACTATGGTAGAGAGGGACACTTCTGATTTCTTGCACATGGAGGTGTTACATCTGTGGCTGATGGCAAGATCAAGGGCATGAGTCCCTTTGTGTGGCAGAGGTGGGATGGAGCAGGTGACCAGGGGAAGTGAGCAGGCTGGGGAGCTTGAGGAAGAGTGTTTGGATGTTGAAGTCCCCAAGTATAAGGACAGGAGTTGGAAAAGGAAGAAAAATTATTGTGAGAGGTGCCAATCACCTTGGGAAAAGGGGTAAGGATGGAGTGGTGACCTATAGACAATAGCAACATGAGTGTCAAATGTGCTCATGTCCATGTTGACTTCTTCCCCACCATACTAAAAGGCATGATAGCTGATGGGAAGAAAGCATGACAATTGTAATGAAAGGAGAAAGAATAGTGGCTGGTACATATTCTCCAAGTAATCGCAGTCTGGTGGGGTTTTGTTTCCATCTCTTATTTCCATTTACAGCTCTGCTAAAGAGCCATGAGTCCACAGAGGGTGAGTAAGCAGTGGGGAGAATTAACTGGAGTACAAATTCTCTGTGCTGCTGCATTTCAGTTATCTCCAATTTTGTCACTTAAAAATGTACTATAGCAAACACTAACGCTTCTTTTCTAAAATAAGGTTTCAAGAAATGAAGCTAAATTTTAAGCAACACATTTTCCTACCTAGAAGAAATATATAATTTAACATGTATTGGCTAACCTGCCATCTGGGGGAAGGGGGGTGGGGGGAAGGAGGGGAAAAGTTGAAATAAAATGTTTTGCAATTGTTAGTGCTGGAAAATTACCTATGCATAATTTTTTTTGTAAAAAAAAAAAAAAAAAAAAAAAAAAAAAAAAAAAAAAAAAAGAATGCATCACTAGCCACAATAAATAAATAAATAAATAAGTAAATAAATAAATACATAAATAGCTAAAAAGAAAAAAGAAATTAAAATTTTAGGAATAAGACATATTACTGAATTTTCAAGCTGAGAGGATTTTAGAGATTATTATCTGATTTAAACTCTTCTTTAAGAGATGTGATACCAACAGATAAAACAAAATTTAATGATTTCCTGGAGAACAAAAAACTGGACTTTCAATACGATGTTTTTGTATTAGACAATGCAAAAAGACCTTTGGACATTGCCTAGCCCAGAGTTTTGCTTCACAGCACAATAGTATATAAGCCTTTGGGCCAGGTGACAGCTATCCATCTTTAACTGAGCAATGCAAAAAAAGAATTCTAATATCATTGAGGCAGGGCCGCTGTCTTTCAGTGTTTTTCCTGGACTACAAATTCTGAAAAGACAATTCTGAACTGCTAAAATAAACTTTAAGAAGAAACTAAAAAATTATTTTAAACTAAAATTAACTATTTAACTTGTACCAAGGGCAATTAGAAAAAAAAAAATTATGATTGTATAACCATGGCTATTATTCTAAGGAATTTAGAATTCAGAGACTATATCAAGATTTTGTGCCTACAACAAGGAAACAACCATTCGGTGTTCAGAACAATTTGTATTTTTAATTTCTGATAAGCTGTCAAGTAGCAAAAAGAGATTAATGTTTCCTTGCTTCTCCATTTTTATTCAGTCTTATATACCTCAGGAGAAAACTTAGATTAGAATGGTAGGATTGCATTTATGTATACATATATTTTCATCTTTTAGCTATGATGATTCACAATTTGAAATTCATTTAAGAGTAAAAGATCATTGTAACAAACAATTCACCAAACAATTCACTAACATAGTAATAAAAATACTGCTACTTGCCATGTAAGAAACAGGAGCATATTTCCGGTTCAGTGATTCTACCTCTTCTAAGACATGATTATATACAGACATCATTCTTCTTTCATATTCACTATCAGCATGTGCTGATCCAGTAGAACCATATTCCTGGAAACTGAAGAAACCATCCAATCAATCAGACAATTGATTAAATACTATGTAATAAGGCATTGAAACAAATGCTCTAGGGCAGGTGTCAAATTGGAAAGCAGCCTGGCAACAAACAATGAGGTAAAGAGCAATGTCTACATTGTATACCAAGCTTCAAACTGGGATATAATTAAGATATAAAAGATATAACCAAGAAATTGGAGAAAGAAGGAAGAGCTCTCAGGTTATCTGGGAATACCATGTGCCTTCATATAAGTAAGTACAGAAGGGAATACAAGGAGATTTCAAGAGGAAAGGAGCAAGCTATGAGGAAGACCAGATGTGATGCTTGTGCTGAGCCCTAAAGGAAGCTGGAGGTGAGCAGGGACCACATTCCAGGTGTAGAGAACAGCTAAGAGATGGCAGATTTTGCATAGGTCTGGCTGGATGGTAAAGGGTATGGAGGGGAATAATATCAGTCTGAAAAGGCACATAAAGCCACATCACAGGGTTCTCTAAATGGGAAATGTAGGAGATGTCATTTGATCCTGAAACTTTTAAAGCAGGAAGTGATAATGGTTAGTTCTGAGTTTCAAGAAATATCACTTTAGCACCAGTATAATGACAGACTGGAAAGGGGAAAGACTTGAGACTTTTGCAACAGTTCAGTTTAAATATGAAGAATTTAAGAGAGATAGTAGGTGGGAGATAAGGAAAACTATATGAAAAACTTTAGAGACTTGACAACAGAAAATTGGCCTAAAATAGAAGTTTGGGATCAATCAACCACAAGGCCATATTTATGTGAAGAAAGAAGGAATATGGAAACATTAGTCAGAGAGCATGGCAAACACCCTTCTTTACTAGTAGCTGGGAAAAATTATGTCACAGAGGTGTTTGAAATTAAAGACAAAAGCTAAATAAAAATGGACTGTGCATTAGAACATGAATCAGGTGACTACACAAAAGCAGTAAGAATAAGTTGTAAAGGACTTACCTTGCTGACTCTGGATCCAAAATCAGGGCTTCTATTGCATGAGAGATCAGCAAACAACTCTGCTGCTGTCTAGAATTAACATTAAGGATTTTTTTTCTTTTTGTTCAGAACTGTAGATCCATGATTTCATTAGTTTGTGGAATTCCCAATTTGGAAAACTATCCTTTGAAGAAAGTTAGCAACCCATAAAAATAATCATGTTGCTTCTCAATATTAAAGGAATACCTTAAAATAAAGAATTTTTATCATGAAATGACAATCTTAAAGCTGGCACAAAATATAATTAGTTGAGGTTTGAATTTTGCTCTGACAAACTAGCCCTAGAGCTGTACTGACCCTGGAAAATTGTTTATTATCATTTGAGCCTTGGTTTCCTCATCTGTAAAATGTAACCCCCCCCCCCCCAAAAAATAAAAATCTCCCAGGGTTGTAATGGCCAAATGTGTTGGTACATGAAGCATATGTTATTAGCATTAGGCCCAATTTATAAATGAAAGTTTTCAATATATATATGACTTGTTAAAGGTCATAAGACATATGAATGATCGCAATTTTATGAGTGCCCAGTTTTTCTAAATCCATGCAAGCACTTTTCAAATATATTACATTTCTTTTCTGGATATATGAAAAGTTAGTATGACAAGGAAAAACTTCACTAATATTAACAGGAGCAACATCATTGTTGCTGTATAAATAAAACTAGTTAGAGGGCTATTTTCCTTGTTAAGAGATATAGGCTAAATAAATAGAAGTTATTCTATCCTAAGTCTACAGCAAGGATTATCCTTTAATATGTCCCAGACTTCCTTCTAATAATAACATTTAAAAATAAATGAAAGAATGCTAAATTTCTGTTAGTTGGTGAAAATAAAAATGTAAATTTCCCCACTTAAATTCATAAATTCCTTGTAATCTATGCATTCACCCCTTAAAATCTGTGGACCCAACTTAAGAATCCTTGATTTAACCATGTATTTATTTATGTTCTACATCTTTGAGGAACAGCTAACTCAGAGGTTTCAAGAACGATGATGATTAAAGGTTTAAAGGAAAACAAATGCTGGACCTCTAAGGCCCTTCTAATATTAAATCTATGATCTTATAAACTAGAATTATTTAGTATAACTAAAATTATTTAGTATAAAGCAAAGAAATCAATAGAGTGACACAATAGCTTTCTAGGAGAAAAATATACTATCCTTTTGTAGTATAAGGGACATAATGATTACTATCAGTAGGATACATACTGAGGACTATCCTTCCTTTCTCTGGAGGTCCTTAAAAGGAAAACAAATTCTGAAATAATACCTATTATTTTGAAACTGATTTTAAATCAGAAAACTTTATGCTAATTTTAAAAAACCATGTTATTTGATATGTTAATCTTGATGATCTACACATGTCAAAAAAGCATAACTAATCAATACTTTGAACTTAAAAGAATGTTTAAAAAGTACAATAAATTTGGGACCAGATGGATACAACTCTACATTCCTCAATGTTGCTGAGTCAGCATCAAAAGATGCCTGATAAAGTTCCTCATAACGGGATGCCAAATTTCGAAATTCTTCCATAGACTGTTTCATCTACAAAGAAAAATGACCACAAAATTTTTTTAAAGCTTTTATGTAAACAAGAAAGCTAAAAGAAACAAAATTTATCCCAATTGATTAAATTCACACATATTGTGGTGAATGTTTAATTTTTAGACCATTTAATTTTACAAAGTTTAATAGCAGAATGTTTAAGAATTTCTAAGAAATGAAAAAAAAGTTGGCATATATATTCAGAAGTATAATGATGTATATATAAAAATAAGTATATGATAAAAAAGATTTCTTTTTCTGTCTACTTTACAAAATAAAATATCTTAATGTTACCTAAATTATATCTCCATATACATTAAGTTAAAAAAATACTTTTTATCTATTAAGGTAATGCTTTATAAACTTTACAGAATAAAAAACATGAAACACATGTAGGTCTACTTTCTTTGTGAAAATCTGAAATAAAAATTTTGCTAAGAGCCAAATAGAAAATAACAGGCCAACCAATTGTTAACAAGATGATTTAATATACCTTGTATACTTTATTTCTATAATATAAACCTTTAACAATTAACAAATTTTAAAATTTTTCACTTTTACAAAAAATACTGCAAGATATATACCTATTCAAGAACATACCTGATTAGAAATGCGGCCACACCTTTGAAGGTCATTCCCCAAAGTCATAGCTATGGTTGTAGCAATAGCAGGTGGAGGACTTGTCTTTAGGCTATTACAGGTGCAAAAAAGTTGAGAAAAGGCCTGCAGAAGGTCAATTCTTAGTTTTACAAACTCACACTGAAAACTCAAAGGATTCAATGGTGTGCTGGCAGCCTAGAAAAATAAATATAAGTTTAAGATAAGAATTAAATAAAATACTAAGTTAATGAACTGTTATAGTTCATGCAATAACAACAATACCTAATAACATATAATTCAAACCAAGAAAACAGAATTTTCATACAGATGGATGAATGCCTAGATTTATAACAGATCTAAAATAAGAAAAGAAAGCTAACTAGAGGCAACACGGGTTCTGAGACATCATCCTTTTAAGAACTATGGGTCTGAATGTAATGGTGAGCCACCCCTACACATTCAGGATTGGGTGTGATATGTTGGAAGACTAGGCAGTAACCTATAAAGAGTCAAAACATGTAAGATATAATTTGAGGGTTCTATCAGAGTCTGTAGATATTAAAAGAATTATTTACTTTACCAACCTGTGATATAGCATTATCTTTTTCTACTGGAACTGAAGTGTATTTCACTAGAGCCAGTATTGATAGGAAATATAAAAAAGGAGAGGAAGAATGTCGGTAGGGGGCCTCCTTTAACATCTATAATCATCAACAGAAGACTTATCTTCTTCCATTAGAATGTATTCATTATTAGCTAGTTAATACAAATGATCCAAAAAAACTAAAGAGAAATAAAAGTTGGCACACGTAAGTTTAAATATAGTTATCTGAGTCTAGAGAAATGATAGATGAATAGCAGTAAGACCTGAGTATGCTAGACTAAAGAGAACAAAGCTAAACAGATGAATGGATTTGAAGGAAGGGCAAGAGGCATTAAAGATAAATTCCATTTATTTATGATCTGCCTTAGAATAGTTTCTTACATATATGGCAGACAAATATTTATTGATTTGGTTTATTTCCATAGTTAATTCAAACCATTTGTAAGTAAACAAAACATTTCAGTGATTCATATTCTTTCCATAGTATGAATGGTTTAAAATCCTCTAGTGGTATTATTTATGTAATATCCAACATAAATCCTACAAATACATAGGCAATATTCTTTTTGCAGTAGGACTACATATGTAATTTCAGAGCCCCAGAAATGGACTACAGTATTATCTATTAAGCAAAGTACAATAGATTAAATTTTGTAGCTTATTCTATAACTTTCACAAGCTGCTCTCCACTAATCTCATCCTCTGTTAACTTAAATCAATTCAACAAGTATTTACTAACTTCTTATCATATGAAAGACACTATGCTAAGCTCTGTAAGAAATACCATTAAAGGTCACACTGGGGAATCTCATTGAATAAAACTATCTTTAATCAACTAAGTCACAGAATCTAAGAATAGGTCCTTGCACAGGTACTCTTAAAATAATAGAAACCCCGGATGAAAACCTTTACTCAATCTAGATTTTTGTGCTGGAAGCACTGGAAGATTTGTAATCTCCGATGGATGACAGAATCAGGAATCAAAATTAACCTAGAAAGCAGAATCAGTATATATAGTTAAAACTAATAAAATGAAAGTTAACAGGAATAAAAATACGACGTTTGAAAGCAGCTTACATAAAAATATCTGAGGATTTTAGATTATTATAAGCTTATTATGAGCCAACAACGGCAAAAAAAGGGTATAATCTTAGTTTATGCAATTTTGAGCATAACATTCATATCAAAATAAGGAATAATTCCACTGTATTGTGCTCTTATTCGCAGGAAAGCAGTATAGTGGATAGAATGATGGACCTAGAGTCAGGGAGACCTGAATTAAAATCTGGCCTTAGACATTTGCTAATTGCTTATAGCATTAATCTCTATTTGCCTTAATCTATAGGAGAAGGAAATGGCAAATCACTCTAGTAGTATCTTTGCCAAGAAAAGCCACAGACAGTATTGGTGTGCTATGATCCATGAGATCACAAAGAATCAGACACGACAAAACTGAACGACAGCAACAGTTATGCTTGTGCCAGGTTATTACAGCAGTATTACATCCAGTTCTGGAAGCCAGAATTAAAAGACAAAAAAAAACATTTTAAGAAGGTGACCATAACTATAATGGACTTGGCTTTTTCAACAATGCACTGGTTCAAGGCAATTCCAAGTGATTTAGGAATGAAAATGACATCTACCTTCAGAGAGAGAACTTTAGAGATTGAATAAGGATTGAAGCATAGTTATTTTCACCTTTTTAAAAATTTGGGCTTTTTCCCTCTTGTGGTGGGAAACCCTTTTGGTGAGATTTTTCATGCACAACATGATAAACAAATATGGAAACACGTTTAAAAGAACTGCACATATTTAACTTAGATTACTTGCTGTCTTGGGGAGGGAGAGGTAAAGAAGGGAAGGAAAAAAATTTGAAACAAAATCTAGCAGAAGTAACGCTGAAAACTATCTTTATATGTAATTTGGAAAAATAAAATAGTATTGAAAATAATAAAAAAGGTGATCATGTTGGTTGGATTTTTTACACAATATCAAATGAAAGATTGTTGAAATAAATGGGAATGCTTAACCTGGATAAGCAAAGACTTAACAAAAAAAGACAAGAGAGCTTAACAAAAGAGCTAAAGAGTAAATAGTGGAAAGCTCCTGAGGATTAATGACTGATTCTGTAATTTAACTGATAAGGAAACCCCACCAATACAGGCCAGAACCTTCTCTACAACTGAGAGAGAGTTGCTTGAAGCACTGAAAGGCTAAGTGACTTCCCAGCACTACAAAGCCAGGATTTGAATTTACGTCTTTCTGGCTTTCAGACCAGCTCTTTTCCCACTATGCTATGCTATAGAAACAAAAGGTAGAAGTGTTTAGGAAGAGTGGTAGATTTGAGTTTAACAGGAGAAAACAACTATTTGCAAAGCTATGAAGTTTCCTTCATTAAAAATGTTTAGGCAGAGGTTAGATGATCACTTATCAGAGTATCCTGCATAAAGAAGAAGTTGGATGGGGAAGGACATCTCTAAGCTCCTTTCTAATTTTTCAATGTGAGTTTTCATCCAGCTTCTGCATCTCTCTAGATATAAGAGCTATTTAATACTTCTAGTCTGCTTAATTATAGAAACCTGAAGTTAGAAAGGTTCTTAGAGTACAACCAGGTTATTCCTATTTGAATATGAATCTCTTTTTATAACATTCCTGACAAATGAATGCTCAAATTCTAGATAGTTTCATTTAAGGGCAGCCCACAGGTTTAACTTTAGATTATCTTAAAGATTATATTGAGAAGGCAGCTTAGTGGTACAGAGCACCAGCCCTGAAGTCAGTAGGACCTGAGATCAAATGTGGCCTCACACACTTAATACTTTCTAGCTGTGTGACCCTGGGCAAATCACTTAACCTCAATTGCCTCAGGGGGAAAAAATTATGGTTTCCTAGATATTAAATATTCCTGAATATTAAACTAGCTGATATTAATTTTATTCATATTTTCCCTGTATCTCTTGATTTATAATAGGTCCTTGCCATGCAACTTAGGAAGCAGAGTGGAGAGAATTTCAACACAAACTTATTTATCATCTATGTGATTCTTAACTACTACCTGCCTCAGTTTCTTCAACTGTAAAATGGGGGTAATAGCACTACCTCAAATGGTGTTTATAAGGATTAAATGGAAAATGTGGAAAAAGCTCTTAGTACAGTGTCTAGGTGCCTGTTTCCTCCCTCCCTCAAATTATAAAATAACAAAATACAGAATTTCCACAACTGACAGATGGCTTATTTGAAACTAAAAAGCTGAAAAATGCTTCAGATTCAAAGTCAACAGTGACCAGTGAAAAAAATATTTTAAACTATTTTGCAGGATCTTATTCTCATATCACTCTCAATATTATGTACAACTAATAACAACAGTTACCATAAAAGATGTTTAAGAAAATTTCTCCCTTAAAAAGAAGTCCCTTATGTCTATATAGGTCCAAGTTATTATTAGGTGAAAATAGCTAAAATGTTGCTTTACCAATGTAAACATACACATACATATACACACACAATTATTATTATTATTTTTTGTAAACATATTTTTAAGACCATGTTTCTCAAATACTGGGGAATTAAATACCCAGAGTTCACAAAAAAACCCTATTCCTGAAAAATTACAAATATCTAACTGGCTTGGCGGGAACAGTCAAAAACCATTCACTTTTTCCCAGATGTTCTAATAAAGACAAGAATGGCTCATTCATTAATTGGGAAGTAAGCAAATACCTATGCTCTAGTGAATCAAATAAAATGTTCATAGAGCTTTTGAATGCTAACTAAATGTCAGATATTATTATTATGCTTTCAATTTAATTTTTTTCTCTTTAAATAAGAGGAAGCTTCTAAAAGTCTGAATTTACAAAATGAAAGAAACAAATGCTAATTTTAAATGTCAATAAATCCATTTTAATATTAAAAAAATTTAAGATCAAAGGCACAAACAAAAACTTATTCAACTCATAACTGCCTCACTGTGTTATACTATTTCACTGTTTCCAGTGTCATTATATAAAACAATTAAGAAATTTTCTGCTCTACATAAGTTATTCACTATTGTTGTAGTTCTGTTTGTCCTAAACTAACTCTTTAAGAAAGATGGCCTTCTTTCACTACTTGAGTTATAATTCATTTTCAGTATATCCAGTAAGATTAGACTGTTAAATTATAATTCTTGGCCATTCAATGGAAATAAATGAATGGCTAAATAACTTTTAAAAATACTATCCACATAGCAACCCTTAAAAAGAGATGTTGTATTCCTATCTTCAAATAATCAGTGAAAATCAAGCCTTCAGAAGTCTTGGTCTAAGCATGGCTTGGAAGGAAAAAAAATTTATGTTCTCCTATTTTGAATCCTCACATTGTAATGGTATATCTAGCAGAGTGTCTAGGTACAATGGTCACAAATACTATGTAGTCTCTCTTGGCCTTCTTACAAGACTCCATCTTCTGACTGAGTCTTGTCACTAACTGTCCTCTAAGCCTGGAATGCTCTTCTCTTCATCTTTACCTTCTTGGTTTCCTTCAAGTCTCAGCTCAAATCTCACCTTCAGCAAGGGGCCATTACCAGTCCCTCCCACTTATTGTGTCTTCCATAAGATCATCTTCTATTTACCCTCTCAATTTTCCCTCCCGATTCTCCTCCCTCCCCTCTCCCCCTTCCTCTCTCTCATCAAACATTTGATTGGCAGTTATATGGGAAATAGTCTTTATTACTAGAGAACAGAACTAGAACCAGTAAGTGGAAGTTAGAGGAAGAAAGTTTCTAGCTCAACATAAAGAACAATTAGATTTGTTTTAAAATGCAAAGTGCTACTTTGTAAGATGGTGGTGACCTCTAAGCTCTCTCCCACACATGGAATTTTCTCCCTCAAGTTTCAGGAAAGGCTTTCTAAAGTCTAGTACCTTCTTCCCTCTTTTGCCTTCCAATTATCCTGCATACAATTTATTTATACATAGCTGCAGCTATATTGAATCTTCTGTAACATTGTAAGCTCTTTGAGGGCAGGAACTTTTGCCTTTCTTTGCATCATTAGCACTTAGCATAGCTCTGACAACAATGTATGCACTTGATGTTAGTACTAACTTTTCAATCCCATACTGAAATTCTTTTCACAAATTTTGTAGAGAGGACACCACAACTGAGGAAAGGTAGATTACGTGACTAAAGAGTTTCTTAAACTCTAAGAGATTTTACATGATATTTCTAGTTATTAATCTTATTTGGCCTTTTCTTCATTAGCTATAAGAAAAAGTAACTAGAGCAGCTATTTCTGGTATTTTTAAAAGAATACTTAGCCCTTCCTAACAGAAAGTCATGCATAAGTAGATGCTAAACCAATGGGATTTGATGTTAATATATCCCACTATTAGTGACCTGGGTAGAGTGCTGTGGAGCAGAAAGGAAAGACTCTTAACTTTACTCCTTTTGTACTTTCTATGTGGCATTTTTTTCTGCTATAAAAGATTTGCTCTTAAGATAATTAAACTTCAGTTTCCTGTGCAAGATTTTAAAAAAGGGGAATGACTATCAATATTCCACCAAATAGCAATCTAAATAAGTATGGGTTGATAAATACTAAATCCCTCCTTTTAATTATGACCAAGAAGTTAAAAATTTACTAAAGTAAGTCTTTGAAAGAGGTAATTAAAAGAACTCAAATAAATATGTTTATTTCCATGTAGGCCATCATATTATAACAAAAGAGACTTACTGTTAAGGATGCTATCCCTTTATGGTAGAATTTTAAAGATTCAGCAATGCAGGAAAGTGCTGAACTATAATCCTCTTCTTGTAACCCTGTGAGACACTGCTCTGCATGGGAGAATTCCTTCAAACTGTTCAGCCAAAAGTAGAAATGTTCTGAGGCTACCTGAGTCAGCAGACTTTGATAAAGTTCTCTGGCCATGTCATGATTACCCTAAAAAAGGACAAAAAGAGGCAAGTGACATTCTTATACTTGAAATAGTTGATGCTGCAGTGTAAAGGAAAACCCCAACCTTGGATAAATTTCAATAATAGCTTTTCATATTATATATTTTGAGGCTCAGTCAAAATATTTCTGAATAATATACCAAGTCATTCTTATATAATACAAATTTAAATCCAAAGAGAAATTATAAATTGAAGTCTATAAATTTTCTTAGAAAAGAATTTACTAGGTAAAAACTTTGGAGAAAATAGAAAAATAGTTTTAGATCAACATCCTATGCCATATTCTAGAATACATTCAAATGCATATGTGCCCTTAATATTTAAGATCATATAAAAAAAATAGAAGGGAAGTATGATATATTTGTCTTTTTATAATTTTGCACTGACTTTTTTAGGGTGGTGATTACTCCATTTGATAGAGGCAATTATGAAAGAAAAATATAATTCTGATTGCATGAAATCCTTTGTACAGAAAAAATTAATGCATCTAGTATGAGAAGAAAAGTAACTGAACGTTGAAAAAATCTTTATGCCAAGTTTCTTAAAAGTTTATTATCCTATACATAAAGAATGAAGATACACATACATATATACATTATACCTCCCTTCACATGTGTGTATGACCAGAAGTCATTTTTCAATAGATAAGTAGTCAAAAATATGAACACTTGTCAAAAGAACTGCAAATGATTAGCCACCATTGAAAATAATATTCTAACTCACTAATAACAAAATAAATGCAAATGAGGTTTTACTCATATTCAGCAAACTGAATCAGCAGAATCACTTTAGAAAGCAATTTGGCATTATAAAATCAAGATGACTAAAATCTTCATTCCCTCTGACCCAGGAATTCTACCATGAAGCTTTTATCCCAAAGAGGCTTCTACCCACTGAGAAGAACAAAGTCCTCACATATAGAATATTTACAGTAGTACTTTTTGCTACCACTAAAATTATCTATCCTGGGAAATAACTAAATAAAATGCAGCAGATGAATGGAATAGAATATTACTGTGCTTTAGGATGAATATAAAGAAGCATGGAACATTATATATGAACTGATAGAGAATAAAGTAAGCAGAGCAAAAAACCAAGATAAACAATGACTATAACAAATTATCAAATGGAAAGAACAATCACCCCCCCCCCCAAAATGAATACAAAATTATAAAAGATAAAGCTAGCTCCAAAGAAGAATCATGAGAAGATAGCTCAATCCAACTACTTTGCAGATGTGACAAGTTCCCAAGTATGGAATATTTTACATAATTTAAGACTTTTAATATACTCCTCTTTTTTTTTCCCTTAAAAAATATAATTTGACATATAGGATGGCTTTCTGGGAGGAGAGAAGAGGAGCATACCAAGAGAAATATTGATGATATAAAAACAAAATATATTAAGAAAAATTTGTTTGAAAAAATAAATTGAAGGCTAGCTATTTAGTTATTTAAGACCTAAGTTGTTTGGACTTGACTATGAAAGTCAACAGTGGCTTTTGCTTACCAATCTGGGAAAGAGTATTTTTTCTGGGGTAAATGGATGAGATGGAGAGGAATTGTAACTATGATTTTATTTGTGTAAGAAAGTCCCTAGGTAAAAACTCCCTTTACCTACTCTCTCACAACTGGTATGTTTCAGAGGTAAAACTTGAATCCAGGTTTTCCTCATTCCAAAGTCAATCATCTACCCACTTTACCATTATACTTCTCTATAAGTATACACCTTTTTTGATCTATTTATTAGTCTGGAAAATAGCTGTCTAAAAACTTTGGAATCTATTATGAAAAACTAAACAGATGAATAATTTATATTCTGAATATCTCCATTACTTTTAGTGTTTCTCAAATTTTATTATTTCATGATCTTTATCAGAAAAATTCCTAAATGTTGATGTCCTATATTCTCTTAAAACAAAATATTCTTTCCTATGCTTTTTCCAATTTAAAAAAGATAGGTGATGATTCTGCTGATGAATAGTAATAGGTAGATACAGAGACACTTATTTCTTATGAGCAGAGTCATGATTCTTCTGAGTACAGGAAAAGGAAGAAGTAGAGTATAAGGAAAGTAGGTAGTGATGATGTGCTAATGAGATTATGTTAATAAGATGTAGTAAACTCCCCACTCAAATCTTTAGGACTCCTGCAGAAGCTTGTGGTATGGTTAATATTATATACATTTTATTAAGAAAAAACTTTATCAAGTAGAATTCCTTTCCCTACACATCATCCAAACTCTTAACCCAAACCTTGGAATTCATATTTTTGTCCTAAGCACCAAGTATGGTTGGTAATTCCTCATTCTAAGGGTGGTTTTATGTTATCTCTCAACACAAATCATTTGAAAAGTTGGTACTTACCATTCTAGATGCCTGTCTGGCAATACGGTAAACTGTCCAACCATTAGACACATTCTCAAGTTGCTGTTTAATAACGGTTTTAACTTCAGCAGATAATGCTTTCTGACTGGCTACAAAAATCACAGTAGCCAAAGAAACCTAATGTCAAAAAAAAAAAAAAAAAAAAAAGAAAAAAGTTAATTAATTTTCCATATTATAGCAAAGTTATAAAGTATTTAATTTAATTTAAAGTATTATGAAATAATACTCCCCTAAAGTGATATAATCTCTTGTACTGAAACATAAATCATTTTCTTGAGCATCATAAAGGCTAAAAAACAAATCTAAAATACTTAAACAAAAAAACTAAAAATACCTCCTATTGATAGCCTATAATTTGAAAGATTTTAAAAATTATACTAGTAGTCAAATCCAGTATATGGCTTATTTAGATTAGACCAAATAAAAACAAGCTCCCAAAATTTTAAGGAACATAAGCTGTCTTCAAGATGAAAACATCATTTCAATTAGAAATGAGCTTAGTTGGTTATTTCAGAATAACTGCAAATTCATACACGGGCTTAACTGGTATATGCTTTACTACCAAAATTTGTTACTAGAAAAGCCCTAACACAATAAAGTGCCAACATGCAGTGCCCTCTAATGGATGAAATATAGAATACTTTTTTGGGTCATATGTGAATTTCCTCCAAGTCAGTTGTTTCTGCCAGCATTTTTCAAGTATTCAATTAATTAATATGTATTTAAGTCCTTACTGTGTGTCAAGCACTGTGCTAGCAACTGGGTATAAATATATTAAATGAACAATCCCTGCTCTATTTGCAAGCAGTTCTCAAGTAGAGTTTGGAGGGGCTGACAGTCCACCTTCCTCATTTTACAAATAAGTAACAGGCTAGGAAAAATTAAACTTCTTGTTCCAAGTCACACAGAAAAGTAAGCAGGAGAGCAGGAATTCAAATCCAACTCGGTAGATTTAAAATCTAAGAGCGAGGGGAAGAGAAAGTAGAGGAAAAGGGAGGAAAATAACTAATTTTATGTGGCTCAACATGGTTATTATCAAGTTAAAGTATACCGATTGGTAACAATCAGGACACCAGCCTGTGCCCTTCTTCTCCACACCTTTTGACTCTATGACCTTAGGGAGTTAGAAATCTTCCTAATTCCCTCCCTATTTTTGGCAACAGACTGTTTTGACTAATACCACATTCACTTCTCCTTTAAGATTCAGCCTCAAAATTTCTCACCCAATCTAGATTACAGTAGCTGTAGTACAGCTTCATGGACATTATTTCCCCTCCTGTACTCTACAATCCAAACAAAAAAAGTTTTTTTCTGTTCCTGACACAGGATACTCCATCTCCTATGGCTCCCATTGTTTTTAAATAAGAAGCATTTAATTCATAATTTGTTTCACATATAGAAAAAAATCATTTTTTTGACACTTGGAATTTAGTTAAGATATTAGTAAGAGCATTTTATTGAAGAACTATCCCATAAAACAGGGACAAAGATAGTACAGGATTGTTATGAGAGTCAAATAAAATATTTGTAAAGCACTTAGTATAATGTCTAGTATGTAGAAGGTTTATTCTCTTCCATTCTCCTGAAGGTTCTTAGGAAAAAAAAGTAGTTTAAGAAGTAGCTTGGTGTATCCAAAGTTAAAAAGAACTTTGCAGATCATGAATGATAACCTAACTCAAATAATGTTCACTGTTCAAAATTAGTCAAACATTATGGTTCTTATTCCAATTTTAAAGTCAATTTTTTCTGTATAGTTTTCTCATTAATGTTGTATTTTCACATATTTAATTTCGTGACTCTTAACACCTAAATTCAATACCCCAACTGTTTTAATATTAGGTCAAGTACTATAAAGTATTTACTTCAAAGGGTTAGTGTTAAGGTTCAAAAAAAATTAGGAACAAAGATTTAGAGTTGGAAGGGGTTTTTAAGGTCACTGAGTCCAATCCTTTTATTCTGCATATAAGGAAACAGAAGCATGACAGGTAGTGAAAACAGGTGAAGGGGCTTGCCCAAAGACATACAGGAAAGATGTGAATCGTGTCACACCTATGACTCTACATCCAACATGTCTTACAATTGTAATAATACAGTGATCCTTTGGACCATCTCTTCAGCACTTATCAGATACTAAAATAGGCATAAGACAAATGTTAACTGACTACAGTAACTGTAAAATAAGCTTAATTAATATTAATTGTAAGCTTCACTTAAGTATTATAGTGGTATAAAAGTTTTCAAAACAGATGCAGCTGGGCCAAGGTCTATTCATCAACAATGCATTCCAAAGAAGTGGTTTCCTACCAAAAGTTCCTGTTGTTTATCTGTAGCAGAACGTCCAATCACTTTGTAGAGTTCCATTAAGTCTCCAAGCATCCCATCACCCAATACAGGCAGCTGCATGGCAATGGAAGCTAGGCAGTGACACATGAGAATCCTGGATGCATCCTGAGCACTGTGCAACTGAGTCAGCAAAGACTCAACTACTGACTGGCTAAGATGAGGACGGCACTTGGCCAACTTCACCATACAAGTCAAAGCAATCTGCATATATATTAAAAAAAAAAAAAAAAAAAAGTTTAGTCAATTCTCATGTGCCTAAATTCAAATTAATCCTTATTGCAAAAGAATTATGTGCACTGTTTCTTAACAACATGGTAGGCTAACTTCTTGAAGAGAAATATCATTTTCTTTTAGAAATACTTGATGTATTGAATCAATACAATCCTATAATAAGTTTTACCAACTTCATCATGCTTAAAACTAAATAATAAAAGTAAAGCCATTGCCTTTTTGGCTTGGAACAAGGTCTAAGGATCTCCTGGAAAATTAAGAAAGTATTTCATGTCCAAATCTAAGTGTCATTATCTCTGGATCTTGATTTACAGAATCAGAGAAATTCAAGTGTGGGACAGAACCTCAGTGGTCATCTATATTAAACTTCATGGAATAAATCCCATGTGTATTATCTTAGAAACTCTTCTTGCCCTTGACAGAATAAGAAAAGGTTCCTCGCTTTTCCTCGAAGTGCCATTACATTCTAAAAGGTTATTAGCTCTTGAGTAAATCTTGATCTTCTAGAAACAAATAATTTTAAAATTGGAGGGGGCCACTAACCTGGGATAATATGACCTGAATCTTAGGATAAGAATTGACTCCTATTTTCACAATTACAAAATGAAAAGGAAGGATAAAATTATTTCAATGATTCTTTTAAGAGATATGAAACTACATAATCTAAGGAGACCCTCAGCAATTATTCCAATAACTCTCATACAATAGATGAGTAAATTAAGGTACAAGGAGGGTTAAATGCCTTGTTTATGGCCTGCCAACTAGTCCTTCATATTCATCACTTCAACTAAGTTTTCCAATCTTGGGAATAAATGCTGAAGAAAGCAATGCTGGATATTAATAGTAGTGATATGTCATAGGAGTCACTATGTCTAAGACATGAGTTTCCTTTATCATGTGCTCTCCTACTATGCTGGTTCTTCACTCCTAAGTGAAGGCTATCCTATCTCTAGTTCTTAATTTCTCCTTATATCTCTGAATATGACTACTCTTGGGTAATCTGTATCTACTCTATTGGGGCAAGATCATATGTATGCTTGTAAATCCTTTTCTCAGAGAAGATGGTCTTCTAATGTCCAAATTCCCATCAGGTGAAACATACTAAAAGGTACTAAAAACATATACTCCCTCTCCTGTGGGGACCATTCTTTAGTGCCATTTCTTTAATTTCCCACCATTACGGTGAAATTTCCTTTTCACTCTTCTATTCCAGGCCTTGCCTTACTTTGATTTTATGTCATGTTTCCACAGCCCCACCTCTTGTTAACTATACTAAAGGTTATCTCTTCACTATGCACATGGGGACTTGGGTGGGTGTATATTATTAGTTTACTTCTGTTGCATAACCATTCCCTCACCATTCATACAATTTTTTGGTGTATTATTACTTCCCAAAAAAGATACTAATTCAGTTGCATGGAATTGTTGGAAATTATATAGAAAGCATTTACAATTTTCTTCCTCTTTCTCTTCTTATTTGCTAGCTTCTTTGTTCTTTCTTCTATTCCTTAATTCAAATTATTTTTTAAATGATAGTTTATATATGTTAAGAATTGACTGACTTAGTTTTTTTTCTTATAATTGTATTTATTTACCTTTCTTGGGTTTCTTCTATTAAATTTGGAAAGGTCTTTTTTTTTTTTAAATCAGTGCTGCTTTAGATAAAAATGTTCAGGATGTCACATATATACTATTCCTTCCATTGATATCTTTTATGTTTAAAAACCATACACCATTTCTCTGATTTCTTGTCACTGTCGGGTAATCTGGGTTACTCAAATTGGCCTTTCTTCATATTTAAATATTTCCCTCCTGGCTAATTTCAAATTAGTTTTTGTTGAAATAGTGAATTTTAAGAATTATGTCCTTTAAAGTTTGAAGTATGAGACTTAAAATAAATCTTAGAAACTATTTCTTCTTATCATGTGGATTCAGCTGTAGGTACTCTATTTTTTTGTGCATAATTACCTTGTTCTAAGGTTTTTTGAATTGTTGAAGATTGCAGAAAAACTGATTTGCCATTTTGCCAGTTAAGGTCTCAAAGAAGTGTTTTCTAACTGGTTATAAGTAAGATAGCATCAAAACCCCGAACCATGAAACTTCATATATAACAAATATTAATATTCATGTCATTATAGCATTCCATCAGCTTTAGGTAAAATAAATAGTTTTATCATCAATATTGTATGTTTTAGACTATAAATTCCAAATTAGAGGAGACTGTCAATTTCATCTACTTTATACAGTTTTCAAGATTATTTTATGTAAACATATGCTTATCCTTCTCAGTGGTTTAAAATTTTATTTTGTCCATTTTTGGGTGATATTTTAAATTAAAAGATAATTTTTAAGTAAAAATTAAAATAAAGCCTTTTGTTTATATAATATAAACAAGTATGCTAAGCATGTAATTGTTTTACCTTTAAAGTTGCTTGAGCACCTGGACTATCATCTTGACTACAAAGCACTAGGAGAGACTCAAGGCCAAAGACTGCATCCTGTTCCAAAGCCAAAAGTTCTAGAGAAATAAATTACACATTCTGGTGTGATAAAATATTAAAAATAAAAGATAATTACACTGAGAACAAACAGCCTGAGAAACAGAAATCCCCAAAATTTATAAGGCTATTACAAAAATTGTAATTAAACAAAAACAGTTTCATAGAGGAAAAAAAAATGTACTATTTCTTCTGAAATTAAAATATTTATGCTTTATTAACTCCTTCATTACTTTAATGAAAAATATTTTTTTAAAAAAACCTTACACTTATTAAAATCAGAAGTCAATATAAAAAAAAGTTTTTGGGTGGGGAATACTATAACAAACAGCATAAAGCATGCTAAGTCTTCTTTTATAGATAGCATGTTTAAGATATAAATGACTAAAATTGCCCTTTAAGAGATACATAAAGGCAGCTAATGGTGCAGTGGATAGAGCAGCAGCTTTGAAGTCAGTAGGACCTGAGTTCAAATGTGACCTCAGACACTTAATACTTCCTAGGCTCTGTGATCATGGGCAAGTCACTTAACCTCAATTGCCTCAGGGGAAAAAAAAGATACATTGTGTGCAGAATACTGGAATTTCTATGGAAATATTATTCAGGAAAACAAAGACTTATAGTTTAGAAAGCTGAATTATACTTATAAGTTGTAAATACAAACCAAAACAGAACTCTTGCAATTAAGCTTGTAAAATCCTTTGTATTAAAAATGCAATTTTATCTTTGTAGCAGCAAGGAACTAGAAACTGAATGGGTACCCATTAGTTGAGGAATGGCTGAATAAATTATGGTATAAAGAAACTATGAGCAGGCTGATTTCAGAAACTGCAGTGATGCTGAGTGAAGCAAGCAGAACTAAGAGAACATTGTACATAGTACATGTGATGATCAGCTGTGGTGATTTAGGTCAAGTTCAATAGACTTGTGATGAGGAGAACCATCTGCATCCAGAAAGAGGACTATGGGAATTGAATGTGGATAACAATATAGTATTTTCACTTTTTTTTTTTTTTTAAATTGTTGTTCGCTTGCTTGTGGTTTTCTTTAATTTTTCTTTCTTTTTGATCTGATTTTTCTCATGTATCATAAGTGTGGAAACATGTTTACAAAAATTGCACATATTTAACCTATATTAGATTACCTGCTATCTAGGGGAGGGGGTGAGGGAAAGGGAGGGATAAAAATTTTTAACACAAAGTTTTGTGAATGTTGAAAACTATCTTTGCATGTATTTTGAAAATAAAATGCTATTATTTAAAAAATGCTATCTTAATACCTTTTCACAACTTAAAAGCAATCATTCTTCTGTAGTTATTTGAGAACTCTAAGTTAAAAACCTGAAATTTCTTCATCATGCTGACTATAATTCAGTTTCAGATACTCAACATCTTCCATCAATTCCCTTGGTGGTTTCTTTTCTCTGATTGGAAATCTGGAGAGTGAGGCACTAAATTTCTCCCAAAGATTTTTTTTACAGGAACCTGGGATATGAACTAGAATTTCTAGGGAGTTCTCCACTTTATCAGAAGCTCTACTTGGTTTGCACTCCACAGAACAACATGACTCTATAGCTGGTAACTCCTTTCCCCATCTACCTTCCATATTTGTAACCTTCCACTTTTCAATTTCCTTTTGACTGCTGTGTTCCCCAGTAGATTTAAAGGCAGGGTCTGTCTTTCATATTTGCATCCCAAGTGGTTAGTATAGTATGTAGCACAAAGTATGTTTTTAAAAATGTTTATTTTTTTATAACTATGGAAATTGTTAGGATGATATCTACATTATAGACTATAAATACCTGCTCTGGGCACAGCGATTCTATGTAACATTCCAAAAGTTTTAATGGAGTGTTAAGCTATTAAAGCTTTAAACTGTACTGAGACTTTTTTGTAACACTCTATATATTCATAGATATAGATATCTCAACATAAATCAGCTAGGCAGTTGAGTGGATGGATCACTAGGTCAAAGACCACCTGAATTCAAATCTGGCTTTACCCATCTGTCCTTCTATCTTTTTTCTTTCAATAGAAGGGAGAGACAGGAGACAGCAAGTACCAGGCAAGTCAAACTACCACCACCACCACCACCACCACCACCACCGCTCTGATCACCATTTCCCCACAAACCCTGACAAAGACATCCCAGGATTCAGAACCCAAGAATCTTGAGTACAGCAAAGCTTCCATCCCAATGTCCTTGACCATTATCCTATGAAACAATCCCTGTTAAGATGTAGTCTGGCAGCTTCTCCTGAAGGAGGTACAGCCATAGCCATTTAATATCCAGAAAAGAAAAGTCCTCCTCCCAATGACCTTAGTATTGTCAAATGTTTCACCATCAAAAATTGATATGATTTTTATCAATCAAAATGACATTGAAGAAGCAGCAATAAGCAAAACAGTCTAAGGATGTATGAAAATATTTAAACTTCTTTTTGGATTTAACAAAGAATCTAAGTGGGTACTCATAAATTAGGGAATGGCTAAATAAGTTATGGTGCATATAATGGAATACTACTGCACTGTTAGAAATGAAGATGGTTTCAGAGAAATTTAGAAAGACTTGTATGAAATGATGAAGAACAAAATGAACAGAACCAGGAGAACAATTTACAAAATGATAATATAGTAAAAACAATTTTGAAAATCTTAATAATAATAACTATAATCAGCATAGTGAATAATAACAATTCTAGAGGCTTAATGATGAAACATATTACCTATCTCATAAAGACTTAAGAGTGCAGATTGAGGCATATTATCTTTGGATATTTCCAATATAGAAATGTGATGAGCTTGCCTATACATGTCTGTAATAAAAGTTTTGTTTCTCTTTGATTCTCAATCAGAAAACGATGGTGGGAGGGAAAGTAGATTTTTGCTCATTGCAGTTTTTCACTTAAAAAAAAAAAAAAAAAAAAAGCATTACTGTTTGCTTTGCTACAGTATCCTAAGAACCATAGAACTTTTTTGTTTGACTTGCATTTGAAACTTTCCATATGTCAATCTCGCCGTTTAGAATATGAGCTTCTTCAGAGCAGGTACTTTTCTATTCGTATCCCTAGCACTTAAAAAATGCTTTGCATGTAGTAGAGTAAATGAACGATTAAAGCATTTATGCCTATGCAATAGTACAAATAATGCTTATTTAAAAAGAAGAATTAAACCAACCAGTAAATAGGTTTGATTATTTAAATCAGAGCAACATACAAATTTATAAAGATTGGAGGGCAAGAAGTGCTTCTAAGGAAATGTGCTCCAGATAGACTTAGTAAAGACTAAAATGAATTATGTATTTATAATTCCTTTATAGAAGACTAAAGTAAGCAACCAATATAACCGGCAAACTCCTGATAGATACTATTAATTGACAACTCAGTGCCATGGACAGTGCAGTAGTAAAATAACCAGTAGATTTAGAGCTAGAAAAAATAAGATTAAAGTTCCAGTTCCAGTCCCTACCCCCTGGGTGTGAAACTTCCTTAGCTTTCTGGTTTCCAAACAGAAGTTGGACTAGATGGTTTCCAAGATCTGTTTTAAAGATCCAGGGGGTACCTTACACATGAACGCTTAAGATTACTTTATGATCATCAAATGCATATACATGTGTTTTAAAAACCTTATAGTCAATAGGTGAAAAAAACTCCGTAATATATCACAAAACGCTTTCTCCTAGCTAAAATAAATTCAAAGTTTCTGAAAGCTTTAGATAAAACAAGTGTGTTAGGTTGAATCACCTTTTATTGTTTCAGCCCTTGAGTATGTTTAATGGGGACCTTGAAATGATCACACATATTTCCCCCAGTTTCTCATGGCTATATATTAATAAAAAGAATTTAGGACATGGTGGTTAACTTCAGAAAAGATACTTATCAGGAAAAGTCAATAGTTTCCCTACCTGCAAGAATACAGATATTATTCTTATTCATTTTCTTTACTTTTTGATCTGATTTTTCTTGTGCAACAAGAGAATTATATAAATGTTTACACATATTGAATTTAACATATTTTTAAGACGTATAACACATATTGGCTTGCTTGCTATATAGGGGAGGGTTGAGAAGAAGGAAGGGAAAATCTGAAATACAAGGCTATGTATGCAATGTTAAAAAATTATCCATGTGTATGTTTTGAAAATAAAAAACTTAAAAAAAAATACAGCTATTAGAAGAAAAGCTGGAGGAAATGTAAATACAATGCATTTGACATTCTAAGCTCACTACCTATATAGTTTTAAGAATCTGCATCATTCTTATTTTGCTCAATAAGCTTTGAGAACTCTTTATATAAGCCTCTGGTAAAGTGAAAAGCAAAAGAGATGTTATGGTGTCAAGTAAGGAATACTGGACTTAGCACTTGAAGTCAGGAAGGCCTGGGTTTAAATCCCACCTGTGATACTAGCTTTGTGATCCCTTTGCTGATAAGTCACAATTTACCAAATCCTATGACAGAAAAAACTACTTAGAGATTAGAAAACAAACAAAAACACAAACAAAAAACACAAAACCAAACTGAGATGAATATGTAAGTCCTCAACCCAAAAAATTGCTTAAATTTACCTTTTTCTTGACAAGAAGCAGTTATATTAGTTAGGACCCTCACTCCATGAACAGCAATACCTCGGTTATTATGGTAACAGCATTCTTGTGCCAATCTGACTAAATCAGAAGATCTTGGTGAAGTAACTGTATTTCCTAAATGAACAGAAGAAAAAAAAACAAAAACAAAAACAAACGGTACATGTAATTCTTTAGAACTCCCTGATGTGGATTGTACCCTTAAAAATTTTTTAAGTTAAAACCTCTTCCCTTACTTTCATCTCATTTTTTCCATTCCTACCAATATTATAACATTTCTTCTCCCTTTATCAAGAAGAAAAAGACAATAGGTAAAAATAATTTTAAAATGATTTCATCTCCTAAACTTACCCTGATCTTGCCTTCAAAAACAAGCCTAACAAGAATTAATGTAAAAACAAATAATAGAGGTATATTGTAGGACTCAAGATTTCACACTTTTAAAATGGATTACATTGAAATAGATGATGCATACAAGCCTAGTCTCCTGACTAGTTTTATTTTCAAACTATTTGCATTTGTGATTCATGTAGAAATTTAGAAAATCATATACTCTATAAACTGGAAGGAACTTCAGTTTCTAGATGTGGAAATTTAGGTGCAGTGACTTCGAATAATTTGCCTAAGACCACCTGGTGAGCATTGGAGTCAGAAGTAGGACTCCAGAACACTGTTCTCTTCATGCAGAACCAAAGGAGCAAATGCTTCTAAGCAGATGTGCTCCAAGTAGACTTATAAAGAGTAAGAGGGATATGTATTTATAATTTCTTAACAAAAGACCAAAGCAAGAAACCAATATAACTGGATATTCTGATAGACATTTATTGCTTATGGACACTCAGTACCATTCCCAGTATAGTAGTAACAGCAGTAGATTCAGAATTAGAAAAAAATAGATTAAAATTCCAACTCCAGACTGTACTCCTTAGGTATGAAACTTCTTTACCCTTTCTGGTCCTTTGGTGTCTGGGCCATAAGCTGCAGAATTATTATTATATATTTTTTTTTGACACATGAATGTTGATGGAATATGTGTATTGTGTAGATTTAGTTTTGGGTCTATGAAAAGGGCTGAAACTCTGAATATGAGCACTGGAATCAGACAGCCAAGCACTTAAGGCTAATTACCTATTGGACAATAACTCTATTAGCATGTTTGGAAAAATGGCTCTTTTCACTATTTGATCTTTTGGTGTATAGATAATCATAGAAGGGATTAGAGAGTAGAGTGAGGCAAGCCAGACTCACTTTGCAGAAGGACCAGGAAAAGGGAGGTTGGTGGAAAGCTTGTGGAAGTTTTGTCCATCTCCTTTATTTCTCTCCCTAAAGACCAAGGACTTATGCTTATCCTGACTCTGGCTGATCTGAGATCTCTAGGGAGCTAGCCCAGACTTTACAGGTCTAGATTTTAAACCCAAAGGTTAACAAGGGTAACACTCCAAAGGAAGACAGGAAAGGAGAGATGGAGTCAAGTTTAAAAATGATTCCTCCTTTTAGACTACATTTCAAAGTGTGTCCTGGTCTCTCTTGCAGAAGATCAACTTGTCCCTTCTGATAGATTGCCAAATTATAAATTCTTTGGAAATAACTTCCTTAGTTAAATCAAGAGCCTATTAATAATATTACTTTACTATCACAAATATAAATATTGCCTTAATATTATTTAATAACAATTACATTTCACATAATAAAATTATCCTGACAAAATGATATTAATTTCTAATAAAATAGACAACCATGCATACTTACAGAGAACTATGGTACAACAGAAAGAGAACTAGACAGAGTCCAAAGACTTGGGTTTTAAGTTCTAACCCTGACATTCAGGAATTTATAGTAACAAGTCACAATTTCCCTTTTATCATTTTCAAAATTGTGGTAATCCTGCTCCTAGCAGATATATAGCACATACCAAGTGTCAAGCACGGTATTAAATCCTCTATAATTATTATCTCATTTGATCCTTTTGAGGACTACTTCTCATAACAGTCTTGGGAGGGAGGTGCTATTAAGCAGAGGTTAAGTAGTTTGCCTAAGGTCATATAGCTAGGAAATGGCTGAAGTGTTTTCTGAACTCAGGCCCAGAAATCCATTCACTGTGCCATCTAGCTACCTGCCTCACTTCAAAGTAGCTGGAAGGAAAATATTTGTAAGCTGCGAAGTGATATATAGTAGAAATCATTATTGTTGAGACTTACAGCTCAGTGGACAGTCAAATCGCCCTCTTAACCCCCCATTCTCTGTCTGATAAAAGTGAGTTGGAAAACTGGGCATATTATTTTCAAATATAAATAAAATAAAGCCAAATATGAATGATGCTAGGTGTTTAGCCATACCATTATCCTTTTCCCTTTGTATGGATAATAAAGAACAATGACTAAATAAAAGTATGTTTATATACACATATACATCATGTCATCTATATTTATTCCTTCCACATTGCAACTTTCCCTGTCATGATTTTGATATATTGTGGGTCAGCACAAGAAATTAAATGAGAATGACAAGCAAAAGCCAGCAGACAGAGAGCCTATGAACCCAATATTTAACCCAAATGTTATAATAAGGTACTGTAAACACCCCATAAAAGAAAAAGAAAAAAATTCAGACTTTCTCTGGTACAAAGGGAAAGCCAAAAATTTTTATGGGGACTTTTCAGATCTCAGCGAAATCTACTCCTAACCCCCACAACGTGGAAGGGATAATTGTACTTAAACTGCATGGCATAGTAAAAAGAGCTTTAACTTTGAAGCCAGAGAACCCAAGGTCATCTCCTAACTCTGCTATTTACTCTGTGTGACTTTAGGAAAGTAATTTTACCCAATTTCTTCATCTGTAAAATGCAGCAGTTGATATAACTTCGAAGGTCCTATTACTCTACAAAAAGTATATCTAGGGGCAACTAGGGGGCAAAGTAGATAGAGCATCAACCCTGAAATCAGGAGCACCCGAGTTCAAATGTAACCTTAGACACTAAACACTTCCTAGCTGTGTGACCTGGGCCAGTCACTCAACCCCAATTGCCTCAGCAAAAATTGCAAAGAAAAGCCAAGGAAATAAAAAGCATATCTGATTATTTCACACTTGACACAGCCAGTTTTGCTTTCTCTGAAATATTTTTAAAAAGGAAATTGTCTTATATTATCAGTCAAAATCTTGTCTACTGTAGCTTTTTGCAAAAGAGGTGTTTAATCAAATGACTTAATTGATCATAAAAACAAAACTAGAGCAAAACAGCCCGCAAATCTTGCTGGAAAAAAAAAAATCAGGATAAGAGATTTATTGGTAAGTAAACTATTACTTTTTGAGTACAAGTTAATATGTACCTTTGTATTGTGGGGATTTAATCAATTTTGTTAATTATGACATGCCTTTATAAATACAATAAATAAATCATTGGTTATCAGGTTAAGTATAATACCACATTACCATTTTAAGCAACCATTAAAGCACTGTTCTACCCCACATCCAAAGCCAATTATCAGCAATTGATGGGCTATCTGATAACTATAATGAAAGCTGGAATACTAGAAAAGTACGTTAGGATCTTTCAGTATTCTAATTTTATGAAACTGAGTAATAATCTGCAGAAGACTTCTCATCCTCTTTACCTGGAGCAAGGCTGAAGTAATGCTTGATTGCTATGGTCCCTGATAACGTGGACAGAACAGAGAGCATTCCTAGTTTCAAACTGTCATAAGGAGTTAGGAGGGCACATTCACAAAGTACCTGAAATTCAAAATTGACACAAATAAAAGGGTTAAACCACTCCTCGGTATCATTCTGATGTCTATTTAGTTTAATTTTTCTAGATTTTAAACTAATTATCAGTTATTTTATAAGAGGTAAGATCAGAATCACCTTGGCAGCTTTAAGAAATACTTTTTTGAAAAATTACAATAACACAATGAACGCAATATTTACCCTCTCTTTACTTTCTTTCCTACTTATCATCGTTATAGCTAGCCTTTATATGTTGTCTATCATCTGCCAGTTCACTGTGTTCAGGATTTTACAAATATAATCTTATTTGATATTTACAATAACCCCGGGACTTAGGTATTATTATTATCTCCATTTTAAGTTGAAGAAATTGAGGCAACGAGAAGTTAAGTGATTTACCCAAGTTCACACATTTAACTAAATTCTGAGGCTGGATTTTAACTCAGTCTTCCAACTTCCTGTTAAGGATTGCCTAAATCCTACATTTATAGATTAATGTAATTTTGTGTTATGTCTTCATAAACTCCATGAAAGCAGGTTCTGTGTCATATCTAAAATACCTTCATCTCTCCTAGCAACAAAGAATTCTGCACCTAATAGGCATTTTTTACTCATTGAGGTTGAAGTACTTCTTTCAGAATGTGATATATTCCAAAACATACTGCTTGTCAACAGATCACAATCAATTCAGTAGGCATTTATTAAACACCTACTAGGCATTACAAGCATCCTCTTCAAGAGGCAATAAGACACAAACCTCACCAAGTCCTCCATCTTCCTAACTTTTCTGTAGAGGACATCACCATACTCCCAATTACCTAGGCTCACAGCTCAGGGGTCATCTAGAACTCGTCACTGTCTTTCACCCTCCATATCCAATCTGTTGCTAAATCCCATCAAGTCTCCATTCCCGTTATTTGTCAGCCTCTTTCCCCAGCTCCCAGTAGTGACTTCTCCCTGATGGAAGACTCTTCTTACTATAGAGTACCTTCTATTAGGCTATCAAAAAGATGTTACTGACATACAAACCTCACCAGATTATACTCCCACTGTTCCTAAGTCAATAGATTCCAGTGGTTCCTTATCATCTCCAAAAATAGAAAACTTTCTGGCATTCATAGCCCTTCTTCTATGTTTCCACTCTTCTTACTGCCTATCCTCAACTTCCTAAATGCTCCATGATACAGTAACATGGGCCTTTCTGCAGTTCCTCACAAAAGACACTCCATTTTCTGACTAGGACATTTTCACTGGCTCTTCCCCTATGCCACTCTCTTGTTCATCTCAGGATTTGGCTTTCTTTAAGAACCTTGCTAAAGGGGGCAGCTAGGTGGCGCAGTGGATAGAGCACCAGCTTTGAATTCAGGAGGACCCGAGTTCAAATTTGACCTCAGACACTTAACACTTCCTAGCTGTGTGACCCTGGGCAAGTCACTTAACCCCAGCCTAAAATTAAAAAAAAAAAAAAAAAAAAAAAAAAAAAAAAAAAAAAAAAAGAACCTTGCTAAAAACCCACTTTCTATAAGAAGTCAATCCTAATCCCTTATAATGCTAGTACCTCCCCTCTATTTATTATTTCCAATTTGTTCTCTATGTAGTTTGTACTGTAAAGAGTTACTTGCATACTGTCTCCTTTGTAGCCTGAGTTTTATTGAGATTAAAAGCTATCTTTTACCTTTGTTTATATGCCCAGAACTCGGTACAGTGTCTGGCCAATAGTTTGCACTTAATATACGCTTGCTGATTGGCCAAGAATTAATCTAGTAAACACCTGTCACAATAAGACAATGTCAAATCAACATACTGAACAACACTGAACAAATAAATTTCACTTCAAATTATTCATTTAAATTTAAAATTATAATTTTAGCCTTCAATGAACTAGTACATTTGTTTTTATATGCATATTGTTACAGAGTATTTAAGAAAAAAAAAAAAAAGAAAGGAGCAAGTCAGTGATCCTCATCAACCTTGCTGAGAAGCAAGCTAATTCTCTTTTGAAACACAGTCTTTCAAGCCAATGAGGTTAGAATGAATGGAATCATTCAGAGCTGCTTAAAAAATGGGTTAAAATAGCCTGATATCATCAAAAGTACAGACAGGCAGTGTACTAAATATAATGGTGAGAGTGTTATACTGTGTAAGTAGTTATAATGGTAGGAGAGTCAAGAGATAGGGGTTTCAGTTCTGCTTTAGACATTTACTAGCTATTTTAACTATAAGCAAGCCACTTAAATTCATCAGAAACTTAGTGTTCATCTCTTAACAACGGGGACAATATCCCCCACATTACCTACATTACACTCACAGGAGCATATAGCTTGCCATTTGATTATTTTCCTCTTTAACTGTGTGTAAAATCTTTTCAGTTTTATGTAATATGAATTATCTATCTTCTAAAATTGCTTCTATTTCTTGTTTGGCAAAGAATACATCTTCTATGAATAACTGTAAGATATATAATCTGTTTCTAACAACACAACAGGAGAGATGATGTGAGGAAGACACTTTTTCAATCTCCAAGCACTATTTAAATCTGAATAATTTTTTTCTATAGTATCTGTATCTCCCTAAAAAGACCTCTCAGTCATATTAGGCTGAAAGAATCTAAAAGAATGAACAAAAATAGTTGAGTATTATTCTAACTCTCCTACTTCCTAAGTAATAATTGGGTACATTGGATTCCCATATGCAAAATGGAGACACTTAGATAAAAAGAAAAAAGAAGCTTTTTTTCAATATATTGCTCAGTATGATGAATTTTTTCTCTTCCCTTTTTTATTTTTTTTTAAAGTCTGTTATAAAACATAGCTCTCAGGGAATGGGAGGGAGAATAATAGTTTAAATAAACTTATGTGATATAAAGACAAAAGTTTTTCATAAAAAAAATTTTTTTTTAAATGATAAGTTCTGCTCTTCTGAGTTTAAGGGTTGCTATAAAAGCAAGTCTTCTTTTTTCAGCTTGGGACTGGTCCTTAGGAGGAAAAGCTGATTTTGTTTCTCTGCTGCTTGAAGTATTAACAGACCAGCCCAAGAGAAGTTCGTGTCAAAACTTGAACCTTGCTTCACCTCTATGGAATACTTTCCTATATGTGATGATTCTCCAGAAAAAACTGAATATTGATTGTAAGTTTTCATTCTTTAACTTGTTTCTTTTAATTTTTGACTTAGTAACTGATTTTTAATCAGTTTTTATCTTTAATGTGTGCTCATTGCATTTTTAGGACTTTGAATCTGCTCTACAATTAGTCTAAAATAAGGAGAGAATGCTCACAACTACTGGCATGAGAATGAAAATTTTGACCATGAAAATATAAAAGTCAATTCCCTCTGAATTTGAAGAAAGCAACAACCGAATAATTATATTTGGTTTATTAAATTTCAGCATTCTTTATGATGAATAAATTTTTAATGTAGTAACAGGTCTACAATCTCATAAAATAAGAAAATCGAAAAATAAAGAATATGTGATTAAGATTTCAAAGAAAACTTTCAAGTAAATAATATTATTAAAAAGCAATAAAAAATTCCGAGAACATCTCTTCATGAAAAAGAAATAAATACCTCTTGGGTGTGGATGGAAAAATATTAATGACTATATTTTCCCCAATTTCATTAAGAAGGAAAAGATTAAGAAAAAAATAGCTACTGCACAACACTAGAGAAAAAAAGAAAGACAAACTGCAGCAAGAAGTTATAGGAAAATAGACATTTTTATGTCACGGGTAAGTGGTTAAGAGTAGAATGGAGACTGGGAGGAGGGAGTTAGTATCAGAGATTTGATGCTATAAAACCAAGTATTTTTTTTAGATCTTGAACTCTAACAACATATAGTTTAATACAACAAAAAGTATGGTCTATTATATTATCAATTTTTATCCCAAATACTGATCACTGAGATTATATTAGCTGAAAAAGAAACAAAAACAACAAAATTGAGGCCCCAACCACATTTTAAATCACCTTTAAAATATCACTCATTTCTTCCAACATAGATGGTTAAAAGTCTACATGCCTGAATATTCTCTTTGCTCCATGTATGTGGTGTTTTATTTGCAAGTAACTTCAAGTCCTGAATAGCAAGTCTCTTTACTGCTTTCCTGGGATCATTCTTCAAGTATTGTAGTAAGAGTTGAATCTATAAAGGAAATAATGTAACAAAAATAGGGTTTAAAAATTTTATTTGTAAACTGATGGGATAATTTCTAAATTATCAAGACATCTTTTAATAAAACATTTTGTGTTTTTTTACATTCAGGGCTATAAGAGATTTCATTCATTTTATAAATGCAGGCATACCTCAGAAATATTGCAGTTTTAGTTCTAGATCACCATGATAAAACAACTATCACAATAAAACAAACCCACATGAATTGTTTGACTTCCGAGTGCATATAAAAGTGATGTTTATATTACATTGTAGCCTATTAAGTGTGCAATAGTTTTATGTCTGAAAAAATTTAAATACCTTAATTAAAAAAATACTTGACTTAAAAAATGCTAACCATCACCTGAGCCTTCAGCAAGTCATAATCTTTTTGTGGTGGAAGATCTTGCCTCATTGTTAATAGCTGCTGAAAGCTGGGATAGGTGGGGCAATTTCTCCAAACAAGACAACAAAGAAGTCTGACACACTAACTGGCTCTTCCTTTTTGCTTGAACACTTAGAAGCCATTGTGGCCTAATTTCAATATTGTTGTGTTTCAGGGAATCAGGAGGCCCAAGGAGAGGGAGAGAGAAAAGGGAACAGTCAGTTGGTAGAGTGGTCAAAACATACACAAAATTTATTAAATTCACCATCTTATAAGAGTAGGATTGGTAGCACATCATACACAAAAAAATTAAAAATAAAACAAAATAAAACAACAATGAAAAACCTGGCCACATACAGTTAAAGGCCTAGGTAATATGTTATGGGCCAGAACTCTGAACTTGAAACAAAGGATGCTTACAAGGTTCTAAGTGAAATTGAGGAGACAATGGTTAAATCTAGTTTATCATTGATTTAATCTTAAATAATGGTTTCCTAGTGATATAATGATTGGTTTATACTCAGTGTAGAGCATATAAGCTAGGAGCCTTAGCCAAAATTCATTTGAGAAGCTGACAGAAGCAGAGAAGACAAAGGACTGGAGGCAGGAGCTCAAGCTCTCAGAACTAAGGAGAGAGATAGCTAACCAGGCCCCAGGAAAGGAGACAAGACCTTAAAAGAGATAATTTTGGACTTTAACACCCGGCTGTACTTGTGGTGATTACTGAACTGAAAAGAAGGCTGCTTCCAGAGACCCAATGAAAACCAAACCAAAAAGAACATTACAGTAATATATCTGCAATTTAGATATTTCTATTTGTAGAGCCTCCCAAATTATAGGTTTTAACTAAATAAAAATTAAGAATCTTATTCTAACCTTTTAACTTTCCCATAACAGACACAAAGAAACTGCTAGATTAAAGATCTATAAGATGGCTTGCTTATAGTTACTAGAGAAATAAAAATATTTCAACTGGTAATGAATGGCTTTCAAATGACCAGATGGGAAACTACTACTTGTTTCATCCTAAGCATTTACAAATATTGGTACAGAAACCACAGTGAAGTAAAAAGCAAATATATGTTGTTTAACTACCATCTACTAGAGAATATAGTTTAAAAAAAAGTCATCAAAATTGAAAAGCCCATTTTTATTGTATTTTTGAGGTGTTAACAAATTTATAGTTTTAAAGGCTTGAAGAAATGACTTGTTTAACAAAGGAAATTAAAATTACCTGCTTCGGAGTATCAACCAAAGATGAAGCAGCAAGCAGGGTAAAAGTGTGCAGTGTAACAATGACCATCTTGGTAGAGGGATAGGATGTGACCAGCTGCTGTAGGAGTTGCCGAGCACTAGAGGCCAGGCTTGCATCATGATGCATATGTTGCAATATGGGGATCAATTTCAGTTTCAAGTCTACTGGTGTGGCTAAACCTAGATGCAAAAGGAAAGATAACCAAAATTATTGCCTGTCCTAAGTCATACATATATCATTGAACAGTTAAATAAAGGAAATAAGGGGTTAAAAAGACCCTCATCCCAGACTTTAAGTACAAACAAACCAAAAAAACAAACAAGAAAGAAAAGGCTTTTCTTCTACATTCCTTTGTAAGTCTATCCAATGTAACCTTTTTTTCCTTTTTATCTCTTTAAAAAAAAAGTGCAATATTTTATTTCTTATCTAATCTTAGTATCTCATGTAACTTTCTCCCTCTTCCTCCCCAAGAACCATCCCATATGAAAAATAGTACTTTTTTTGAGAAAAAAAGTCAGGACTGATACATTGAAAAAGTTTAAAAACATGTCTAATGTGTGTCACTTGGCTTATTTCTTCCCTTCTCCCCAAAAGGGTAGGTTGAGAGTATCTTCTCCTTTTTCTTTTTCTGAGTCCTATTTGATATTTATAATTTTTAAAATTTACTTTATTTTTTCAGTGTAGTTTCCATTTATATATTATTTTAGCCAACTATGTACACTGTTTTCTTGGCTTTGTTTACTTCACTTGGCATCAGTGCATATAATTTTGTCCATACTTCTCTGCATCACAAACATTATTTCTTAAAGCAGTTATATTCCATCACATTAATGTACAATTTTTATTTAGCTTTTTCCCAACTGATGCAATTTACTTTTTTTAGTAACTGCCACCAAAAGTGTTGTTGTAAGTACATGGGAACTCTTTTCTTATTGATGACTTTGTTGGATTATAAACCTAGCAATAGAGTCTCTGGCTCAAAGGGTTTGGACATTTTAGTCACTTTATTAACATAATCCCAAACTTCTTTCCAACATATTTGGACTACTTAACTCCATAAAAATCTATTAATGTGCTTTTCACCAACTGTTGCCAAATAGTCATCTTTATTAATTGGCAAGATATAAAGTAAAAGTAAAAAGTGCAAGTAAAGTACTTGTGTTTTGACATGCATTTTTCTTACTATTAATGATGTAGATCATTGTTCTCATGTGATTACGAACACCTTGCAATTATTTTGAAAACTATTCATATCTTTTGATCACGTATGTGTATACATGCATATATACACGCAAATATGCATGTGTATTCATGTCACTTATATATCTTGGATGTGATAAAGACTTTTTTTCTCCATTTGACCACTTCCCTTTTTATGCTAGATACACTAATATCTATGCAGCATTTCAGTTTTAAGTTATCAAAGTTATCTATTTTATCTTCTGTAATTGCTTCTATTCATTGTTTGGCTAAAA
This sequence comes from Sminthopsis crassicaudata, assembly GCF_048593235.1. NCBI lineage: Eukaryota > Metazoa > Chordata > Mammalia > Dasyuromorphia > Dasyuridae > Sminthopsis > Sminthopsis crassicaudata. The sequence goes on from NC_133620.1 coordinate 107,661,822, forward strand.
ACACAACTCTCTAACTATAGTTATGACAGGTACATGTTTTTAATTTTTTTCTAGTATAATCTTTAATGTTAAAATAACATATCCATTTAGGATGTATTGTGGGGTGGTAGTGTAATTTCTGCCAGATGGCTTTCTAATTTTTCCAGCAATCTTTTTCAAATAAGGAGTTTTTCCCTACGTAATTTTTGTTTTCCCTTTATCTAACACTGGATTACTCAATTCTTTGGTTTCATAATCTCTCTTGTCTAGTCTATTCCATTGATTTCTCTAATTTTTAATCAATACCAGCTAGTTTTTGATGACTCTTGTTTTATATATATATATATATATATATATATATATATATTTTTTTTTTTTTTTTTTTTTAAATTTGAAGTCTGTGAATATGGTTCTGGTTATGGATCCAAATCCACTAACTGCTATAAAGACTACACAGTTTTCAGAGTTTTAACTGAATATACAATCCCTAATAGTTTTTAGAAAGGCAGCAAGGAACAGCAGATAGAGTACCAGGCCTTGAGTCAGGAAGACTCATCTTCCTAAATTCAAATTTAGCCTCAGACACTAACTGTGATCCTGGGCAAGCCATTCAACTCACTCTGCCTTAGTTTCTCTCTGTCCAATGAGCAATGACAAGCTACTCCAGTATCTTTACCAAGAAAACTTCAAATGAGATCACAAAGAGTAAGATGCAACAGAAAAATGATCAATGTTTTTGAAAATGTTTATAATATACAAATCTTTTTTTTATTAACTGGATTCTATTTCAGGGATCTCTTTTCTAGTCTACTAATCTACTTCTTTCTTTTTTTTTTCCAGTACCAAATAGTTTTAAAAGTTGTTTTATGTTAGTCTTCCCATTCCTCCTGTTTTGTCATAGTTCTTGATAATATTTTTAAGTGAATTTTAACTTTATAAATTTATGAAATCATCTTATAATTTTATGTAATGTCATGTATAGCATTAAATCAGTAAGTTAGTGTGTGAAATACTGGCCTTAACATATTTGTTCTGTCTTAATATGCACAGATGTCTATATATTCATTTCTTTCTTCATTTCTGGCAGAACCATTTTGAAGTTTTATATTTATACATCTCAGATGTTTTATAAATTAATGTTAAAATATTCTGCTACTAAAGAGAGTAGTAGTCTCTTTTTATTATCAGTTTCCTTTTATTCTTGACACTGATCTACAGAAATAAATATTAGTGGGGTTTTATCTTATATCTTGCTATTTACTTAAATCATTCATTACCTACATTGTTTTTATTTATCAATGCCTTAAGTTTTCTATGGATTCAATTTTGAGTATTGTGAACAGAGATACTTTTAAACTTCTTTAATGTCAAAGCTTATTCCTTTCATATTGTTTTTCTCATGACTAATGGTGACTAATTATAAGCCTGTTAGAAATCTTGAGAGTTACTAGGTGAAACACTGAATAGAGCATTGGGCTTGGACTAAGGACTTGAGTTCAACTTCAATCTCAGACACTTACTTAGTTGCTGGTCAAGTTACTTGTCTGTTTCGGTTTCCTTGATTGTAAAGTGGGAATAACACTTACAATACAAGGTGGTTGTGAAGAATAAATGAGATATGGTAAAGCATCTGGCACAGAGTAGGCACTTAATAAATGCATGTTTCCTTCCTATAGTAAAGAGAGGAGAGCAGCTATCTCTAGCTTAATAAAGCCTATGTATAAGCATTTTCCCAGTCTTTGACATGTTAACTCACGGCTTCAAATATACTTCTATTAATCACATAGCCAACAAGCATTTCAAAAGAGTATACTATGTACCAAACAGTACAGTGTTAAGCACTGGGGACACAAGGACAAAACCAAAATAGTTTTTTTCTATGTGAGCTTCTTACACTGAATTTCAGGAAATAATATGCACACATGTAAGTGAATATGGTGTGCATATAATATAGCCCATATTATACATTTTTATGTTTAGGTATGTATAAACAAATGCATAGATAAGATAGATAGGCAGGCAGGCAGGCGGTAACTTCTGGGGGTAAAAGGGGAAGGATCAGGAAGTGCTTCATGTAGGTATGTCATATAAGCTAAGAGGTGAAAGAAGCTGGGGATTCTGAAGAGCTAGAAGTAAAGAGGACTGCATTCCAGCCACAGAGTTCATCCAGATGAAGAGTTAAAGAGAAGAAAACCAGGTCAGTGCTTCAAAGTGATAACTGTTTGTGTTTATATAAAACATAATCTCATTTATTCTCAAGACAACTCCAGGGAAGGATAGGTACTATTGTTACCCCTAACTTTATGAATGAGGAAAATGAATCAGATCTAAGTTATTTACTTGCCCAGGGTCATACAGCTATTAAATTGAGGAAGAATTTGAATTATGATCTTCCTGATTCTAAGCCCAGTAATCCATGCACAGTACCAACTAGCTGCTTCTAGTAGTAAACAAAGATAAGCAGGAAGAAAATTAGAAGAAAGCATACTACAAAAATAAACTCAAAAAGGAAAGAGTATCTATCAGGAAAGCATGATCCACAGTTTCAAATGCTTTGGAAAGGATAAGGATGAGAACTGAAAAAGACCTTTGGAATCAACAATTTAAATACCACTGGTAACTATATGCAAAAAACTGACATTAATATAACAAAGAATTTTTAAAAAAACTATGTACAAAGCCATAAATGCGTATGTATGCATGTCTTTGTGTGTATACGTACATATTCTCTTTAATGAAATAATAATAAAATCATCCTATCTGCTTCCTTATCTTCTAAACTCTTGCTTCTAAGCAACATTGTTCATGGTCAAAGAACAAGACATTCCCAATGGCCTTAAAATATTTTCTTGAACCAAATACAAAGTTACCATGAGTCTAAAGGAAGATAAGCTCTACTTGTACTGAATATATACACGATTCAAGGTCTAGAAAATTATGGCCATGGTTCACCTCCCAGATATGAAAAAAAGGTGGGTTTTTTCATTGTTGACACAAAGCAAGCATGTATTTTTATTTTCAATGACAATTTAAAAGCATATACTATGGGGTTATAGCTTATATTAGAATAAGGTTCTAAAATCAATGTAAAATTACCAATCGTTAAAATTATCCTCGAAAATTCCTTTAATTACCCATAACAGATGGTATAGTGTCTTTAACATTTGTAAATGGAGAGATTCCAGAGTCTTTAAAAAAAAAAAAATAGCCTATATCAAAAAAACAAATGGATCTGAGATGGGTGACTATGGAAGTAACTGAACATAAATTTTATTTTCCATATTCTCACTATACCCAGTGAAGCTACTAATTAAAAATAGGCAAGAGTAAGGACTTTGACTCAAACAGGAAAAAACAAATAAGATTTAGCTAGTATAAAAACTTATGATGAGAAAAAAATATCTTGAAAGGGCTTGGAACATAAATGTGATTATAGTAGAGGGTGACCCTTACCATCACAATTGTGATTTTTTATTTCCATAAGAATTTTTTTTTAATACTAACATTTTTAATTTTTCTTATTAACCATAAAACAAATGAGGTTATAAAGAAGACAAAAGAAAATACAATGGAGGCTTTCTAGCTTACCAAGCAAGCTAGGTAGACCAAATAAGTTGTCCCTTCTCATTGGTTCTATCATCATAAATAGAAAGTCAGTAGGTATGTTCAAGAGATTATTGTATAATTATGCTCAATGGGATGAGACGGTTATCCTATAAAAGGTACCTCCTGAGGAAACAGAAGATTTACATTTCAAATAATTTAAAACCTATATAAAGTGCTATATAATTGCTATTATTATCTCCTATCTTATACTTGCTCTGAAGCATGTGCACACAGAGTGAATGGGTGCAAAGAACTGTCAGTGCTATTTGAATCATTTTTTCTCTCTTTCTTTAGCCAAGTGCATGCATATATATGACACAACTATGATACAATTAAACCATCTTAATTAATTCAATAGTGCATAAAGTGAATATAAAGAAAAACTCAATTGTTTTTTACTAAGTGGAACTTACATACCTTGAATCATTTCACTTATTTTGTTACAGATTCCTGCAGCAAAATCCCTATGGAAAGAGAAATAGATGTTTAAAGATATCTTTAGTTAAATTCATTGAAACTTTTAAAGAGCTGAAAAAAAAATGACTTCAAAGATCATCCAAAAGACCTGGTGATTTCTAAAATAGAACGCCCACCTATCCCCCTATCCCCCAAAGCTAACCTTAATAAATCTAATATTAGTAAGCAAGAGTTTTCAAGCCTATAATATGTGGACTAGCACCACAGAACTTGAAAGGAGTTAACAAATTATCTAGTCCAAGTGTCTCCTTTAATGAAGGAGAAAACAAAAGCTTGGGAGAGACTAAGTGTTTAGTCCTGGGTCATCTAAAACAAGCAGTTGGAAGAGGCTTCCAACAAAAGATATTTAATTTTAAATTCAGTGCTCTTTCCACACTACTCCACACTATCTTTTAGTACTAGTTCTTTAACAAAATGACCTTCATTCTTATAATAGAATTTACACTCTCGCCATGTAATTTAATTCAAAAAACATTTATCAAGTATTATTGTCTAAGTAAGAGTGCTAGGTACTAGGGATAAAAAAAAAAAAAAAGTCCCTAACCAAAAAGCTTAGTCTAATAGGGATAATAAGATATATAATAAATAGCTAAAACACAAATTAGACTATGACAAATCCAAAAATTTAAGGGAAAGGACTCAGTCCCACCTTATATGCATACTAAACTATCATCATCTATAAAAATAGCAAAACAGCAACTACTTCAAAGGATTATTATAAAGAATAAAAGAAATAATACATTCAAAACACTTTATAAATGATTAATGCTTTCAGTATTTGAGGCTTCCTCAGTAAAATGGAAAAAAAATGGTATAAATATAAACGATCAGTTTCTTAACATAATTAGGCTTTATATTTACTTTAGTACAGATTTTTAGTTTTAAGTGGTAAATAAAAATTTTTTTTCTCACACAATTTCATTATTCCTTACTCCTAATAAAAGGCTTGTGAATATTGGCCAGTCAAGTATTCCTGAAACTTTGACAGCTTACTAAGAACAGATTAAACAGGTGACAAATGTTAAAAATCTGCTTAATAAAAATAACAAAAAATTGTGACACTACTTAATATGTTTTAGAAAGTTGCTTCAGAAAGGTACAGTTCTTGAAAGCAATCAATACTGGAATTAATATTTCTCTTTAAAAGGAAGAAATACGTTGTTTGTTATAAAAAAAAGCTCAATTTTTTTTTTTTGGTAGGGGGAAGTGATATTCCCAGGAAGTATGTACAAAATACAAAACATGAATAAAATGTATTTTAAATAAAATAAAATGAAAGGAACAAAGGGTTAATGTTCACTGAAGAAAGGTTATTTCCTTAATGGAAGAAGCTCTGATTTTTTTCATGACATCTTTCTAGCCCTCTTTGTCTACTACTTATATTCACAACAGTTGGGTACTGAATTTTTCCTTTAATTCATTGTGCATGTTGATCTTTCCTCACTAACTAGAGTATATATTCTAGTAAGATCACATTTTATTGTTCTTTTATAGTCCCAAGAGCAAAACAATGCACTGATCATTTACTAGATGCTGGACAAACATTAAATAGTCACTCCTTGAAATGTTATATACTTGGAAATCTAGAAGTTAAAAGTATGCTCTTACTTGGATTGTGCAGAGAAATTAGCAGCAGCAAACACAGCAGCTTCAACTTCCACATTATCATGTGAATCAAGGCTCTGCCGAATACTATGATGAGCATTCTTTCTCTCAGGAATGATGGATGCCAAACTTCCCAACATCCTACAGCAACACCCAGAAAAAGAAGACAAAGTAAATTCAGGGGAGAGGGGAAGGCCAAGTTAAGCTGCATTAATAAAAATTACAATAAGGTAAGTATCACTGAATCTGTATCCCAGAGATCATAAAAGATGGGAAAGGACTCACATGTGCAAAAATGTTTGCAGCAGCCCTTTTTGTCATGGCAAGGAATTGGAAACTGAGTAGAATGCTCATCAATTGAGAAATGGCTGAATAACTTATGTTATGTGAATATAATGGAACATTACTACTCTATAAAAGATGAGTAGGCCGATTTCAGAAAAGCCTGGAAAGACTTACACGAACTGATGCTAAATGAAGTGAGCAGAACCAGGAGAACATTGTACACAGTAAGATTATGTGGTGATCAACATGATAGACATAACTTTTCTCAGCAATGACATGATCCAAGACAATTCCAATGGACTTTGGATAGAAAATGCCATCCACATGAAGAGAGAGAACTATGGAGTCTGAATCAAAGCACACTATTTTCACCTTTTTTTCTGGCTGGCTTTTTTTTTTCTTGTGGTTTTTCTCTTTTGTTCTAATATGGAAATATGTTTAAAATAACTGTACATGTAGTACATTGTATTACATCAGATTGCTTATTGTCTTGAAGAGTGAGGAGGAAGTAAGGAGGGAGAAAAAATTTGGAATTCAAAAATCTTACAAAAATGAATGCCGAAAAAACTATCTTTTTAATTGGAATAACAAAATACTACTAAAATTTTTTAAAAAGTAGAATGAGTTTCCTCATAGACCAAAGCTAGAAAAATATATAGAATTTTTGGTTATGAAAATGATGCTGTGAAATTTAAATATTTCTACAACATGCTGTGAAGTTGTACTTTGTCTGATACATAGTAGGAAGAAGACCTCAGGAGTAAGTTGTATTAAATACTTTTTTAAATACTGAAAATAAAGATGTAATTTTTTGCCTATCTATATAACAGATCGCAGGTTAAGAATGTCTGTAGCAGGGAGACACTGAAACTTTTTATTATTGCAATTTCATTATTTTTCAGGCTGCCCTCTTGACTTTTCCCTGACTTTTTCTCTTTATCCTGGAAGATCATATGAAGTTCATTCCATCTCTGGACTATTACTTACACTGAAGTACTTTGTTCCAATGTCCACATCGTCTACTAACACTGTCTACTTTGCCATATCAGGCACTCCAACTCTGGAAATCACTCCTGTCACTGACTACCTTTTATTGTAAGATGAGATATAGGTCTATTTTTCCTTCTATTTGTATATGTATTCCCCAGCACTTAGTATAGTGCCTGGCATATAATAAACATGAAACAAAGCTTGCTGATTTAACTTCATTAGCAAAACTTTGCTTTAGGGTAATCAATATGGCATCTGTATAAAGGATGGGTTAGAAAGAGGAAGAGTTTGTGATACCACAAGACCAATTAGAAGGGTACTAAAAAAACCAAAACAAACAAACAAACAAAAAAAAAAAAACAGGTAAAAGATGATGAAAGCCATGAATCAAAGTAGCTATGATAAGAATAGAGAAAAGGGAATAGATGTACAAAATGTTATGGATGTTGAATCCACAAAGATTAGCAACTAATTGGATATAGAAAGGAAAGAGAAAAAAAAAGTTGATGATTTTTAGCTTCTATATGAATGAGTGAAAAAACTCTTTATAATAAACATTAAGGGCTTATGGTGTATAAAAATACACAGTGGTGGTATCCTTGGCTGAAAAAGAGAAGTCAGGAAGAGAAATGGGTTTAGGGGGGAAAAGAATGAATTCAATTTGTACATGCTGAGTCTATGGAACATAGAGAGAAACTCACCAAGTATTTGGTGATTCAAGAATATAGCTCAGGAAGAGGATAAGGATTGGATAAGTAGATGTGGGAGTTATATCTATGAGAGTTGATGAAATCAGCAGAGAGTATTTAAAAAAAGGAAAAGAAGGGAGTGGGATATATATAATAATCTTCTTCTTTTCCCCAAGCTTCCTGGATGTGTATAGATGTGGAGGAAGGGAAGGTCTTATCCTCTAAGTCAGAGAACAAAGACCATAAAAGACAGTTTCTCCAAACCATTTTGAAAAAATTGCTTATATGATCTGCTATTTTAAAAAAATAAACCTCACTTTCTACCACACTACCATTATATAAGAATATTCTTTATATCTTCAGAATATCTATCAGAAAATTTGAAAATGTAAAGAAGATATATGTCAAGTTTATTTTATATAGTTAAAAAGAAAAGCTGTACAAAATAGCTACTGTTTTGTGCTCAACCCTCTTTTTCTTGTCTACTATGTATATGGAAATACTCTTTTATCTTGTTGCTTGTTAAGGTTAGAATAAAAAAATTAAAATAATAATTTTTTCCCAGAAGTTGGCTGTTACCTTTTGGCATAAATAATTTTTAAAATGCAGACTTAATTGTTATCTGACTTCAAAAGTCATTACCTACTGAATGTAAAAGAAAGTAAACTTTAACCAGAATTTAAAAAAAAAAAAAAAAATATATATATATATATATATATATATATGTGTGTGTGTGTGTGTGTGTGTGTGTGTATATTGATCACATATCCATCTTATGCTACTATTTAGATAAAAATTATATTATAGGATATAAATCCCAAGTAGGTGTGACAGATTATTAGTTAATCTTCTTCATTATTTGAGCTTTAATGTCACAAACAGAAATCCCTAAAACCTACAAACAAATAATCTAGTTCCCTAAAGAATTTAATTTTGTGAATCATATTAGATGCCAAGTGAAACTATCATACCTGAGTGTAATAGCTCTTGCCACAGGGTCATTGCTATGAATAACAGAGAAAATCCTCTTCACAAACTCATCCACATTCAAAATTTTCTCCAAATGCTTTTCACTTTGTTGAGTAACTTTAAGCACACATAGCCTTAGGAAATTGTTTCTAAAAAGGAAAAAAAAAAAGAAAAAAATTCTATCTGCTTAAAATAGTAATGACAAGGATCAATCTGTAATAACTCATTCTCTATTTTTAACTTACTGTTTGGACTCATCATCTAAGGAAAATGAGTAGGAAGTAATAACAGTGACCCACTTATTTCCTTTATAGAATTATTTTTCTCATCAATTCGACTAGCTAAGGCCAATAAGCCAGACTAAATCAGGAAAAAAGTTTTATTACACCGAGTGTGTCACTCTCAACCAGCAGTGAATGGGGAATGCACTATTCACAATTCACCAAGCAATATTTATACATGGTAAGAAACATGGAAAACCAACAAAGGCATGAATGGCCATTACAAAGAAACAAGAACACTTGCTAAAGGAAAATATATATCATTTGTTGCAGTAAATAGATAAGTGTTTATTTTCTTGGTATAGCTCATTTCACTATATCAAAGAACTGTTTCATCAGGCCAGACAAGGGAGGAGGACATTTCAAGGACTCCAGAATCCTCCACCTTCAGCTATGAAGTTGTTTTGTTCTGATAAGAACAAGAGAGAAGACACTGAAAGATACAATTGCTGCAGTTGTTTGTTTCAGTTCATCAAGGATTAATATGCAAAATTAAAATCAGAAAAAATGGCTGAGACAGAACAAGATGGAATGAGTTATAGTCTTCCTCCAAATTTACTTTCAATATCTAACATTCGCTCTACATGTAACATGCCCCACCACATATAGGTATGGATTTATTAACCTATATGTATATACACACAGATACAGATAAACAATCAAAAAGATGACTGTCCAATCATTCTCACACCTCCTGTTTCTGTGAAACAAATTTTTTTCTTCAAAGTAAAGTATGATAGGAAAGGAAGAAGAGAAGGCATGTTTACTAAAGGCAGCATATTAGCTTTTCAGAAGGCTAAAATTTATAAAGTCATTGAATAGAGTTTATATATATGTTGATTTTTATAATACATTAAAAGCTCTTCTATAACCAATAAGCATGGAACATTTACACCGATTGTGGGGTATAAAAGCAGAAATGTGAAATAGTAATAAAAAGTTTTCAGTTAATAAGTAGGAAACTTGGATTCTGATTTCAATTCTGATACTAGTCACTAATGTGATTTTAGTCAAGCTATTTTAATTCTAGATTAAATTTAGTGGAGTGCAATTTTAAAATGTCAATAAACATTAAGCAACTACTACTACATATAAGGAACTCTTGTTAGTAACACAAAGACAAAAACTGCACTCAAGGAACCTGATACATTCTATAGAGGCAAGCAAAAAAAGCATATAGAAAAGGGGGATTATAAAGAAGGGAGTAAGGGGAGCAAGGATTAGATCAAACAAAATGGTCTAGAAAACTGAGAGAAGGGAAAAAGTTTACAAGGAAGAGATTCTGTTTTGTATGAACATAAGCTAATATGGCTAAAGCTGAAATGCTCCAAGAATCTGTGTTTTATGCTATTTTTTTTTTAAAGCATTTTTCTCAATGACTTGGATAAAGAAATAGATGGCATATTCATCTGCAGCTCACACAGAACTAGGAGAAACAAACTGGATGACAGAGCTGAGATCCCAAAAGATCTGATAGGCAAGAGCATTGGACAAAATCTATGAATGAATTTTAATAACAGTAAATTTTATGTCTTACACTTGGAAAATTAAAAAAAAAAACCAACAACTTCATAATCCTAATATGAGGAAGCAGAGGATCCCTCCTCATTGGATAACTTAAAACAAACATTAGATGACTATTTCTCAGGTTTGGCTATGGGCTGGATTGAATTCCTTTCAAGTTCTGTGAATAACTATTTTGGTCTTTTTTTTTTTTTTTAATCTGAGAAGTAACTTTTTGTTAACTGTTTAGAGTTGGTTTATGTTTTTGCTTTTATTGTTTTTTAATAGATGGATCAGACTTTGATTATGATTATTTGATTTAAGTTTGTGCTACCTCTCATGTTTTATATCATACTTGGAAGGAAAATTCTGATAGGACACAATGAGATGGTTAACAACTATGTATTTTTTTTTATTATTTTGACATTAAGTGAATAAATTAAAAATATCTATTATGAAGAGATGGAGTGGAAGACTGGTTTAATTCAATGTAGGAAGCATTCATTCAGCATTTATTATTTTTAGTTACTTAGGATCAAAACCAAAAGTAAATCATTCTTGACTTAAAAATTTTGTATACTTCTGGAAGAACAATATGCACACGGCTAAGAAAATACAAAACAGTATAGGTAAAAAAAAAAAAAAAAAAAAAGGCATTGAAGTTAGAGGAACCAAAAAAAAAAAAAAAAAATTGGAAAAAAAAATTCTATGTAGGAAATGACCCAAGCAGAGTTTTGATGGAAACTAGAGGTTTCAAGAGTCAAGATGGAGAACATTTCAGCATAGAGGATAGCTTGTACAAAGTCTGATGGAGGGTGAGGGTGGGGGTGGGATGGAATATCATAATAACTGACATTTACAAATTGCAGGTTTTCAAAATATTATACACACGCACACCTCATTTCACCATCAAAAACAATCTAGAGGGATATAAGTACCACAGTTATGACTATCCCCATTTTCCTGGAAATGAAAATTAATCTAGGAAATAATTCACACATCTAGTGAATGAGGCAAAACTGAACCAGACCTTCTTGGCCTTTATACCATCCTGCCTTTCAATGATCAATGGCAGAACTTTGAAGATAATATGTAGATCTGGTAGTCACCTGCAAGAAGATGATAATAGAACCTGAGAGTAAGTCAGAAAAAAAAGAAAAACAAAAAGTAAATCAAATAACAGAAACTCTAGCAAGAGAATTCAAGATAGAGGAGAAAAGTCTACTTCCAAACTAAAACAAATAACTTTAGAACAATGATCTTTAGAAAGGACATATTAGACTTACCCCACTCTGAATACATCAGCCAGCTTTAGAAATGCAGAGTTGATGAGAATAGGGAATGGATACTTCTGAAAGAGTCTAGGAAAACGTACAACTGCTTCACACTGCTCTCCAAGTTTGCCAGATCTTAGCCCTATTAAAAGTAACAATAGGAATGTATATACTTTGCAATATTAAAAGTACTTTTCAAATACAAACCCCAAAAGCATTTGAGTATTATTAAATGCACATTAAGATACTAATAGCTATAACAATATATTAATAACCTGTACTGTAAAGCAGAGGGCTTAAATCACCATGAATATTTAAATGAAAAAATATTCTAATATCTTCTTGAAAAAATCTGTGAATGAGAATTATTTGGAGACATCCTAGATAATATTATTTACAAGAGGAAGACACTAAAGTAAAATTTTTTTAAGAATTGTTTTCTATGGCTATTTTCAACAATGACTTATTCAGATGTTTCCTCTTAATACTACTCAATATTACAAGAATAATCTCTTGTGATTTTTAACCAATAATTATGTGACCTAGAAATCCTGATCAGGACAATTACATGTGCTGTTACCCATGTACCAAGTATCACATTTATATAACTGTTTAAAGTTTACAAAGTTCTGTCCTCATAAGGATCCCATGAGTTGTGAAATATTGTGGAAGGATAATTGTGCTCATTTTATAGATGAGGAAATTAAGATTGAGAGAAAGGAAACAATTTGTTCTGCAATAAAAGAACTATTTAGAAATTTTATCAGTTGCCTCTTCTTAAAGATAATGTAGGGTACACAGCTATTACCATCCAATTTACATTCTACTTAGTCTTAGTAACTTGTATGCTTAAAACTCATTCCCTCCCAAAATAGCATTTTAAATGTTAGTAAAGTTCCTAACATTTATTAGGTCCACATTTATTATTTGCCCCACAATGAATCTGAGAGTCTTTCACAAAGCATCCTAATAAATAGTGTTTAAGGAATATACTTAAGTTCTCTCTCTCTCCCACTTCATTCCTAGACAAAAGTTAGAGCTATGATTGATATGTGAAAAGGGCAAATGGGGAGAGGGGAGGGTGGTCCACACTGGTACATAATACTTAAATGACCTTGAATGACCACCTTTCTAGAAAGTCCCATATCTGAAAAAGGGAGTGGTAATATGATCTCTGGAGCTGTTTCCAGTTTCCAGTCTATGATCCTAAAATGGATGATTTAGAAGTGGTAAGTGGTGAAAACTGAGACCAGGTTCTGAAAAAGATAAAAGAATCAAGTGGGAGTAAAGAGAGATCTCCCTTAATGGTGCTATATGGTCAAAACTAGCCAAAATGGGGGTAGAAAGGGGGATGGCATAATGAGTGTTATACAGTAGCAGCCAACTGGGTTTCTGTCTATCCCTTCTTCTAATTACCAAATCAAGGTGGAGTGACAATGAACCAGAAAGGAAGGCAAAAGACAAAGGAAGCAAAGGCTGGAAAGATGATGAGAAGCTCCACCTGTACCTTAAGGTTATTTTTATTTCCCCTTTACAACTGGCCTTAGCTAAGTATTACTGGTGATCATAAATAAAAAGTCTTACCAGAGCTGAAAATACCTAAGAATATGGAGAAGAAATGTTCCTGCAGCTATATGGCATTTTTCTTTTTGGTAAGTTTTTGAATAATTGTATTTTAATGATTTTTTTTAAAGATCTTATCACCTTTTGAAAGTACCATTCATAGACTTTACCAATTTTGTAAGAGCTCTTTTTTGTTTTCTTTAGCCATAGTAAAGTATGTATTATTGTGTACTTTTAAAAATTCATTTTTGATCTAAAGTAGCTGTCTTTCATGAACCCATATCTAGCTGAAACAATCAGCCTTAAGCAGAATGACTTATCATACAAAGTAGAGATCCACTTTTGATATCTCAGAAAGACCTAAATCTTTTTCTTTTTATTTTCCCTCTTTACATGTAAAACAACTTTTTTTGGAGGGATTATATATGTACATTTACTTTCCCCGTTATCTCCTTATGATCATGTTGGAAAAGAAAAATCAGATCAAAAGGGACAAACCATGAGAAAAAAAAATCAGAAGAAAGAAAAAAGTGAACATAGCATGTGCTGATTTATATTCAGTCTCAATAGTTCTTTCTCTGGATGCAGATGGCATTTTCCATCCAAAGTTTATTGGGATTGCCCTAGATCACTGAACTGCTGAAAAGAACTAAGTCTATCATAGTTGATCATCACACATTCTTGCTGTTATTGTGTATAATGTATTCCTGGTTCTGCTTATTTTGCTTAGCATCAATTCCTGTAAATCTTTCCAGGGCTTTCTAAAATCAGTTTGTTTATCATTTTTTATAGAACAATAATATTCCATTACTTTCACTTACTTCACTTTATTCAGCCATCCCCCAACTGATGGGCATTCTACTCATTTTTCAATTCTCTGCCCCCATAAAAAAAACCGACATAAATATTTTCACACATGTGGATCCTTTTCCTTTTTTTTAATGATCTTTTTGGGATACAGACTCAGTACTGGCGCTGCTAGATCAAAGGGTTATGGCACAGTTTGACAGCTCATTGGGTATAGTTTCACATCGCTCTCCAGAATGACTGGATCCATTCACAGTTCCACCAAAAATGTATTAGTGTCCCAGTTTTCCCATATTCCCTCCAACATTTATCTTCTTTTCCTGTTATTTTAGCCAATATGAGAAGCATGAGATAGTGCCTCTGAGTTGTTTTAATTTGTATTAGAGAATCCACAGTGATTTAGAGCATTTTTTGTATGACTATAGATGGACTTAATTTCTTCATCTGAAAACTGTCTGTTCATATCCTTTGATCACTTATCAATTGGGGATCCTGAAGCTATTTGTTACAGGCTTTCCCCATTCCCAGTCCACTCAATTACTTCCAACTTAATTATTTGTTTATAAATAGTTTTCAAAAGAATGAGGGTAGTAACAGCTTTGTTTTCTCTCTCTCATATTCTCAGTGTTAGTATCTGGCATTTAACGAATGTTTGATAGATGCAGAACTCAGGCACATTAGGGATGTAAGCTGAGTCTCTCAATGCTTGATATCCTTTAGTAATAATCAGTGCTTTAAGCATATTACCTCATCTGAGCCTTACAACTGTGTGACAGATTTTTTACAAATGAGGAAACAGACTGAGAGAGGTTGACTTTTCTAACATCCCATTTTGCTAGAAAAGATTTTTAGCAGAATTCAAACCTGGGTCTTTTTACCCACAATTTGTTCCTTATTAGTCTTCTTTGATGGACTTCCATCCAACTCTTACCCACTAATTGTGAGGGTGCCCTAGATTTTTAGTTTAGATAGAACTTATGTCCCCCAAAGTAATTCAATTAGTGATTTCTTCAGCTCCTATGGATTCCTTTGTTATCTCTCTGTCAACAATGCTCAAATCTATGTATCCAGCCATATTGCATCCCCATATCTTTTCTACCTAGATACTGTTTCTCTCTCCTCTGACACTGCCACCACCCTAGAGCAGGTGCTTTATCACTGGTCTCCCTGCCTCCACTCTCTCCTCCTCTGGTCCATCCTTCAGCCAGCTGGCAAATCTCCTTTCTCAAGGGCTGGACCACATCCTCCCCTAGTCAAGCAACAACAGTGGCTCTCTCCAGGATCAAATATAAAATTCTTTGCTGGGCTCTTAAAAACCTTTCCACAATTTCTTACACCTTTATCACTGCCTCCTAACTCTGCAACTCTGTCTGTCGTTACAGGGATACTCCCTCACCAGACTGCACCAATGGTGCTTTCTTATTCCTGGGACTCTCTCCCTCCTCAACTCTGCGGGGCTTCTCTTCTGCAGAAAGCCTTTCCTCAGAGATGATTTTTTCAATATTCTGCAAACCCCACAATTGTTTACCCCATGCTCCTTTAAGGTGCGTGAGCCCAGACTTTTACAGTGCCTAGCTAACCACTGACGGCGCTGGCTGGAGCCAGAGTATGGAGGGCTTTAAATATTAAGTAGAATTTTTAGAGGTCAGAGGGAGCCATGGAAGCTTCCAGAAATACAGACTTGGGTGAAGCTGAGAGCTCTCTGGGCACAGTTCCAGGCTGAGTGGCTGCATCAGTTCACAACTCCACCAACAATACCCGAGGGTTTTCCCACAGCCCCTCCAACACTGTCACTTAAGAGGTGTGAGATGGTACCTCAGACTTGTTTCAATGTGCATTTCTCCAATCAAGAGTGACTTTGAGCATTTTTTCATGACTATGAAATCAAACATGGCTTTGATTTCTTAATCTGAAGAATGCCTACTCAGATCTCCTCAACGACTTAAATTCTTAAAAGCCACTGAAGCTTCTAGAGCAGGGAAACAAAAACAGCTGAGACACTCTCGATTTTGGAAATAAAAAACACGTATGCTACTTTGCTCTCACAGTGAGTTAAAAGCAAGAACAAAACCTCCCGTATTCAAGATACAAATCCCGCAAATCCAAGCCCGTTAAGTACGTAAATCTGAGCTGGTCATTAAATGCTGGAGGAATCGAGGTGGTGCAGTGGAGAGCGCGCCGGGCCTGGAACGCACAGACCCGAGTTCAAATCCAGCCTCGGACATCTACTAGCTTTGGGACCCTGGGCAAGTCCTTTGGCCCCGTTTGCCTCCACTTGCGCCTCTGAAAATGAGGAGGAAATGGCACACAACAAAGCCCCAAATGGGGGCACTGGGTCGGACGCTACAGTTACACACGAAATGCGAGTGGGCGCTTGAGTGGACTCGGCTTATAAAAGGTGCCCACACAAATAATCGTACGATTTTTATCAACTAGTTCGGCTCTGGGAGAATGAAAGCTAACAGGTGAGTGGCTGGCGCTATGTCTAGGACTTCAGACCCCGGTGACTACGCGGGTTTTCTCGGGCCCGGCGTTTCTTCTCCCAAACCTCAAGCCCCGAGCTGGAGCCTGTTTTTTGGAAGAAGTTCATGTCTAATCGCAAACCGCAGGAAGCGTGAATTGTACCGCTCCTGCCTCCCAGGCAAGACTACCCCACCTCCAGGTCTGCTGCGCATGCGCCATCGGGGCGGTCTCGAGGCCTCGACCAGCGGGTGGCGCCATTTCTTTCCCCCCTCCCCCCCTCGCCACCCCATTTTTGACGCGGTCAGCTCCCGTGATACCTTTATCCAGTTCCATGAGGGCTGAGTTCGCATCCAGTTCCTGTTCGCCGTAGCCGGCGTCTGCCAAGAAAGACTTGGTCGAATTTGACGCCATAGCGCTCTTTACAGTGATCAGACCAACCTATTTAGGACTGAAACCTCCGCTGCAACGCAACCATCTCCCTCCAATTTGTTCTCGCGTGTTTTCTTCCCCCTGGCCCCGGCTCTCCGCCAGCTAACAACACGCATGCGTTCTAAATACTCCGCCGTTCTGGTCTTCTTCGTCCCCCTCCGCGCAGGCGCAAGCGCAGCCAATAGCCAATCGCCCTGAGGCTTTCTCCATCAGGGAAGGAGGGGGGGATAAGAAGGAGGCGGAGATCTCGAGGCAGGCGTGGCTTGCATTTCGGCGATGGAACAGCGAGAGCCAATCAGCAGGCTCTGCGTCAGTTTGGCGCGGAGTTTGTTGGCCCTGCCCGGCGGTGGCGGGAGTTAGCCGGCATAAATGGGCTGGGGAGTGGGGAGCGGGCGCGGGGGTTCTACGGCTTGGACTGCTTGCAGGTCTGCTCTGTTCGCTGCCCGTTTCCCGCCGCCCCAGATGCTGTTCCATTCGGTCCTGCGCCAGACCCTCCTGGGCACGGCTGGGCACGGTAAGTATCGGTTCTAACGGCCGCTTGCAGGGCCCGCCACCAGCTCCCGGGCTGCCTCGCTCTCTTAGCTCGCCCCGCTCCGCACGTTCCTGGGCTTGCGCCGCAGGGTCGGCGAGAGCATGAGACGACCCCTCCCACCCAGGATGCATGGAGGCCTCAGGCCCCGCTAGTACCAAGTGGCAGCTTGGACTGGGCTCCAAAATGGGGGGAGGAGAAAGCGGCTCCTTTCTTTGGGGGAGGAAGGCGGGAAGGATGTCCTAGCTGATCACTTGATCGCTTTTAACTCGTAGTTTGATTATTGGGAGAAGATGTTTGTAAAGCACTAGATTAATTAATGCTAATTATTATTGTGATTATTATTTCTCTTTTCATAACCTGATTTCCTTCGGCCCAAATCCCACCTGCTAGGGGCGCGTCCCACCCCTTCCTCTTTTGTATCTCCCCTTTTTGAGCTCCCATTTACATCAAATATATCTTATTTGAGCAGATTTTTTTTTTAAATGTTATGAGCTTTTTGGAATGGTACCAGATCTCAGCTTTTTCCAGAAGCCGTTCTCCTTTCTCCCCTCTTGGAGCGCCTTCCCTCTAAGATGGGCTCCAGGGCGCGCTGTGCGTGGTCGTGGCCTTCTTCCCGTTAGACATAGGATCTGTGGGCAACTTTAGCGGCTTAGAGCCTTTGGGTACCGGAATATAGCCCGGGCCTGCCGAGCCGATGGAGCTTGGGAAACGCTTGTTCACCTGAAATAGGCACCTAGTTTTTGCCTTTCTTTGCATTAGTAGGAGCTTCTTAATAAATGCTTGTTTACCTGAGACTGGCACCCAATTTTTGCCTTTCTTTGCATTAGTAGGAGCTTAATACTTGTTGACTTGAAGATAGGCATCTAGTTTGTGCCGTCCTTTGCATGAGGAGCTTAATGAATGCTTGTTTACCTGAGGCTGGAACCGAGTTTTTGCCTTTCTTTGCATGAAGAGCTTAATGAATGCTTATTGACACTTGAGGCTGGCGCTGAGTTTTTGCTTCTGCATTAGTAGGGGCTTAATAAATGCTTGTTTACCTGAGGCTCCCACCGAGTTTTTTCTTTTCTTTGATTAGTAGGAGCTTGTTGTTAATAAATGCTTGTTGACCCGAGGGTAGGCACCAAGTTTTTGCCATTTCTTTGTATGTCCAGTTCTGAGCTCTGTGGCTGGTACCAAATAAATGCTTAAGTTCTCATTAACTAGCTGATAGTCTTCCTAAGCTGCTTCCCAACTTTTCTGCAAGCCTTGCCCAGGCTGAAGGAAATCTTAGTAACTTATCTTCCCTGCAAGATTCCTCCCCCATCTCTCCTCCAATTTGTCTGACTCCCAGGCCTAGCATTCTGTCCTTATCTCTTGCCTGTTAAATAATTCTCTCCCTTCAAATGCCCTGATTCCCACGTTTCCACTCTTATGATTTATATACATTTTTCTAGAGCATTTTGTCAAGAACTCTCCTTTATTCTTGTGTGTATATGTTACAAACCTCTTGGAGGCTAAGACCCCTGTCATTTCTCATCTTTTTTCAGTACATTGGCTTGCAAATATAAGCTGTCCCAAAAATCTTAATGCTTTTTTAAAAAATGGCACTTTTGGAGCATGCCATATTAGTCTTAATAAATATTTATTGGATTGAGAGATCTATTTATAATTAAAATTGCTCTAGCATTGTTTGGGACAGATATGCTTTGAGGGAACCAAATTAGACCACAAAACACACACTAATCCAGAGTATGGAATACTTGCTAATCAAACAAATGTTAATTTTATGGGACTAAGAACTGCAGGTGTCTATTTTGATGGATGTACAAAGAAGTCCAGGCAACTTGAAAATTCTTTGTCAATTGGTTGAGTTCATATTTCCCCGTAGGAACAATATTATAAATTGTGGCTAGGTTCCTATTCTAACCTTCAAAAACCTGTTTAATCCACAATGAAAATGAAATAGTACCAGATGATATTATTCTAACTAGGGAACCTAATAACCATTATGTGACACTTTTCTATGAGAAATGAAAAGGAAAGGGTTTGTGATAGCATCAGACAAATGCTTTTCTCCTCTTTTCCACCACAAATAGAACAGTTTGACAAATGGTAAGAAAGGAATGATTTGGAAGGCCCTGTCACAGGATAGTATAAGCTATTTTTACATATAAGGGATATTCTTATTTTTACATATAAGGGATTCTTATTTTCAGAGAATTCTTGTTTAAGACATGGATGGGCTCTTGGATCTTCATCTACCAAATATCCAGTTATCACTTACAATTTGACATGTCCAAAATTAAATCCTCATCTTTTCCCCAAAACTAGTGTCCAGTTGGGAGCTTCTCCCTTTCCCTTAGTGTCTCTATTAGAATGCAAACTCTTTGAGGACAGACTTTGCCTCTGCTTTTGATTTTGCATCCCTAGGATAGTGGAGTGCTTTGTTAAGGACTGCTAACAGGTCTCCTGAACTTGTCTTTCTGAATTGCCATATATTCCAGGAACACAGGACCCAGAACATGCAGGAAACCCTGAATGTGTCAGGCACATAGAGAACCACCTGTGCACACCCCTAACCCCAGCTGATATAATTTGTTGTTTGCACCCTGAGGTGGATTCCCTTTGTGTCATTGGAAAGCAAGATGGGGCATCAGCCAGTGTGTGACAATTGGGAAAAATGATTGTGCAACTGAGGTCCTTTGCAAATAAGTGAGCCCTCCTATCTTTTGACAAAATGGGCTTGTGGGTATTCCAAAGGTGTAAACTCCTTTCAGAAGACTAAAGGTGTAAACTCCTTTTAAAGATGTGAACTAAAGGTGTGAATTCTGAGCTAGAGAATTGCCAAGTACCACTTAGTAAGAACCTAACAATAATATGTTCTTATGTGCTGCTTTCAAGTTATACCCACTTATCTCCAAGCCCACTTTATTTCAAGTCAGAACTATTGCAATGGTAATCTTATTGGTGTCTCTGTCTCTAGTTTATCACTCATTCTTAGCAAATTGATCTCCTTAAAACACTTGCTTTGTATATGTCCTTCTTCTGCCTGTTATGCTTAGAAAGTTTAAAAGGGCTTCCATTGCCCATGCAATTCTTTGGCTGGTATTCAAAGCCCTCTACAACCTCTTCCTTACGCGTACCTATTTAGAATGATTTTTAAAAAGTTATAGATATCTTTTGTTTTTAGGTTATCTATATTTCCCAGTATATTCTTCCTTCTAGAAAACTATCCCTTATAATGAGGAGTGGGGGGAGACAGTTCAGAAAAACTTGCCAATGTATAAAAAAAAAAAAAAATTAGTCTGACTTTTTGGGTAGTGTTTACATCAATAGTTTTTTACTTTTGTAAGAAAGTCAGGAGAATTTTACATATTAAGTATTGTTTGGAATTTCATCAATTCAACCTATTCTATTCATATTGTCCACATTCCTGTTTCACTGTCTTTGGTCATGCTTTTAAACACCTGGGATGCTTCCTCTTTTTTGCTTTTTGTCTAAGGAACACAAAAAGATGATTAGAAGATTGAGTATGTCTCCATGGAGGGCTTACTGAAAAATATGTTACCTATTAGGCAAAAAAAGGTGGGTGGATTGGGCTTAGGATATGTTCTGCATTGATGGAAAAGCACCTTGCATCCAAAAAAGAGCCAAGTCTTTGTTAGGTCCTGACTCCATTTCAAAATCAGTTTGTTTCATCTCCTTCATGAATTGTTTCCCAATTTCTTCAGTACTCACTCTTCAGTGCTTGTAGCATACTTCATTTGTCATTGATCCTGCGCTAAGAAATGATATTTGTTAAAGCCAAATTTGTCATAAATATTTTTTATCTTTGTGTGTAAGTATAAGGTATGCCATATCTTAGTATCCCTAACCTAATGTGTAATCAAAATTTGTTGAAGATAATGCCCTAAAGGAGTTTAGTTAGTAAATAAGACAAATGCCTTCAATGAGTGTAATAACAATAGTGTAAATTATAAAATAGTGTATTGTTGGTCAATCTATAAAATAGAAAAAAAGAAGTACACAAATATGGTACTGATATCTAAACCAGGAAGAGCCAAAACAGAGAAAGAAAATTACAGAACAACCTCCCTAATGATTATTGATGCAGAAATTTTAAATATGGGATTTATACTAGGAATGCAAGGCTGGTTCAATATAAGGGAGACTATTACTATAATTGACCATGTCAGTAACAAAACCAACAAGAATCATATGATAATCTCAATAGATGCAGAAAAGGCTTTTGACAAAATGTACCACCCATTCTATTAAAAAATACTAGAAAGCATAGAGATAAAAGGAGTTTTCTTTAAAATAAGCACTATCTATTAAGTAGCAAGCATTATTTACAATAGAGAGAAGCTGGATGCATTCTTAATAAGATCGGGATGAAACAAGGATGCCCATTATCACCACTATTATTTAACATTGTATTAGAAATGTTGGCTTTAGCAGTAAGAAAAAAAAAATTAAAGGAATTAGAATGGGCAATGAGGAAATAAAATTATCACTATTTACAGATGATATGATATTCTTAGAGAATTCAAGAAAATTATCCAAAAAGCTACTGAAAACAATAGCTTTTACAAAGTTGCAGGTTACAAAATCCACATAAATCATCAGCATTTCTATATACTATTGACAAAGCCCCATCAGCAAGATAGAGAAATTCCATTTAAATTAACTTGACAAAATAAAATATTTGGATGTCTACCTGCCAAGAACTATATGAACACAATTACAAAACATTTTTCCACAACAAATAGATCTAAACAATTGGAACATTTTCGATTGTTTGTGGGTAGACTTAACTAATATAATAAAATAATATAAATATAGAATAAAGTAAAATAAATATAATAAAAAAGACAATTCTGCCTAAATTGATCTACTTGTTCAGTGCTATACTAATCCAACTACCAAAAAATTATTTTATACAACTAGAAAAAAGAAACAATTCCTCTGAATAAGTCAAGAATATCAAGGGAATTAACGAAAAAAAAAGTACAAAGGATAATGACTTAGTACCAAACTTAAAACTATTATAAAGCAGCAGTCATCAAAACCATTTGGTACCAGTTAAGAAAAAGAATAGTGGAATAAATTAGATACACACAATACAACACAGTCTATAGTAATATAGTATTTTGATAAAGCCCCAAACTACAGTTTCTGGACTAAGAATTCACTATTTGACACAAATTGCTGAGAAAACTGGAATATAATGTCAGAAACTCAGCATAGACCTACATCTTACATTGTTATGGGGCAGAACTCTGAACTTGAAACAAAGGATTCTTACAAAGTACTAAGAGACAATAGTTACCTAATTTAGCATATCATATATCAGTATGATTGATTTAATCCTACAAGGAAATGTTATGGGCCAGAACTTGAAACAAGGTGCTAAGTAAGTGGAATTGAGGAGACAATGGTTAAATCTAGTTTAGCATTGATTTAATCCTACAACAAATAATGTTTTCCTAGTGATATGATTGTTGTATACTCAGTGTGGGACATATAAGCAAGAAGCTCTCAGGGCCAGAAAGATAATAGCACTAGAAACTCTAGGAGCCTCAGCCAGGATTCATTCAGGGAGATTCAGAAGCCAGAGAAGGCAGGCTGGAGCTCAAGTTCTCGGAACCAAGGCCAGACTGAAAGGCTCTCCAGAAAGCTACCCAGCCCCAGGAAGGAGATAATAAAGGATCTGGACTCTAAGAAAGCCAACCAGATGGCAGGAAAGGAGACAAGACTTGGAAAGAGACAATAAAGGATTTGGATTTTAATCCCTGGCTGCACTTGTGGTGATTACTGAACTGAAATGAAGGCTTTTCCAGAGACCTCAAAATTACATTTTAGAGAGAATATTACATTACACCTCATATCAAAATAAGGTCAAAAGAGATTCATGATTTGGGCATAGAGGAGGATACCATAAATAAATTAGGAAAACAAGGGATAATTTACCTATCAGATCTTTGGAGAAGGGAGGAATTTATTACCAAAGAAGAACTAGAGAACATTATGAAAGGCAAAATGGACAACTTTGATTACATTAAATTAAAAAAGTTTGGCCCAAACAAAACCAACAGAAACAATATTTAAAGGGAGGTACAAAGATGATCTCCGAGTCTCAGAAGAGAGCCGGTCGAAGCCCTGCAAGTCCAGCTCTCAGCATGCCACCATGTCCTCTCCTCGCTTACCTCCTTGTAGTGCTAACCCTCAAACAGTTCATGAGAAGGCAAAAAGTCCTTCTATACAGAAAGATTTTACAAGCAGTTTGCCAGGTACCAAATGAACATGACCACAAGTATCTACAGAACTGGGCAAGGGAAGAATTCAAAAGAAATGAGTGCCACAGAAGAGGATATAATCTGAATGATGACCATATCTTTCCTTCCAAATAGGGAGCTCCTTTAATTACATGGCTGCATTTTTTTATATGCACAGATTTTTTCAGAAGGATATGTATAAGGATATAAAATCTGACATGATCAGCAGAGATAGTAATTTTGTTACACCCCTATGGACTACTCTAACCTTTGAGCTACTCTTAATGCCCGTCCGTGGACAGCACAGCTAGGCCACACTTACCCATCTTCGGGCACCAACCCTGATCCCATAGATTCAGACCACCATTAGGTAGGGGTGAAGCAAAAGAGAGCTTTATTCTGAGATAGCACATATTTATACCCCACTGATGATCTGGGGAAAGGGGGAAGTCCTCTAGGAACCTGGCATAATGTGATTGGCCCGAGAAAAAGGAGGGAGGTGTGCTAGGCTTTGAGAGCACTAAGGAGGGAAGCATGGTACCTGGAATCAGACACCGCCTCATGGGTCTGTGCCCCACCTCCACGGAGGACTCTCCTGTACCTCAGAACCTCTCATCCCTCAGGTCCCTCCCACGTGCCTTGAACTGCATTCCTTGCTTCTAGAGGCTTTTTAACCCTTACAAATTTAATCCATGGAAGTTGATAGGATCAGC
Source organism: Sminthopsis crassicaudata (assembly GCF_048593235.1). Classification (NCBI taxonomy): domain Eukaryota; kingdom Metazoa; phylum Chordata; class Mammalia; order Dasyuromorphia; family Dasyuridae; genus Sminthopsis; species Sminthopsis crassicaudata. The sequence continues at coordinate 107,686,244 of NC_133620.1, forward strand.
AAGTGAAACTGGATAAAGGGAAAAGAAAAGGGCCCTACTGGATACCTAGGTAGAGAGCATGACCTCAATGAAAATTCAGTTTAAAAAAAAAGTGTGCCCAGGAAAGGGTGATTAAGCGTCAAAGATTGCAGACAGGTCAAGGAGAATGAGGATTGAGAAAAGGCCATTGGATTTGGCCTTTGTAACTTTGGAGAGAGTAGTTTAAGTGAAATGGTAAAGTCAGGAAGTCAGACTGTAAGGGATTAAGAGAAAGTGGGCACATACTATGGAAGGTTTTTTTCAAGTTTAACCACAAGGGTGTGAGAGATTTAAAGGACAATAATGGGAATGGAAAGATGGACATGTTTGTAGGTAATAAGGAGGGAGCCAGTAGGGTAAGTAAAGATTGAAGATAAGTAATAGAGGATGACAAAGGGAGCAATCTGTTGGGAGACAGGATGGAACAGAATTGCTTGTTGGTGTAGATAGAGTTCACCTTGGTAAGGAATAAAGTTACGTGTGGGTGAGAGCACATATATAAATAAATCTGTGTTTAACTGTAGCCTATTGAGGAGTTGGAAAGAAAGGGGGAAAATAAAGTAAAAAAGGACACAGCAGACCACCAAAGAAAGCCTACAAGGAAGCAAAGAAAAGATGGACAGTTATAAATATGTCTTCTATAGTAATAATAAATTTGCTTTCTTGAAATAGTTTATTGTTATATATATTTGAGTCCTCCCTTATGTTCTGTGGGGCCATGACAATTTTTTAAAGTTTTAAATATATTAAAAAAAAAATAATGGGCAATTAGGTGGTGTAGTAGATAGAACCCTGAAGTAAGGAGGACCTGAGTTCAAATCTGGTCTCAGAACACTTCCTAGTTGTGTAACTATGGGCAAGAAACTTAACCCCAATTGCCTCAAAAAAAAAAAAAAATCGTGCACAGTACAGTCTCGAGAGCATTTGCTGGGAAGTGGTGGCACTGTTAGACATGTGGGAAATCGTCTAGGAGACCAAGTCTATCAATGAAGGAGGAAAAGGAATAAGAAAGGGCATTTCTTTTTCTGAGATAGAAGGGATAGTGGCAGAAGACAAAGAAAGATAGAAGAATAGTAGTTACTCAAAGCAAATGACTTTTTTGTGAAGTATGTACAATATAAGTTTATGAAAAGTATTTGCTCACAAAAGTGACTTGTAGTGTGAAATGTATAAAGATAGTTATCTCTGTTTGTAAAAGGTGCAAGCTAATTCGAATAGCCTTTTATGTGAAGTGTCTTAACCTCTCTATGTATAAAAAGTGTTGAAATATGTTGTTTCTGCATAAATAGAATGCCACAGGGAGATAAAAGAGATAATGTAGTACTTATATATTTAATAGTCACAATTAACATTAAATAAATTGCCTAGTAATTCAGCTGTGGTCCCCAAACACTTGGTTCAGAAATAGAACAAACATTTTAAAACATATAGAACATTTAGCATAATGTTTGCGTAGAACTTTTTATATGGTGAAAGGTTATTGGGCTTATTTGTAATATATATCTTTATTTTAGTCCTTATAAAATATAATTATCAGAACACTTAAAAAGGATTTTTAATTGTGCATTGATTCTATTACCTTACTTCTACACACAAAGCCATTTATTAAAATCACATATCCTAAACTAATATTTTGAATCTTATTAATGTAATGGAAAATATGATTGCAATTTCCTCCAGATATCTATTTCAGGTTCAGGGTGTCACAATCTTAATATCATTTATATATTTTTCTCCTAAATGTTGTCATTCCATTTATTTACCATCTATCAAAATGGAAAGCAAATTATTAAAACTCTTAAATAACAAAAAAAAATATATTTCTGAAACAAATAGGCAGTGAAATAACTGCTAAATCTGGATTCATAGCACCCCAGCTCAAACATAACAGTTATGGACCTAAGTTTCATCTCTAAAATTAGGGGATTTATTAAATGGCCTCTGAGGACCCTTTCAGCCCTAAATCTATAATCTCTATAAGGAATTTACTTTTTTTATTTTAGGGTCATTTTCACAGTATCCTCTCCAGTCACTCTTAACTGGCTACCAGTGCAATTATAATGATGATCACATTTCTTATGGAGAGATGGGAGTTCCAGTTCCTCCTTTTGGATGTACCTTTTCCACTGGTAAGGCCTTAAGAAAAAAAAAAACAAAAAACTTAATTTTATAGTCCTAAGGGTTGGAAGAGGTTATACTATTATTTGTAATCACCATTGATAAGTATGACTTCATTGTTAAGTATGAGTACAGATTTTATTGGAAATTTGAATAACCGCAAGGTAATCTTATGGAAATCTAAGGAAATTTTGTCTTCACATTAATCCCTATCTTAACTCCTGACATTTGACTTGTATCATCTTTCTCAGTCTCAAATAAATTTTCTCTGTAGTTTTTATTTGCTTCTGATAGAATTGTTATATCTGAACATCTTCAGCCTATACATTTGGTACTGGTGTTCATATTGGTCTTTTTTCTTCTTTAGCTCCCAACTTGGAGCATATCCTTGCAGTGGCTAATGAAGAAGGCTTTGTGAGACTATATAACACAGAATCTCGCAATTGCAGAAAGAAGTTCTTCCAAGGTAAATCTTCTTATTCCATAGACTTAACTATAGAAATTTGTGATCCTATGTCCTGACTATGGGGACTATAAAGCACATGAGGACTATTCTCAGGAAACTCACAATCTAGTTGGGAAGGTGGGATAAATGAAGTGAATAAGACGAGCATAGAAATAACTATATTTCAAAGTACAATATAATAAATGGTGCTAAGAAAAATATTATGAAAGTTTAAAGGAAGAAAAGGAAGACTTATGAAAGATAGGATTTTTTTGAATTGGATTCAAAAGATGTGTTGAATTTCATTAGGTAGAGATTGATAGAGGCTAGGACACAGAAAGAAGAAATGATAGGAGAAAAAGATTATTTTATTAGTTCAGATTAGATTTCAGGATAAATTAATATGGTGACTATGTAATTTGGGTGGAGAAAAAATGAATTTGAGAGATTTTGAAGAGATTTCATAAGATTTGATAACTTAGGCTAGACTAGGGGGCAGCTAGGTGGCATAGTGGATAGAGCACCAGCCCTGAATTCAGGAGGACCCAAGTTCAAATCTGGTCTCAGACACTTAACACTTCCTAGCTGTGTGACCCTGGGCAAGTCACTTAACCCCAGCCTCAGGGGCAGGGGGGGAAATTGGCCAGACTATATTTGAATGTTGTAAAAGTAGTAGAGATATAAGGCCAGAACAAGAAATTCGAATTTTAATGTCAAATTTTTGCAAATCACAATTTAATTTCTAAACAGTATAATGTGCATCCTAACTACTCAGAAATGGATCTATTTAATATGTATTTGTACATTTACCATTTATATGGATTACTAGTGGTTATTACTCTGACTACTGATCATGTGCTACTTTTTAAAGTCATTTATTCTCAAAAAGAATTGTTTAGGAAGAAGTTTGTCTAGGACAAGGACTCAGAATCAAGGTGTTGCTCATTAATACCACAAGACACTAAATAGGTGTAGAAGTAGCAATGAAGTAGTGACAGCCAAATCATACTATGTTCTCACCTTGTCTCTAGAACTTCTAGAATAATTACATTATTATTAGTGACCATTCTTTTCTTTTCTTTGTGCAGAGTGGATGGCTCATTGGAATGCTATCTTTGATCTGGCCTGGGTCCCTGGAGAGCACAGACTTGTAAGTGACTTTTCTTCTTAGTACTAAATAAGCATTGATAAGCCACTGAATAAAATTGTATGATTCCATATTTCTGGAAGGTCACAGCATCAGGAGATCAGACAGCCAAGATTTGGGATGTGAAGGCGGGTGAGCTGATTGGAGTTTGCAAAGGTCATCAATGTAGTCTTAAGTCGGTTTCCTTCTCTAAATTTGAGAAAGGTAAGTGTTTGTATCCATTTTTTGATTTGTACTATGATGAACAATTTGATTTGTAGTCAAAGTATCTTACCTCTGCTATTTGATGATTTGTGTTGCTGAAAGCAGCTTAACCTCTGTATCTCAATTGTTTTTTATACTATATACTGATTTAACCTCAAAAAGAGACAGTTCTTTATGTAAACTCACATGAATTCAACATGAGGAATGGGCAAGCACTGAAGCTGCTCAGACTGGGTGGGGTGGAGAGCTGCAGACTATTGGTTTAGAGTGAAGAACAAGGCCTGGATTTGTTCCTTTACTTCCTTTTCCTGGGGCAAGCTCAAATTCCAGCCCTCCTAGCTGTCTGTCTGTCTACATGTTTCTCTTTTTCAGAAGCCATAGCTATTTTATAGAATAAGGCATATTCTCTTACACATATAACAGTTGACTTTGAGTTTCTTTGTAAACAAAAAAATTGATTAAAAAACCCCTTGATTCACAAAACCCTATGAAGACTTGGCAAAAGAAGAAAAGCATGTCTACAGCATTGTTTCCTTTAGGTATTTTGTTGATGATTGTTTGTGGGATGGAAAGAACTACTTGCTCGACACTTGTAGTCAGTGGCTTTCATTCTAAGATTATTTTCTTGCATTTTCTGAGTGCCATTTTGAGGGAAACAAGTCTGAATTTATGCATGCTTACTAGAAAGAACACTTGAATCTGAGTTCTGTGGAACCCAGGCCAAAGCATTGGCCAGTCTAATACAAAGGTTGAAGAAAATGACTGGTGATTTTCTTTCCAAAAGAGAGTATGATTAAGTGATTTTTTAAGTCCTTTCCAGATAAGTTCTTTACAAACCTATGATTTCTTAGGTAATAAAAGAACTGACTCTATAGTGGCTTACATTTTCAGATAGAGAGAGACAGACAGACACAGACACAGAGAGTGAATGTATGGGAAGGTGTGGGTGTGTATATAATTTCTTGAACTTTTTTTTTCAGCTGTCTTCTGTACAGGTGGAAGAGATGGCAATATTATGGTCTGGGACACTAGATGCAGTAAGAAAGGTAGCAGTTCTGTTTTAACTTTGCCAAAGGGACTCTTTTTTTTAAAAAATCTTATTACAATATCTAAAATGAAATATAGAATGATCTTTTCCCAATGACCACTAGGAGGAATGTGTGTTCACACAACGATTAAGAGATCTCTATTAATCATTGGGAGCATCACCTGTTGAGATTTCTAGATTTCCTTCAGAACTAAGTTTTAAAGGAACTACAGGTTTAAAACATTACATATATTATGAGATACAGTCACTGTCTGTTGATTTTCTTTAATTGCTTATCTTTTTTACAAAGGAGGGTTTGTTAGGTAAGAAGCATGAAAGATATAAAAATAATGGTTATCATCAGAATAAATTAATTTTTAAAAGGAAATTAATATGCAAATGGTAGCATTATAAAATAGGATAAAATGAGTGAAAGTTCCCTTAATTTTAATTTAAATAACTTGCTTTTAAAGATTTGGATTAAATTAAATGCAAGATCAAATTAATTTGTAATCCTATTAATTAGAGAGCTTTATTAATAAGTAAATTTCTGGTTTTTTATACCTATGAATGACATCTATTGATTCTTTTATGTTCTATTTACTTTTTTTTACTTAGTACACTAAAAGCTCTTCACTAAATGTAGTACAGCTAACATTAATTTTACTTCTCTAATCACAAATTTATGAATTTTAAGGGAAGCCCTTCCTTTCTATTATGTTTTCATTCTTTTTATTATTAAGATTCAGCATGAGATCAACATCACAAATTTAAGTGAAATTTACCAATATCTTTCAGATGGATTTTATAGACAAGTGAATCAGATCAGTGGAGCTCACAACACTTTTGACAAACAAACCCCATTGAAGAACAAGAAAAAGCAAATTTCAAGAGGACTAGCTCCTTCTGTGGTAGGTTCTAAAGATTTCTAAATCTTTTTAGATCTTATTTAAGAGATAGTTATCTAGACTTACAGTGCTGGTCTGGAATTAATTAGGACTTTATTCAGCTGTCAATGCCATAGATTCAAGAAGACTTATATTAAGCATCTGCTGTATGGAAGGCACTGCACTAGATATTGTGAATATCAAAAATAGATTGTCCCAAGGAGCATATATTCTTCTGGGAAGATAACATATATACATATAAGTAAAAACAAGGTATTTTTAAGGCCAAAGATATAACTAATAAGTGGGCAGTCTAGAAGACTTTGTGGGGGTTACATAGTAGCCTTCATAGTTGAGAATTTGAATGGAGAGAAGGACTCTGAAAGGGAGAGGTAAAGATGTAGTGTGTCCTAGGCATGAAGCACTGTTTGCATGAATGTACAGAGACAAGAGGTGGAATGGAGAATGGAATGCATAATGCATCAAAGGAAGCAATATGAAATAAGAGAATAGAGGTAGACTTGAGCAACTTTGTAGTAGACTTTAATGCCAGGATGAGTAGTTTGTATTTCAGAAGCATTTATGAACTAGCAAAGGTTTTGGAAAAGGGGGTTTCACAGTTGGACTAGTGCCTTAGGAAGGTTATTTTTGATGGCAATTTGAGAATGGATTGGAGAGGGGTGATACTGGAGATCAGGAAACCAACAGAAGCAGATCATCCATTTTAAGAGATGGTAAGGGTCTGAATTAGGGTCTTGAACTGATAGTGTATTGTTTATTAAGGTATTAATGGTTCCTAGTTTCTAGCAACTTACATCTCAAAATTGTATATGAGGTGATGGATATGAATATGTTTTAAAGAATTGCATATGTTTAACCTATATTGAATTATTTACTGTGATGGGAAGTGAGGTGAAAGGGAGAAAAAATTATAACATGATTTTGCAAAAGTGAATGTTGAAGACTATCTTTGCATGTATTTGGAAAAATAAAATACTATTAATTTAAAATATATGCATACACACACACACACACACACACACACACACACACACACACACACACGGCATCTTACAGATTTCTTTTCTTTTTTTGCTGAGGCAATTGGGGTTAAGTGACTTGCCCAGGTTCACACAGCTAGGACGTGTTAAGTATATAAGACCAGATTTGAACTCAGGTCCTCCTGACTTCAGGGCTGGTGCTCAATTCACTCCACGACCTAGCTGCCCCCAGATTTCTTTCTTTTAAAAAAATGTCATTTTAATCTTTATTGTTGATCCTCTTTCATCCTTGAAGAGGATCAAAATTACATTACTGTGTTGGAGTAAATTGCATTGTGTCCCACTGTGGCTGATCAGACTAATAAAAGCTTGAAATGCTCTACCACAGGGTCAGACATAAATAATTCATATAAACATTTGATGTAAATAATATATTATAAATAAGAGCAATTGCTAGGACATGAGGTTTCAAGGCACAATACCATAGATAGGGTATAGATTAGAAGTTATTTCTGCCAAATTCTGTCTATCAAGAAAAGAAGAAAACAAAGGAGTTAGGAAACTAGATAAGGTAAAGATCTAGGTAATGAAGTTATTAATGCTTTCAGCAATCAGAATCAGAAGGAGCTGATTTCTTTTCTTTTTCCTTGTCCTGTTAGGATTTCCAACAGAGTGTAACAGTGGTCCTATTTCAGGATGAGCATACATTAGTGTCAGCAGGAGCTGTAGATGGGTAAGAGTATGTTTTGTACTATCTTTGAACAAATGTCTTTGGAGTGTGATAGGGAAACAACTTAGTTGTCACTATGTCTCCTCTGATAGGAAATGTTTTTATCTTCATTTTACATATGAGGAAATGACCTCATAGGCCTTGGTTGCATAGTCATAAGTATTAAAATTAAAACTAAAATTTAGCCAAATTTTATGACCCTTAAGACTGGTACTTTTAATTCTGTGCTTTAGTAATCTATCCTTATTTTAACTGACAGAGTTCCTAGTGTTTGAGGGTTAGACACCTGTCTCTCTCTCTCTGGGTTTAAGAATTGAATTTCTGTGTGACCTGAAAGAAGAAAACTGATTATTTCAGATTTTTTTTTTTTTTTTTTTTTACATTTTTGATTGAAACCCTAACATGAGCTGGCTGCTTTTCCATCCTAACAATAAGGCGTTAGTATTTTTGTAGGTATGTACATAGTTCAAGGCTCTGATTTTGTTGATGTACATACTCAATCCTCTATGCAGAAGCTGGTCATTTTAATGACTTAGTAAACCATCCTGGTGATTCATCCAGGAGCCTGATGGTGAACCTCTTTACATGGTTGGGCAGCATCTACAATCTACCACTGTTACTTAAAAGAGTTTTTCCCATTTTGTTAGGAACTTTTAGACCTTATCCTCTGGAGACAAGGCCTTAGGGAACCAAGGGTTTCTACTATGCTTCATTTGAAGTGGAAAATTAAGACAATTATTTCATTTCTTATGTTATCTAAACATTTCAAGAGATATAATCTCAGTTATTTAAATTAAGATCTCATATATAAAGAAATAGTCTTTCCTTTCATTCCATTTATTAGTAGTGAAGGATATATGATGGCTATTATAGGCTTAGAAACAATATGCTTTCTGAAAACAATGAGATAAGTATTATCAAGAGCAACCTTCTTCCTTTTCCTTTCCCTTCAAGTAAATTGCAAGGTAATTGCTATCGTTGGGTCAGATCACATCTGTTTCCTTTTTGTCAAACAAAGCTTTGCAGTGACTTATCTATATAAACTCTCAGTCAACATTTCTCAATAACAATCCTTCAGTATACCTGGTGGAGGTGCCAGAGGAGTTCTGCCAAAAGTCATCCCTTACTTGTATAAAAGCAAATTGGAGAGGGGAAGAAATTGCTCTCAAAAATCTCCTGCTTCTCTATCTTGGTTTTCAGAGTGGTCAAAGTATGGGATTTGCGCAAGAATTATACTAACTTTCGACAGGAGCCTATGGCTTGCAAATTCTTCCCATACCCAGGTAGCAGCACACGAAAACTAGGTAAGTTAAGCTTATGCTTGAGCAGCATGACCTCAAGGGATGGGGGGAGGGGAGAGTGAGGGGAGGAGTGGTGTTCAAGTTTGTCTCAGAATATAAAAAATGAAAATATCACTTCAACCACCTTGATAGTTATATAAATGGAAGAGTTGCCTCTGGGAATTTTTGGTTTTTGCAATATGGGATTGTTAGTTTTTTTGTTTTTTTTTTTTGAGAATAAAAAACTAATTAATACCCAGAAATTTATGGGATTTGATTATCTTTCTCTTCATGTTAAAGAAAATATTCTCTGTCCTGGAAGAAACAGAAATGGGATCATTATTTTGGTGTGATCTATTCATAGCTGCGATCCATTTTTATCACTAAACTAGCGTCAGAGTGCCCATTTTTACCAGTGGCCTGCTGATAGAAGTCTTCTTTCTTCAGGGTACTCAAGTTTAATTTTGGACTCTACTGGCTCTACTCTGTTTGCAAACTGCACAGATGATAACATCTATATGTTCAATATGACAGGATTAAAGACTGCTCCAGGTAAGGCAATAGTATTATTGAAATGACTGTCAGGAAATTGAAAATTGAAAACAATCGAGTATTTTTGGTCAGTCAACTGCTAATTTAACCTTAATAATATACTTTATAGGAATACGAAAAACAGTATCTCAAAATCCGAAGCAGAAAGTTAATAATAGACAACTATTACCCATCAGAATTCTATATAACCTGTGTTAGTAACTTAATTTCCATGCACTGGTAGTTACCTCAAGTGATACCCACCTTAGTCCCATGACTGAGGTCTGGGCAATGTTGTTCCTGTTATCCATACTATAAAGAAAAGCATGTAGTGGTTTCTCTGTTGAAATTAAGGGGTTTTATTTTTTCCCCCAAATGAAAGTGACTTTAGAGACTTGTTGGGACAACATCCAGACAACCCGAGTTCTCACCTAGTAATCCCAACAGAGACTGGACTACTAACATCAATTTATGCTTCATAATAGATCATAATTATTATAGGCTTGATTTTATGTAAAAAAGAAAACAAAAATCCATGAAAATTCATATTTACAGACTAAATTAATTTGAGTCAGGGCTTGCCCATTTTTTGCTTCAAAAGATGTCCAAATATACTTTTAAGATATAATTTAATTGCATACCTTTCAAGGAATATTCCAATACAGCAAGATTATCTCTACTAACGTGGAACTGACTCTAGAACACTACTCTGCAGAGAAATAACTGAATTCTTTCACCCAGTCTCTAGAGCTATATAATCTTCACTAAAAATAAAATTAAGATAGAGTGATAAATAAGAAACCTTAAAATAGTAAAGAACTTTTAACAGTTGTAGCTGAGTTTTTAAGAAAAGATTCCAGAGACAGAAATTTTTATTGGCTGTTGTTAGGATTTTATCATCAGCAGCAGAATCAAGACTAGAACTTTAGATGGCCTGGATTAAGTCTGATGTTCAAATACAAATAGGATTGAAAGAGACTTTTCAGAATTTCTCTCTCTCTCTTCCCCCCCCCCTCCTGTCCCACTTCAAATTATGTTCGGTTTGTTTGTTTATTTGTTTTTTTTTTTTTACCAAAAATGTTTATGACTTATTGGTATTATGTTATGATCTATATGGTGATAAAATAGCCTAGAAAAGCTCATTTAGCATCTTCCACCATTTATTTTGCATACTAGCTTTAGGTTTGCTCCAATATTTCATTTATTCTTTTCTAGTCTCTTGAAATAATTTGAGTATTTATGATCTACTTAAATGAGAAAATGAAATTCCTTAGGAAGCCTAAATGATGCTGAAACATTAGATTATTTATTCAAAAATTTCTTGGGCATAATAAGTATAGTGTACTGTTCTGCTACCATGGAGCATATAGAGATGAATAATATATGGATTTTGATCTTTGTTTTTTGAGGCTTTTTTTTTTTTTTTTTGTATAATGGCTTTTGATCTTAAGGATCTTCTAGTCTATTAGGAAGATATCATTTGTTACCTTATGGTATGGTCACATGTGTACATATTTCTAATGTATACATACTCCTAACTGAAAGGGTCAGAGAAAGCTGTGAAGAGAAGATAGCATTTGAAACTACCCCCTCAAGGAGATAAATTGTATTTAAACAGGATGAGATGGAAGGAGGGGTATAGAACAAGTGAGGTAGAAGAAATGAAATAGAAACAAGAAATAATAGTGTGAGGAACACTTAGTAAGTCTAGTTTGGCTAATGTGAAAAAGGAGTAAGGGGAGCCAAAGTCAACATCGTGAAAAACTTTGAATGACATATACTAGGGACTTTGGAGTTTATTCAATAGTAAGCATACTTTGAGAACATTTTCCTGGCTACAGTGTAAAAAATGGATTGAGGAGGGAAGACTAAATATGAAGAAGATTCCTTAATGTTCTGTTCCCAAAAAAGTAATGAGAACCTGAAGTAGAATTTTAAGTCATGATTTTCAGTTATTTAAGAAATAAGTATAGGATTGTCCACAGAGAACATTATTAAGAGTAACTGGTGAAAACTACAGAGCAGATAGAGATTTGATATAAGGAAAAATTTCATCAAAGATAGGGCTTTCCAAAAATGAATTGAGCTTTCTGACCAGATTATAATAGTTCTTCTATCACAAAGAGGTCTTCAAGTGGGAACCAGATAATTGCTTGTCAAAGATATTAAAAGGAGGAAGAATGAAAGGGATGTGGATTGGATTATATCTCCAAGCTTCTATAACTCTACAACTTAGTGATTGATTAGATATAGAGGGAGAAGGGGTCCAAAATGATTGTAGCTTTGAACAATAAAAGCATGTTAGCATTAGTAATAGAAATAGAGGAATCCGGAAGATGGGGCAGGGTTTGGGTAGGTTTTTTGCTTTATTTTGTTTGGAGAAAGACAAATTCTAATATGGCTAGGTTGAGTTTCAAGTACTGATAGATCATCCAGATGACAGAATTCAGCAAACAGTTGAAGATAGAGTCCTGAGGCTTGGAGAAAAAAATTTAAAAGATGCAAATTTATGACATATATGATGATAGTTGAAATTATGAAAATGGATGAGCTTGCTTAGAGAGTGCATGTAGAGAAAAGGGGCTTATAGAACTCTGGAACCATTTTACATTTTAGGGTTCAGGTGAGCTAGAAGGGAAAGTGTCCACTAAAAAAAGAGTAGAAATAGAGAAATTGAGATGGAAGTTAAAGGAATTCATGATAATAATGAAGTCATGGGATTTGGTAGAGGGGGGAAATGTGAAAAAGTTCAGCCTCCAATGAAAATGGTTTCAAAGCAAAATAAATGATATCTTTAGGGGACAGTCAGGTTTTGACATTTGAGATAGAAAGATATTCTGATATGTATCTTATCAGTTGGAATTTTTTTTCCTTTTCTTTGAAATGTCTATGAATCCTTCAGGGCATGTCCTAAGTTCAGTATATATTGGGCATTGTCACTTTATCCATAGTTCTGCTTAATACTAGCTTGTTGATACTGATAGCCCTGAAAGCAGTTTAAGAGCACAGATAAGCAAAGAAAAATTAAATTTAGCCCACCAGAGTGAAACATGTGACCACAACAATTTTACTATGAACCAGCAGAGGGCAGTAAACACTTTGTTTTTTTCTGGAAAGTCCACTAGTTTGACAAGTTACCTTTTTAGGATGGAAGGTGAGGAAGAATATAACAATTCCAGTTTTAAGTCTATATTCACAGCAGAAGAATCAGCTTTTCTGGGATGGGTGTGTGTGTGTAAAATCTCCCTGCATTTTTATCCTGCTTAATTTTCACCTAGAAAAATGAAGGCATAAGACTAAGCTTTATTCTGCCTAAAAAGGTATCTTAGTTTTTTCAAGTAGTTTTGAACTTCACTGTCTCTAGTACAAGAACTTAGTGCAGAATTTTCCCCACTTACTCTGTTAAATTCTCCTTTAATAGTTTTTTGATACCAGTAACTTGTGATGTAGCTTCCTAAAGTAGAACCCCTCAAGTACATTGTGCTAAGATTAAATAATATGAACAACTTGGAAAGTTTATTATCTGAAGACTAGGCCCAACTTTGTTTTATTGTTATGAATTTGAGTATACTATTTTGTACTTTCCTGCTGCTACACCCAAATTACCACAGACATTTCTGGCGTATGAGCTATGTAAAGGAGTTGCTCAGACCAAAAATGCATCTCAGATGAAATTAACCATAACAAGAATTCAAATGATCTTTTTTTTTACTAAAAAGCAGTGTTGTCCATGAAGATATCTGATCTTGTCAGTAAAAAAGAACTGCTTCCTTGTTTATTTTACATAGAATGTAGTTTTCTTTTCTATATCCTACTCATAAAGGTACCCAAACTCAGATCATTATAATGCCTGTCTCTTTGATCAGCCTCAGAACAAATAGGTAACATAGCAAATAGAGTACCCATCTTGGAGCAGGAAGACTCCTCTCACTGAGTTCAAATCCAGTCTTCCGCTGTGTGACCTGGGGAAATCACTTCACCCTGTTTGTCTAAGTTTCTTCCTTGGGAAAGGGCAAACCACTCCTAGTATCTTTGCCAAAAAAACCCTTATTTGGAGGTCGCAAAAAATTGGACACAGTTAAACAATAATAAACAGCAAGATCAGCTTGAACTTATTTGCACAGAATTGTTTGGTAATATCACTATATTCACATTCCTTCTTATTTGGTACATACTGCCTTTTTCCTTTTGGTATTAAAGTTGACTATTTTTCACAGATATCTCATTTGTTCCTCAACAATCCTATGAGATAGGTGCTATTATTATTCCCCTTTTACACTTGGAAGAGACTGAGGCAAACAGTGGTTGTGATTAGCCCAAGGTCACAAAGACAACTATCTGAAGTGGAATTTGAACTCAGGTCTCAATGATACCAAACTTAGGACTGTCTACTGTCCTAATAGCTACTTGGAGACAAGGAGAGGGACATGCTGTAGAAAATGTTATGTATCTTTAATTGAACCCTGAGAATAACAGGAGGTAGCACTTTGTTTTCTTCTTCCTTTGGCAGTGGCCGTCCTCAGTGGGCACCAAAATTCAACCTTTTATGTCAAATCCAGCATTAGCCCAGATGATCAATTTCTGATCAGTGGCTCAAGTGATGAGTCTGCCTACATATGGAAGGTGAGTGACCAAACTTCCCTGCAAATGTGACAAATACTTTTGCCAGCTTCTTTCTTTACTAGAGATGGTGAGAATTTGGTAGTAAATCTACAATGTTAGTAGTATTTCTCAGCTAAGGATTGATCAAAGCCTGCTTCTTGCCCCAGGCAGTAGGCACATCCATATTGGTTGTTAAAAACTAGCCTATGTTAAAAACAATAGGATTTCTGTATCCTAATACAGTTTTTCAAAAAGATGTCCTTTCCCAAACTATGATCAAGTTGATGATACTATGATTTATGATTATTGATACTATGATACTATTTTATGATACTATTGATACTATTTATGATTTATTTCCCAAACTATGATCAACTGTGATTCTATGATTTAGTAGTTCAGGATGGCTAGAATAATGATTATTTACTCCTCCTCTTCAGTTATCTCCTATGTCTTTTGTATTGAAGTATTAATCTCTTAACTATGTCTGGGTTCCTGGTAATAATCTTTCCTTCCCCTACTCACTAGTAACTTTGTTTCCCCTCAGGGAGCATTAGAAAGTTCTTGTAAGTCTCAGACCCTGAGACTACTCTTTTGTCTTATCATTACACTTAATTACCCTAATGAAATATCATGACTTGTTTGATTTTTTAAAAATTCAACACCGATTAAGCTTAATTTCTTGAGTGAAAGCTTTTTGGCACATGAGGATTTTGCCACCATTTGGAACTCTGGAAAAAGTATGAATGTCAATGTAGAAGTTTGCTGGTTATTGAGGGGTGTCTGGGGAAAGGCAAAATGGGGTTAAAGGGTAAGAATTGGTAACAGCAGTACTTTGGGAGCTCAAAAATAAGGAAATGCCCATAGGCTTTCTAAAATCAGAAAGTTAAGTACACTTCATTCCCCAGTATTAAAAGAAAATTAGTGAAAAATAAGTTATCTAAGTAATGACAAGAGGTGACAGGATCTAAATCTCATCCTCAAAATCTCTCCTGTATCTCATAAATCCAAATTCCAACAAGTTTGTCTCCTTCCTAGGATGCAGTTGGGATTGTCTTAGAGCTTCCTATAGAGGACAGGAGCTGAAAAAGTTAAGACCTCTGCTGAATCTAATCCTCTGATTAATTTCATTTGCTGGTGTGGGGCACAGGGGTAGTCATGATCAACAGATGGTCATTTGTATGTATCTGTACTTGTGAAAAACAAGTTTTTTTAGAAGCCTGTAACAATATTCTAAGTGTCCACAAGATGATACTAATGCTTCACTGAGAGAATGTCACACATTCTATTCTTGGTGTTTTAACTAAGTTGCGTATTCTATGTTAATTGAAAGCTAGAAAGGTAAAATCTCTGAATTTTTTCCTCGATATATTAAATTGCTTTTTAGATATATAATTATTTTTTATTTCATCTAAATAAAGTAAATTAGATCTTTGGGTTCAGTGTTTTCATAGCATAATGCTTTTATTGGGAAATTTTTATCAGCTTGTGTGTTAAATATGTAGTCTTTGCTTCAGAACTACTCTCCCTTTAACCCATCACTACTTTCTAAATTATATTTGGTTTTGTAATCTGAGATTAGACATCATGTTCTTGACAATGTCAACTGATTGTCATATTGATAAGTAAATGTTAGTAAAGTGATTATGGTTTTTTTGTTTTGTTTAAAAGATTGTATTTCTAACTCAAGGTTAGACTCTCTTATCTTATCCTTTTTTTTTTTTTTTTTTCCTCCTTCATTTTCCTTTACTGTTTTATCTACATTCCATCTCCCACTTCAGTTTGCCTTATATTGTCTCCCAACTCCACTGAGGGCTTTATTTCTGATATAATTTTTCAGACATTTCTTAGTAATGTTTGAAAAGTTTGTCTTGTAATACCAAGAGTCTTTTTTTCCCTCCTCTGTAGATGTTCAGGGACTTCTTTTTCTCCTTTACAAGAATAATGATAAAATTATTTGACTGGGTTTCTTGTAACCCATTTTCAGGCCATTGTACATGTGTGACTTGTTCTGATTTTCATGGCTGGGTCTCATGTCAGTGTTGATTGACATGGTTTGGGTGATAGGCTTTCCCGCCGGTCTACTCATAATTCAATGTGCAGCCTCTGATATTTGAGACTTTGGCAAGGTTGCTGTTTCTAAAATTGAACCTGCCTCATTGGGTGGTTCAGTTTCTCTTATCCATTGTGAAAAAAGAGAGACATTTTTCAAGGCCAAAACAGTCTCAATCTAAATGAATATGCAGAGCATTCAGTTATCACCCTGTTTGAATGTTCAAAAAAATCAATATTCTCATACGTTTTCAGTGCCCTCAGTAAGACTACAGAAGCAAGAGAAAAGAAATTTTAACTCCTAAGAGTTAAATTGAACTCTTTAACTCTTTAGTTGTTTTGTAAAAAAGCAATAGCAATGGGGCAGCTAGATAATGCAGTGAATAAATAGAGCACCAGCCCTGAAGTCAGGAGGATCTGAATTCAAATCTGGCTTCAGACACTTAACACTTTCTAGCTGTGTGACCCTGGGCAAGTCATTTAACCCTGATTGCCTCAGCAAAACAAACAAAAACATAGCAAAAGAAAACATCCAATTTAAGTAGAAAGTGTCTATGACGCTCTGGTCCAGGCTTATTTTTGTTTTGTGTTTAATGTGAGGTTTTTAGTATTGGTTTTCACTATTTTTTTTCATCTCCCTCCTGACCCCTTTCTGATGAGGCCATTGAATAGTATAGAAGTGGCTATAAATAAATTATTTTGGCACAGTCACTGACTGGTGAAACATTGAGCCTGACACTTTAGGAAGTGTAAATGATCTCATG
This sequence comes from Sminthopsis crassicaudata, assembly GCF_048593235.1. Taxonomy (NCBI): domain Eukaryota; kingdom Metazoa; phylum Chordata; class Mammalia; order Dasyuromorphia; family Dasyuridae; genus Sminthopsis; species Sminthopsis crassicaudata. Next base: position 107,703,050 of record NC_133620.1, read on the forward strand.
GCAGGAATAAAGATTAGTCTTGTTTCCAACTGGATAGAGTAAGGAGATTCTGTAGAGAAAGATACTGATCTTATTGCGTCCTCTCAGTGTGAAAAACGATTTGATGAGGGTTACAGTTGAGAATCAGAGTAAGCTACTTCTGGAGTCAGCTGAAGAGCTCCAGAGGTTTGAAATTTTGAATCCCTTACGCCTTGTATAGCTGTTACTATGTTTGGGTTAATCAGAAGTGATGGGGTGGGGGGGAGGCCTCTGAGTTTCCTTCTAACATCTTGCATGTCCCCAAAATATATAACAATAAACTTGTTCCTTGGACATCAAAATGCTGCTTCTTTCAATTTGGAATCATAGTATAAAACATAGTGATTATGCAATTAAGTGCAATAACACAGTTAACAAAATAGTAGCCTATGTTTTCATCAGAGAAAATTGATTCTCAAGTGAAATGGTTCCCAATCCTGTGATCTATTTTCCCCAAAATTCAATGGTCCAGAGCTCTAAGTTGTTAAAAGTAGTTTTTGTTTTAGATTGCCTTCTTTAAAAATTAATTTTATCCTTCTCTTACTCATGAATTTAATATAGTCCTAATCCCTAAAGAAAGACTAAATACTAAGGTATTTATCTAGACATTTTAAACAAAACTATCTGAAGGGATTGGTATTGTTTCCATAGCATTTCAGTCTTTGGCAGGGAGGGTGTTTTTATGGATAACACTCAATGAAAAAGCTCACTTTAATTGTAACAGATATTAGATAATCTATGGACTCCATTCTTTTGCTTTTTGATTCATTGAATAAGTGCAGAAAACATGGAGAGGAGTAAATAAAATTCATTAAAACTCACTAAGTTCCCCCAAAAAACTGAATTGGATAACCTTTCAGATCAGTTTGTTATGGATCACTTTGCCACAAAATGAAAAGGTCTATTAGGTTCACTTAGTCATCATGACAAATATCCCTTTCGTTTATTTATTTAGTTGCTTAGAAAGATAAGAAGCTCAGCCTCTATCCTCTGTGTCTCCTACAAACCTTCCTAGTCATTCTCTAAATTCATGTGCTAATAATAGTGACATAAAGTTGTTTATACTTTTTCCTCCTGATTAATTCTTATGACCTGTACAAAATTAGATAGAATGGGTTTTACTGAAGACATTTCTACTTGGCTAAAAGGAATCCAGGATCAAGACCCTTCCCCCACCAGCTTCCACTTCATAGGATTAAATAAATTTATTTTGAACATAATAAAAACTATCAAATTGGTGTATCCTGAACTGGAGATATGTTTTGGGCACCTTCAACATTTACAGTCAATTTTTTGAATACAGAACAGAATAATTAGGCTATGCAAGATGGAGACCAGATTGACCCTCTGAATTTTCCCATTAAACAGTTCAATTCTGACCAACCTGGAAAGTTCACTAGCTAAGCAAGCTACTCCTGCTCCTGAACTTTACTGAAAGTGTGGAATGTGTGATATCCATTCTGGAAGGATTGGTTTAATGTGAAATAAGTTTATGGGCTCAGACCATATATTCAATCCAGATTAAGAAGATAAATAGCTAATTTCAACTTTTTTCCCTTGGAGCATTATTATTAGAAGGTTACTTGGACAGTTGACCTATAGAGCTTGTGTATTGTTCAAGGAGAAAACTGGATGTTTCAAAGTCTTAAACATCTGTATAATCAATAGCTTCACACTTTTAGAAGATAAAATCTAAATTATTTCTATATTAACTTTGTTTTCTATTTTTGTGGGGAGAATAGATCTCTGAACCTTGGTGTCCTCCAACTTTGCTCCTGGGTCATTCTCAAGAGGTCACATCTGTGTGCTGGTGTCCAACTGATTTTACTAAGGTTTGTAACTATAACTTTGTGTATTTTTTGAGTATTGGCTTAATAATTTTTTAAATTTAGTTTCAGTGTCTCAGCATGAAATAAATCATTCAGAAACCTGGATTGGAATTATTCACACAGATTCTAATTTTACCTACTATTAGAGAAAACTTACCATAAATCTGTGAGTATTAATGAATTCCAAGACTCTTTGGCTCCTCTACTTAAATAAAAATGCCCTAAAAATTATGTGTTAGATCTTTCTGAAAAGAGCAAAATTTACCGACCACTTCTAGAAGTTGTTTCTTTTTTCATTTCACCAAAAATACCTTTTAAGGAATGATTTTCTTCAGATAGAAGCTCTCATTTCCTTTCTCCATTTTTTTTCCCTTTTAAGATACTTTTTGAATTCTTCCAAGGGAACCTTGTGAAATGGAGACCAACTTATATCACCCTTTGAGGCTGCATTTGAAGATGTTTCACTTTTATTATCCTCAGGGTCTGAGATTTGTTTTTCCCTGTCTCCATAAAAGCAATCTGTGACCAGAGCTCTCTTATTTTGTTTTGTTTTTGTTTTTTGCTAATTTTTTAAAGTTGAGGTCTGCTTTTAAGGCAAAGGGGAAGTTGACCCGAGCTTCCTCTACAGGCTACGCAATTTCCTTCTCATGCTGGGTGGTCAGCACCTGCTTATTATGCCAGGGTTCAGGGATTCACTATTTGCCTTCTGTAGTTGTGTTGGCGTTCTCACAGCTAGTCTGCTGATCCACTGGCTTCTGCACCAGGACAGGATAGCCACCACTGCTGTGTTTTGTTTCTGAGCTTTCCTTTTATAGCTGGAACTAAATAAATTGATTTGCCCATTATCATGTAAGGTGATAATAGGACTTGGATTGAAACCAAGATACTCTGTAGACTAAAGTAATCTAATAATCCAGTAATCCAGTAAGGATTAGATAAAATTCATTCTAACATGAACTGTTTATATCATCCTGAAATAATTCTTAATGCAAAGTCATTAGTTTAGGGGTAAACTATTTTTTCTACTCAACTAAATTTAATAATCCTTGTAGTCCTTAAAATTTGGGTTGTTTATAAGACTTAAGACTTAATATAGTATAACTATCTGCCCATCTACAGCTAAATCTTCTACCTGTTACCACTTTTTAGACATCTCTAAAGTACTTCATCCTAACCCTTGAATGAATAGAACTAAGACTACTGGGATTCCAGGCATTTTTTCGCCAGTTATAGTGTCCTAGAGTCCTGGTAGGGAAAGGAAAAAGCTAACCTTTTCTTGGGAGCCAGAGCTTGGGAGGATATGTGAGATTTTTTTCCCCCTTCAGTTACTGAATGAGAGAAATTATATAAACAAATACTCAAGAGCAGCTTTGGCATTGATGGCCAATTGCCATAAGTTCTTCCAGGGCAAACTTTATTTGCCATAAAAGGCCTGGGCACTGGAATGGTCAGATATTTTTAAAGGGGCAAAGGTTATTTTTAACTTCCTTAAGTCTAGGGAGCCAAATGTTTTCCTATTTGTTTTTCTACCTATTGGAAGACAGATCTCAAGGGAATCTGCTCCTTCTGTTCCTTTCTCCTGTTTGTCACATTCTACCAGTCCTGGGCTCTGCTGATGAGTAAGCATTAGAGAATTGGATGGGAGGCAGAAAAGAACTAGCTGCAAATATATTGAACTGGCTTCAAATGATCTGTCGTTTTTTTTGGTGTAGGCGTTTCCTTTATGGACAGATCTCAAGTCTCTTACAGAATAGGAGGTTATTGATGGATACTGTGGCCAAAAAATGTTCCATCACCTTCTACCCAACCTCCAAGTCCAGGTTCAGCTGGTCCTTGGGCAGCGTCGTGTTGCTAATGCTTTTATGTGCTGTTGCTTTTGCAACCTGGAAGGGTTTTCCAGAACTTGTGCTACACTGTCATAGTCTCCAGGAACCCAGGGCTACTTCCATGCCATGAGGTATCAGTGTAGAACTTGAGAAGCAGGAAGATGTAATGAGTGTTGAAGGAAAAAATTTCAAAAGAAGCTATAGAAGAAACTGGATGTCTTAACAAGATTCATATTTATACAAAAGGTGTTAAAAACTTTTTGGAAGACTGATACTAATATGCTTCATGCTATGACTTACACAAGTGAATTGTAATTTAAAAGATTTAGATTAAATTGCAGGAAGAATTTTTTGAACTTTAAACAGAATGAATGAGTGAATGCAGTACATCCAAAGTAGAATATTATAATTTAATAATAAAGTCTTAAAGAACTAGGGAAGAGAAATCATAGATTATCCAATGGAGAAGAACCAGTTATTGTTCTTGCTCGTAAGGCAAAACTAGAAGCAAATGGGAAAAATTGTAGGTGAGGCAGTTTTCTACTTGATATAAAGAAAAACTTTTGAACGCTTAAAACTATCCCAAAGTGATATGAACTGTCTCAAGAAGTAGATTCCTCACTAGTAGATGTTTTTAAATAGAAGTTGAATAGCTATTCATAGGAAATAGCTTAAAAGATTATAGACCTAGATGGCTTCTAAGATCTTTTCTAATCTTGAGAGAAAATGTCTTTCCTCTTCTAAATCAAAAGAAAAGAAGAGCTTATTTTCATCAAGTGGGTTAAGGCATAAATCCACTTGAAAACGGGGAATTGGATCTTAAAACCATCTAAGGACAAGGGATTTTTAATCAAGCAAAATAACTACAATAATGAGTTAGTTTTGAAGTTCTAGCTTGCTTTGTCTTCTTACAAATCTCTTACTCAATTGCAAGACATAGTATGAGTTAAGTCTTTTTAAAAGAAACCACACATGCTGTACTTGATGTCAGGAAGGCCTGGTTCAAATCCTGCCCTTTGATAGTTACTAGCTGTGACTATTTGACTTGAATCTCATTTTGTCTGCAGAATGGGGTAAATAATAATACTTGTGTATATTATACAGGATTGTTATGAGACTCCAGTAAGATAATGTATGTAAAGCTTTTTAAACTTTAAAGCCTATGTAAATGTTGCCTTTCCCTCCCAGATTGCTACATGCTCTGATGATAATACCATGAAGGTTTGGCGTTTGAAGCGTGGCTTGGAAGAAAAACCAGCACTAGACAAACATGCTTTAGTGGGTTGGGCATATCAGAAGAAATTAGAGGAGAGAACTGGCTTAGGTAAGTATTACATTTACTTCATAATTTGTTTGGTGGTTTGATTAGGGGAGATTTGCTTATCTGTTCTTATAGGTAGTTCCATATCAAATTTCATCATGTTTCCACATATGAATGAAAGAATTATCATCTCCCCAACATAAAAATATCTAGTGAGTTAGTGTTCATGTACTGAGTGCTGTACTATATATATCATGAAGATCTAGGGTTTAAGATTCCCTGCCCCAGAAATTACAGTCTCTGGGAGACATATGTGTTATCTTTACTTTAGACAACTGCATTTATAAGTGTGAACATTAAGAAGGTGGTCTTTAAAAAGGACCATAAAACTAGTCTTAAGCACTAGGATTAGGAATATTTTGATAAGGACAGACAACATGTGTTGAAGAAGAGTTTTGCTGCCAGCCAGACCCAGAAAGATCCTGTGATCCTTAGGGTACAGAGGCAAAGTAGTTGGTCATGCTTCTTTGGTGCCATTATATACACTGGTAACTCTGCAACTTTCTGGTGTTGAACTATTTGGAAACACCAAGGCCTTTGGGGCCAAGAACCTTCAGTAGCTATGACTGCTGAGGAGGCGGTAGAACCAGGGAGCAGGTTTTTATGGATGCTCTTGGGCAGTAACTGTAAGAGCTGAGCCAGAAGCAGAGTTAGTATGGGGTGGAGGCGGTGCTGGAAGCAAGGCCAGTGCTCTTGGGCTCTGGGCTAAACCTACCCCCTCCCCCCCAATCCATCTTCTGTATCTCCTACAGGAGGCCTTAATTGCTTCCTTCACAAAGCTTTACATAATTGTAAAGGTCTTTCAAAAGTGAAACAGGAGGGTGTATAACAGGTGTACACTCAATTTCTGATTTAAGGGAATGAGAATTCACTCAATAGTATGTCAGTTGTAAGTAGAGCCAATTAGGACTTAAACCCCAAACTTTTCATCCCCAACAGGTTTCTTGGCATTGTGTGGGGTTTGTGCATCATCACTCTCTAAATGACATTTAATGATTTGTAGAATTGGAGCTTGAAGGGACCTTTTTAAATAATATAGTCCAGCTCTCCTTTTAAAGCAGAGAAAAAAGAGGTGAAGGAGTTGCCCATAGTCATACAATACATAATAGAGCTGATATCTGAATGTGGGTTTCCTAACTCCAAATACAATCACTTTTCATTACAATGTCTTGTCTTTATATACTTTTAACCACCGTTTTGCTATACTGTCCATTTATTAAGACCTGGATTCAAATCCTATAAAGATAGGATTTCTTTACCGCCTCTGTGGCCCTGGGCAAATCATTTAATTTCCCCATCTCTCACCTTTCTTAGCTGTAAAATGATGAGGTTGGACTAGATGGCTTCTGAATCTAATATCTAATAATCTGTGCTTCAAATTGTTTGCTAGAGGGTTAAGAATAAAATCTGCTTACTAATACTTTTATATGATTTTGTATATACTTTCTATTTACTTATCTTTGTACAGATTAGCACATGTTGAATGAAAGTTTCTTGTGGGCAAAAGATAGGTGTCACATCTTTAGATCCCCAAAACCTAGCATAGTGGTTGGCACATATTAAGCATTTAATAAATGTTTTTTGAAGTGAATCTGATTCCTTTATAAAGACATAGTAGAATTATTTCCTTGTAAAAAGTGAGTTCTCTTAACATCTTTTAATGGAGAATTGTCATTCAGGAAGTCTACAAAACAATTGTTCACTCTATGCCAATTGTCCTCCCAGTTCCAGAGCACAGCTTAACAAGGGTCGGTGAATGTGAGGTAACCACTTGGGTAGGTAGAGAGCAAAATATTTTATCCTCTGAAGAACAACCACACTAACTTGAATTTCTTTAGAGCAGGTTTTACAATAGCACTGGGCCAAATCAGTCTGTCTTTTTCCCAACCCCCACACCCTCTTACCCGATTCTGACTCCCCAAAGGAAGAGGAAATATCCTAACCTTATGAACATAACAGGCTTCCTGCTGGCTTGGATACAGAACATGAAACATGTACTTTGAGAGCATCAAAAAATTCAAAATATGAACCACTATTGACTTTTTTCCCCCTTATCTTCTTTTCCTAAAATCAGCAAATCTCAAAGCCCATCCAGCTATTTCAGGAGTCTGGCTGAAATGTTCATCAAATTGTTCTCCTACCCCCTTGCATGGAACAAATGACTCCTCTGTGGCTGTACAGTGATTATTGACCTGTACCGAGGAGCATAGCAAATGAAAACTTTCTTCCCTCCTGAAATAATAAGTGTACCCAGTCTCTAGAACATAACCTCTTACATAACCAGGAACCTCTGTGGACAAGAGTCCCTGCTACTTTTAACTTCTTTTTCCTAAATACTCTGTATATTTGATAAGGTTTTTAGTTGACTTTTTCTATTGATGTAGTGCTATCAATTTGGTTATACCTCATGTCTGGAAAAAGAGGTTTGAGAAGAGGGGAGATGGAGGTTAATTCCTTAGAATGAATGTAAATAGTAGGAATTATAGAAGATTTGGATTAAAATTAATGATAGAGTATCTTAAAGGAAACCTTAGCTTTTTCTTAGAATCTAAGCCTGAAAGTATTTGGATTAAAAAGAACTGCCACTTTTCCTAGAAATAATATGAGGATTTGTGTTCTACAATGCTTAATTGACTTCTTTTGTGACTTCAGGATTTCTGCTTTCCAAAATACTCCTTTCTTTTCATATAAGTTCTCAATACCTAGTAGGAGTTAGAGAGAGAAGGCAGAGAATTGGCAAATGCTTACTCTTAGAAGCATACCTGCTTCTGTAGTGAAAAAGTTTATGGTTCAGGGAAACTTAAGTCTTGTATAATTAGTCCTAATTTAAATGTTTATTTAGAGCAGGAGGAAAAAGTCATGCTTGCATATTAGCCTTCATAAATCCAGTTCTATGTGATTCCAAGTTAGTAATTAATTTGATCCAAGTTCTAGTTCCAAAGCTTTAAAGCTACAATATGAATAGATGTTTTCTGTATGTCATTAAAGATAACACAATTGGAGAGAATCTGAACTCAAGAAAGAAGTTAAACGTTGAATGGGGCATGACTTTTGTAAAGTAGAAGGAGGGAAAGATACATAGAATGTAGAGATTTTTCCAGTGTAACTGCCATACTTCATTCCTGCCACACTTCAGAAATAAATATCAGAATAATAGGACATGCACAGAATTGTCCTGTCAAAACCAGGATTGCATTGCTTTACAGAGAATAGACAGAAACTTGAAAGCACATGTTCTAATATCACTTGGCACTTCCCAGAGGCATGAAGATTGACCTGTGTTCTAGCTTCAGAATAGTCAATGTCCTTTCAAGCACATGAACTCTCGGCGTCAGAACAAGGACCCTCTTTACCTAAAAATTAATACGTTCAAGGAGATTTTTGTTACACTCAGAATTTATCTCCTTTTTACCTTGAGGGCCCTCTATTTTAAAGGGAAAAAAAGTTTGACAAACAGGTTTTGCGGGTTTCCATTATACCTTGTAGATAACATTCTTGAGCAGATTTCTCTGGCTTTTCCCTTGATGCAAATCATCCTGGATCATTTCCATGTGACTAATGCAAAATTTTTATTTGATTCAATAAACATTAAGTATCTACTGTGTGTCAAGCACTTTGCTAGGGCAACAAAGGTTAAAAGAAAAAAAAAAAAAAAAAAACAGCTTCTGCTACCCAAGAGTTTATATTCTAGAGAATACAACATATACGAGAGGTAATGGGTAAAAGAGAGGTAGTTTTAGTCATTTCCAACTCTTTGTGACCCCCGGTTTTTCATTTTCATTTTCTTCAACTCATTTTACAGATGACCTGGAAGTTAGGAAAACCTGGGTTCACCTCTAGCCTCAGACTTGCTAGCTAAATGATCCTAGATAAGACATTTAACCTACTCTCAGTTTTCTCAACTGTAAAACAGGAATAATAATAATAATAGCACATCTCCCAGGGTTATGAAGATCAAATGAGATATTTGTAAAACATAGCACAGTGCCTAGCATATGATAAATACTTAATAAATACTTGTTCCCTTCTGGAAAAAAGGGAAGTTTGGAGAAAGGGTATGTCAAATAAATGGGGAGACAGGAGATACTCAACAGACAGATGATATGGGAAGTTTACAATAGAAATTTGGGTTAGATATATAGATTTGACAGTCTTTAGTATATATCTAATACTTGAACCTTTAGGAGCAGATGTGATAATGGGACAGAGGAATGGCATCTTCTTCTCGGTGATGAACATTCTTATACTTGATCTTATCTATAACATCCCTGGAGCTCTGAATTCTGTAGATCATCCAGATTTCATTCTTCACCATTCTCCTCCCCAAAGTTTCAGCCTAACTCCACCCACTCCTTTCTTTGTACATTGTGGAATACCTATTCTCTAGGCAACAAATTTTCCTTTACCTTAAATCTTTTCCTCTCCCACTCCTTTCATCTATTAACTCTCTCCAAAACCTGGTCGCCTTCTGATGATACCACTTCCCTGGCTACTCTTTCTGGTATTGGCTACGCACTGTCCTCAGTTCCCTGATTGAAGCAGGGAGTTGGAAGACTCCTTGTTTTCCCTTATACCATTCCCAGGTGCTCCTCTACTTTGTTCATCAGAAATCTCCTTTACTTGGAAGTTCATGCTGTTTTGTCTACCATCCCATCAGAATTCTGATAGCTGTTGTTTACAATTCCCTTCCCACCCTCCCTGCTACCCTTCCTCGATGATTTTAATACTTGGGTCACAGTTTTTCTTCCCAACTTCTGCCCTCATACTGGGGGACTTTGGTGTACATATTAATAGTCCCTTTAATAACCTAACCACTCATTTCCTCAGACAATTCCCCTCCCATGAGGTATTTCTCTGCCCTACCCCAGCCACCCACAAAGATGGTCGTATCCTTGATCTTGCCCTCCCCCACAAATGCATTACCTCCATGTACAAAAATTCTGAAGTGCCCTTCTCGAACTATAATTTATGATCATAATCTGTGATACTTTCACTTCCTTAGCCTTTCCTTGCATAAACAACTCTTCATCTGCATTATGATCTCCTGATTTTCTTGAGCCCTGAATTCTCTCCCAGACCATCTCTCCTGAATTGGACATTTTGTCCTCTTCTCCATCTTGACTCCTTGATAAACCAACCAATTCAACTCCATACTGCCCTCTTCTCTGGAATCAGTATATCACCTATTATACCCTGCCAAGTCTCAGCCTTGATTACTTCCATCCATTGTTTTTTCTCCTCCACATGTGCTGCTAAACAAATATGGAGAAAGAAATACTATCATTCTGACTGGGTCCACTACAAATTTATGTTTTACTAGCTCAACTGGGCTCTCCCTACTACTAGGCTATCTTTCAAAACCTCCCTTATCAACTCGCTATCTTACTCTCTACAGTGTCTTTTCCATACCTCCTCCTCTGACCTCTCATGGCTCCCTTTCTCACTCTTTCAACAAAGAACCTTAATTCATATTTTATAGAAAAATATGAGGCCATTTGCTAGGAATTTTATCTTGTCCTTTCTTAAACTCGTATCACTCAGGTACCTTCTGCTACTTTCTCCTTCACTCCTGTCTCATATGATAAAGTGACTTATTCTTTATCAAGGCTAATCCCTACCTGCTCAAGCAATCCCATTCCATCCTGTCACCTTTAACAGATTTTCCCTCCTATTATTAATACTCTTTCAATTATTTTCGATCTCTACTACCTCATTTCATACTATCTACAAACAAGTTGCTGTCTTCCCTATCCTGAAAAGGCCCTCACTTGATTACTGTTTTGCTCATTTGATCCTTCTAAGCTCAATATATCAAAAATGGAAGTCCATGCTTAGAACAATTTCCTTTCACTCCCCACTTATTCTCCCATGTCCTCCTAAAATCCTGTCTTCTACATCAAGCCTTCTTCCTCTTAATTCCAAGTCCTCTTAATTTCATTTGTATTTATCCCGTATGTATTTCTATGCTATTCTCCCTTCCCATTAGATTGGAAGTTTCTTCAGGGCAAGAACTGTCTTTTGGCTCTTTATGTATCCCCAGCACTTAAGAGATAATTGGTACTTAATAAATGTATATTCAAGTAGATAGAGCATGAGCCCTGAAGTCTGAAGGACCTGAGTTCAAATGTGACCTCAAGATACTTAATACTTCCTAGCCCTGGGCAAGTCACTTAACCCCAGTTGCCTCAACAAAACAAACAAATAAATGAATGGATGAATGAATGAATGAATGTGCATTCATTGATAACAGAGAAGAACCGAAGACAGAACCTGAGGAAGCACCCTTATTAAGGGGGCTGGAAATGTGTAATTGTTCACCAAAGGAGACTGGAACCAGAAAAGAACAATGTCACAGAAGTTTAGGGAAGAGAGAAGGGTTGAGGGGAATGGTCAGCAGTCTCAGAAGCTACAAAGAAATGTTATGGTGAAGAACCAAGAGGATGCATCTCCCTTCAGGCTTTGCAGAGATAGGGAATTCTGAGTGTGGAATAGTGAATATGGTACCCACATATGCTCATTGTGTTAGTTCATTTTGCTGAATTGTTCTTTTCTTTCTGTCTTTGTAAAAAAAAAAAAAAAAAAAAAAAAAAGGAAAGAAAGAAAGCTTGATGAGTAGAGAAAAGGCAAGAGGATATTTGAAAATGAATGTTTTTAAAAAAAGACATTAAAAAAATTTTATTGTTTAAAAAAAAAAGATCTTTGGTAATCTTAATAGTTTGAAACCAGTGGTAGAGTTGAAAGTCTCATTTCATGGAGTTAAGAATGAGTGATCGGTGAGAAAAACACAAGAGAAGAAATAAATGGATTGAAGCAAATTCCCGGAGCAAAGACATAAGCACAGGTGTTAACCTTGGCATGGACGAGTCATTTCTTTAAGAGAGAGAAGTAGAAGACAAGATGTAGCAGAACTTAGAGGTTCTCAATGAGAACACAAGATGGATGTTCTTAGGTTTCCCTGAAAGACATCTGCTGATAGAGAGAGGTGGCTAAAGTGGCATTGGGGGTACCAAGACAAGGTAAGGTTTTGAATAGGTATTGTGGAGGGATAAAAGTCAAAGAAGAATTAAAAAGATGGATTACAACAGTGACAGCCCGGTTAAGATTGGAAAATGTGAAATTTGTAGTAGTTCTAATTTTAAATTTCTTACAAGATCATTCAGAAGAGATGTATGTTATTTAAGAACCTTGTGAAATTTAAAATATTTTGTCAATTATTATTATCAGCAGCAGCATCATTATTATTCCATTTTCACTAGCTTAAGAATAAAGAAAGTGGTCACCTAGGATTGAATGTTGACAAAGTATGCATGACTGTAGGATAAGATGGCATGGAACTGGGTTACTTTGTATAATAGCATTCACCTTTGTGAAGCACCTTGTTTACATTTACTCCTTGGAACCTCATTCTCCATTTTACAGATAGGGAAGTAGGTGAGATGGTTATGTGATGTGCCATGGGTACAGAACTAGTCAATTTTTAATATGAATTTAACCTAGATTTTTCTGATTCTAAGTCTAGCGTTCTATTCTGTCACCAGATGGAATAGCTTAATAAGACTGTAAAGGAAGAAACATGAGGCTAGAGCAGATTTGGGAGAACAGGAGATAATGAAGGAATCAAAGGTTATAATGAGGGAGACTACTTTAAAAATAGAGGGAGAGATGGAAGGATGAGAGATAATGATCAGAGCATGATTTCAGAGTTCAAAATCATGAAGTAACATTCCAAGTAGTGTGAAGAACTTAAAGTATGACTATCTCTGTGGGTGGCTGGGATGGAATAAAGTGGTAGGTCATGGGAATTGAGGAGGTTGGTTAATGGGAAGGCCATAGTGTTTGAGAGGATCCTTATATTGAAGTTTCCAAGTATGAAATAAGGGGTTTTGGTGAAAATACCCTGATTTAGGTACTGAAATCCTTGAGAGGAAACAAAGATGACTGGAAGCTGGTAGATTACAGCCATGCAGATCTGGGCCAACATAGAAATAAATGGGTAAATCTCAAAGGACAAGAGATTTCTGAGTGATGGTTGACAAAGGAAGCAAGGAGAAGACTAACTCTACTTCCTGGTCCAAATAATATACTGTATACTGTAAAGACTGAATGTTTTTGATCCCAGGAAATTGTAAATAATTGAGAACATAGGGGATCTTTGTGATATGCTCAATACTAACTTAGTCTTTCATTAGAGCAGTTGATAGAAACCCTTTCCCTATTCCCCTCTCCCGTTTCTATATTGTTCTTAAGTGCAGTGGAATAGGAAAAAACAACTTAGCAGAATCCAGAAAATGTTTCTGGTTTTGGTGTTTGACTTCCATGATTATCTCTTTCTCAGCAGCAATGACAAGCAACCAGATGACTCCTGCCAAAGCTCCCAGAGTCAAGAACAGTCCACTTGTTTCTTCTCCATGGTCAGCAGCTTGTGCTCCAAGTTGTGCTGGAGATCTTCCTCTTCCGTCTAACACCCCTACATCCTCTGTAAAAACCCCTCCTGCTAAGGCTCAGAGCACTCAAAAGGACTCTGCATCTTCCATTTCCCCCAAGCCACCTTCATCTTCCAAGATTTTATTTCAAAACTGGGTGAACAAGACACCCTCTCAGTCTCCATCCAACACTCCACCCCTCTCTGGGAGCCTGATTCTATCTCCCAGGAAAGCCCTCATTCCTGTGAGCCAGACTCTATCCCAAACAATGTCCAACCCTGAAACTGCAGCCCTGACTAGAAATAAAGCTAAGAGGAGGTTGGATTCAAGCTGTCTGGAAAACACAGAGCAGAAGTGTTTAAAGAGTTGCAGCTGTGTCACAGAGCTGGAGGGGAAGGCTAAAAGATCTCATCTGAGTCTGTGCTGCCTGTCAGGGAACCAAGGGACCAGTGGTAAAGATCTTCTGGGACTCACCAAGTTAAATGAAATGGAAAAGGTCAGTGAGAATACTCCAGCTCCATCATCTCCTGCCAGTGTCTATACTTCAGCAGGCTTTGGATCACCATCTTTTTGTTTCAAACCTGGCAGAGGAGGGCCTGAAGTGATAGATAAAGAGAATAGTTCCCCTGAGAGGAAAAATTGGCTATTGGCTATGGGGGAAAAATGGCGGACTGAAAAAGGTGGGATCCGGAGTCCTTCCAGTGGTTCATCTTCTCAAACTAAGAGACAAGATGGAAAGAACTCTCCAGTAAGTCCATCAGGCATCTTAGTTAAAGATGGCAAAAAAAAAAAAAAAAAAAAAAAAAAAATCAACAATTTTCTAAGCTTAAAATGGTGCTGCATATAGATCTTTTGGGGATACAGATTTCTAAGGGAAGGAAAGCCCATTTAACTCTTTTGTTGAACTATTTCCCACAGTTATTGCTGTTCCTTTTTTAATTTAAGGGATTATAACCTTATGATAGCTGATAGGAAAGGGACTTAGTGGCAATCCAGGATAAGAAATGAATTTCAACAATAGTTTAAAAAAAAAAATTACATCAAGGTCTCATGCCCTTAGGAACAAGGTGCAAAGGAATTTATTTTAATAGATTGCTGAGCATCTTATAGAATGAGTATTTGCTATAATCCCTGCTCTGTAGAAATTTAAATACTTTGAAATGTAATATTCATTTTCTACATCTTCTAACAAATACACTAAAGTACTGATCAGAAATTTGTCATCTTATACATAGAACTTTACCAGTTAGGTGTTCTGTTGCTGAAAAAAGGGACTGCTATTTATTGATTACCTTGTCACACTAGTAGCATTCAGCTACTAAGTAATTGGGTCAGTATGAGCAAAAGAAAGCCAGTTCATTAAGTATAAAACATTATTGCAAGCCTTTAGAGATTTTTGCTTACTGAAGAATCTCATGTATTTTATCACAGTTTAAAATTTGTGTGTATTATTTTATAGGAAGGGGCTAGGAGTTAAGTGATTGTAAGAGGCACAGAACCCCTTCTGCTCCCTATTTTCCCTAAGGGGGGGTGGGGTAGGGAGGGGTTTGATGATCAGGCTTTAACGTTGGCAACTTCCTTTCCAGAGAAACTTTTAGCCCACTTGAGTAGTTTATAAGATCCCTTTAATCCTTAAAATCCAAAGAGACTTAACTACTCTTTCAGAGACTCCATAATAATTAGCATTTATATAGTATTTACAGTTTGTAAAATGTTTCCACACACACCATCAATAATAACCTTTAACCTGTAGTTTTGATCTCCCCCCCAAATAGTAAAACTGAGTGAAGTAGAGGTGGTGATGAGTCAAGTCAGAGATAAAAGGAAGAGTTGGAATTAGCATACTCTAGAGTCAAGTTAATTTAGTGTAATATCTACTCTCCCACATGCTCAAGGAAGGTACCTAAGCAATATCCAATTTATGAGTGGGTAGAGTGCCAAAAAATATGATGGTTGGGATTTGGGATATAGTTTTCCTAGATTTTCTGGACTGCCCACAAAAATCTGTTTAACACATTATGATATGACAGTAGCTGACATAGGTTTGCAAATCATTTGGTGCAGACTCTTTCAAATTTTATAGATTGGACTCAGTTTTAAGACAGTTAAGTAATCTACTCAGGGTCACACAACTAGTAAATGTTTGAGATGAGATTTGCACCTAGATTTCTCTTAATTACAATGCTTCATCCATTAGACTATACTTAGTTATAATATTAATAGTATTAGCCTGAAATCTGTTAGCAGAGGGCCATGTGGTACAAGATTGGGAATAAGTTTCCTCTCCATTTCCTGGCCACAAGACAATCTAATTGGAATACATCATGAGTTCATTAAGCCTCTCTGAAGTATTTGTGGGTTTTTTTCTTTTTTTCTTAAATAGGATACTTATTAAAATGATTTGTTTATTGGTAGAATTTCAGCAGTATACTTAAGGGGAGGGAAAAATCAAGCAGCATCAGGAAATCAGATGACAGAGTTGTTGATATAAATCAAATTTGAACATAAGTCATTTTGCAAATCTTCAAGTACAATATAAATGGGGGTTACTATTGTTATTACAACAAACAGGCCAGCCTTAACATGGCATATTGATTCACAGTTTTGCTGGCAAATGCAGTTGTAACTACAAGAGATAATGGTTTCAAGGTATTTAATGCTGAAAATTGACAGAGTAAGTGACCATATCAGTATCAGAGATACCTTGAATTTGCTTTTTCTTAAATTCCTGAGAAGCAGCAGCACCATTTAGACTTTGATGTTTGCCACTTTTAGGTTGCAACTACACCTGGTTCCATGAGGAAGATCTGTACCTACTTTCACCGAAAGTCCCAAGAGGAATACCGTAGTCCTGAGCAATCTAAAGAATTGTAGAACATTCATTCAGAATCTGAATATGGTGAGTTAATGGAGCTTTGCTCCTCTGCAGGAACAATTCATATGACTTAAAACAGTTATATGATAAAACTAACTTTCCCCCCCTTCTTTTTAAAGGAAATACCTCAACGTTGAAAAATCAGCATGAAAAGCTGTGGCCTGGAGGTAACTAGTGCCTGGTTCTATTAGCATAGTGTAAATTCTGCATCTGTAAGGAAATGCAGGATTGTGTTTTTAAAAGTTCCTTTTAAAAAATTAATCATTTTCTATAGAACATATTAGGATAACATTCTCTTTGGAGAAAAGATGTAGCTGTTCTGCAATAATAGCATAGCAACTTCCATAGGCACAGGACCTAGTCATGTAGTTCTCTTCAGTGCTGAATGGCCAAAGAGGCCAGGTGAAGTCCTCTGAAGCTCCGGATCTGCTCAATGTTGTATTCCTTTGTATAGCAAAAATGCATGGCTATTTATGAAGAAATTTTGTAATTTGTTGTAAATATGAAACTTCTATTTGGGTGACTTTTAGTATTACCCAAAAAATTAAATAAATTAATTAAAAAAATGTTTGTTTTTATTTACATAATATTAAGATAGTCTTGGAAAGAAACAGGATTTTTAAATTTTTTTCTAGATTTTGATTGGTAAATTATTATAAGGCTAATAATAATAATAATAACAATTTGGACAATAGAGATAAATAAACTAGATCTGGAAACACAAGAATCCTCCCGGTTCCCCCTTAGAACTGTATCATTTTTGACACATCCTGCTCAAATCTCATCTCTCTGAGCCTCAGTTTCCTCATTTATGAAATGGAGTTCTTTTGCACTACTTATTTGTTGTACAGAAACTACTTTAAATATTTAAAGCACCACAGGAAAGGAGACAGTAAGAAAAGAAGAGCTTGACATTTCTTTCTTTGCTCGATTCCTTATTCATTTAGCAGGGTTGTTTTTTTTTTTTTGTTTTTTTTGTTTTTTGTTTTTTGTTTTGTTTTGTTTTGTTTTGTTTTGATGCTGTTGTAGTATTCCAAGAGCTGGGACACAAAGACAAAATAGTCTCTGTCCTTTAGTAGCTTGTATTCTACTGGAGGGAAAGCATATACTCAGATTGCAAATACAGTTTATATATAGATCAATTTTTGGAGAGTGAAGAAGACACTAACAACTGGGAAGATCAGATCAGCTCTGATAAAGGAGAAAGCTGATTGAGGACAGTGCAATGGCACTAAGGAGGAAGGCAAGAGGAAGATGGAATGTCGAGTTTGAATGTGAAGCAATTGTGGAATAACCCTGGAGAGGTAGGTTGCAGCCAAGTTGTGAAGGGCTTTAAATGACAGAGATTGCCATATTTTATCATAGAGGCGGAGGGAGTCACCATAATCTAACGTTTTTATGTGCCAGAAAACTGTGTAAAGTACTTTATAGATACTTCATTTCATTCTCCAAAGGACTCTGGGAGGAGGGAGGAGGTGCTGCTGTTATCTCCATTTTACAGATGAGGAAACTGAGGTAAACGGCTTGTGACTTGTCCCGGGTCACAAGATGAGGCCAAATTTGAACCTGACTCTACTCCCTGAGTTCTAGCCACTGCCACTTAGTGACCCCCCTTTGGACCCATGGCTGCTGCTGGATCAACAACAATTAAGTGTTCACTTTGCAAATAAATGTTCTAGTGCTTCATGTTTCAGCATATTTACAAAGTAATATATTTCACTGTTGTACCTGTATGGCTTTTATTTATAGTTCAATTTTTTTTCCACTTAATATAAGAAGAATACAAAAATAATAAATTAATCACAAATCTGGATTAGAATGTAGTTGACTATTTAACATTACTGGGGATAGGAGCAATGAACAAACACCCCCTTCCAACTCAGAAAAAAAGATAGTTTTTCAGTCACCTGAAGGCAAGATGCCGAGACTTAGTCAAGTTCTAATTTACTGAATTATATCTTTCTAGTATTCTCTGTACTTAGGAAGTATGATTGTAGGCCAAACTGCTTGCCTGTCACTTCATGCAATTTTCTTCTTCCTGGTTCTCTACCTATAACACCAGCAGGGTGTACCTTGACTCCTAGGTACGGACAAGTTATAACATTTGTAAAAAATGTGTTTAGCAGACATAACTTCTTAATAAACTTAATGACTTACCTTTGAACTGATCTGGAGCCTTCTTTTTATATTATATTTTCAATATGTAATTTGTAGGCATACTTAATTATCATTTTTTTTCTCTAACCTGATTTGGTTTTATTGGGGTTGGGAGGTGGGGAAGAATGTTATTCTAGATCTCTGTATTTACTAATTATGAAAACATGCTTCATTTCAGAGTACCTGGCTCTTCTTTTGAGAGTCATAGGAATTAATTTTGTCTTATTTGTGGGCTTTATTTATTTGTTGGCTTTGTTTACTTTCCTCATTCCTCATTTCAGTCGTATTTTGTCTTATAAAAGTCTTAGTTCCTATTTAGTAGGTTGTGTTTTTAAATCATTTAGCATTTCTGTGTCTGTTTCCTCTTCTCTAACATAGGAATATTACTTAACATAAATCTTGTGAGAATCAAACGAGAGGAATGTGTAGTATTTTGTAATTGTAAAGCATAACATTGATGGTATCCATTAATTGTAATTTTCCTTTTCTAATTCCATTATGTCTTAAGTTAAAACAAGTTTAGATTTTGTCCCCCTTCATTTACATTTCAGCAAAACTGGCTTACACTTTCCTGAACTTTTGCATTCTATCTCTAATCCTTTGTCTTTTCACAAACTGTCCCTGTGTTTACAGTGCTTCCTCCCTTCACCTCTACCAACCCTGGCTTCCTTCAAGGCTCAGGTCATGGGCCACCTCCTATCCTCTTATTAGTTTCCACTTCTCAGGTAAATTTAGATATGCCCATTGGCTTATATTCTGTACCACTGCAGTAGAATGTCAATTCCATGAGGGCAGGATTAGTTTTCAGTTTTGTTTTCATACCAGCAGCATCTAATCAACATGGTATTTGGCACATTTTTGATGCTTAATAAATGTTTGTTGGTTAATTTAACTTAATGGAAAATGGATTCTTATTGTAGGAGAGAATAATTTACCAACATTGCCAAGAGTAGCATTTGTCACTATTGTTTTCTTTTCCTATTTTTTTTTACATGTTAAAATAATTTTTAAAGCTTTTGATTTTCAAAATATATGCATTGTTAGTTTTCAACATTCACCCTTGCAAAACCGTGTGTTCTAAATTTTTTCTCCCTCCCTCCTCACTCCCAGACGGCAAATAATCTAACATATGTTAAACATGTGCAATACATATTTCCACAAATATTAAGCTGCCCAAGAAATATCAGAACAAAAGGGAAAAAAAGAAGAAAGAACAAAATGCAAGCAAACAACAACAAAAAATGAAAATGCTATATTGTGATCCACACTCAGTTTCCACAGGCCTCTCTCTGGGTGTAGATGGTTCTCACCATCACAAGACCATTGGAACTGACCTCAATCATTGTTGAAAAGAGCCACATCTGTCAGAATTAATCTTAATATAATCTTGTTGCTGTGTATAATGATCTTTTGGTTCTGCTCATTTCACTCAGCATCAGTTGATGTAACTCTCTCTAGGCCCTTCTGAAATCATCCTGTTGGTCATTTCTTACAGAACAATAATATTCCATCATATTCATATGCCATAATTTACTCAACTATTCTCTCCAATTGATGGGCATCCATTCAGTTTCCCAGTTTCTTGCCACTACAAAGAGGGCTGCCACAAACATTTTTGCACATGTGAGTCCCTTTCCCAACTTTTAAGATCTCTTTGGAATGTAAGCCCAGTAGAAACACGGCTGGATCAAAGGGTATGCACAGTTTGATAGCCCTTTGGGGATAGTTCCAAATAGTTCTCCAAAATGGTTGAATCAGTTCACAATTCCACCAACAAGGTATTAGTGTCCCAGTGTTCCCACAATCCCCTCCAACATTTGCCATTGTCTTGTCCTGTCATCTTAGCCAATCTGAGAGGTAATATAATGGTAACTCAAAATTGCTTAATTTACATTTCTTTAACTAATAGTGATTTAGAGCATTTTTCATATGACTAGAATTGGTTATGATTTCATCTTAAAATTGTATGTTCATATCCTTTGTTCCCATTGTTTTCAAAACCCACCGGGAAAAAAAAATGTAGAAAAGTTAGAGAGGATTATTTTGCTGAGCCTAGCAGCATGACTGAAAATTGGGGGAAATGAGCCCTCAAGTCATGCCTGCAATCCTGTTTGGAAAACAGCATTTTTAATTTATCTTAATTGGTCAAATGTAATGAAATTTTACCCTAACTGTATTAGTGTTAAACTTTGAGCTCATCAAAAATAATGGTAGTCATAAATCTCCTGACCTTATTTAGTGTCCCTTTCAAGTGTTCTGAGTTTTACAGAACAGCTTGATCATTTGATAAAAGTCTACTTATTTCTAGGGATACAATCTAAGGGTAAATAAGGTTTCAGTAAAACTTACCTTGCCTAGTCAGAGTTTGGACAATTAAGATGCTTTGTACTTTATCTCCATTATGCCAACAGTAGTGCATTACTAATGTCCTCTTTATATATAAAGGATTGGAGGTGACCTGGGCTGTGGTTCAACTGAGGGAGGGACTCAAATACTTGATTGTCTGACCAGAAACTTCATCACTAATGTTATAAGCTTCCCCTGAGCCACCAGTGTTCCCTTTTCAGTCTCCTAGTGACTATCAGACATTTGGAAAGTACTGGTCAGGAATGAAGAGAAAACTCACTACCTCCCATGCAAATATTTCTAGGTTGTAAATTACTTTCATCAGCCCCAAAACTTGGGTCCTTGTCATATCACTGGCAGCCATCACCCATGTAGTTGTGGGGTATTATCATTTGCTGTTATGTACTGGTCGGGTGATTATAAACTATACTCATCTAGCATCTTATTCTCCTATTAGATGCAACATGATTTTAACACTTTATTAGTTAGTAGCCAAGAATTGGTCAGAATTTCATTACTTAGTTTCCTAGCATGGTGGAAAAACCTGCTGGATCAGCTTCTGGTACTTTAAGTTTTGAGTGACCACTAAAAGCTTTGGGTGGTATTAAAGAAGTTAAGGTAGTTACATTAAGAATCTTAAGTTTATTAACTCTCCACTGAAATTGTTATGTCTATAAGTAAGAACAAGTGAAGTTTTTACAATAAAAAGATGAGGTAAATTGGAACTTTAGATACCTCCTCTGATAACCTAGGAGAGAAGATTTCAGGAATACACAGAATCCCTTTTATGCTGAATTTCAAAGATATAATTATCTTTTATTTTAAATTTCCTCTGTAATCTCATAATTGATTGCATTCATGTACCTTCCTAATTTGACTTATTTGATTTTTATTTAAACCATTACAGGAAATTGGAATAGCATTTATTCCCAAACATATTTAGTGGGAGAGTCAACAAGTTTTTATTAAGTGCTTAACTCTTTATCTAGTCACTGTGCTAAGAATTTGGGATTAAGAAAAGGTTTTTTTCTTTTTAAATTATCCATACTCTATGGAGCTCACATTCTAATAGAAGAATTCACACCAAATATACACACAGTGGATGGGAGGTAATCTCAGAGGGGAAGACATTAGCAGCAAAGGGATGGAGAAAAAGACCTCCAAGATGTAGAGTTTGAGTCTGGAAACAGAAGTGGAGGAGGACGGGGCATTCCAGACATGGGAGACTCTGGATAAACAGACTTGGGAGATTGTGCTGTCTTTAAGGAACAAGAAGATCCAGGTGGCTTGGTTTTAGAGTTCATGGACCAAAACACAAGTCTGGAGAGGCAGGAAGGAGTCATGTGAACAGTTTTAGATACCAGTCAAAGCACTTTACCAAATGTAGAGGAACAGGCAAGGAGAGGGACATAGTGAGACCAACACTTTAAGAAAAGCATTTTGGCAGCTGATCAGAGGATGGGTTGGAGTTAGGAAAAGATGAGGCAGAAAGACCAATTTGGAGGCTTGTGCAGAAAACCAGGTGAGAAGAGATCTATAGGAGGAAGACTGAAGGTAGGAGGGACAAAGTTTGACATAGGCTGGCTATGAGGCATAAATTCAGCCAAGTTGCTGAGAATGGAGGGGGGAGAAACTAGTTGATTTGAACATTTGTAATGCACATCTGGGTCCAGATGTCCAAAAGGCAAATGACAATTAGGGACTGGAGTTCTTAAAAGAGATTTGTATTGAATACAAAGGATCTGGAAATCATCTGCATAGAGATAATCATTGATCCCATGGGAGCTGATGAGATCACCAAGTAAGATGGCTGGGAGGGAGGCGACAGGAAGAAGGGAGGAAGCCTTCCAGGGACAGAACCTAAATTAGTGGGCATGACATGAATAAATGAAGATCTTGCAAAGGGAACTGAGGAACAGGATAATAACCTGAGAGAAAATAGTATCCAGGAGGAGATGATGGATAGAAATGGATTTTCAGTCTTACAAAGAAATACCTAATGACTGAGACTTAAGTTTTCACAATTCCATCTTGACACATAGCCCTACCTAACCCTAGAATTCATCCTTCATATTCAAAAGAACTCCAGCCTCAAAAATCTCCATCATTTCCTTATAGGTTTTCTCCTCTGTTTCCTCTCCATCAATCCCCTCAAATTCTATTTTAAAGCTTTTCCACCTCTTTTACACTATCACCTCCCAGACAACCACTCTCCATTCCTTCTCTCCCCATAGAATCTCTCCTTGTAAGCCTAATTAGCCATATATTTCACCTAAAAGTTTTCAAGTCCACCCAACTTTGCTGTAGTTTAAAAAAAATAGTACAAAACCTTTTAGCAAGAATAAAAATCTCCCTTATAAAGAAAGATTTATCACAAGGCCAAGTCTGATTTGTGAATCCTTAGTTTTCATTTGGTGAAGCGATCAGGTGCTCTTTCTGTGCTATGCACTATTCAAGATACAAAGAGGCTGTCCCCAAGTAGCTTACCCTCCTCTCAGGTCTCTTGGAAGAGAAGGTAGAAGCTAGCTACTTCCTGCACAATCAAATTAAAACTCAGTAGCTCAGTTCCCACAAGGTAATAAGGCTATTGTTTGGTTTGCTGTCCATCGTATTTGGAGGTGACACTGAACTGATCATTATTGAGAGTGTTGCTTTATGATAGAGGAGAATGTAAGGCAGATTTAAGAAAGACTAACACATCTCCGTGATGCTGGCTCTGACCATAGGCAAGTAGTGTTAATTTCCCTGACGATCAATTTCTTCCTCTGTAAAATGGGAATAAGAAGATCCATACTGTCTACCTTAAGTGTTGTAAAGTGTGTGGTACTGGTACTCTGTAAAATATTGTCTATTATTTTAACTCCACTGTGCTGTATATTGTCATACATACTGTCTCATTTCTTTCCTGTCCTTTCTTACCCCTCATAATAAGCTTGTCAAGTAGTTAAAACAAGAATGATTATCCCTCTTTAATAGCTGAAAAAAAAAAAGACATAAAAGAGGATAACTGGAGACAGCTAGATGACTGGATAGAGAACTGGACACTTAGAAGCTGTGTGACTTTGAACACTTATTCTTAAGTCTGCCTCCATTTCTTCATCTGCAAAATGCAAGTATTACACATAGTATCTATCTCCCATGACTTGTAAGAATAAAATGGGATAATATTTGTAAAACGTTTTACAAACCTTTAAAGTTTTACAGAAAGCGATAAATAGCAATGTTATTGTTGGGCAGCTAAGTGGTCCAATGAATAGAGTACCAGTACTGGAGTCAGAAAAAACTCATCTTCCTAAGTTTATATCTGACTTCAGATTCTAGGACCCTGGGCAAGTCACTTAACCCTGTTGGCCTCAATTTCCTCATCTGTAAAATGAAATGAAGAAGGAAATTGCAAATCACTCCAGTATTTTGCCAAGAAAACCCCAAATCACAAAAGAATTGGACACAACTGAAAAATAATAACTAGCCTCAAGCAGCTAGTCATCCTACTTATTTATAGAAAGATTGCAATCTGTGTCAGGAGAAAGTATTCCACACACATTAAATCGTGGAAGCTGATTATCTGTTATATAAATCATTTAGGTTCTTTAACCTTTCTTTCTGACTGCTCATTTTTGCTTTAACCCCCTTCCCTCCTCCCAAAAAGAAGTTGTCTGGGGAAAGAAATAAAAGTTAAAACTAGTGACTAATGAATTTTATTATTACATTAGTATAATATTAATTACAAAATTATAATTCTATTCCCTGGATTTATAGGATTATGTGTTTAGAACTTGAAGGGACCTTAGAGGCCACCTTATCCAGTCTCCTCATTTTGCAGGGTAAGAAACTGAGGCCCACAGAGCTAAAATAACCTGCCCAAAGTCATATTGGTAGTAAATGAGCAGGAATTAAAACTCAGGATCTGTGATTCCAAGTTCAGTGTTCTTCCCATTGTACTATATACTGCCTCCTCAGTAAGCTCTCATTTAATGAAACTAGCTCCTCTCTCTGCCAAATATATTCGCCCTTTACCTACAGATCAGGATTCACACCTGCCTGACACTTCCTAGCCTACCTTACGCTTACAAATTATGCTTTTTCTACTTGGCTATTTTACCAGATCAGCAATGGTAACCTGGACTTCTCCCCAGGTTTTTTTGGCCCTGACTCTTCACCTTCTTCTGCTGGGACCCAAGTCTTCACAACACTTCCCAGACAGATCCACTTACTGTGCGCCCCCCTTCCAGCTCTCCTTTATTTATTTTGTGCCATTACATTAGAATATAGATTCCTTTAGGATTACATAATGCAGGGATTGTCACTTGCTTCTGTTTCTATCAGCTCTTAGCACAGTGCCTGGCACCTAGTAATTGCTTAGTAAATATTTTATCTCACTGAGAAAGTCACCTTAAAATTTCTCTGGAAAACCCCCCCCACTGGGGACTTGGTGGGCAGCAGAGAACCTCTGACTGTTGCTGCTGCTGCTGCTGCTATTTTAAAACTTTGGTTCCAAGTTCACAGGGCAATTCTTGCAATGTGACTTATCAGGAGGCAGGATCTACAGCTTTGCAACAAGGTGGGGAGCTTGCTCAAATCGCCTTCCCCAAACTTTTGTGCTCAAGTCACCCTTTTAAATGGAGGACTTAAGGATTGAATATTTTTCCTTGCTACTATTCTTGATGCTCTGAAAATACCCCACAAATAGTATTTCTAGAAAATATAATATAATTCTATGCTATTGAAATAATGAAAGCCATTTGGTCCTGCTGTGTGGATAAGAAATTAGCAAATATTTTCATACCAAATCACTCGACTGACTTCCTCTTCTTAATTTCTTAAGGCTACTGCCCCCTTACACACAACATACCCAGAATGGACATATACAATTTTCTAAGAAGTCCTTGAGAACAGTGAGGAGCTCACTAATTGTGACTGATAAACCTTTTATATTTGGAAAAACAGCCTGTGAGTCAGGGAGAAGCGATCAACAACACAGGGAAAAGCCCTCCCAAGCAAGCATTGCTTATGGGATCTCCTGTCTCATTTGGCCCCAGGAACCTGAAGGTAGCTAACTAGATGCAACAGCTTCAAAAGGATTAGTGGCTTGGACAACTTAATTTGGGGGTAAGGGATTCTGGCATGAAAACTGAGGTCCCTACTGAGGCAAGCAAGACCGCCCTAGATCTCAGAGAGGAAGAGATTAGACATTAAAGGGTACTATAAAAGCTGGGGTGGAGTACGGTGGGAGGGGCATCTGGTATAGAGATGGCAAGGAAGCATCTGGAAGGCCAAGGGCAAAGTCCAAAGTTCTGCTGGGGATATCAGCCAGAACAGAGGCAGTGTGGAGTGGAGATGATTGGGGAGTATTAGGCAAGATGGGAAAAAAGCTCTCTCAGAGCATGATCCCAGGCCTAGAATCCAAGGTTCCAAAGGGGTTAGGAATGAGAGATGGGGATGATGGCCAAAGTAGATGCAGCTTGGTGTGAAAATGGCCAGAAGGTAAATGCAAACATGGTTTTCATGTTAAACCTATTATATGTCGACTTAGTAAGTATGAGGGACCTGAAGGAAAGAAAAACCCCAAAGGCATAAAAAAATCTCATCCTATTAATCCTGAAATAACAAAGGTCATTAAAAAGTTCTACAACTGAATCTCCCCATCTCACAGTGGCATGAGATCCTACCATGCTTATTGTTGGTTAGCTAAAAGGTGTTGAACTCCTATAGGAGAGCAAAATGCTACCTTCAACACGCCCTTCCATGAGGGTCTCTCACATTCATATAGCAAAATGACTCCAGATTCATTTAAAGCTATAACAAGTAGCCTCTGATCATAAATACTAGGCAAGGTATAAAACAGGAGATGTTTATTTACCAAAGTTGTTTGCCTCTGCCACGGAGATTCAGAGCAGAGTCCAAGTTGAAGAGGGTTTCTCTGGGGATGGGACGGCTGCGATCTCAGTCTCCTGTTTGTGGATGGCATGCTCTTTGCTTTAAGCTCTGTAATACTGCAGTCTTCTGTACAAGATTTGTGACTGCTCTAAAGAGTTTGATCTGACCATCCACATATGAAAAACCAAGCGGATGAATGTTGGTGGGATTTTGACAACCTTTAGACGTTTCTTAACCATTTTTTTTTTTTTAATCCTAGACTCTGATGAAACTTTAGAACCTCCATCTCAGAGTAATATTTTAAAATGGACAAATTAAAAGCATAGGATTACAAAGAAAGCCAATTATATTGGGTTAATTTTTTTTTTTTTTTTTAACTCAGGTCCTCCTGACTTCAGGGCTGGTGCTCTATCCACTGCACCACCTAGCTGCCCTAGTTTTAAGATTTTTATTAAATTTTGAATTAATTACATTTTAACTAAATTAATTCTCAACTATAATATGGGAATAATAATAGCACCTACCTTACAGGGTTGTTGGGAGGAACAAATGAGATGTTTCTGAAGTGCTTAGCACAGTGCCTGACACATAATAAGCACTTAATAAATTTTTGTCTCCCTTCCTTTCTTTTTTTTGCTTTTTCTTCCTTTTTTCTTTCTTTCCTTCCTTCCTTTCTTCTTTTTTCTTCCTTTCTTTTTCTTTTTTCCTTTTTCTTCCTTCCTTCTTTTCTTTCTTTTTTCCTTCCTTTTTTTTGTGTATTATCTTTAAGAATCCACAAAGCTCCTTTAATGACCCCAAACTTTCCTCAGAAACAAAGTCCCATCTGTATAAAAAGCAGGTAATGTTGTAAAATTTTGAGTTAACACGACAGTCTCCAAAGAATTAAAAATAAATGTCACACAAAGGGGAAATGGAGAGGCATGTGGAAGTAAGCAGTCTGCAAAACAGAACAAATAAGAGACTTCAAAGATGAAATAGGGTAAAGAAAATTATCAGGAAAGTACATAAGTAAAAAAAAAAAAAGGGTGGGGGAGGACTGGTCACTCTCATGATAAGAGTAAAAAAGAATAAATAAATGGAAAGCCAGAGATTCCCAGTAATACCTTGTGATATTATTTGGAAAGGAAGATGTCAGCAAAAGTTCAGTGAGATGAGCAGACATGGATGGATGACTAGTAACCTTCACATCAACAAGATCATACATGTATTTGATTATTTTAGAGTATTGGGGCATATTGGACCACATAATTTCCCTGTTCAAAAGTCTCCAATGGTTCCCCATTTTTTGGAGCCCTCTTTAACCTGCTTCCAAACCTATTTCTGATCTAATGTCACAGTTATATTGAAAAGGATATAACAATGTTGGCTCTTTGCCTTCTCCATCAAATCAAAACTACTCTAAGAGAACTAATTTTCTGAGTCTGTAAAAAATGGGGCTTAGGAACTGTACCAAAATTTTAATCAATGTTCTTTGAATTTGGAGAAGATGCTATAGACTGACCACCAGCCTAATTGGATTACTTTCCATTTTCCAATCATGACCCACCTACTCTACTCTCCATCTTCTCCCTGACCAAAAAGAAAAAAAAATGCATTGGCTCCCTGCATCTCCTCCTGTCAAAATTATTTCTTTTAATGGCCAACTTGGGTGCACCTTCTCCATGAAGTCTCATCAGAACTCTAGTGAGAAAGGGTCTCTTCTCTTCTTGAATTTCTCTTAGTACTTCATATGAAACTCTCCTCTGTATTTGACTATACAAATACAATCAATCCTTAACTTTTGAAGAAAGAAAATTCCAATAAATGACATGAAAGTCAAAAAAAAAATGTTGATATACTAAACCTATGGGAAATAGAGGCTTAGGTTCCCATAACCACCAAAAGCTATAATTCACTAGAGATTGCTGAAAGTGCATACAATTTTTGTAACAAAACAATTCTGATAATGTGCATTTTCCCTAACAGTAGCCATGCAGTAACCTATAAAATACAGTGCATAAAATAAAATTAGTAACATGTAAAATCATTTTTTCACTAATAATTCCTTATAATTATTTCAGCTTTTGTGCTAACATCTCAATTTAAAAAAAAACTAATTTCAGACTATATTCATTTTTCACAATATGTGAAATATAAACTACTATAAATACTGAACAGCAAATAAAATTCTTAAAACTAAAGCATTTTTTAACCTGAATCTTACTTTCCACTATATCTTATGGTGATCTGAGAATACTGTATACTATATTTATTATACTGCTGTAAACCTTCTTACCTTGGCTATGTTCTGAAAACCAAAAGGAGATACTGCTGGGATTTTAGTCCCTGCTGTCTGAAGATGCTGAGACTGCCAAGCTTTCTGCATCACCTCTGACACCTTCACAGCTGGTGGATGCCCCTGGAGACTGGGAAGGACACACCAAATTAATGTTCAACCTTGAGGCTGCAATAAGTGATGGGATTGGCAGCTTGGATGTCTCTTGATTAGGCCAATGGCAGTTGCAGACATTCTGACAAAAGTATCTTTATTTTCTCACTAAACCTCATCATTGATTTTTCACAGTTGACTTTAGAGCCCAGAAGACTTGCAGTAGGCTTTGGAGCACAATTGCAATATAAAACTTGAGTTTTAAAGGCAAACATTGAAAATATGCAATGAATGCATAAAGAAGAACTCGTTACAAAGGTGGGGAGAACAAGACCAGTGAAGCACCTAGTAGGCTACCACTTAGTCTACAAACTTGAGCACCTCAGGCCCCTTTATTTTATTTTATTTTTTAATATTTTTCCCTATTCTGCATAGTTAGGAATGTGTGGGATTGCTAACTTGAAAATGAAAATGACGTTACTAATAAAATTTGAATGCTTGAAGTAAAAAAAAGTGGAACATGTGTGAATGTTGGAGATAATCTCTACTTTGTCATCTGTATATAGATAGAATTTACTAGGTTTCAGGAATAATTGTTTATATGCCCAGAATTATAATTGTATATAGTAATTTTTTTTTACCTAAGTTAAATGCAGTTTAGAACAACTTGTTAATTCTTATTACTTATCTTCATGTTTACTCTGACAGTATTTCCAATTCCATTCATTATCTCCTTTTCTATTTTATTTTAGCCAATGAACTTAGCTGGTGAGCATAGGAAGCCAAGTTTTTGAGTTCAATCCCCCAGTGGAGCTGGTTAGTTTCATCCTATTCTGCTATCTGAGATGTCTCACAAATACATGTTGTGGACTAATTTCAAATTCCTGAGTCCCAAAGCCACAGCTTTGGTACAATAGAATCCTTCTGGCATCCCCAGAACTAACTGGGCTAGTACGTAGAAAGATCACCAGCATTTGCCCTGGTTCTCATTCTGGCCTAAATAACCCTGCTATTAAATCAGTAATACTAAAGAATGGGGATCCCTAATGGCAACCCTTCACAAAAATATCTCTTATTTAGGGGATGTCAACCTTGTCTTCTGCCCTATACTATCATGAAGCTTTACCCTTTTTCCTTAGTTTCCTTTGCATACTTTCTTTTTGCTACTGCAGAAGTGACAGCTCTGATCATTTCTCTTATTTCTTGGCTACTTCCTTTTCCATATTCCTGGCTTTATCTTCCTAGTCAGCTAGGTGACCCAGTGGGGAAGATCACTGGACTTGGAATTAAGAATGAAGGCCTGAATTCAAATCCCTCCTCAGACAAAAATACATGTATCATGGATACAGGATCACAAAGGATCTTTGGAGCCTTAATTTCTAATAGCCTTTTTTTTTTTTTTTTAAATCTGTAACCTGGGAACAATAAAAGCACTTAATTTATTGGATTGTTATGAACACCAAATGTACGAGGTTTTGCTACCTTTAAAGAGCTACATGCAAGGGGGCAGCTAGGTGGTGCAGTGGATAGAGCACCAGCCTTGAATTCAGGAGGACCCGAGTTCAAATCTGGTCTCAGACACTTAACGCTTCCTAGCTGTGTGACCCTGGGCAAGTCACTTAACCCCAGCCTCAGGAAAAAACAAAAAAGCTATATGCATGCTAGCCATCATGTTAA
Source organism: Sminthopsis crassicaudata (assembly GCF_048593235.1). NCBI lineage: Eukaryota > Metazoa > Chordata > Mammalia > Dasyuromorphia > Dasyuridae > Sminthopsis > Sminthopsis crassicaudata. Next base: position 107,733,767 of record NC_133620.1, read on the forward strand.
GCTTCCTAATCCTTTCTCTTCATTATTATGTTAATTAAACTCAGAACCTGAAGACTACTGCCTGCACCTTTTGTGCCTTAGTGATGATATCTGAATTTGAGAGCTGGAAGGCTCTCAATGGCCATCTAGCCCAACCTCACCATGAAAAGAATCCTTACTCTAAATAACATACTGACATCTGGAGGTGGAGAGATGGCCATGGTCATATCTAGATGTCATTGAATCCTAAATCTAGGACTGAAAAGATCCTCAGAGATCATTTAGTCTGATCCCCTCATTTTGCAGATAAAGTAACTAAGTTCCACAGAGATCGTACTGAAGGTTGTATGGTAAGTAATGGGCAGAGCTGGAGATCCTCTCCAGATTTAATAGTTAGCTAATAAATTCAGATAACAGCATAAAAAGTGTGATTGAGCTACCTACCCTGTGAGTGTGATTTTTACCCTGCTTGACCATGGCAGCATATTATCTTGGATGGTGAGATGAGGAGAATCATTTTACAGATGAGGAAACTGAGACAAACAAGGTTAAGTGACTTGCTCAGCTAGTTAAGTGTCCAAGGTTAGATTCGAACTCAGGATGAAGAGTCTTCCTAATTCCAAGCTGGGCCTTCTATCCACTGCATTACCTAATTGCCCTTGTCTGCCTATACTGTGCCCCAAGAAATATAAGGTCTGTAGGGTATACAACCAAATAAATGCATGTTGAAATCTGTGCAATAAATATTCTTTAATCACTTGGTGTTTTCTAAGTAGATGGAAAGGTCACAGCCTTTGATTGATTGTAAATTTTTCTAGAATACTCTGTGGTATTCTAAGGTTTAATAAAATCAGCATAATATCAACTGCAAAACATTGAGAGTTCATCACTATCTACAGGAGATTACTCTTAAACATAAGATTACTTTAACAACAATCAATCAACTAGAGATATAAAGACAAAGCATATCCTCGAGGATATGATATTGTAAAGAGAAAGACAAAATAAATGTCCATAGTAAATAATTTAAAGTAGATTCAAGGTAGCCTTAGAAGGAAAGGCAGCTGGTGCAGAAGGCAGAAGGTGACTTTTGGGTTAAGTCTTGAAAGTAGCCAGAAATCCTAAGAGGCAGCGGTGAGGATGAGAGGATTCTAGGCCTGGGTGTAATGGGCCAGAACTCTGGAGAAACATTCTTGAGGCAAGGATTCTTACAACAAGGTGTTAACTCAGTGGAATTGATGAGACAATGGTTATCTAGTTTAGCATTGTGATGAATAGTTTTCTACTTCAGTATGATGATTTAATCTTACAACAAATAATGGCTCCCCAGTGATATAATGATTGGCTTATACTCAGTATGATGAATTGATTCAATTGTAATTGTATATATAAAATGGGGACAAACTCAGTCACAGAAGAGCAGACTTGACCAGCCTCATAGTGATTCTCCTGCCTTCATCACTTCTCCACTAGGACCAAGGACTCGGGCTGGTCCTGAGATCCTCCAGAGAGCTAGTCTGGACACTATATTTTAATCCACCCTGGTGTGGGGGCTCTAGAAAGCAGGACATTACATTGAGATGTGCAGATGCTGACTGGCTGACTGACTGAGACTGCTGATGCAGACTGGGAGACTGAAGGAGATAATAAAGACTTTGGACTTTATCTGTGACTATTCTCGTGGTGATTATCCTGCTGAGACCAAGGCTGATCTGAAGGCTCTCCAGAAAGCTAGTCAGAATATTACAATGAGGGACAGCCAGTCCAGGGATACAGAGTTGAAGATGGACATGCTATATGAGGATAACAAGCAGAACAGGGTGCCATAGTGTGCATGGAGGGGAATAATATGAAAAAAGTCTGGAAAGCTGGGCCTGGTTGTGCAGAGCTGAGTTCCTCCCCTGGCAGTGGTGAATAGCTTTAGTTAGCATACAGCATCCTGATTTATCCCTCACTTGATGTTTATTGCCAGAGTATTGTTGAGCAGTTGGAAAAGATTTGCAATCATTCAAAGGAGTTTGGCTGTCCATCCACACAGCAAAGACCAAGTGGATGAAGAGTGTCTAATATTCAGATTTCAACGTGCATTTGGATGGATATCATATAGAACTTATCCAAACATAGTTCTGAATTTTTAAGGATTATGCTTGTGTGGATGGGAAATGGGAAGATGGGAAGAGAAACCAATAATATTAAAGTGCCTACTATGTGGCAGACGCTGTAATAAGTGCTTTACAATTTTTTTTTTCATTTTATTCTCATAATAATCCTGGGGGGTAAGTGTATTATTATTATTCCCATTTTGTAATTGAAGAGACAGATAGAGGTTAAATGAATTACTCTATCACAGAGGTAATGTTTAATTCAGATCTTCCTGACTCTAGGCTCAGCACTCAACTCACTGCACCATCTAGCCATATCTTGCTATGAGAAGATCCTGAATAATAGCATTTTGTCCTATTTAGTCAAAGAAATCTCAAAATGAAAATTCCAAGAATATTATAGCCAAATTTCAGATTACCCAGTCAAGAAGAAAATACTGAAAGCAGTCAGAAAAAAAAAAAAAAGCCATAGAGCTGCAGTCAATTTAGCAGCCACCATTATAAAGGGCTTGGAATATAATATTCTGGAAGGCAAAAGAGCTGGAATTACAATCAAGAATAACCTACCCAGGGTTTATGATCTAGACATAAAGAATAATAGTATAAACAAATTAGAAGAATATAGCATAGTTTACTTCTCAGATCCGGGGAGGAGGAAGGACTTTGTGACCAAAGAAGAATTAAGAGATCATTATTGATCACAAAATAGATAATTTTAATTATATTAGGTCAAAAACAAAACTAATACAGACAAGATTAGAAAGAAAACAATAAACTGGGAAAGCATTTTTACATTCAAAGGTTCTGCTAAAAGACTCATTTCCAAAATATATAGAGAATTGACTCAAATTTATAAGAATTCAAGCCATTCTCCAATTGACAAATGGTCAAAGGATATGAACAGACAATTTTCAGATGAAGAAATTGAAAGTGTAGCATCTCTTAATGCTACCCTAACCTTGTAGATCCCTTTTGAGTTACTCTTAATGCCTGTCTTTTGATGGCATGGCTAAGCCACCCTTATCCGTCTTCAGGCACCAACCTGGATAACACAGAGACAGACCACCAGGAGGTAGGGGTGAAGCAAAAGAGAACTTTATTCTTAGATAGCCCATATTTGTACCCCATAGAGGATCTGGGGAAAGGGAAGGTCCTTAGGAACCTGACTTAATGGGATTAGCCCTAGAAGAGGGAGGGAGGCGTGCTAAGCTTTGAGAGCACTAAGGAGGGAAAGGTGGTACCTGGGGTTTAGACACCTGGGGCTATGCCCCACCTCCACATAGAACTTGCCTGTACCTTGATACTTCTCATCCCTCAGGTCCTCACACATGCCTTGAACTGCATTCCTTGCTTCTAGAGGCTTTTTAACCCTTACAAAAACTATTGAAAAGGTGCTCCAAATGGCTGGGTAAATTATGGTATATGAAGGTTATGGAATACTATTGCTCTGTAAGAAATGACCAGCAGGAGGAATACAGAGAGGCTTGGAGAGACTTACATCAACTGATGCTGAGTGAAATGAGCAGAACCAGAAGATGGCTGTACATTTCAACAATAATACTGTATGAGGATGTATTCTGATGGAAGTGGATATCTTCAACATAGAGAAGATCCAACTCACTTCCAGCTGATCAATGATGGACAGAAACAGCTACACCCAGAGAAGGAACACTGGGAATTGAATGTAAAATATTAGCACAACTATCTATCTACCCAGGTTACTTATACCTTCAGAATCAAATACTTAACGTGCAACAAGAAAATTGGATTTATACACATATACTGTATCTAAGTTATACTGTAACACATGTAAAATGTATGGGATTGGGAGGGAGTAGAAGGAGGGAGGGGGAAATTTGGAAAAATGAATATAAGGGATAATGTTATAAAAAAATTACTCATGCATATATACTGTCAAAAAAAATTTATAATTATAAAATTAGTTTTTAAAAAAAGATGTTCCAAATCACTATTGATCAGAGAAATGAAAATGAAGACAACTCTGAGATACCACTACACACCTGTCAGATTGGCTAGAGTGACAGGGAAAGATAATGCGGAATGTTGGAGGGGATGTGGGAAAACTGGGACACTCATACATTGTTAGTGGAACTGTGAATGGATCCAACCATTCTGGAGAACAGTTTAGAACTATGCTCAAAAAGTTATCAGTGCATGCCTTTTGATCCAGCAGTGCTACTACTGGGCTTATATACCAAAGAGATCTTAAAGAAGGGAGAGGGACCTGTATGTACAAGAATGTTTGTGGCAGCTCTTTTTGTAGTGGCCAGAAACTGGAAGATGAATGGATGCTCATCAATTGGAGAATGGTTAAATAATTGTGGTATATGAATATTATGGAATATTATTGTTCTGAAAGAAATGACCAGCAGGATGATTTCAGAGAGGCCTGAAGAAACTTACATGAACTGATGCTGTGAATTGCCCTGAACCAGGAGATCATTATACATAGTGACAAGAAGATTATACAATGATCAATTCTGATGTAGGTGGCCCTCTTCAACAATGAGATGATTCAAACCAGTTCCAATTGTTTAGTGATGAAGAACACCATATACATCCTGAGAGAACCATGGGAACAGAGTGTGGACCACAACATAGCATTTTCATGCTTTTTGATTTTGTTTTACTTCTCAAGGTTTTTTTTCCCTTTTTAAATCCAATTTTTCTTGTGCAGCAAGATAACTATATATATATATATATATATATATATATATATATATATATATATATATATATATATATATATATATACATTGAATTTAGCATATATTTTAATATATTTAATATGTATTAGATTACTTGCCATGTAGGGGAGGCAGAAGGGGGAAGGAGGGAAAAATTTGGAACAGAAAGTTTTGCAAGGGTCAATGTTGAAAAGTTACCCGTGCATGTTTTGTAAATAAAAAGCTTCAATAAAAAAAAAAAATAGCCTATCCAGCAAAGCTGAGCATAATTCTACCCAGAATAAAATATATATTTAATGAAATAGAGGACTTTTGAGCCTTCATAATAAAAAGACCAGCGCTGAATAGGAAATATAATATTCAGAAAGAAGAATCAAAAGAAGCATAAAAAAGTAATCATGAACGAGAAATCAGAAGAGAGCTAATATGGTTAAATTATTTACTTTCCTATGTGGGAAGACAGTACATGTAATACCCAAGAGCTTTATCATCATTCGGGCAGTTAAAAGAAGTCTACTTAGACAAAAGGCAAGCATGTTAGTCTGTTATGTTGAGATGATTGTTAAAAACAAAACAAAAAAAAAAAAAAAACCTGGGGATGCATTGAGAGAAGGAGAAAGGGAGAGGAATAATGGGAAAAATTATCTCACATAAAAGAGGCACAGAAGGAAGAGTTTTTACAATAGGGGAAAAGGGCAATGCTTGAACCTCATTATCTGAATTAGTTCAAAGATGGAATGATACACACAGACACATTTAAAGGAAAGTAGTTGATGAAGGGACTGAGAAAGAGAGGAGTGATAAGAGGCAGTAGTCAGAAGTAAAACAGATTTTTGAGGAGGGGACAGGTTCAAAAAAGAAAAGGATAGAGTGCGGAGGAAGATGGCTAACAAGGCCTGAGTTCTTCCCCAAACTCTGCCAGAAGATTTTGTATAATGCCTCAAAACAAATCCTAAGGGACAGAACTCACAAAAAAGGGGATAAATCAATTTTCCATTCCAAGATAATTTAGAAGGTTGGCAAGAAAGGTCTGCTGCAAGATAATTGTTAATTGTATAAATATGTATGCCTATATTCAATTTGCATATATATTTTACCATGTTTAACATATATTGGATTACTAGCTATCTAGTGGAGGAAGTGGGGAGTTAGAACAAAAGGTCAATGTTGAAAAATTATCCTTGCATATGTTTTGAAAATAAAAAGCTTCAATAAAAAAAAAAATAAAAAAGGTCTGTTGCCCAGAGAAAAATCCAGCACAGATTGTGCCCCAGCAAACTAATAGTCAGCTTTGGGGGACACCAGTGGCAAATCTGGATCTCTCCACCCACAGACAGTAAGAGGGTTAAACAATTGATCAGAAGAAGATTGCAGGGATCCATTTTCTGGCAATGGGGTAGGATTCTGGTATTGCCCATACTGGATCTGGGTCATAATCCCTGGTCTGAGTAAGCACTTGCACACCAGAACTTGCCATTAAAGGGGAGCTGATCATAGTTCCAGGGCAGAAAAAAGTGTTTGTGGTCACTCAAAGAGCAGATTATAGGCTGGATGAACCAAAACAATTCTCCATCTGAAAACAGATGCACAAAACACTCAAAGTTGAGGCAGTGTCTGGTTCACTCTGAAGCAAAGCCTTACTTTAGGACAGAGTTAAAAGTCAAGAAATAGACTAGAAAAATAAGCAAACAGCACAAAAAGATCCTGACTATAACAAGTTATTATGGTGACAGAAAAGATCAACACACAAACTCAAAGACAACAGTCAAAACTATGACATCTAAAACCTCAAATAAAAATATAAACCAGTTTCAGAGTATGGAAGGGCTCAAAAAGCATTTAAAAAATCAAATAAGTACGGTAGAAGAAAAATTGGGAAGAAAAATGAAAGTGGTGCAAGGAAATCATGAAAAAAGAGTAAACAGCTTGGTAAAGGAAGCACAAAATAACCCAAAGAAAATAACATCTAAAAAAACAGAATAGGCCAAACAAAATAGACACAAAAATCTAATGAAGAGTATCTTGAAAAGCAAAATTGGCCAAATGGGAAAAGAGGTACAAAAATTCACTGAAAAGAATAAACTTTTCTAAAAGCTACTTTGATGTCAACTGGTTGATTGATATTGGGAAGTATAATTGATAAGGACTCATGAGTAAGAAGCCATAGCCCATCAGTGTAACCTCTAAAATCCTGAGGGGATAATTGCTATTATATCTCTTTTCTAAAAACTAATTTGATGTCAATTGGTTGATTGATATTGGGAAGTATATTTGATGGGGACTCATGAGCAACTATTTAAGAAACCACAGCCCTTCAGTGTTACCTCTAAAATCCTGAAGGGATAATTGCCATTCTCCTCTCTGGGAATCTAACTGGCTGTTTAGGGCAAGGTAAGTAAGTGACTTCAAAGGAGGTGCTATAGAAATAAATAAGGACATTTCTATGTTTGGTGAGACTAGATTAGTCTTAAAACTATATTCTTAAATATATTCACTTAATAATCCTGTAGAAAAACTTACAAAGAATAACTCCAAGAAGGAATAGATTTTTAAAATCAATAATAGTGGGAAATTTTAATTCTCAAAACAAATTTAACAAATAGGTTGATAAGAAATAAGTTATTAGAATAGTAAATAGAGTTGAGATTTGTGGAGAGAATTAAATATGAAAAACAGAAAATATATTCTAGTGTGTGATATCACATATCACAAAAAAATTAAGTTAAATGTGGCAAAGGAGAACTTGAATATGACACATATGGATGCCAGAATGAAATAACACTTTAACATTGCTTAATCCCTTACTGTCTGTCCTTCAAAGCTAATGAAGTGTCTGAGTATTCAATGGTCAAGAGAATAAAATTTTGACATTGGGATTAGAAGGTTATTTCTCACCTATGAAAGTGTTCATTGGGTCCCTAGACCTTAGTAGTCTCTACATAAAGTATGGAAAATATGTATTGTTAATTTCTACTTACCTTAGTGGGGGATGGTAAGAAGTAATAACTAAAAAAGTATTTTGAAGTTGAATTACAAATGATGGTATTTTCTCAAACAAAAAACACCTCCATACACCCCTAACCCCTTCTAATTCTGACCATTCCTTCAATGAAACTGCCATTGGTATGTGTAAATGATATGAAATAATCAAGAACTTCTTATTAAAAAGTAACATTGTTTAATAAATAATTTAATGTGAATTTTTAATGATTATATTTTTAAGGTAGCACTTAGTTTTTTTCTTGACAATTAGCTAATGAGTCTTGTTTTCTCCATATTCAACAAAAGAACTTTTTTTAAAGTGCAAGTGTGTGTGTGTGTGTGTGTGTGTGTGTGTGTGTGTGTGTGTGTGTGTGTGTTTTGAGATATCATGAATCTAGATGACCAGTTTTGAAGTGAGTTATTCATTTCCTGGCAGAGAAGTAATTGAATCAAGATTGAATCTTCAGACATGACCAATATGGGAATTTGTTTTCTTTGGCTTTGCATATTTGTTACAAGTGGTCTCAGTGTTGTCTTCCTTTATATTATTTTGTAAATTATTCTCTGGTTTTACTCAGTTCACTTTGCATACAAGTTCATACAAGTCTTTCCAGGATTCCCTCAATATACTTTATTTTTTTTTTATAGTACAATACCATTCCATTCCATTTATATGCCACAATTTGTTCAACTACTCCCAGTTGGGAGGTGCCTACTTTTTTAGAATTAAAAGGGAATGTTGTCTCCCTAGCTGTGTGACATTGGGCAAGTCACTTAACCCCAATTGCCTTAGCAAAAAAAAAAGGAGGGGGAATGTTGTAAGTCAAGGGCTAAAGTTACTGGGGAAGGTAGAAGAGGATCCTTGAAATCTGTAAATGATAGCCATGAGACTAGTGACAAAGTGTTATAAACTTACATGAACTTGAAAATAGGAGAGTTTCCTGGAACTCAAAATTTTATATATTTATATATTCTTTTTTAAATTATTAAATTAAATATATATATATATACATATATATATATATATAATTTTGTTTTAGATGTAATTGGGAGGGAAATAAATAAATCAAACACAAAAGATTAAATTTAATTGAATTTTTGCTAGAAAAAATAGAAGGAATAAAACAATGCAGTCAATAAAAACAAAAAGAAAATAGGAGAATTTGTGGAGTTATCAGGAGGAAAAAAGAGCCTGGAAGCTGTAGTATTGGATAGCCTGGAGTGATGAATGTTTTAGAAGAAGACTCCAGTAGATATAATAAGATTATGAGTGTAATGACACAGTCCAAAAAAATGAGATTTCAGGTAAGGGGACGTAATAGAAGTAGTACATAGTAAAAGTGGAGGACAGAAGGAATTGGTTTATAGTGATTTCAGGGACCATCCCTAAATCATCCCAGAATAGAGATTTTTAACTTAGATTTTTATTTTTTAATTTTTGATAACTATATTTCAATATAATATAGTTCTCAAACTTTGTATATAATCTTTGTAATTTATTTTATGCATTTTAAAAACATTATTCTGAGAAGGGATCCATAGGTTTTCCCAGCTTTCCAAAGGGATTTACAAGAAAAGAAAGAAAGAGAAAGAAAGAAAGAAAGAAAGAAAGAAAGAAAGAAAGAAAGAAAGAAAGAAAGAAAGAAAGAAAGAAAGAAAGAAAGAAAGAAAGAAAGAAAGAAAGAAAGAAAGAAAAGAAAGGAAAGAAAGAAAAGAAAGAAAGAAAGAAAGAAAGAAAGAAAGAAAGAAAGAAAGAAAGAAAGAAAGAAAGAAAGAAAGAAAGAAAGAAAGAAAGAAAGAAAGAAAGAAAGAAAGAAAGAAAGAAAGAAAGAAAGAAAGAAAGAAAGAAAGAAAAGAAAGAAAGAAACCCCTGACCTAGAAACAAGCAGCAGCTTGGTTCCATATGGGTCAGAGCATCAAAGTATTCACAAGAAGAGAGGGAAACAGCAGCTACCTTTTAGTTGGATATGTTGCTTTATCTCTATAGGTCTCAGTTTGAGAAAACTGCAAATGCAAAGGTGGAATTAAGTGCCTGTCCTGATCCCAGGATCCTTGGTTGGAATGAATGGCTCCCAAGAAAGTCACATTTAAAAGGCACTTTCCAGGTATACATATCTGAGAGGTGGGAGACTGGTCCCATTTCTACAGTGCCACAGGATTCATAAGAAAACTATGTATGATAGTCATGTAAGATTAGATAATAAAAAGAATATCCTAACCATCTTATGAATGAAGAAGCAGGAGCTAAGTTCAGTTTGGGGGGATACATTGATTAACTGCCTGTCTTTAAAGAGTTCACATTCTACTTGAGTGACTTACTCTATAATCTAAATGACTTGGCCATATTCACTTGGATACCTTTGATTCAGGTGCTGTAGGGGCTAGAGTGCTGGACTTAGAATCAGGGAGACCCAAGTTCAAATCCTGCTTCAGACACTGTGGGGAAATCACTTCTATTTGCCTCAGTCTCTTCAATGGTGAAATGGGGATAATAATAGCACCTGTCAGGTGTTATTGTGAATCTTCAATGAGATAATATTGATAAATATTATTATTATTTATATAATTAATTATAATAATTAAAAATTATTATTTTTGGTAAATAGTGGAATACCTGGTACATAGTAGGTGCTTAATGAATGCTTGTGTCCTTCATCCACAAACATTTTTCTCATCTTGTTCTTGCAAATCCTCCACAAGGGTTCATCCGGCATGTTTGGGGGCCTTTTCTCCAGCTAGCAAATCTCAGATGCAGGAATACACCTGGGCCAGCTCCAGAACAAGAGTTCTTACCTTACCATTTCTCATGTCCCATTTGCCATATCCCCCGCCGGAAGGAGACATTTTCAGTACAGGCACCCCCGCTGTGAGAATGGGAACATAAAGCCCTGCTCTTCTAGGTCAGCAGCCCTGTCCTATTTCTGCACATTTGCTTTGCTGACTAATGGCTTGTCCGTTGCTGCCAGTTTCCCATACTGAAGCAAGGGGAAAGTGAGAAGTCTGGATTGGCACCTTATTTTGGGAGCTGTCGTCAAAGGCCCGGCTCTTGGGTTTTGCAAGCCTGGCAGTCATCAGCAGCTATTACTACCAGCCTGCACTGCCAATCTCTGCCTGGGCTTGGCTGAGGAACCAAGGGGTTTTAATCCCTAGCTACAATGTTCCGTACACAGCAAGCACTCAGTAAGTGTTGGCTGGCCCACAGATGCATCGCCCAGATTCTTTGTGCCTTGACTCACCTCACAATATATTAAATATATATATATATATATATATATTTAGTGTATATCTAAACTATATGTGCATATGAATATACATACACATATGATATAGTTTATATGACCTATATAATTATATATGTATATATTATATCTAATTTATTGAATTTATTAAAATTCAGTCATTTTTTAGTTGTGTCACCTTTGGGTTTTCTTGGGAAAGATATCAATTGGAGTGGTTTACAATTGCCTTCTCCAGCTTGTTTTATAGGTGAGGAAAATAAAAATAAATGATTTGCCCAAGATCACAAAGTGAGTGAGAAAATGAATCTTCCTGATTCCAGGCCTGGCACTGTGTTGCTTAGCTGCCCTTATTATATGTAATGCATTCTATACAAATATTGTATGTATAATATATAACATATATGTGTATATATGCATATGCTAATTTCATGTATATATATGTGTGTGTGTGTGTGTGTGTGTGTGTGTGTGTGTGTGTGTGTGTGTCTATATGTCTGTTTCCTGGATATGAGCTATAGGTTAATCTCCCACAATACATTTCCTGCTTAGTCCCCTCCTGGACCCCCTGTAAGAGGACTGTCTGAGAGAAAGAATGAGACTAACAAAAGAGTACAATACTTCTCTAAAGAGACTGGTTCTAGTTCTGCTTTTTATATTAACCAGCTGTGTAAATTTGGACAATCCCCTTACTCTCTGGATCTCAGTTTCCTCATTCATGAATTAAGGATCTTTAATTTCCCTTCCAGCTCTGATCATCTATATTTAAAAGGAAATGTTAAATTTGGGACATTTTCTCTTCTTTGATCACTCCTGTTCCATGCCCACAAGGTCTTTGTATATCTGTTTCCTAGCTTAGAGTCTAAATATATGTTGGATTGGATTAGATGTCTCCCCTGGCAGTAGCATGAGTTCAGAGAGTTTAAATAAATGGGGATTGGTTGATTCCAAAGGTTGTGCTTCCACCTAAAGTTATTCTGACCATGACAATGAGTCCAGTATCTTCTTCTTCATCTGTATGGGATGAAGGACAAATGATATTTTATGATGGAGGGTAATGGATAGATGGAGAGGAGAGAGAAAGGAAGAAATATTTATTAAGCACCTACTATGTGCCAGGATCTTATAAATATTATTCCATTTTATCTTCACAACAATTCTAGGAAGGAGCTGCATTTTACAGTTGTCCATGGTCACATAGTCTTTGAGGCAGGATTTGAACTGAGGTGTTCCTGACTCTAAATCCATCACTCAAAACCACTGGAACATCTGGCTGCTTATATTTTGCATATGAAGCAACAGAGGCAGGCAGAGATTATCTGACCTACTTGTAATCATACAGCCAAGAAGTATTTGAGGCCAGATTTGAATCCAAAGCTTCCTGATCCCAAGCCCTAGCTCTATCCACTGAACCACTTAAAGGGTGCCTCTAATGGGAACAGGTGATGATGGTAACTACTGTTACAATGGCATCCACTCTTTATCTGATATGACAGTTGGTTTTCTGGCTATTTTTCTCTAGCGGTGGGGATGATTCTCACTAAGCCATCCTTACTCCCTCACCTAGTCCCCTCTAGGTCCAATGACACACTTTTTCATAACAGCTGGTGAGAGCTAGACAGTGTTCTGGCTGGATATGGAAATAAGAGTAGAGTTAATTGTCCTATATAAGGATCAAACCTGTGACCTTGGCTTGATGAACACCATGTTCTGACCGACTAAGCTAACTACCCACAGACAGACTTTAAAAATAGGTTTGTAGGAATTGTAACAGCATATCTGTAGGGCTGAATATTCTAGGGACACCGTTAGGCAGATGGCTCTTTGATTTCAAGGGGAGTACACTCACTTAGATTTCCTTTGAGACTCACTCAGTACCCCCAAAAGACTGTATTCTTTCTATCTTGACTTTCATTTTCTTTTTTCACCCTCTTAAAAATACTTTTTATCTCCTCTATTATTTAGTATTATTATTGAATGCCTCTAAAGATCTTTTATTTCATTGGTGTGGATAGTTATTCCAGTGGATATATCCAAAAAATGAAGATATTAGAGGAGATAGTCCAGAAAGCAGCATAAAGAAATACGCATATTTAGATCCTAAGCTAGGAAACAGACCTTGTGGTTTTGCATTGGAACAGGAGTGATCAAAGAAGAGAAAATGTCCCAAATAATATCTCCTTTTAAATATAGTTTTTCAAATCTAGAAGGGAAATTAAAGATCCTTAATTCATGAATGAGGAAACTGAGGTCTAGAGAGTAAGAGGATTGTCCAAGTTGACACAGTTATAATATTAAAAGCAGAACTAGAACCAGTCTCTCTTTAGAGAACTATTGTTCTCTTTTGTTAGTCTCATTCTTTCTCTCAGCACAAAACAACAAAAGACCCGAGTTTAAATCCAGACTCTGCCATTTAATATTATTATTAATAGGAAAGTAACTTCAAAAAGTTACTCTCTGAGCTTCAGTATCCATCTATAAAATGAGGGGATTGAATTATAATTTTAATTTGTTGACCATAAAGAATGCCTTTCTCTAGAGACATCATAGGCTATAGATGTAGAGCTGGAAGATCATTGCATTCCAGTAGTCTCATTTAAGCAATGAAGAAAGTGAGGGACTTGACAACTAGTCACTGAAAGAGACAGGAAATGAACCCAAAATCTCTAATTTATAATCCAGGTTCTGTCTACCACATTGCACACTGCCTTTGGCAGATATTCATTCAGCAAGTATTTATTCAGTACCTATTATGTGGTAGAAGTTGGGGTTTTGATAGTATTTTTTTAAGGTTATCTACAAAATAACAAATGAGAGGACTGACCTGGATAACTTCCAAGTCTTCCCAGCTCTAACTCTACTAGGATGACCTCCAAAGGTGTCTTGAAGTTCTGACATTCAATGAAAGTAAGTAAATGGTCTTTTGTTTATGTTAACTCCCTCTCTGCTGGAATTTCACCCAGACAGACAATAATTGTATAATAATTGTCCAATTCCTCTATTGAGAACAGCTTTGTTTCCCTTTCATTAACAAGCAGGAATTGCCCTAAGGGAAAGAGAAGCACACACATGGTCTGAGTATCTGTCTCAGGCCAGGATATGCTGGCTTCATTCCTTGGGCCCCTGGGCTTGTGCTCTGCTGATGTACAATGACCACATCCACATCTTGGACATTTGTCCATAATAACTTTATCACAGAGTCTTCTTGCATCTTGGGTTTCTATGGCATCATTACTCTGAAAGACACAAAATATTTCTTGGGCCATTTAGCTTGGTCAGTTTGAATAAAGTTCTAAGAAAGCCATTGTGACTGGGAGTTGATTCTATCTATCTATCTATAAGGAAGTTTTTTGTTTTGTTTTGTTTGCACAGAAAGACTGTCTCTTGGCTGAAGACTAATTCTAGAGTGGTAGAGCTGGAAGATAATATCAATTCAATTCTATTCAATAAACATTTATATAGACCTAGTATATTCAGGGTTGTTTATTTTCCAAATACACGTAAAGACAATTTTCAACATTCATTTTTGTAGACTTTGTGTTCCAAACTTTCCTCCCTCCTTCCCTGTATAATCTCCCCCCTCCCCAAGACAGCAAGTAAGCTGATATAGATTAAATAATGTGCAATTCTTTTAAACATATTTCCATATTTGTCATGCTGTGCAAAAAAAAAAAAAAAAAAAATAGACCAAAAGAGAAAAACATGAGAAAGAAAACAGACAAAAAGTGAAAATACTATGCCTCAATCCATATTCAGTCTTCATTGTTCTCTCTCTGGATTGGCATTTTCCATCCCAAGTCAATATAGAAATTTCTTTGAATCACCTCAATTTTGAGAAGAGCCAAGGTGATCACAGTTGATCAGCACATAGTCGTGCTGTTACTGTGCACAATGTTCTCTTGGTTCTACTTGCTTCACTCAGCATCAGTTCAGTTTCTAAAATCAACCTACTCATTATTTTTTAAACAGTAATATTCCATTACATTTATATACCATAACTTATTCAGCCATTCCCCAACTAATAAGCATCCACTCAATTTCCAGTTCATTGCTACTACAAAAAGGGCTGCTACAAATATTTTTCGCATATGTGGGGGCTTTTCCCTCTTTCAAGATTCCTCTGGGATACAGACCTAGTAGATACAGATCCTAGTGCTGGATCAAAGGGTACGCACAGTTTTATAGTCCTTTGGGCATAGTTCCAAATTACTCTTAAGAAGGATTGGATCATTCAGTTCCAATTGATCAATGATGAACAGAACCAGGCTACACCCAGAGAAAGAACACTGGGAAATGAATTTGGACTACTTGCATTTTTGTTTTTATTCCCAAGTTATTTTTACCTTTCTGAATCCGATTTTTTCTGGTGCAACAAGAGAACTGTACAAATATGTAAAGATATATTGTATTTAAGATATACTTTAACATGTTTAACATGTATGAGACTGCCTTCCATCTAGGGGAGGAGGTGGAGAGAAGGAAGAAAAAAGTTGGAACAGTTTTTGCAAGGGACAATGTTGAAAAATTACCCTGGCATAGGTTCTGTCAATAAAAAGTTATAATAAAAAAAGAAGGATTGGATCATTTCACAACTCCACCAACAATGTATCAGTGTCCCAGTTTTCCCACATCCCCTCCAACATTTACCATTATCTTTTCTTGTCATTTTAGCCAATTTGAGAGATGTGAAGTGGTAGCTCAAAGTTGTCTTAATTTACATTTCTCTAATCAATAGTGATTTAGAGTAATTTTTCATATAATTAAAAATGGCTCTAATTTTTTCATCTGAAAATCATCTGTTCATATCTTTGGCTATTTATCAATTGGGGAATAACTTGTATTTTTATAAATTTGACTCAGTTTTCTATATATTTTGGAAATGAGGCCTTTATCAAAAGCACTGGTTATGAATTTGTTTTTCTCCAGCTTTCTGATTTCCTTCTAATTTTGGTTGCATTGGGTTTTTTGTGAAAAACCTTTTTAATTTAATATAATCAAAATTATTTACTTTGCATTTCATAATGTTCTTTACTTCTTCTTTGGCCATAAATTCTTTCCTTCTCCACAGATCTGACAGATTATCCCTTGCTCTCCCAGTATACTATGGTATCATTCTTTTTGTTTAAATCATGAACCCATTTTGACCTTATCTTGATATAGGGTGTTAGATGTTGGCCTAGTTTCTGCCATACTATTTTTCAGTTTTCCAGCAATTTTTGTCAAATAGTTCTTATTCCAGAATCTGGAGTCTTTGGGTTTATAAAACACTATATTACTATAGTCATTTACTCTTGTGTCTTGTGCTTAACCTATTCCACTAATCCCATTACTATGTTTCCTAGCCAGTACCAAATAGTCTTGATGATTGTCACCTTATAATATAGTTTTGGATTTGGTATTTGCCCACTAATTCTTAACCTACAGATCACAAACCCTTGGAAAAGAGGATACATTGGAGTTATTTAAATGGGTTCAGGAATCCATAAACTCACCAAGCATTTTGTTCTTTATTAAGCAAAGATATTTCTTGTAGACCTCGGAAATGTGTCCCAAATTACCATTTTTCAAATGCTCACTCAAGCATTGTCATTTTTGTCTTTATTAAGCAAACATACCTTCTGCAGCCTAAAAAAAGAATGTCTTTGAAATTGCTATTTTTTCAAACTTATGCAGAAGCTGTTAGAACGAATGAAATACAAATTAACTTAAAGCTTTTATCATTCTTTTCAGTATCCTTGACATTTTTTGGCATTTAAAAAAGGATCCTCATACACAAAGACTGGGAACCACTGTGGTAATCACTAAGAGAGAGAGAGAGAGAGAGACAGAGAGAGAGAAAGAGAGACAGAGAGAGAGAGACAAAAAGAGAAACTTCTGACTTCATGGTGCTCATAATTTAATTAGGACTTACCACATATTCTCTAGGAACTTTAATATGAAATGGAATATGGTGGTTAGAGATAAGAGATATAAATAAAATGCTATCAGTGGGGCAAAGAAGGGAATATAATTTCCAACTAAGAGGATTAGGGAAGGCTTGATGGACAAGTCCAAAGTTTAGAATGACAAATTAAAACGAGATCTTAAGGCAAGCAAACAAACTTAACTTCATAGATATCACTAAGATAGTGGAATGAATCCAATGAATACACCTAGATGGATGAGCATATCTAATATAAAAAGAAATAGGATAAATAAAGGGGGTGGAGGTGGAGTGAGGTAGCACTGTACATTTGGAAGACATATTTCTATGAGCAAATCTAGAAACCAGAATAAGAAAGTGTATTTTGGCATTTAATATTTAGATGGAGAATATTTAGATGAAGGCCAACTAAGGGAGAAACAGAAGTGATTTTATAATTAGTGTATACTACAGACCACCTGGCCAGGAAAAAAAATTGGTTAGAAATTTGGTAAGCAAATCACAAGTCTGACACAGAGAAAAGATATAATAATGATGGGAAAATTCAAATATTTCACCATCATTTGGAGCTTTCCTTCTACTAAATTCAGAACAGCTAATAACTTCTTGATTCATTTTAGTAATAATTTCATCTTTCAAAAGATGAGAAACTATTCTAGTCTTATTCCCACTAATAAAGAAGGGTGGTTACTAAGGTAGAAATGATGGGAACTCCTGGATCCATAGGTTTTGAAAAAGTAGATTTCAAAAGATCCAGAAGAAAAATGGGTAGGATCTTATAGGCTAAAATATTATAGGGGAAAATCTGACTGGGAGGAATGAGAGATGGCTCAGAAATGAAATTCTGAAGGCACAAAGGGAAACTATTCTAGCGAAAGATTTGTCTAAAGAGATTAATGTAGTTGCAAAAAGAATTAAATCAACAACCAATTTAAATTTTAAAGAAGAAATGTATTAGAAGATGGAAGAAACAAGACCATTTAGCAGCCTCCAAAGTAATTTTCCCAAAGCACAGATCTGATTTTAGTTTCAAATTCTCTCCTGCCTTCTTTTATCCCTTCAAAAGGCAAGTAATATGATACTGATTATACATATGAAATCATGCAAAACGTATTTCCATATTAGCTTCTTCTACTTAATAAACCCTAGTGGCTCCCTGTTATCTCCAGGATCAAATAAAAAAAAATCCTGTTTGACATTTAAAGCCCTTAATAATCTAGCTTCCTCCCATCTCTCCAGACTTCTTACATCTTAATCTTCCCTCTGCATCAATTTTTGACCTAGTGACCCTGGATGTTCCTCCTTCCTTGATGTTCCTGGAACAAGATATTCCATTTCTTGACTCCAGGCATTTTTACTATTTCCCCAATTCATGGAATGCTTTCCCTCTTCTTCTCTGCCTTCTGGATTCTCCAGCTTTTTTCAATCCAGCTAAAATCCTCAGAAAGCATTTTCCCAATCTCTCTTAATACAAGAGCCTTGCCTCTACTGGTTATTTCCTATTTATCTTCTATACAGCTTGCTTGCATACAGTTGTTTGCTTGTTGTCTCTTTCATTAGATTCTGAGTTTCTTTCTTTCTTTTTTTTTTTTCCTGAGGCTGGGATTAAGTGACTTGCCCAGGGTCACACAGCTAGGAAGTGTTAAGTGTCTGAGACCAGATTTGGACTTGGGTCCTTCTGAATTCAGGGCTGGTGCTCTATGCACTGCGCCACCTAGCTGCCCCAGATTGTGAGTTTCTTGAAGGCTGATACTGTTTTTTGCTTTCTTTGTATCCCTAATGATTATCATAGTGACTGGCATATAGTAGGTGCTTAATAAATGCTTATTGAGTGACTGATGATAATTGGCATTTATGTAATTTTATAAGATTTGCAAAATGCATTACATATATCAACTTTCTTGATCCTTACTATAACAATTATTATTGTTATTTTATAGGAAACCAGATTTAGAGAATTTAAATGACTTTTTAATAATCATCCAGTTAGGTGATATCAGATCATTATGGTACTATAGGAAATGATGAGCAAGATACTTTCAGAAAAACCTGGGAAGATTTATATAAACTAGTGCAAAAATAAAGTGAGCAAAACCAGAGGAATGTTGTACATAGTAACAATATTGTAATATCAACTGTGAAAGCATTAGCTGCTCTGATCAAAACAATGATAAAAGTCAATTAAAAAGAATCCATGATAAAAAAGGCCATCTACCTCCAGAAAGAGAACAGATGAACTCTGAATGTAGATTGGAGCCTACTTTTAAAAATTTGTTCACTTTTCTTGTTTCTGTGTGTATGTATGTTTTCATTTTCAACATGGCTAATATGGAAATATGTTTTGCATGATTTCATGTGATAATCAATATCATATTACTTGGCTTTTGAAAAAATAAAAGAAGGCAGGAGAGAATTTTCAACTAAAACTTTTAAATAATGAATGTTAAAAAAAAGTCTATATGTAATTGGGAAGAATTAAATGAAAACAATTTTTAAAGAGAGCTTGTTTAAAGGAAGTTTCAATGCTGCAGGATAATATAAATATATATAGATAGATAGATAGATATGGAAATCATTGGGATATAATAGGCATCAATAAAATTTATTTAGAAAAATATATTTCCTCATAACATATATAAAAATATTGATGATTAAGTATTACAAAATATTATTTAAAGTCTACTAATGCTGAGGAGTTGCAGAAAAGAGAGGAGATCAGAATTTAGGGTAATCAGGGAAGAAATCCAAGTGACAGTTAATTTATCAAGTCATTGTCTCCTCCAAGCCATGTGCAGATAAAGTCTCTTTGGCTAAGTCCATTTGACATTTAAACAATGATTCCAGCCAGCCTTAAAACAATGTCAAAAACCACAAACACAAAGTAAAGTCCCATCTATACTCCTTGTAGCCAACACAGGAAAAGATGGATTTCCTTACACTCTTCAAATCTTTTCTCTGTTTAGCTTTAAGCTTAAACCTTCCTTAGTAAGGACACCTTTTATGGTGGTTCTGAGTAGCTGAACATCCTTCCCTTTGGACAAGGAGGTGAACTGACTGCAGTTAGGACTCATTAGTCGTGGCTTCAAGTGTGTTCCACAGAGAGAGTAGAATACAAGGTAAAACTCAACATGGCGGGTGCAATTCCAGGCCAAGCCCAAAGGGAAAGAATTGTAAAGGGAAAATATCCTAAGACTAGGTTAGAGTTAGAAGGAACTAGGAAGGACATTGAACCAGGGCCCAGGGATCTAACTATTTAAATTTTTAAAAAATTGCTGCAAGTTACCCTGAGCCACACTCATGTATCTTACTTCTTTATCCCATCTCACAAATTCTCAACATCTTATGTCTAAAAGGCCCTTCAAAGGCCATCATTCCTGCTATTTCCTGTATACCAACCTCCTTTTAAAAATCTTGGATCTCTTGGGTCTCCCCCCTTGGTCTCCATCTTCTCCCCACTTGAATTCATCTTCTACATAATTGCCAAATTGATATTTTTAAAGCAAACACCTGACCCAATAACTCTTCTGCTCATGAAGCTGCAGTGACTTCTAGGAATTGTCCTAAGCATTGAAGCTCCACATAAGAAAGACAGTTCCTGCCCTTAAGGAGCTTGGAATCTAATGGGGGAAGACATCACACAAAGGAAAGCTGAAAAATGGAGGTTAGGAAGATATGATTATGATAGGTCAAAATGAAAGCGTACAGTTGGTAGGAATAAATAGACTGTGAACCCCAGGAACTTTCTTTAAATGAAAGAACTTCCTTTAAGTGGAAGCTTTGGGAGGATTTCTTTTGCTTTATCCTTTAGCTCTCCAATTAGGTCCTGAGGCAACTGAGAATACTGATGAGATGGGAGGACCAAAGATGATGCAATCAGAATGAAGAGTTTGTTAGGGATGAGCTCTTCCCCTTTCCACCATATTTGTCTCTTCTGCTTTGATCCTTCTTTGCTGGTCAATCAGCAAATGAGTGAAACATAACTTTCTCTCTCACATCCTCCTTCTCCTCTCTCTCCTCTGCATATCCATCACCACCATAAGTAAGAAACCTTGGGATGTTCATCAAAATATAAAGTCTTCTTATTTTTATTTTGTGATTCATTTCCATCCTAAACATAGCATTTGAGGGCAGGGATAGAGGAAAGTACAATTGATTCTTCGGGGTTTTCTTAGTGCTTTGGTGCATTTTGTGATGAAGATGGCAATCTTACATGTTGCCACATAGGCAGTGGATATTAGTTTAAGTTCCATGTTCCCAAGAAAATTTGGTAAAAGATCTTCCCCTATATTGGGGGAAAGATTTTCTATTAAGGATCTCTCAGCAGAGGCAACTTGTGCAATTGTAACTCCTTCATCTTTGAACCTTGAGTTGGATAGAAAAGTAGATGGAACCCAAGGCAATGAAGTTCTGTGCAATAGCAACTAAAGGAAAAGGAATAAGAGACATTCTTCTTTCTATGTCTATAGAATTAATTCTAGGCAATTTTCCTCTGCTGGGGAGTGGAAAAGGACTTTATTTGCAAACTTCCTCTCCCTGGGGAACTTGATCTTTTGTTAGTTTGATAGATTTCTGACAGGGTGCTCCTTTCTCTTGCTGGACTTTGGCCCACAATATGATGTATACTGCTTTTGCAGGCTTGTCAAATTTGATTGTTTTTCAACTGGAACAATGTTTTAACAAACAGTGCTGATTAATTCATATAGAGTGCGTTTTGGGAGTGGGGGAAATCAAACTTCAACACACCAAGTGAATAATGCCTTGTTTGTAGATGTGGGGGACTGTGAATGTGTATTACAGAATATACTTTCAGATTTGATATATTGATTAGCTTTACTAAAATATCTTTCTCTCCCCCACCTCTTTTTAAAAAGTCTGTTATGAGAGATGATAACTGTCTGGAAGGAGAAAAGATATATTAGAAAAGGAAGGTGAGGTGAAACCAAAAGTCATATATGACTTTAATTAAAAAATAAAATCATGTGCTTAAAAAAACACCTGGAAAGGCTGTTGGGTTGACCAGGATAGCATTTCTGATATACCTACCTTCTAATGAACATTAAACATAGGAAAACCTACATTTGAGTTGCAATACTGCCATAGCACTCATCTAGCAAGTGTAGAATCAAAGCAAATGGTAGCTCATTATACAATTTAGGGGAATGAGACCAAAGCTAATTCTCACCCTTCCCCATCTTATTCTTTGGCAAAGAGGAAGGCAATCTGGTCTACAGTAATCCTAGCAGCTTCATTTTGATCCTCCAAAGACCCTTTGAGATACAAGATTACTCTGGAACTACCTCCTGAGATAGAAATCCCAGAACTGCAGGGTTGGCAGATACCCATTCCAGTTTGTGCTTGAGTAGAAATCCTCTTTATAGTGCCCACAAATGATCATCCAGCTTCTGCTCCAAGATCTCTATTGAAGGGAAAATCACCATGTCCTAAAGCAGCCTATTCCATTTTTGGATAGGTCTAAATACTAGGAAGTTTTTATTTTTCTTCTAAATTCCAACTTTTATTGATGTTTTGTTTTAACATCACAAACATTTGCAAGTTATTGTTTCTTCAAGAAAAATCTCTTGTAATGAAGTAAAACAGTTAAGCAAACAAAACTATAATATATTGACCTTATCTGAAAGTACATCCCAAATTTCACAATTGAAGTAACTGTCACCTTTACTTTTTTAATTAATAGAAGTCTATTTTCTCTCCTTCCCCTCTCCACCTCATTTTAAAAAAGTACAAAAAAAAAATTTCTTGTAACACACATTCATAGTCTAGTTAAACAAACTCCCTCAATGGCTATACAAAAATGTATGTCTCAATATGGAAATATGTTTAGAAGAACTGCATATGTTTAACCTATATCAGATTGCTTGCTATCTTGGGGAGGGGAATGGAGAAAGAGAGGGAGAAAAACTTGGGACACAAAGTTTTGCAAAGCTGAATGCTGAAAAGTATTTTTGCATGTATTTGGAAAAATAAAATACTATTAAAAATATGTCTTATTCCATGCCCTAAATCCATCATGTCTCTGTAATAAATAGCATGTTTCATCCTCAGTTCTCTAGAAGAGAACTGTCATACATGCCTACATGTGTCCCATTACACTCTCCAGGGCAGCTGGAACAAGATTAAAAGGTAATTGGGAAATATTTAACAAAGTAAATCAAAACACAATAAAACACATATAATGTTAGTGTGTGGTTTTCTAAGTCAACATATGCCCATTCTCTTTGTACAATTTAATGACCCTATTTCTATTTAGTTTGACACCACTGTTCTAAAATCATGAATGGTCATTGTGTTAGTCATAGTTCTCACAGCTTTCAAAGTTTATTTTTATAGTACTGTTGTCATTGTATGATTTATTCTGATTCTCGCCTGCTCATTGCATTCTTTATCACTTTATAAAAGTCCTTAAAACCATTCCTTTTTATAATTTTGATGTTATAATATTAATTCTGGAACAGGAAATGCCAAACCACTCCAGTATTTTTGGACAAGAAAATCCCAAACGGGCTCACAAAGAATTGGACACAAATGAAAATAACTGAACAACAACAAAAGGATTCATTATTCTTCCGGTCCTGCTCTCTTTACTCTGAATCAGTTCATATGTCTTTCCATGTCTTTTTGAAACCATCTATTATCTCATTTCTTGCAGTACAATCATTTGCCATAACTTATTCAACCATTCTTCAATCATTGGACATTCTTTTCGTTTCCAGAATTTTGCCACTTAGAACTGCCAAATAGATTGTTGTACATAAAGACTTTTCTCTTTTTTTGGTGGTGGGGGGGTGGTAGTAGTGGGAGAAAGGGTGACTAGTGGGAGGAAGGTGATATAACTGGATCATAGGACACACATTGTTTAGTAATTTTTTATGTGCTTAATTCCAAATTGCTTTCTAGAATGGTTGTACCATTCCAAGATCCACTAATAGTGATATATCACAGCCTCTCCAACATAGATTGTTTCCCCAACTCCCAGTAAGCTAGCTCTTCTCTATGCTAAATATTCTTAACTAAGTCTTTCTTCCATCCCCTCATCATTACTCCATCTTGACAATATCTTTCAAAAACATAATGCCTAGAACTAAACACAATATCCCACATGTGATCTGACCAAAGCATTGGAAAGTGGGGCTGTCATTTTTTAAATCCTAGGGACTGACTTTCTTAATGTAGCCAGACTTTATTTCTTCTTCTTTTTACTGCCATATTGCCCTGTTGCTTCATCATCAACTTTCAGTCTGCAAAAATGTTCGGCTTTTTTTTTTTTACATGAGCTGATATGTATTATTATGAATGAATGATTGAATGTATAGATGAATGTGCAAATGTTAAAGGAAGACAGCCCTTGCATTCAAAGAATTCACATTCTAATAAAGCAAGGGTACTGACCCTGAGCTCCAAGGATAGATTTCATGGGATCCATGAACTTGGATGGGGGAAAAAAATCCATATCTTTATTTTAATTAACCTCTAATTGAACTTTAGCATTTCTTTCAATTCTTTAAAAATATTATTATGAGGAGGTCTGTAGACTACCAGATTGCTAAAGGATTCACAATATAAAAATGTTAAGAATTCCTAAAGGAGGTTTCAGTTGTAAATCAGATGGAAGCCTCATGGCCCTTAGAGTCCACTGACAAAGCAGTGGTAATGCAATTTCTTCAATGTCATTTTAACTAATAAAATCATCTCTATTTTCAGTGTTGAATCATTTAGCAGTGCCAAGGACTTTGGTAGCAAGAATATTCAGGAACTCAGTAGCTCTGGTGTTGGAGGGAAGAAGATTATGTAGCACCCGTGGAAATGGTTGCCAGGTTGAATTTCCACCAAGGTTGATTCCCTGGATGATGGCCTATTAAGAGGGCTGGGCTGGACATTTGGTCTGGAGAACACTGAAGCAATATTCCTGGGCCTTTCAGACACAAGATTTAGAGTTGTCTGAGGGAATGTGGTGGTTGAAGTGGTTGCATTTGTTTGATTTATTTGGTCCATCACCTCCTCTCCTGTAGGATGCCTGTCCTATGGGTCATTGTTTAACAGTTGATAGGGTTGGCTAACCATTACTATCCCATCCTGTAATTGCACAGTGAATTTTAATAGACAATAATGGAATAGATCAAGGGAGGTTAGGACTGGAACCAGGGTAGACCAGTTGATAAAAATCTAAATAGATGGAAAGGGTTGCACAGTTGTGTAGGATCAGCAGGAATAAGAAGGATGGATGAATACCACGAAGGAGTAAATAGGTCACAATTCCAGGTAAGTAAAGTAGATCAAACTCTGGATCCAGAATTTGAACTGGGTTGCAGAACATAGATAGGAAGTAGGCTCTTGCTCTGTAAACCAGTTAAGAAGTTTGAAAGAAGAGGTAAAGAGGGAAGGAACAATTATTGATCAGGTAGAGAGAAATATAAGTAAAAAATGCTAGTTGATTAACTGGATTAAAGCCTTGGGTTTTAGTAAAAAAAAAAAAAAAAAAAAAAAGAAAGAAAAGATTGATTTGCTGAGAAAAAGAAATTAGATTCAGACCTTAGGATATTATGCAAGAAGGTGTGGTATAAGTGGACAGTCTCATTAAAATAGGCAAGGATTCTGGACATCTAGAAGGAAGGATTGGGGATACAGGCAAAAGACCAGTGGAAGCAGGAGTAGGGATGTAATTGCTCAGGGATGAAGCAATAAATGAACATTAGAGACCTGGTTCCAAGGGAACTAGGACATAGAAGTTAAAATTCAGACACAGGGATTTGGGATATAGATTATAACCCAGATAACAACTCACATTTTAAAATAATACTTTAATTTACAAAGAGAGGTAATATGTACTAGAGAGCTATTCTTAGATTCAGGAAGATCTGAGTTCAAGTTTTAGATCTGATGCATATTGACTGTGTGACTTGGGATAAGTCAGTTTACCACTTAGTGGTCTAATGCTTAAAGTGGCAGAGATCATCTTCTGCATTGGTAAAGGGAGTTTCTCATACCGATAACATCACAGGTCTAGGCCCAACTGGTCCAATATCCAAATCTGCAAAACACTTTCCCCCCACAATTTCTGAGAAGTAAAGAATGCAAGAATGATTCTTCTTATTTTTATAGAGGAGGAAACTTAGTCACAAAGAGAAGTTCCCCAAAGTCACATAACAAGCAAGCATCAGTTTTTTCGTGATTCTTGCCAGTGTTCTTTCCAAAGTACAAAGCTGTCTCTGAGACTTTCTGGGCACGTGGAATCAAAACCATAGAAAACAAGTCAGGTCCTAGATAAGACTGGATAACAGATTCCAGCCGCCACTGTCTCTTGAGAACTCTTACCTCAAGAGCTGTTTTAGCCCCAAAGAACAATGGACATTGAGAGGGAAAGGTGTATTTAGCAGAAACCTCAGCTCATTGAATCAACATGCTCTCTCTTGAATCAATATTGACTATTCAAGGATTTAGGGCTTGCCTTATTTTGTTTTCTAGCTAACTTGAAGTTAGTTCCAGCAGAGGCAATCTTGTTATGCATTCTACCCTCACAAGACTCAGTTAGAAAGGGCCTTTGGGGCCAGGCCAGTCAATAGCCCCTTTCTTCCCCAGCATCCCACTTTGATTCTCCTCTAGATCTGTCTTGAAGATGGGAAACAGTTGTGCTTGGTTTCCAATGACTACAGGACAAAAGTGTGTGAGAGTGTGTGTATATGTGTGTGTGTGTGTGTGTGTGTGTGTGTGTGTGTGTGTGTGTGTATGTGTGTGTGTATAGGAACATATTACTACAAAAGAGATTCAGGTTATATAGCAGAAAGACTGATCTTTGAGATGGATGAAACAGGAGAATTTTCATAATCTTTAAGAAAAATTAACAAAATGTTAATTTTGGTGAGTGGTTTGAGAGAGGATGAGGTGTAATAGAAAAAAAAAAATTGATTTAAAAGACCCACTAGATCTGGGCTAAAATTCTGGCTCTGGTCATTTTTACCTATGTAACTTTGGATAAGTCCCTCAATCCCTTAGTTACTTCATCTGTAAAATGAGTGAGTTAAAACTAGACCAAAGTTTCTTAAACTTAAATCCCATATGGAATTGTACAACTGAATATGGGGGGGTCATAAAATTATGATTTGTTATCAGGAAATGTTTGGTCTTTATAACCTATTTGATAAATTTATATATATCCAAGGAAACATAAAAATTTCTTGGGTGAAAAACGATTCTAGTAGAGTAATTTTAAGAAACTTTGAACTAAATAATCTTTAAGGTCCCCTACTACTCCAGATTTGTGATCCTATGAAGTCCTATTTAGAGACATTGAATTGGATGAGATGACCAATTAAAAGAATTCCAGAAATAGTTGCAAAATAGTAACAATTTTGGACTGGGCCTGATAAAGAGCCCTGATGGTTTATGTTTGATACTGAAAATAAATGGGCAATAATAGGTCACTCAACAGTTTAAAAAAAAAAAAAAAAAAAAAGGAAATGTATTTAGCTGTGGCTTACACTCAGTTCCCACAGTTCTCTCTCTGGGTGTAAATGACTCTTTTCATCACAAGATCATTGAAACTACCCTGAATCATCTCATTGTTGAAAAGAGCCATGTACAGCAAACTTTCTATACATGTATTTTCTCTTGCTTTATATTTTGTTGGTTTAAGATACTACTCATTATATACTGCTCTCCTCCATTAACTTTGTAGTCAAAACCAGCATTTCTCTTTGCTACTAGTTATCTCTTTCCATTCATCGGAGAAATAAAGTTTTTTTTCTTGTGAATAGGTTGAGTTGTTGTTTATTATAATTATTCACAGCACCTTTTTCAAGACTTTCTTTCATTTTGAAAATGAGCTTATTCTTTTTTTTTAATCAGAAAATGATTTAACTATATTCAGACAATAGATGCAGGAATGACTTCCATATCCATAATCAGTCATTTCCTATCTGCTAAAATATAGTAAATTTTACTTTCAGTTTTCAAACCGAGCTAAATTTTTACCATCTTCCCTTATGATCACCAACACTTTGAAGCCACCAAATATTAAAGTATAAACAATTCTTGTTTTATATAAGCAGATAGTTCTGCAGAACAATATGTAAAACAAACTTTACATAATTCTCATTTGTACAAGTAGGTGGGGAAGGGAGGCAGGAAAGGGCTCTAAGAAGTTCCCCTCTTACCTTACCTATGGAAGGAAGGGAGCAGGGATAGAGAGATGAGAGCAAGAGGGGAAAAACATAGTCTGGGGGCCAGCCACTTGGGCCCTGGCCAGAACTCAGAGGAAGAACAAGTCAGGGGCAGACTCCCAGGCAGGTGAGTGGAAGAGACAAAGCTCTTCCTCTTTGAGTGGAGGTGTTAAACTAAGCCTTTCAAATAGTGGAAGATGTCTCTATACCCATCTTCAGCTTTCACTTGGAGGGATTTTTATTTCCCTTGGGGGATTAAGGGAGATCACAAAGCACAAAGTTTGAGGGGCAGGGGAGAGAAAGCACAGTACTGCATAGTAAAGTTAACATATTTTTTTTTGAAATGCCAATTTCATTCTGAATTCTTTAATTCCTATAATGCCACTTTATATAATAAAGTAGTAACTATCACTATATATTGACTTGCTTTGAAGGATATAATAGAATTTCTACAATACATGTTGGCCCATAGGCTGCAATATCTTCATAGAAATCTTTTTTTTTCTTGTGTTTTTGAATACCATAAGAAGAAATGAGTAAATTTCCTATGAGATAGTATTTCTTGTAGCCTTTGAGTATATTATCAAACCAACTCCACAAAATTTTCTCCTTGTTTCCCCAAGGAGTGCCAGTGAGCAATCTTTCCGATAACTTCCTTGTGTCTTCTAGTTTCCTGTATTACAATAATATCAATACTGATGTAGGTCAAGGCTCCTAACATAGGATACTTTATTGTTTTGGGGTAATGAGCTCATGTTCAGAGTACAGTGAACTTAATGTTTGCAAATGGTCTAAAAACTTAGCACCTCTGCCTTTTTTTTTCAGACATCTTACCTTTATCCATGTCAAAGCACAAAGGAGCCACATAGGACTGAGGGCTGTTTTTATTTTTCTTGTTTTATGCATGGCCTTGGTCAAAGAATTCATTAAGTAGTGGCCAATCTACTGATGATTAACTTTCCTATTTTTAGCTAGTTGTTCTTTGGCTTACAACATTAGTCTGTTGCTAGGGCTACATTCAAAGCATTTTCTATTATCATAAAACCTGCCAAAGATTATATTCTGCTCTCATAGTCACCAAGAAACTCAGGTCAACTCTGTGTCAGAATAGGACATCAGAACAACACTTTATAGAATGCATTGATTAAATAAAATAGTAATTTATAAACCAATATAGATGAGGCAGATATAAAATTTCTCTCCACAAAACACAATCTACTTACAGTTCTACTGTAGAACTGGAACTTGGATGCTCTATTTTACTCAGTGAAGAGTCAAGGAACTGAATTTCAAATACTGTCTCTGGTACTTGCTAGCTTAGCAAGTCACCAACTCCCTAGGCTGAGAAGTTAAAAAAAATGAGGAGAAAACTCTCCACTCATTAAAAGACATTTAGAACTAGAAAGGATCACAGAAATTATTGAGTTCAATTTGCCATTCTACAAATGAGGAAATGGAAGATTTAGAGGTGCTTCTCTTGATAGATTTTATGACTGGCCAAGGGTGATACATCTAATAAGAGTTGGACATAGCATTTATCTGTACTCCAAGGCCACTGTTTTATCTGTTAAACTGTACTGCCTCACAAAATCGTTGCTATAGAGAAGGTGGTCTTAAAAATGTCATTTCTTATTTTGATTATATCAAGTTAAAAACAAAACTAATGCAGACAATATTAGAAGGGAAGCAATAAACTGGGAAAATATTTTTACAATTAAAGGTTCTGATAAAGGCCTCATTTCCTAAATATATATAGAATTGACTCTAATCTATAAGAATTCAAGCTAATCCCCAATTGATAAATGGTCAAAGGATATGAACAGACAATTTTCAGATGAAGGTAAAAAGGTGCTCCAAATCACTATTGATCAGAGAAATGCAAATTAAAACTCTGAGATACCACTACACACCAGTCAGATTGGCTGACAGGAAAAAATAATGACGAATGATTGATGGGATGCAGGAAAACTGGGACACTGATACATTATTGGTGGAACTGTGAATGGATCTAACCATTCTGGAGAGCCAATATGTAGCGTGCTGTTGTCTCCAGAAGCTGCCGATCACTCTCTAGGAGGAGATCTTCTGTGTCAACTCAAATCTCGGACAGATTCTTCTTCCTGTAGAGAGCCAACTTCCCTTCCTGCAGAGAGCAGGCTGAAGTCTGGTCCAGAAATACTCAAAAAGTTATCAAACTGTGCATACCCTTTGACCCAGCAGTGTTACTACTGGGCTTATATCTCAAATTGATTCTAAAGGAGGGAAAGGGACCTGTATGTGCAAAAATGTTTGTGGCCAGAAACTGGAAACTAAGTGGATGCCCATCAATTGGAGAATGGCTGAATAAATTGTGGTATATGAATATTATAGAATATTACTGTTCTGTAAGAAATGACCAGCAGGATGACTACAGAAAGGCCTGGAGAGACTTACATAGACTGATGCTGAGTGAAATGAGCAGAACCAGGAGATCATTATACACTTCAACAACAATACTATATGATGATCAATTCTGATCGAAGTGGATATCTTCGGCAATGAGAGGATCCAAATCAGTTCCAATTGATCAGTGATGAACAAAACCAGCTACACCCAGCGAAAGAACACTGGGAAATGAATGTGAACTATTTGCATTTTTGTTTTTCTTCCCAGGTTATTTTTACCTTTCTAAATCCAATTTTTCTTGTGCAACAAGAGAACTGTATAAATATGTACACATATATTGTATTTAAGATATATTTTAACATATCTAACAGTATGAGACTGCCTGCCATCTAGGGGAGAGGGTGTAGGGAAGGAAGGAAAAAGTTGGAACAGAAGTGATTGCAAGGGACAATGTTGTAAAAATTACCCATGCATATGTTCTGTCAATAAAAAGCTATTAAAAAAAAAAAAAAAGTCATTTCTTGTTGTAACCTAGTGACGTTGGCAGGGCCAAACACAATGGCTAGAACCAAAGGTTCCAAAGCTTTTCATTCATCTTCTTGATTTATATTCCTCAATGGTATTGTCTTACAAGTTACCTAGTTCATTTATTCAGTCCTGTCCAACTCTTTGTGATCCCATATGGGGTTTTCTTGGCAAAGATACTGGAGCAGTTTACTGTTTGTCTTTCTCCAGTGGATTAAGGAAAACAAAAGTTAAATGACTTGCCAGGGTCACACAGCTAGTTAAGGAAACTAATTACATGACAACCAGCTCAGGATCTTAAAACTAGAAGGTATCTGAGCTGTATTTGAATTCAGGTCTTCTTGATTACGAGACCAGAACTCTATCTACTTACTAAGTTACTCAGCTTCCTCTTACTTAGTTCTTACTCTTTCAAAAAACAAACAAACAAACAAACAAAACCCCACTCTGGTTGACATTTATAGGGATTTGAAGAAAAGTCTTATAACTTCAAGCTATTGGCTCACTAATCCTTGATTTAAGCAAATCTTACCTACAGTGGACTTCAGTTTTATCTTCGGAAAAATAAGGCAAGTAATCATCAACCTCTTGTCCCACAAAGGTTTTGTTAGAATAAAATCAGATAATAGATAGGAATGAAACTAATACTGTTATCAAGTTCAAGGGTTTAGTATTTTCATATCTCTGTATTCTGGTTCTAGCACATAACTTTTAATAAGGCATTAATAAAGTTGGCCGGGGCAGCTAGGTGACGAAGTGGATAGAGCACCAGTCTTGAATTCAGGAGGACCGAGTTCAAATCTAATCTCAGACACTTGACACTTCCTAGCTGTGTGACTCTGGGCAAGTCACTTAACCCCAGCCTCAGAAAAAAAACAACAAAAAAAAAACCAAAGTTGGCCTATTATAGGATAAAGAGCACTAGATTTGGAGTTAAGACCTAGATTCAAGTGATAACTTCACCACTTACTGAGATCAGTCACTTTCTCTCTTTGAGCCTCAATCTCCTCATCTGTAAAAGAAAGCATTTTTATTTTTTTAGGATCATCCCTAAAGGAAATGTTGAGCAGGGTGCTCTCAGAAAAACTGGAAAATCCTCTATGAACTCAAGCAAAGTGAAATGTATTATGTACAAAGTAATAGCAATGTACCAGGATGATCAGCTGTGAATGACTATTCTCAGCCATACAA
Organism: Sminthopsis crassicaudata; assembly: GCF_048593235.1. Classification (NCBI taxonomy): domain Eukaryota; kingdom Metazoa; phylum Chordata; class Mammalia; order Dasyuromorphia; family Dasyuridae; genus Sminthopsis; species Sminthopsis crassicaudata. Next base: position 107,765,972 of record NC_133620.1, read on the forward strand.
TGATCCAAGACTACTCTGAAGGAATTATGATGAAAATTGCTATCCGTACCCAGAGGAAGAACTGATTGTGTCTGAATACAGATTGAAGCATACTTTTTTTTTTTTTTTTTTTTTTTTTTTTTTTTTTTGTCATTTTTCTTAGTTTTTTTGGGGGGAGGGGAAGATCTTTTTTTTTTTTTTTCACAGCATGATTTTTATGGAAATGTTTTGCATAGCTTCACATGTGCCTTCTTAAAAGAGGATGAGGGTGAGGAGGAAGGGAGAAAATCTGGAACTCAAAAGTTTTAAAAACAAATGTAAAAATAAGATCATCCCTAAAGGACTCTTTTAGTTCTGAAACACTTTAAATTTTAAATTGGGTAAACTTCTTCATCTAGAGAGAGAACTATGGAGGCTGAATGCAGATCGAAGCATACTATTTTCACCTTTTTTTTTTCCCTCTGTTTTTTTTTCTCATGGTTTTTCCTTTTTGTTCTGATTTTTCTCAACATGATTCACATGGAAATATGTAAAAAATGAATGTACATGTATAACAAAATTAAATTGGGGCATCTAGGTGATGCAGGATCAAAGTTCAAATATGGCCTTACACATTTACTAGCTGTGTAACCTTGGAAAAGTAACCTCTTCCTCATCCATAAAATAAGCTAGAAAAGGAAATGGCAAACCATCCTGGTTTCTTTGCCGATAAAACTCCCAAAAAAGGATCATAAAGAGTTAGATATGATTAACTGACCAAAATAAAAAAAAAAATCTGAATCAGAAATATTAGTATTAGGGTCAACCCTGGGCATGTAGAAAAGCTAACAAAGTTTGTTTTGGGTATATTACCATCTCCCTTTTAAAATTCTTCCTTTCTCATGTTGCTTTCCCCAAATCTACCTCTAGCCAGACGGGGATCCATGAGCTAAAAAAAAAAAAATTAAAAAAAAAATAAATTTGATAGATATATTTAAATATAATTGGTTTCTTTTGAAATTCTGTATATTTTATTTTATGGATCTAAAAACTTTCTTTTGAGAAGGGTGGGTTTCATTAGATTTCTAGAAGGATTTATGATACTGAAATGGAGCTAGAAACTCTACTCCAAAGGTTTCTATTTCTTTCCTACAAAGTCTTGTTCATCTAGCTAGCTGTCTTGGTTCCTTTAGTCCAGGGGTTCTCAAACCCCTCAAACTACTGCCTGCCAGCCAGATAAGGTCTGTGGGCCAGATGGGGGCCCGCTGAGGATGTTTACTCGGTCTGTGAAGTTATGGCAAATGGGCTGAGGGGCGGAGACAGAGTATGAGCTTTTGTTTTTACTATAGTCTGGCCCTCCAACAGTCTGACAGGGAACTGGCCCCCTATTTAAAAAGTTTGAGGACCACTGCTTTAGTCATTCATTCAACAAATCTTTAGGGAGTACCTGCTATATTGCCCAACATAGTACAGGCATACATGTGCATGCAGGAATATAATTGGAGGAATCTCTATCTCCTGAAGAGCTATGATCAAAGGCAGTCATACAAGATAAAATATAAATGTGCCAAAAGTGGGGTAGGAGACAGGAGGATATGAGTTTGAATTCAGCCTCATATTCTTACTAGCTATGTGATCCTGGACAAGTTGTCACCTAACTAATTACCTCAACTGAAAAATGGAGTTAATAATAGTGTCTACTTGATAAGGTTGAGACTATACAGTTATCCTTTCCACATTGAGATATTCTCCATTGCAGTTGGTTTCCATATATAGCCAGGAAGCATAGAAAACTAAATGGTAATTTTGAGGGAGTTTTGCAGAAGCTGTGAACAACACAAAAAGAGTTAGAAAGTAAGAAATTCACATAATATACATATTGTATTGTATATTATCAACATATTTTATCTTTTATACCACAATAGAGACTTGTTAGAAAAGAGGGCTAAAAAAATTTTTTTTTTTTTTTGCAGATTTTCCAGATCACAGGTGTTGTGCCCCTAATTCCTGTGATATATATTTGTAAAAAGTGTTTAGCACAGTGTCTGGTACATCAGAGGCACCAGATTCTCTTCCCAAGCATCAACAGCATCTTGCAGTCTCTAGCAGGTTGTATTCAAGTGCATCTGATATGTTGACAATAAGAGAGAGGACCAGAACTACTTACATGGTGGTAAACTTTCCTCTATCCTACTCTGGGACCAGAAGATTCTTATCAAGGATGTAACTGTCACAAAGCAAGTCATTATCATTCAAACCTTTGGCACTTTCTGCCCAAAGCTTCAGGCAGCTTGTTGCATGGACCAGGATTCAAACCTATGGAACATACACAACACTGGAGAACGGGGACATGGGCTCATAGCCACAAAACTCAGCCACGAAGAGCTCTCACCTGCCTTTTTCTTCCCAACAATGTTAAAGACCAGCCTAAAATATCAGCCCAAAAGTTATGGCTGCCCCTGGCTTATTGTCTTATCAATAGCCTGCCACAGAATAGAAGAAAGCTTAATGCAGTCCTCAGAGCCCTGGCCTTGAAAGTATCATGTCCTCCTCCCTCCTCCCCATCCCTCAGTTTTCCACTTGCTGAATAATTCAGTTACACTAATTTCCTGTGATAATATGTGGAGATTCAGCAAAAACCATCTAATGTTGAAAGGAAAATTTTTCATGTGGGTTTTCATCCTGATTAATGAGGTAAAACTCTAGACAAAGAGAATTTTATTATAAATACTTTCAGATAGCCACAACACTGAAAATTAGCAATGGGCCCAAAGTAGGGACAGTTTTTATAGGTAACTTATTTATTTATTTGTTTGTTTGTTTTTGCTGAGGTAATTGGGGTTAAGTGACTTGCCCAGGGTCACACAGATAGGAAAGTGTTAAGTGTCTGAGGCTAGATTTGAACTCCTGACTTCAGGCCTAGCTGCCCCTATAGATAACTTTTATAGGTAAAGTTAAGACAATTCAGAAAGGTCCAACTCAGCAAAAGAGATGGGACACTTGAATCTCACTTTCTAAGACAGCAAGAATGAGATAATTAACAGGGATTCCGACAAAGAACAAATGATATAAAAACTGCAGACTCAGTGTCTCCTTCCTCATCAGAACCACTCCCAATACTGATTGATAAGCAAGACTGGGGACAATTGGGATGTTTCATCAACATCACTTTCAACAATAAGATGTGACTTGTTCTAGACCCTGGAAGATGAAAATAACTTGGAGTATTGAAGAGGAATTGAAATATCATCCAATGAGAAGAAATATAAAAGTATAGGTCCAAAATGGGCATGGAATAAAAACGCTTTTGTTGTCAACATGTTTTTTATTTTTAAAAAAGTTTTTCAAATTAATTTTATAATTAAATTTTTTTTTGTCAATATATATGCATGGGTAATTTTTTTTTTTTTACAACATTATCCCTTATATTCACTTTTCCAAATTTTCCCCTCCCTCCCTCTATTCCTTCCCCTAGATGACAGGCAATTCCATATATTCAACATGTTTTTTAAAAGGACCCTTTCCCTTTCCTTCCCCTTTCAAATAAAAAGCCTTTCAGAATCAAAGAAATTCATTCCTAATGATAGATTTTCATTCATTATGACAGTGTGAAGACACTGGGAAGATGTTTCCAGAGCCCCTTACAGTTACATTATAAGAATCATCGCCTACTCAGCTGATCCTAATTATAACCATTTGTTAGTGAGATATAAATGTGGCTACAGAGCAGATGTCCAGTGATACTGTATCACCTTTGAAACTGATGTCAGTGCTGTGTGAAATTGACCTTACCACAGACAATAATAGTGGCTGTGGCCCTGGGAGCTCTCCAGCTGAAAGGACTGGAAGAAGTCTAGAAGGCAGGCTGGCTACGTGGTTCAGGTTTGTAGCATAGCTCATGCAGATAACTGAGTAGGAGACATGGTAGCAAAGCTCCTAGGATGGAGCAGGATAGTAAATTAAAAAATACCATGGATCAAATCCCTTCTCTGCTAATTAAGTAGTAAATTATACAACTGTAATGTTCTGGTTGGTTTTCTGGAGGTCTTTGGAGCAGCCTTCATTTCAGCAGAATAATCACTAGGAGAATAGCCAGGGGCGAAAGTCCAAATTCTTTATTGTCTCCTTGCCTGGGGCTGGGCTAGCTTTCTGGAGCTCCTACGGAATGGGTCTTGGTTTCTGTGGAGGAAGCAGGAGGACCACCACGACGGTCTCTATCTCAGTCTGAGGGCTTGTGCTCCAGCCTCCAGCCACCATAAAGGTGGGAGATAGAATGAATGTCTCTCCTTAGCTCTCAAGGAGAAGTTCCAGTCCTCTGTCTTCCCTGAGATTCCCTCTGGCTGAGTTTGTGCCAGTTTATATGCTCTATTACAATTAAATCCATTCATCATACTAAGTACAAGCCAATCATTATATCACTGGGGAACCATTATTTGTTGTAAGATTAAATCAATCATACTGAACCAGAGAACTATTAATCATCATGCTAAACTAGATTACCATTGTCTTATCAATCTTGTTTAAGTCAATCATACTGAGTTTCAGCCCTCTGCATACTAGAGCTCGGCCAGATTTGATCTCATGAAAGTGAGTCTTCTGGTTCCAAGCCCAGTGCTTTATCCACTGCACCACCTAGCTGCCCTTAAGAGAGCATGTAGTAGTGGAGTAAATTTTCAAGTTTTTAAAAAATGCATTTAAATCCCAACTAGCAAACTTACTCCTCCAACAAATAAAAGAACCAATCCCATGAAACAATAATTAGTTTTGCTTTGATATTTTTTCAGCAAACACATGTGTTTCAGCTACACTTAAATCATGTGTCAATAATCTTTTCTTTAACAACAAATGGCAAAATACCTGATCTGTGGAAGATCTGCTATTGTCTTCCCCACCTCCATCTTCTTTCTTCTGTTTTCTAATATACTCTAGGGTTCATGCTGTGCTAATCAAATTACTAACTCACATAGGAAGACAAACTTGATTGTGACAATTATTTACCTTCTTGGTCATCAACCAAGGTTCTGTCTGGAGTATGTAAGAAAGAAGACCCCAGAGACATGTGAACCCCAAGCTGGGCAACTTCTGGTGGAAATACATCTGATTGTAAAAGAAAAATGTGGTATAAATAGTTTTCACATGGAGTGAGGAAATGAGAAAGTTCTTTCATGGATTTTTGAGTTGGCCACCCACAATAGGACTTAATTTATAGTGCACGTGTGTTTTTAGGTTCCTATGTATGGAAGGTGGGAGTGGTAGTGGTGGAAATGGTTTCCACCTCCTTGAAATTCTTCATCTGGACAGGAAATGGGTTTAGCCAGTAATAGGAACAAAAGGAAAGAATCCCACCCAGTTAGCTCCTCTTTGCCCGTGGGAAGACACCTAGTTACTTTATGAGTATCATGCCCTGCCCATTAACTGAGGCAGAATATCCCTAGTTACCCCACCTCTCCTAGCACAGTGACCTAGAATCTGGAGGTTGGAAAGAGGGATGGATGAAGGTGGGGCTGAGAGTTGACATCAGAGGTAGGGTGGGGAAAGGCTTGGGGCTTAGAAAGGCTGGGTGGAGTAAGGTGACTCAGGGGAGGGGTGGGAGGCCTGTCTGGGGTTGGCCTTGGCAGGCAGGAACAGATCCAGAGAAAAGTAGTGAGCTACACCTTTCTGGGCCTGGCACCTGAGTCAGCCATTGGAGAATCTGCTGAGCAGGAAAGAGGCAATCTCCTCCTTCTCCAATTGGGATTCAGGGAATGGTCTGGAGGAAAAGGGCTGTCCATGGACCAAAACACTAAAAAGCCTGTCCCCAACCTCTGTGAAACCAGGTCTTTTCCAGAATTCTTCGTGCCAAAAATGGATTGATTTCCCAAACTGGTTTTTGGTACAAGGGAAAGATGACTATGTGTTTCTAGGAACAGATCTGTGTGGAGTTACAAGTTACCAGTCTTTGCTGCTTCCAGCTTCTGCTCTCCTCCATTCTCTATTCCCCATTCTCACTGTCTCTCCCTCAGGCTCCCCCCCCCTAACCTTTATCTTCCTTTCTAAGTTTTCAGTACCTTTTGCTGGGGACTGCTAATCAGCTCATTCATGTAAAAGGTCCCAGGAGGATTTGCATTCTGAAAGAGGCTCAGAAAGAGAGGGTGGGGGCTGGAGGGTAGAAAATCCTGCTAATGAGATTTCAGGCATCAGCAGGGAGAGGTTTTGGATCAAAATGTCTCCCCTTCCCTATATTCACATGGGCACTACCCTAATCCAGGCTTTTATTTCCTCGCTGGTCTGAGACTCCTGCGATAACCTTTTTGGGGTGTCCCTCCTTCGAGTCTCTTTCCACTCCAATTCATCCTCCACACAGCTGCCAAAATGATTTTCCTAATGTACGAATTGACCAATCATTCTCCTACTCAGTCTCATTGGTTCCTGTCGTTCAGTGGGTTTTTTAGTCATGGTTACTCTTTGTGACCCCATTTGGGGTTTTCTTGGCAAAGATATTGAATAAGCTTGCCAGTTCTTTCTCTAATTCATTTTACAGATGAGCAACTGAGGCAAAGTTAAATAACTTGCCCAAGGTTACAACAGCTAGTGTTTGAGATCAGATCTGACTTCATAAAGATGAGTCTTCTGGATTCTAAGCTCAATGCTCCCTCCACTCTGCCACCTAGCTGTGATTCCCTATTATGTTCAAGATCAAATACAAAACTCCTCAATTTGCCTTTTACTACAGCCTGACTACAATCTACCTTTACAATATGATTATGCATTAGTGCCCTTCACACTGGTCTAGCCAAAAGGACTTCTTGATGTTCTTCACATAGGATGCCTCATTTCCTTATCTCCATACTTTTGTTCAAGCTATCCAGCACATTGGAAAGCATTTTCCTCACCTCTACCTAGTGTCCTTCAAAACTCTGCTCAAAAACTACCTTCTGCATGAAGTCTTTCTGTATCCTCCCAGTTTCTAATGTCTTTCCATTGCCTCCCTCTCCCTGCTTCTTGTCCACACTGCTTAGGTCTATATTTATCTGTGGGGCACAGTGGATAGATCAGTAGGATCTGAGTTCAAATTTGACCTTAGATACTTAAATACTTAATAGCTGTGTGATCTTGGGCAATTCACTAAACCCTATTTTCTCATCTGTAAAATGAGCTAGAGAAGGAAACAGCAAACCACTTCATTATCTTTGTCAAGAAAGCCCCCCAAATGGAGTCATAAAGAATCGGACATAATTGATCAACCAATAACCACACCACCATGTTTCTCTATGTATATGTTGGTATCTTCACATAGAATGTAAGGGACAAATTTGAAAGGGACAATTTTATTTTTGTCTTTACAACCCCAGCTTCTAGAAGGAAATTCTTAATAAGATACACTAAATAGGGATGAGGAGATGGTGAGGAAATCTTTCTAAGTCCCTCACATCTGGACTGCAAATCTGGATACTAGGGATTTGTTATCATGATGTCAATGACTAGAGAACTACACTCTCTGAGTATCAGTTTCCTCCTCTGTAAAATAGGTGGTAGGCTGGAGGGTTGAACTACATAAACTCTGAAGTTCTTCTAATGCAGATATTTTATTTATTTTATTTTATTTATTTTTTTTGCTGAGGCAATTGGAGTTAAATGACTTGCCCAGGGTCACACAGCTAGGAAGTGTTAAGTATCTGAGGCCAAATTTGATCTCAGGTCCTCCTGACTTCAGGGCTGGTGCTCTATCTACTGGCCATCTAGCTGCCCCTTAATCCTGATATTTTAGAATTTCATAGAAGCTGAGTAAAAAGAGAGTTAACCACTTCTAAGACAGCTGAAAGGTTATAGTATAAAGTCCAATGTAAAGTTGGAAAGTACCTCTGAGATCATCTCTTCTAGTCCCCTTATTTTACAGATAAGTAAACTGAAGCACACAAAGTTTAAAAGATATAGGATATGTAGACAGTAAATAAGATAGTCAAAATTCAATTAAAAGTCCTCTGTCTCTCATTGAAGTGGTCTGGAATGAGTTCCTATATCAGTATAGCCCAAGAAAAGCTATTATTCTGAGCAAGCCAACATTGCCCCATAGATAATCAAATCTAGCTTGTTGTATTTTTCAGATTTCTAACTTTTGCTACTATGACCTGAATCATAGGGTTCTGTGAAAAGATCATTATATTTACTCCATGTTTCCGCTTACACCATTAGGAAAACGGACACTCAAGAATGCAAAGTAAAGGAATTAGGGAGATCTATAAGAATAGACAGATTGGAGGGTATTGGGGCCTCTTAGATTACTTCCTACACAATCTTTTCTCCACCCAGGAGCCCAGGTGCTCAGGGTCCCCTGTGAGCCAGCACAGAGGGAGGATCCTTGGCTCTAGTCCTGTGTTTATGTAGCAGCAGAAAGGATGAGGATTTCTGCTTTGGCCCTGGGGCAGAAACACTTGGGCAAGGCCAGCTGGAATGTAAACACTGGAATGCCAGGGTCCTGAGCTGGCACCGGCCTCAGGACCAGGTAGGTACAGGGTGACCTTCCTGCTTATTCTTCCTTCCCTAAAAATGGGGTAGGGAGATATCCAGCCCCTCTCCCTCTTATTTCTAGTATTTTTCCTGTTTTTTCATTCCACTCTTGATTCCAATTGGATCCTACTTTATAGTTTCCATAGATGGGAGTGACCTTCAGCAGGGGTGTGCAGGTGAGCAGCTGAGATTGTAGAGTTTGAGGTGTGTGTGTGTATGTGTTTCTAGGTAGAAGGCACCTATCCAAAAGGTCTTTTGCATTCCACTTTCTCTCAACCAAACCCATTTTCTAATAAGTAACTTGGTAACAATCACACACACTAAATATATGATGTTTTGATCTTCAAATAGAATCATACCAGAGATTGGAATAGGAAAGTGCCTCTAATAGTCATCTAACTGGTGTGAAATAGGATTCAGTGAAACACATTCTTATCAAGGATCTACATTATAAAAAGCCTGTAATTATAGACAACTTTACAATTTACAGAGTACTTTCTTCATAACAATTCTGTGAGCTAGGCAATAGAGATACTACTATCTCCATTTTTAAAAAAAGAAAAGTGAAGTCCACCATTGCCCTCTGATTGGTCCATGCTTGGATCTAGTGCAACCCATAATGCTCATGTTTATATTGTATGATAAAGAAAAGGGCAGTAGATCTGAAGTTAGAAGAGACCTTGTTCTAATTCTATCTTTGCTGTTTAGTATCTATGCAGTCATAGACAAATCATTTTATTTAAAAAAAAAAAACTAAAGCTTTTTATTTTCAAAACATATGCATGGATAATTTTTCAACATTAATTCTTGCAAAACCTTGTGTTCCAATTTTCTCCTCTCTTCCCTCACCCCTTCTCATAGATGGCAAGTAGTCCAATATATGTTAAACATGGTAGGAATATATGTTAAATCCAATATATGCATACATATTTATATAATTATCTTACTGCACAAGAAAAATCAAATCAAACAGGAAAAAATGAGAAAGAAAATAAAATGCAACCAAACAACAACAAAAAGAGTGAAAATGCCATGTTGTGATCCACTCTCAGTTTCCACAGTCATCTCTCTGGATGTCTGTTTGTCTTCATCACTAGATTATCTCATTGTTGAAGAGGCCACATCCATCAGAATTGGTAATCTTCTTGTTGCCATGTACAATGATCTCCTGGTTCTGCTCATTTCACTCAGCATCAGTTCAGTAAGACTCTCCAGGCCTCTCTAAAATCATCCTGCTGATCGTTTCTTACGGAACAATAATATTCCATGGCATTCATATACCATAACTTATTCAGCCATTCCCCAATTGATGAGCATCCACTCAGCTTCCAGTTTCTTGTATAGGCAAATCATTTTACCTTGTTGACCTCAATTTCCTCATCTGTATAGTGAGTATAATCCCTATAGCAACCGTCTAACAGTATTTTGGAGAGGAAGAAATGAAATTAAATATATAGGGTACTTTGCAAAATTCTAAGCAATATGGGCATTTCAGTTATTATTCCACTTTCCTTCTGGACAGAAATGTACAAAAGGATCATGCTATCTCTAAAGTCCTCAGGATTATATATACAGCTGGGGAATACCCCCTTACCCCCCTACCCACCCTCTCCCCCTTCATTTACACAGGTGTGGTTTTTGACTCAGAGTTACAGGAGGAAATGACTGGTTTCTCCTTGGAAAAAGAGGTCCATTTGTGTTTGTGGCAAAACAGATTGAAAGGTGATGTGCCAATGAAAACACATTTCTCCTGGGCCACCTCCAACCAACAACCTGGTTCCCACTGGAGTGGTTTTGATCCTATTCCAAAATGCACCTCTGCCCACCAGGCTGTCAGCTCCCTGGCCTGAGTTCTTGCCTGGATCCCTACATGAGTTTTTTCAATCAATCCCAGAGGCTAGAAAAATAACACTAAGCCTAAATGGTATCTTCCCCTTCTGGCAAGACCTCTTGAAATCTGGTGGCACTTCATTTCAATTAAATCAACAAATATTTCATTATCTATTGCTCGGCACAGAGCTTAGTTCTCTAGGAGATTAAAAAATAAAAAGTGTAATGCTCTCAAACTCAATTGTCAGTTTAATAATAATAATAATAGGTAGCATCTATATGGCAATTACATTGTGCCAGGTCCTGTGTTAAGTGCTTTACGATTATTATCTCATTTGATTTTCAAAACAACTTTGGGAGGTAGGTATTATTATTCTGCCCAATTTTTACAGTTGAGGAAACTGAAGGAAACAAGTTAAGGAGACTTGCCCAGGTTCATCCAACTAAGAAGTGTCTAACATTGCATTTGAATCCAGGCCTTCCAAGCCCAGTGCTATACTCAATTGCCTTTGAAGGCAGGGACACAAGACACAAGACCAACTAGTAGTAAGTAACAATATAAGACTATATTTGAATTTTCAAGATCAGATGCAAAAACACAGACCCAGGGATCCTTTGACAAAGCTTCAGTTTCCTGTAGCTTTTGGACTATGATCAGGCCTGATCCAATGAGAATGATTTGTCCTAAAGTTATGTTACCTTCCTCCTGGATTAATACGCTCACTAGGAATTTTAACCCTGACATCCTTAAATCCATATTTCTGTTTCACAATTCAACACTCATTCCAAACCACTGCCACTATCTAATGCTTCTCACCTAATGTCCACCTCTCTAAGGCCCTTCTCTACATGGGGTTTGCAAGAAAGCTGTTGTTATTGAGACACTGCAGAGATTTTAGAGGCTATAAAAGTAACCTTAGTTTGGATAAACTTTCTCTCCATGACCTCTCCTCCTATCTGCCACCAGAATGACCATTTCTTTCTTTCTTTTTTTTTTTTTTAAGACCCTTTCAATGGTTCTGGCTCTATCCAGTTCCTTGGGCTTTAAAAAGAAATCTGAGTTAATTTCAACCATTTGGAAATGACCAGTACTGGCTAGTTGGAGCCCACATAGTCCCATTTGTTGATCATCTATTTTCTTGCCTACTTCATTGTTCTCATCCTTAAAGGAATGGCACCTGACATAGAATATAGTTGCATTCCAAGATTAATACAATTTCTCTATCAAATAGTGTTATAGGAGTTCAGAGATGGAGGGAAATAATAAGGGCTGGAATGATGGGAGAAGAAATGATGAGGAAATAAAGACTTGTGCTACAACTTGAATGCAAGATAAATGGAAAAGCTAGGCTGTTAAATAGAATGGGAAGAAAAGTATGAGCAAAAGAATAATATGTGGGAATAGAAAACACGAGGAAAGTGATTGGAATGGAAGTTTTCTATTAGGGAAATAGTGCAAGATAAGCTTGAATAGGTAAGGTTGGTCCTTTCTTTGGTCCTTTGCAATAATCTTTTATCTCATTTCTCATCGTTATAGGAAGAATGATGATAGAGGGTCAGTGAAGTGGAGTAAAAAAGATTAGAGGGAGATTGTGACAGTTAATACTTGTTTCAGATGATCTGCTCAGGGAAACATTCATATCACTACCATCTTTCTATCCCAGAAAAAAGGAAAGAAATTAAAAGGAAAAGAAAGCTTTTGTCTGAATTCCCTGCTCCTATCTGGTGGTGATTGCAGACCCAGAAACCAATTAAATCCATCTCATTCTCCTTTAGGGCTTAATCTTTTGAGGGTGAATTGACCATATTTTTTCCAAAACAAAGGCATCAGTTCATGTAAGTCTCTCCAGTCTCTCTGAAATCATCCTGCTGATCATCTTATAGTACAATACTTTATATTCATACACCATAACTTCACCAACTGATGAGCATCCACCCAATTTCCAGTTTCTTGCCACTACAAAAAGGGCTGCTATAAACATTTTTGCACACGTGGGTCCTTTTCCCTCTTTTATGATATCTTTGGGATATAGGCCCAGTAGTAACACTGCTAGATCAAAGGGTATGCACAGTTTGATAGCCCTTTGGGCATAGTTCCAAATTGCTTTCCAGAATGGGTGGATCAGTTCACAATTCCATCAACAATGAATGTATCAGTGTCCCAGTTTCCTTACATTTCCTCCAACATTCATTTTTTCCTGTTATTTTAGCCAATCTGAATGTTGTGTAGTGATACCTCAGAATTGTCTTAAATTGCATTTCTCTGATTAAAAATGATTTAGAGCATCTTTTCATATGACTAGAAATGGTTTTAATTTCTTATTCTGAAAATTGCCTGTTCATATCCTTTGACCATTTATCAATTGAAGAATGGCTTGAATTCTTATATATTTGAAACAATTCTCCGTGTATTTTAGAAATGAAGTCTTTATCAGAATCTTTGAATGGAAATTTTTTCCCCCCAGTTTATTGCTTCCCTTCTAATCTAATTCCCTTCTGCATTGGTTTTTTTTGTACAAAAACTTTTTAACGTAATATAATAAAAATTAGCCATTTTGTATTCAATAATGTACTCAAGTTCTTCTTTTTCCTTCACAGATCTGAGAGGTAAATTATCATTTGTTCTAATTCACTCATAATATCACTCTTTATGTTTAAATCATTAACCCATTTCGATCTTATCTTGGACTAGGGTGTTAGGTATGGGTCAATGCTAAGTTTCTGCCATACTAATTTCTAATTTCCCCCCAAAATTTTGCCAAATTGTGAGTTCTTATCCCAAAAGCTGAGGTCTTTGGGTTTATCAAACACTAGTTTACTATAGTCATTAACTATTTTGTCCTGTGAACCTAACCTATTCCACTGATTGACTACTCTATTTCTTAGTCAGTAGCAAATGGTTTTGATGACTACTGCTTTATAATATAGTTTTAGATCTGGTACATCTAGGTCACCTTCATTTGCATTTTGTTTCATTAATTCCCTTGAAATTTTTGACCTTTTGTTCTTCCAGATGAATTTTGTTATTATTTGTTCTAGATCTGTGAAGTAATTTCTTGGGAGTTTGATTGGTGTGGTGTTGAATAAGTAGATTAATTTAGGTAGTTTTGTCATTTTTATTATATTAGCCCATGAACACTTGATATTTTTCCAAGAGATTAGATCTGACTTTATTTGTGTGGAAAAAGCTTTGTAACTGTGTTCATATAGTTCTTGACTTTACCCTGAAAGGTAGATTCCTAAATATTTTATATTATATACAGTTATTTTAAATGGAATTTCTCTATGTATCTCTTGATGCTGGACTTTGTTAGTAATATACAAACATGTTGATGATTTATGTGAATTTATTTTGTATCCTACAACGTTGATTATAGTTTATTCCCATTATATCTGATGCTTGCTGATGGCTTTAAATAGATGCTATTGATAATTTTAAGGAAAACTCCATTTTTTTTCCTGTACGCTCTAGTGTTAACTGGATTTTGTCAAATGTTTTTTCTGCATTTATTGAGATAATCATATGATTTTTGTTAATTTGGGAATTGATGTAGTCAATTATGCTAATGGTTTTCCAAATATTGAACCAGCCCTGCATTCCTAGTATAAATCCTACTTTGCCAGGGTGTATTATGCTGGAGATAACTTACTGTTATTTCTTTACTTATATTTTATTTAAGATTTTTGCATTAATATTCACTAGGGAAATTGGTCTATAACTTCCTTTCTTTGTTTTGATCCTACCTGGTTTAGGTATCAGCACCAGGTCTGTGATACAAACAGATTTTGGTAGGACTCCTTCTTTCCCTATTTTTCTAAAGAGTTTGCACAATATTGGAATTAATTGTCCTTTAAATGTTTGGTAGAATTCACATGTAAATCTATCTGGCTCTGGAGAGTTTTTATTAGGGAATTGATTAATAGCTTGTTCAATTCTTTTTCTAAAATGGGACTATTTAAGTAATTTGTTTCCTCCTCTAATTATTTGGGTAATCTATATTTTAAAAAATATTTGTAAAATTTCACTTAGATTATCATATTTGCTACATACAGTTGGGCAAGATATTAGTCATTTCTTATGGCCCTATAAAGTATCTTCCATGTATATGTTAAGATCACATGAAATTTACTGATAGACACAATCACAGAAATAACTTCTTCAGTGGTCCTCAGACTGTAAAAAACAAATAGAACATGAAACAAAGAGTATATCTAACACATACTTATTAGTTTCAAGGAAACCCTGCACAGAGTACAAATGAAAGGAATTCTTATAAATGGTGAGAATCACCAGATGCACCTAGTTTCATTGCATCAAACTCTGGGATGTTACAAGACTGCCTAAATGTGACCCATGGCTGCTTAGAAGAGATTAGTCAAGTAATCCAAGAGGGAAAAAATAAGTGGAGATATAAAGCTAATTGTTCAAATTGTGGCATGAAATTGGAACAGCAGCCCATTAAATTGGATCAACTGAGATAATGTATGCAAAATGTTTTGCAATATTAAGGTTCTATAAATATGTGTAATTATTATTGTTATTATTGCACATGAGCTCAGGACTCATTCTCCCAATCCACTCTCATACTAGTAAGTCAAGTTTCTCTCTATGTATATGTTCCATCTCTAATACCTTTTATCTGGAGATACATCTCCTCTCCTGAGGACTCTAGGAATAATCCTGAAGTGTTGGGTTTTCTAATTGCTCATGAGCTCCCATCTGGTATTGCCTTCTTTATCAATTGTCAACAAAAATACCATTACCGAATCGATAATAATTAGATTTTACAAAGGGATATTTACTGAAAAGGTATAAAGCTGACCAAAACAGCCTCCCCAAATTAGAAGTACATTTCCTCCCTTGACATCTCAGTCACCAGAGAGAAAGGATTCAAAACATTGCTATAAAACATTCCTCCCACCAAGTTCACTTCTGGTTGTAGTACAGTCAACTGATGAGTTGTCCTCTTGCTTGCAGGATGTAATTCAACTGCTGAGTCAATTTAATGCTCAGCAGAGACAAGCAGGTCTGACCTGGTCTGTCTGTCTTTGATATTCATCCACCTAAAATCAGGAAAGAAAACTCAATAGAGATAGAAGAAACCCAGGTGCCATTCATTCGTGGCCAAATAGTGGCTAGATGGAGATCAGGCAGCTAGTTTCAGGAGACCAGCTGCTGCTATTGTTGCTGCTACAGCTATCCCTTCCCTCTATCAAGAGAATAACATCAGTTCTTGCCTCAATCACTATCAAAAAGAAAGTTTATCTGTTTGAACCTCTTGTATGCACACACAATTCAGGCTTAGAAGACAAAAAGCTTTTTGTTACCATGTAGGAAGCTAAGAAAAACAGTTAAAGCATATCCATGCCAGCTCTGAAAAGTGGGGAAGGTCCTTCCATTGTATATGGAGGCTCAACAAGCCTCCATGTAGACTGGTACAAGGCAGAGCACTATCAAATTCTCTCCTCTTATTTTTATGTTGGATGGGCATGGCAAATGGACAAAACACTAGTCCCAAAGAGAATAATAGGAAGAGCAAAGTTAACTAGTTTGAATTTGGGAGTTATAAGTATTACAAGTAAAGCTGCACAGAATGTTTTTGTATGACCATGCCATTTAAGGGAATAAGGCTTGGACATTGGCTCCTTTCTCTGTGGAAAAGAGAGCACTAGTGCAATTGGTTGGTACTGAAGAAGTCCTTGGGACATAGAGACAAAGCATTTTTTAAGGAGGGCACCTCCTCAGAAAGTGATTATTTTTAAAAAGAGCTCATGAAAAGACTGTTAATTAAACTTAATTTGAGGAAAGGTTTTGCAATCTTTAAAGATGCTCTAATGAAGGAAGCTTGTCACTAAATTAAAAAAATTTTAACCATTATGTCTAGAATTTTCACAACTCCATAGAAATTGTGCAGAAATGTCTGCTTATCCACAGTACCTCTTACTACCTTGACTTTTCCTTGCAGTTGTTGGAAATTCAGAAACAATTAAGTTGTGCAATAGGAGGTTAAAAAAAAAAAAAAAAAAAAAGAAGGAAAGGAGAAGTGCCTTATGGGAGGGGATAAAGATAACTTTATGTGAGGTGTACAAAATGGGCAACACCTGAAGGCTCCTCTGTGGTTTCTACATTGGGAAATATCTGCTGCAATCCTTTCCACCCCGGGGGTGTTCTAGCAAAATTCTCTTCCTAAACCACACCTTCTTCTTGTTCTTGAAATATTCTTCTCGAATATCCCAACAGTTTAAGGAATTCTAAAAGCATCTCATTCTAAAGCAGAATAACTTACTATATTGGGGAGAAATTTTGGGGTACAAATCTTATATTGTAGGCTTTAAGTAATGGACTGAATAGATCCCAGCAAAAGGCCATGTCCCTGGATATTATCTTTTGGAGAACATTTGATAACTGCACATGTAAATTCAGTCACATTTGAATTCCTCTTCCCCCAATTAGACTGAGGATATTCTCAGTTCCACATAAGAACATTTGGAAAAGGAGATATGTCTTTTACATAGACACAGTCCCTATCTATTATCAGAGATAAAAGGAAATAGCTAATCTGAAACTAGGTAGAGAATCAGGTGTGTGTAAGTATGTTTTTTAAATACAATATTACGTTCCTCTCCTCTTAAAAAATATATATATATATATACCCAGAAGTTCACATTTACAGTGATTATATTTCTGATGAGTAGGGAAGGGATTAGGGATCATAGAGAAAATGAGAGGTGGTCATATTGGGTAGATTGCTAGTCTTAGAGTCAGGAATATGCAATTGTGATTTACTAGCTCTCTGACCACATGCAAGTCACTTCATTTCTCTGAACCTCAATTTCCTCATCTCAAAAATAGGGATGATAATATCTTAGCATTTACTTCCCAAGTTGGTTGTGAAACCCCAATTCGATAATGTATGTAAAATGCTTTATCAACCTTGAAGTACTATATATTGTTATTGTTAAGTTATTTTCAGTCATGTCTGACTTCATGACTCCATTTGAAGTTTTCTTGGTAAAGATAGTGGAGTAACATTTCCTTCTTCAGCTCATTTTACAAATGAGCAAGCTGAGGCATATGTGGTCGACTTGTCCAGGGTCACACAACTAATAAATGTTTAAGATTTCAGTCTGGCATTCTGTCCACTGCACTACTGGATCTATAATCTTTTGGGTGTGAATGTTCCTTTCTGAAAATTGTGATTCATGTACAACTTTCTGTGCAAATCTTATCTCATCTGATCACTACATTTGCCAGAAAGGTCCACTGAAGATTCTAGGAGCCTTTACATTTCAAGGATGCCACAGGAGTACGTAGGTTGAGTTCTGGTTATCCCTCACACTTTTGGGGAGGAGGAATGAGAAGGGAGGCAATTGGGATTAAGTGACTTGCTTAAGGTCACACAACTAGTAAGTATTAAGTGTCTGAGGCTTTGAGGATTTGAATTCAGATATTCCTGATTCCTGATCCACTGCACCACTTAACTGCCTCCAAAATTTTTTTCAATTTTACCCCAGATACTTACCAGTTGCATGACCTTGGGAAAAACACTTTATTTCTCTGTCCATTTCAGTTTTCTCATTTGTAAAATAGAGATAATAATAGCTATCTCTCAGAATTGTTCTGAGGATCAAATGAGATAATATATGTAAAATGCTTTGCAAATCTTAAAGCATTATAGAATATTATTTTTATTAAAGTTTTTAATATTCAAAATATATGTATAAATAGTTTTCAATGTGTAACCTTGCAAAACCTTTTGTTCCCAATTTTTTCTCCCTTCCTTCCCCATGCCCCTCTCTTAAACAGCAAGTAATCTGATATATGTTGAACATGTGCATCTTCTATGCATAAGAAATAATATTATTATTGTCATTATTTCCTACATCATGCTTTATAATAGAATGTTATAGTAGAAAGAGCTTTGGATTTCATCTGAGGGTTTACTGCCTTCATTTACTTGCTTCTAGTTTTTTTTCAGGGGAGGATATGGTACTGGGAGTATTGATAGAGGGGGATGGTCTTTAGAGCCAAGAACACCCTGTAATCTAGGGAAAGAGAAAGAGTCGTTTGGTTCAGGCAAAGTCCGATAGATAAATGTTAATGGACACTGAACTTGACGTCAATGAGGGAAGTACACCATGTTCAGAGGGAAGAGTATAAGCCTGTGTTAGTTGTTCAGGAGAATAGAATTGGGTTGTCTGCCTATGGTTCCTTCCCAATCATGGGTGCTGGAATGACCTTAGTTCTCTTGGTTTGGGTAGCTAGCCTTATAACAGTGGCTTTGCTTCTTTCTCCTCATCTAACGTACATGTTCAGTTCTTCCTTATTCTAAAATATAAATATTTGCCCTGCAATGCTATTAATCTTTAATCCTATTTTTATCCTTACCCCTTGCCAAATTTACAATAATAAAATAACAAAATCTAATATTTATGTAGCATTTTAAGATTTTCAAAGTCCTTTACAAATATTATCTCATTTTTGTCCTCACAACATTAGATCACATGAGACTGTGATCTCCTGGAGGGCAAGGACTGTCTTTTGCCTCTTTTTATATCCCCAGCACTTAGCACAATGCCAGGGATATAGTAGATAGATACCTAACAAATGTTTATTGACTGACAATAATAATCTTGGGATTATTATCACTATTTGGAGTTATTATCGCCATTTTATGGATAAGAAAAGTAGATACTAGTGAAGTGACTTGATCATGGCTAAAGAGTTAGTAAGTGTCAGAAACTGGATTTTAATCCAGATTTTCCTGATTCCAGACTCAACACTCTATTTCCTGGGCCACTTACATGCCTCTATTTCTATTTAAAAACAGCCTATAACTGCTGCTTCTATTTCTTTACTATCTAGTTGTTCCTTAATCTTTTGTAGCCTAGCTTTGAGTCCCTCCATCTTACAAGAACTCTCTGCACATCCTTTGATGACCTCTTAATCACCAAAGCTGTAAACTTTTTGTTGATCCTTATCTCTAGAGATATCAGTTTGTCAGTTAAAAATTTTGCACCCACATGTGCAAAAATGTTTGTAGCAGCCCTTTTTGTAGTGACAAGGAACTGGAAATTGACTGAATGCTTATCAATTTGGGAATGGCTGAATAAGTTATGTTATGAATATAATGGAATTTTATTGTTCTATAAGAAATGAGGATCAGGCAGATTTCAGAAAAGCCTGGAAAGACTTACATGACCTGATGCTCAGTGAAATGAGCAGAACCAGGAGAATATTGTACATAGTAATAGTAGGATTATCTGATGATCAACTTAGGTAGACATAGCTCTACTCAACAATACAATGATTCAAGACAATTCCAAGACTTGGGATAGAAAATGTCATCCACATGCAGAGAGAGAACTATGAAGACTGAATGTGGATGGAAGCATAGTATTTTTTACCTCTTTGTTTGTTTTGGGGAGGTTTTTTTTTTTTTTTTTTTTTTTTTTTTTTTTTTTACTTTTTCTTTCTCGTGATTTATCCCCTATCAATCTCTTTGTTCTTGTGCAACATAACATATGGAAATATGTTTAAAAGTAGATTGCTTATGATAAATGTGGAAATATGTTTTGAAAAATTGTACATGTTTAACCTATATTGGATTACTTGCTCTCTAGGAAAGGAGGTAAATGGGGGGAGGGAGAAAAATATGAAACATAAGGTTTTGCAAAGGTGAATGTTAAAAACTATCTTTGCATGTATTTTGAAAAATAAAAGGCTATTATTTAAAAAAAAGTAGATTGCTTATTGTCTTTGGAAGAGGGAAGTAAATAAGGGAGGGAGAAAAATTTTGGGACACAAATCTTACAAAAAGGAATGTTGAAAACTATCGTTACATGTATCTGGAAAAAATAAAATATTATGAGAAACAAATAAATAAGGATAATTCAAAATTCAAAAAGAGAAAAGAAAAGAAAAAAAAGAAATATTGAAGTCCAGTAGAGGCAGCAAAAGACAGATATTACAGGCAGACAAGGATGGAGAAAAATGGTCAGATGAGGAAGGAAGGGATCTGTGGTAGTAGAAAAGAAAAATGGCTAGGGACTCAAAAGAGAGCTAATGATGATAACTGAGAATTGAGCTATAGAGTGAATTACATAAGTAAAGAAAGGACTGTCAAGCCTTGAAGTTCCAAAGTTATGATTAACATTGTGCTCTGTTTGTTCTCACTATTTATATGGATGCTCTGTGTCCTTTTGGGACATCGTGCCCTAGGGTTGGGTGGTGGGAAGGATGGGCAAGGAATAATGTGTTATAACTACTACTTTTGCTGTTACTTTAATAAATGCTTTTTACTAAGAACTAAGTGTACTGACTGATTGGCCATGTGGAGCATTTTAATGGGGGCTTATGGCATATGACTTTTTTTAATGTTTAAAAGTTATAAATGGTTTATATATACATTTTAATTATAGCTTTTTGTTTTCAAATTATATACATGGATAATTTTCAACATTCACCCTTACAAAACACTGTGCTCTAATTTTTTCCCTCCCTTCTCTGGTTGGCAAATGATCCAATATATGTTAAACATGCACAATTCCTCTATACATATTTTCACCAAAATCATGCTGCACAAGAAACATCAAATCAAAAAGGAAAAAAAATTGAGAAAGAAAACAAAATGCAAGCAAACAACAATAAAAAGAATAAAAATACTATGTTGTGGTCCATATTCAGTTCCCACAGTCCTCTTTCTGGATGTAGATGACTCTCTTTATCAAGATCATTGGAATTGGTTTGAATCATCTCATTGTTGAAGAGAGGCAAATCCATCAGAGCTGATCATCGTATAATCTTGCTGTTGCCATGTATAATGATCTCCTGGTTCTGCTCATTTCACTTAGCATCAGTTCATGTAAGCCTCTTTAAGTATGGCATATGGTTTTCAAATGGTTATCTGCAAGGTAATCTGGAACCTAGCATTAGTTGCTGGTCTCTGGAGATCCAACTTGTTAGTGCAAGCACATGTTGAGGGGTGCTATGTGAGTAGCAGCAATGAAAACTATTACTACAGCCATGGCCCTGCTACAGATCAGAGGAATATGTGGTTGTGTTACTTGTATTACTGGCTAAGGACTTAAACGCTGGGAAACTATCAGGGGATGAGGTGAAAGTCAATTGCTGGACTTAAGCATACCCAGGTATATTCCAGGAGAAATCTCTCTTCCTTCATGCGTCTCCATAACAAAAAGTTGAGTTCTCATTGTTCCACTGATTGAAACCTTTGTTTTGTTATGATTCTAGTTCACAGCTACTTCATATATCTTTTTTTTTTAAATTAAAGCTCTTTATTTTCAAAGCATATTCATGGATAATTTTTCAGCATTAACCCTTGCAAAATCTCGTGTTCCAATTCCCCCTCCCCTTTCCTCACTCTCTTCCCTAGATGACAAGTAGTCCAATATATGTTAAACATGGTAGAAATCTATGTTAAATCCAATATATGCATACATATTTATACAATTATCTTGCTGCATAAGAAAAATCAAATCAAACCAGAAAAAAATGAGAAAGAAAATAAAACGCAAGCAAACAACAACAGAGAGAATGAGCATGTTATATTGTGATCCACATTCAGTTCCCACAGTCCTCTTTTTAAAAGGTCAGATGTGAAACATAGAAAAGCTACTCATGGTCACTGACCCAACCTCCTGGAAGGATGCTCATACACTGTCTTCATGGCCTCAAGTCTAGAAACATATGGAAGCCATGGTAAAGAAGAAAAAAATCTTTTAAAAAATAATAACAGCTTTTTGTTTTTCAAAATACATGTAAAGATAATTTTCAACATTCACCCTTGCAAAACCTTGTGTTCCAAAATTTTCTCCCTCCCTTCCCCCTTCCCTTCTCCTAGATAGTAAATTATCCCACATAGGTTAAACATGTGAAGCAAGAAGTTCTTGCCAAAAGAGGAGTTCCAGGAACATAAGTTGGCAGTTGTGAAAGAGCAACAGTAGAATGGCAGCAGCAGAATGATAGAGGAATCCTGAACCAAGCCAAGAATATGGTTCAATCAAGGTGCTGGTAAAGTTAAATAAGAAGAGCAAAATTTGCCCTTCCCTGATTTTAGGAGTCATGTGGCCTGAGCAATTCTGGAGAGCAAGAGCTGACTCTCTATGAACCCCAAATTCTTTAATTGCTATATATTGCTATATATAGTCATTCCAGAATTATAGGGACATAGTGAGATTAAGGCTTGTTATGGTGGTTCTCCAAGAGGACCATGACATCAGGGAAGTAATATCATGACATGCAAGTTGCTTGGATCTCAGTGAGGGAGGCTCTGCAATATCACCTGCCTCACTTTCCCCTCCAGAGCCATCTGGATGCAGATCAGGACAACTGGAGAGGGCCCTGGATGCAGTGGGAGATTCTGAGATTAAGGAACCCATCAAGGGAAATAAGGCAGGATTAGTGGAGAGTCAACCCAACCTCCCTGGTCCTGCACAATCCAAATGACTAAAGGTACTACTGAAGGTTAAGGTTTTCCTTGTTTTCTGGAAAACATTTCTAACATGTTGGATTGGTCCAGAAACTTCTCTGTCATTTTGCCACTGCCTGGTTCGGTCCACTCACATTTCTGGACTTATATAATATCCTAGAAGGGAAAAAGAGGCAACAAGTATTTATTAAGTTTCTACTAAGTATCATGCACTATGCTAACTGCTTTGCAAATATTAGCTCATTTGGTTCTCATGACAACCCTGAGAGGAAACTGCTATTATTATTATTATCCCCATTTAATAGTTGAGAAAATGGAGGAAGACAGAGATTAATGACTTGGCCAAGGTCTCACAGAGTGAGTATCTGAGGCTATGTTGGAATTCCGTTCTTTCTAATTTCAGACCCAGTACTCTAGATACTGTGCTACTTATCTGTCTTCCAGAAGTGGGCATGTTTTTATGTAGGCCTTATTCCAGACAACTGATTCTTTCCATCTTTCTTCTCTGTATGATTTACTTTCTCTGATGTTTGGATGTTTATGTTTGGATGTAATCCATTTTATTTAAAATTTTAAAAAATATTTATTCATTTGAATCTAAATACAGACAAAAAAATTTCTGTCCTAGCACAACACAAAAAGAATGTTCAATATAAAATTATGAATTTCCATTTCACACTGCTAAAAAAAAATACAA
The DNA here is from genome assembly GCF_048593235.1 of Sminthopsis crassicaudata. NCBI lineage: Eukaryota > Metazoa > Chordata > Mammalia > Dasyuromorphia > Dasyuridae > Sminthopsis > Sminthopsis crassicaudata. The sequence continues at coordinate 107,789,396 of NC_133620.1, forward strand.
CTATGTAATAAAGAGACATTGTTTTCAAAGTAAAAAAAAAACACAGCTATGTAATAAATAGACTTTGTTTTCAGAATCTCTCTGCTTTTCTATGCTTCCTTCTAAGTTTTCTTTTGCTTTCTGCCGTGCACTTTTTTTTCTCCCTCTTTTTCCTCACTCTACTAGAGAATTACCATTAGATACTAAAATATATAAATATGTAAAACCATCCTATACATACTTCTATTTATCAGTTCTTTCTCTGGATTTGGATAGCATTTTCATTCATGGGTCCTTTCTTAGTTTATTTGAGTATTTATAATACTCAAAATGACTTAGTCATTCGAAATTGTTCTTAGAACAACATTGCTTTTACCGTGTATAGTGTTCTCTTGGTTCTTTTCATTTCACTGTTCATTATTTCATTTTACTAAACATCAACCAGCTCACCATTTCTTATAGCACATTTGTATTCCATATAACCTTATTTAAAAAGCCAATCAACAAGGGCTCCCGTCAAGGGCATGTGAGTTAGCTATAACTTTGAGTCAGTGATATAATAAATGGCTTATCAGTAGAACAGAGAGGACTTTACATCTTGTGTAGGATCTTATTAAGAAAGCAAAAGATGTAGGAAAGGCTCATTCTAGAGCATCTACTCAACATTCAAGCAAAAAGCAACCAAGCATGATGGCCAAGAATCCATTCTGGTAGGTGGAAGGTCAGATGACAGGACAATATTAACAATTAATTTTAACAAAGTTGACAGCAGAGGTATGAATTAGAAATCATTCTTGAGCACAGAATAGGACAGTTGACCTGCCAACTAGGGAGGCCCTGTGGGAGTAATGAAATTTAATGAATTGGTTCTTTTGATACAGTGAATAGAGCTGCTGGATCTGGTGTCAGAGAGACTTTGTCTAGTCCTTGGAGACTTACTAATCATGTGTCCCTGGGCAACTTAACCTGTCTGCCTCACTTTCATCATAAGAAAAAGGGGATAATAGCACCTGCCTCCCAGAGCTATTGTGAGGATAAAATGAGACATCTGTGAAGGATTTGGATCTTTTCAACAATGAGGTGATTAAAGGCAATTCTAATAAACCTGGGATGGAAAATATCATACACATCCAGAAAGAGAACTATGGAGACTGAATGTGGATCAAAACATAGTATTTTCACCTTTTTGTTGTTATTGTTTGTTTTTTCCTTTCTTGTGTTTTTTCCCTTTTGATCTGATTTTGTGTATGTGTGTGTGTGTTCAGTGTGACAAATATGAAAATTTGTTCAGAAGAATTACACATGTTTAACCTAAATAAACAAATAAATAAATGTGACATTTTTGAAGGTTTAATAATCCTGCTCATTCTGTTTCCTAAAGACCATTTTCTCAGGCCTTTGTGTAAGGGCTTGAGAGAGCCATCCTGAGCCAACAGGTGAGAAAGCAGGTAAGCAAATGTATCTGACTGGCCAGAAGAATGAAGAGGCAGATGTTGAAAAAAGATCATGATGCTCTTATTGTCTTGTTCCATGCAGTGTACAGGAGGCAACAGTGACCCATGTCCTAGTAGACTTGGAATCATGTTAGCAGAGCTTCCTTCCTTTCTCTAATGACAACCTGCTTTTCAACAAAAACAATCAAATCTGCTCATTACTGGCAGCCATCCATGGTCTGGACAGCAAAAATAGACCAGTCAGTCTCTGCTGATGCTCTGCTTTCCTTGATGAGAAACAATCAACCATTTGGTTTACTTTCCCTTCAAAAGTTCAGGAAGCCTTCTGACAAACAACACTGGGGAGGTTTTAGTGAAAGGCAAGAGTTTAAGTTTTAGAATCTAAATCATCTGACAGGGCCTGGGGAGGTGATGAAAGCCAAGGAACTCACATTTAAGCAGAACTCTTGGACTTCCTATCTCACTGTCTAAATCTGGGAGAACATTCATCATCATTACCACGAGGAAGGTTTCAGATCTACAGAAGAGGGAATGTTGTAGGGAATAGAGCTGGTCATCATCAGAGCAGGCTGCCCTAGATGGAGTGTGCCTTAAATGAAGTGAAGGGATTTAAGGAAAAGCTGCTCCTTCATAGCTGGTCTGGGAGGTTACAGAAAGGATTTCTTAATGTGCCACTTACCTCTTGGTGAATAGGGGATGGATGAGATATATAGATACATTTTCAGACACGGCCAATCTGTTCATTTATTTTGCTTGATTGAGCTTATTTATTTCAATAATAATAATTATTATAATAGCTACCAATTGTATAGCATTTTAAGGTATGCAAAGACCTTTCCATATACATAAACATATATATGCATATATATGTATAAAACATATATATACACACAAACACACATACACATATATATACATATATATACATATATATATATTATGATGTCTTTTTACCTTTAGATAAAGGGGGGATATGGTATTATTATCCTCATGTTACAAATAAGGAAACTAAGACTGAGAAAAGGTAAGTCACTTTCCCAGGGCCATACAGTTAGTAAACATCTGAAGCTGAATTCAAATTTAGGTCTTCCTGATTCCTTTCATTGGTGAGAGATAAAGATGACAAAAAATAAGAGGAATCATATCAACAAAACCTTTTTTTTAAAGAATTGCAAAAAACAAATTTCAGAAGGGGATACAAACAGTACAATATTGTAACTTCTGTGTTGCAGTTAATATACACTAAAAAAATGAATGTAACAAATTCATGGATAACTAATTTTGTTTTTCCTCTATAATGTTAATGCTTATTGGTGACTTAAAGCTCCCAATAAAAAAAGAAAAAAAATGAAAAAAAAATTTCCTTTTACTTGACTTCTTATTCAACCTGTACTACATAAATGCTTCATTAGCTACTGCCCTAATACGCCTTACCTCTGATCTGCTGCTGCTCCTGACTTGTGATTTCTTTGTCCCTGGAGAAGAATCACCATCCTATTTCTCTACTTCTCAAAGGCTGCTGAACATCAGAAGATAGTCAAGAAATCAATTTGATTTTATTCACTACCAATTTGTGGTACCTGGGAAGGTAATGAAAGCCAAGGAATTCACATTTAAGCAGAAACTCTTGGACTTCTTATCTCACTGTCTAAATCTGGTAGAACATTCATTATCACTAAGAAGAAGGTTTCAGATGTATATAAGTTGAACTAGTTGAAGTTCAAAAAAAAATTCTTCTGGTGTATTGTCATGGAGTTCCTCTACTATTCCAAAACTTTTCTTTTCCTACAGCACCAAAATGTACCTAACCTAAATTGATAATTTAACTTTTAGCTCAAACTAGGGAGAAATTTGAAGCCATTAGGTCTAGTTTCTTCAAATTTCTTCTTCCATTCCTTAAAACATCTTAGAAGTATTATTCAGTGCTTTTCTCTGGTCAAAAAAGGTGAAGTATTCTTATTTCTCTTTCAGTCTAGTCTTCCTAGCCTTGATACTATTCCTTCCTATCTTGTCCAGAATCTTACTCTTATGGACATCCCCTTTTGTCATGCATTTTTAAAAATGTCCTTTCATATGATTGCCAACTTAACAAACATTAACAATCATAATCATGACTTTATATGAAAAAAGTCTTAACAATTTTTAAAAGCTTCCCTTCTTTCTAATCCATCCTTCTCTTCCCCTTCATCATGAAACTTCTTGGAAAAAACAAAACAAACAAATAAACAAAAAACACCCCTGTATCTTACAGGCTCTTGTTTTCAGGTTTTTCTGTCTAACCTTGCTATAAAACTATACTCTTAAAAATTAGTAGTGATTTATTATTCCTTCAAGCCATTACTATTCATTCAATACTATTCTTTTTTTAAAGTCCTCGTCCATTTTTACCATTATAGTTTCTGATACTCTTTTTTGTTTTGTTTTGTTTTGGTTTTGGTTTTATCGACATCACATGGTCCTGATTCTCCTACTTTATTAAGAGCTTCTCCTGTCTCCTTTGCTGGTTTCTTGAGAATTTTCCCATCCCTTTTGGATTCTCTAACATTCTCAGCCTTGACTTTTTTCTGTCTCCTTTGCCAGTCATATTCATTTTCAGCCTTATTCTCAGTATTTCTACCTAGATACAGGGAAAAGATTACTGGATTTGGAGTTAGAAGACCAGGGTTTAGTCACTCACTATTTAGGTGATTTGGGGCAAATCAATCAACCTCTCTGGGACTCAGTTTTCTCATCTGAAAAATAAGCTGGAAAAGCATGAAACTGTTGCACATGACCTTTACAATTATGTTGTGGGTTTTTTTTTTTTTTTTTTTTTAATTTTATTTTATTTTATTTTTTTTTTGAGGCTGGGGTTAAGTGACTTGCTCAGGGTCACACAGTTAGGAAGTGTTAAGTGTCTGAGACCAGATTTGAACTCTGGTCCTCCTGAATTCAAGGCTGGTGCTCTATCCACTGCGCCACCTAGCTGCCCCTTGTGGGGGTTTTTTGACCCTAAGTCTATAAGCCTATGTTCAACAATAACAACAACAAAATCATTTCTATCTATACTTTATACCTAATTTAATCCATTTTGGGGGTAGATTAGACTTCCTCATGCAGAGAGGTAAATCTGCTTCAAAGACTACAATGGTTCTCTGTTGCCTCCAAGAAAAGTTCAAACATCTTATCTGTTTAGTATTTAATGTCCTTCATGTTCTGGCCCTGGCCTATATTTCTATATTATTTTCTCCCTCCATGCACTATCTAAACACATCAGTCTTCCTATTTATTATTTCTGGTTCATGACATTCTATGACGGTTTTCTTCCTCAGGAAAGCTTTCAGCCCTTGGAATCTCTACATTGCTTTGAGACTAAGCTCATAGACTCTTCTCAGAGAAGTCTTTTCCTGACTCTTGGTTGTTAATGTTTGTCTTTCCACGGTTGAAGTAACCTTGTATTCACATTGTATTTATTTATCTGTGAAATTTCTTGGATCATAGAACTGGAGAATTAGAAGGGAGCTCAGCAGCCATCCATTCCAACCTATACACAAAAAGAATCCCCACTATAATGTACCCAACTAATGATTCTCCAGCCTTTGCTTAAAGACTCCCAAGGTGAGGAGACCCATTGCCTTTTGAGGTGGTTCAATTCACTTAGACATCTCTAAATATTAGGAAGTTTTTCCTTACGTTTAACCTAAACTAGACTTTTTGCAACTTCTAATATCTAAGGCCAATCAGCATAAATTTAATTCTTTGAAGAAAAAAAACAACCATGAAACTATGACAAAAACACACACACACACACACACACGACACACACACAAAACAAATATCTTTTTTAAAATTCTAGAAGATAGTTATCACATTCTTGGCTAAAGACTTCTTTTCTCTTCTTCTTTTTTTTTTTTCCCCTGAGGCTGGGGTAAAGTGACTTGCCCAGGGTCACACAGCTAGGAAGTGTTAAGTGTCTGAGACCAGATTTGAACTCGGGTCCTCCTGAATTCAGGGCTGGTGCTCTATCCACTGCGCCACCTCGCTGCTTCTACTTCTTTTCTCCAGACTAAATATGCCATATTCCTTCAAATGGCTTTCAAGACTTCATAATCTTGAGTGCCTTTTCCTAGACCTTCTCTAGTTTATCAATGTTCTCAAACCATAGAGCCCAGAACTAAACACAATACTCCAAGTGAAGTCTAGTGAGGGCAGAGTATAATTGGAATTATCATCTCTCTATTCCTGGTATTGGTAACTTTCTTAACAAAGCCCCAAATCATGAGTTATTTTGGCTGCCACATCACATTGCTGATAATATTTTTGTAATTAACAGTGAGATATGGACTAGGTAATAACACAATTGTATGGAATTTACATCCATTAAAATTCCTAGATCTTTTCCTAAACAACTGCTATAAAATTATGTTTACCTCATCATTTACTTATGAAACAATTTTTTAATTGAATAAGTTACATAGTACAATGGACAGAAGGACAGATATGGACCCAAGAAAACCTTAGTTGAAGTCCCTCTTATTAACTGTGTGACTCTGATCAAGTCATTTGACCATTATTTCCCTTAACTTCCTTCTTTGTAAAAAATGGATACTAATAGCACCTATTTTTTTCAGGATTGTAAGGATCAAATGAAATAATAAATTGTAAAGTGCTTAGCATAGTGCCTGGGACATAGTAAGCACTATGTAAACTATGATGATGATGATGATGATGTAACCAAGTGTAAAATTTTACATTTATCCCTATGAAATTTCATTTTATTAGATAAAACCCAAGGTTAGAGTTAAATCTTTTTGAATCCCAATTTTATTTTCAAGTATATTAGCTAGTTCAATTTTGAGTCATCTGCAAATTTTCTAAGCATATTATTTATGCTGATATCAAAGATATTGACCAAAATGTAAAAAAAGCTCCAAAAACTCTAGCGTAACTCTGGTCATAAGCCACTGGAGACTTCATGCCTTGATGATATTGAACCATAGACTACTCTTTGAGTCTGGATGCCCATCTAATTCTGAATTCATATAATTGCATTATCACCTACTTCATATTTTTCTTTTACACAAAAATAGTATGAGAAACTTTATCAAAAGTTTTGTTAAAATCTAGGTTAAACTGTACCCATAGGATTGTCCTTATCTACTGGTAAGGCAATCCTGTCAAAAAAAAAGAAAAATTAGTTTAGTCTGGCACAATTTGTCCTTGAAGAAGTCATATTGGCTCTTAATAATCACTCTTTCCCTTTCTAAATATTCAGAGATCAACTCTCTAATCATCTATTTGACAACTGAGTGGTGAGAAGTAGTGAGAAGACCTGAGCTGAAATTCAGTACCAGACATTTCATAGTTATTTAGGCAAATAACTTAACCTAATTGCTTTGGTTTCCTTCTCTGTAAATGAGGATAATAATAGCACCCACATTCTAAAGTTCTTGTGAGGATCAAAGGAGATGATATTTTTAAAGTGTACAGTGTCTTGTACATAGTGGGCATTTAAAAGTGCTTATTCCCTTATTCTCATCCATCTGAGAAATTCTCTAGTCAAGTTTACTAGAATATTGTTTGCAGACTGTTTTCTTCCTTTTTTTAAATGGATAAAATGATCCTTTTTTTTGAGAGGCAATTTGTGTTAAATGATTTGCTCATGGTCTCATAGCTAGTTAGTGTTAACTGTCTGAGTGAGGCTAGATTGGGACTCAGGTCCTCCTCAGGGCCGGTGCTCTAGCCATTGAATTATCTGGCTGCCTTCTTGCCCAATTTCTTTTTAAATTAGGATTTTTGTTCTTTTCCATCCTTGCAGAATGTAATTGTCTTTCCATGCCCTACATTGTTCTTCACTTCCATGAGGCCTTTCCCTCTTCATTGCTACTTTGTTTTTTGGACACTAAATGCCATCCTTTTGTCTGTTATGAAGTTGAACCTTCATGCATATCTTGTCTTCTCCTACTTAGAACATGATCTCTCTTAAAGCATTGATTATCTAGAGTTCCCATTGCTATCCACAGAATACGAGGCTATTGGTCCATAGAAAGTGCTTAATAAATGTTTTTCCATTCCACCATCACTGACAGTAACTTAGAAAGTACATCTACTAATTCTTTCAGTATCCAAGTTCATTTGGAAAGGTGACTTATATTCATCAAAGCCAATCAGATGTTCTCTTACTATCTTCTTATTTTATTTGGGTATCAACTCCTTGCTGATCATTTTTGTTCTATCATGCCCATCACAAAGACTGCTCCTCTTTGCAGAGAAAACAGAAGGAAATTATAAATTGAGCAGTTCTACTTTTGTTCCAATATCAGTCATCTTCATCCCATCCCCCAAGTTAAAGTTCTATCATTTCTTTGATTCTTCTAATTCTCCCAAACTTAGCTTGAAAAGCAACTGCTTAAATGCAAATATAAATGCTACCTTTCTTAATTTTCAGTGTCATTAAAACCTTACTCCCTTGTTCATTACAGAGAATTTTGTTTTGTATCTCTAATGCATTTAAAATATATTTTTGTTTTTTGTATTTATGTTTTTCTCTCTTCTAACTTCCAAGAAAATAACTACTATATCTTTGTATCTTCCCCAGACACATTTCATATTTGGTGAATTGTTAAATTCCTTAGTAAGCAATGATTAGATTAAATAAATGTTTTTGGGTGACTTCCAACATAAAATGAGAGGTCTATGATTAATATTATGACCATATGTTCCAAAGCATGCAGTGCGTGACTGGGTGCTAAACAGATAATTCAGTAAATGTGCTACCTATTCTAAGGAGTTTCCTATTATGAATAACATAATTAGGAGAGAGGCTGGTAGGTTGGAATGAGTTGACACAGGAGGTAGGATGCTGCCTCTCACTAGACGTCTGCAAGACAAGGCTGAAATGAGAAATTGCTGCACTGGTATGGATTGGACAGGATGGGCTCTAGGATCCATCCCAGCTCTAAAGTCTATTACTTCTTCAGATTGACTCTGAAACCCTCACCCGGAGTCCATGGTTTAGTTTTCGTGTTTGCAGATTCAGAACATGGATTTTATTAGTTTACTCTAGGATGATAAGATTCTGGGAAATCAATTCATAGGTAAGATTAGATAGTGAGCTAGTAGGGGGCTCAGAGGCTATCTGGTCCAACCCCCTCATTTTTCAGCTGAAGCCCAAAGAAGTGAAATATTTTACCTAAGCTAATAAGTGGCAAAACTAGTTGAACTTAGTTCTCTGACTTCAAATCCATTCCCCATTGTAGTACAGTTATTGAGAGAAATAGTGAGAAAGATTTGGGGTGGAGAGGAGCGTGGACCCTTTAAAGTCAGATCTTGTCTCAGTCTTTTATTATAGGTAGGATAATTTTAATTTCCACATTTCAAATGATACACAATACACTCCCTCCTAGTGAAAACAAGTATCTTTTTGTTATGTTTGTCATTTTTGTCATGTTTGATCATTTTGGTCATGTTTGACTCTTTGTGATCCCCATTTGAAGTTTTCTTGGTAAAGATATTGGAGTGCTTTGCCATTTTCTTCTCCAGCTTATTTTACAGACTGGGAAAATGAGAACAAAAGGGATAAGTGATTTGCTCAGGGTCACAAAGCTAATAAGTGCCTGAAGCCGGATTTGAACTAAAAATGATGAGTCTTCCTGACTCCATATCTAGAAGTTTATCCTCTTTGCCACTTCTGTCTAAAGAATTGGGACTGGTCATGTAGAATTCACCTCTCATTTACAGCAGTATTGACAACATGCTGACAAATTCATTTACTAGTCAGATCTCTATATTGAATATTATTTGTTAATCACCAAGAGCTTCAGTCAGTCCATGATCTCCTGATAGACATGCTATATTTTCTAACATTATAGCTTATCTTGCATTAAGTACATTTTAGATGTGCTTTCCTGAAGAGATTTTGAGGAGACTCCCTCCTCTTCAGTAAAACACTTACAAGGTATCTCTTAGGGCAGGTTTTTTTGTGAAAAGATTTCTACAGCTGAATAATCACATTTCATATGAATTATTGTCTTTAATTAATGCTGAATAAATAAATGATTATTCATATTAAAAAGAGAAAACTCACATTTACAAGGTGGTTTTGGTTACAGAATTATTCAGATATGAGATTCTTCAAATATGAGGTAGGTAGGATGTTTCATTCTAGAAATCAGGAAATGGATTTAGATAAAGGAAGTAGTTTATCCAGCATACCAGCTTCTAAATGGAGGATCCAGAGCACGTTGTACTACATCATTTTCCATCATCATGTTAGTTTCCATTTCAACAAAATAACATTTTCTGACAACCTCCTTAAATTAAAAAAATATACCTAGTAGAGAATACCATTCTCACTCAAGAGCCTTCTGGTCATTAATTATATTTACAATCTAAAACCAATGAATTCAGTTAAGTTCTACTTTTGCCATTAAAATAAAATCCCAGGATATTGGTTGTATGTGGCTAATAAGTCACCTGTTTGACATCTTTTTCATGTTAAAAGGTTTAGTCAGGTGCTTGCTACTTCTTCCAAATGGAAATCAATGTATGTAGTTTCTCCTAAAGGCCATGCAGTAGATAGAGCCCTGACACTGAAATCAGGAGAATCTAAGTTCAAAACCAGACTCAGATACTTACTAAGTCATGTGACTCGGAGCAAGTAACTTACCCCTGTTTGCCTTAGTTATGTCCTCTGAAAAATGAGCTGGAGAAGAAAATGGAAAACCATTCCAGTAATTTTGTCCAAAGGTCTATCATACCTAAGTTTTCTAAAATTTTATTTTCCTCCTTAACTTCTTGTTTATTTTTGGTTCAATTTATCTAGTTCTGATAGAGGGAGGTTAAGATCCCCACTAATATAGTTTTGCTATCTGTTTCTTCGTGCAAATCTTTTAAATTCTCCTCTAGGAATTTGAATGCTATACCACTTGGTGCATATATGTTTAGCATTGCTGTTACTTCATTATCTATGGTACTCTTTAGCAAAATGTAGTTTCCTTATTTCTTTTAATTAGAACTATTTTTGCTTTTGCTTGATTTAACATCAGGATTGCTACCCCTGGTTTTTTTTTTTTTTTTTTTTTTAAACTTCAGCTGAAGCATTCTGCTCCAATCTTTTACCTTTACTCAGTATATATATATATCTCTGCTTCAAATGTGTTTCTTGTAAACAACATATGGTAGGTTTCTGGCTTTTAATCTAGTCTGCTCTCCAGTTATGTTTTATGGGAGAGTTAATCCCATCTATATTCACAGTTAAAATAACTAATTCCATATTTTCCACTATCCTATTTTTCCCAAGTTGTAGTTGTTACTTCAGTGTAATTTCATCTTTGTACTTCTCTTTGAACCCTTCCATGTCCCATGCTCAAAAGAAGCATCTTTCTTGAAATATGTTGTCCAGGCTTTTTTTTTTCATTGGGGTTTTAGGTAGTCCAACAATTCATAGCTTGTCTCTCCTGGATCTATTTTCCAGGTCAATTATTTTTCCATGAGATATTTTACATTTTCTTCTATTCTTTCCATTTTTTTGTTTTGTTTGATTGGTTCTTGATGTCTCATTGAGTTATTCACTTTCATTTATCCAATTCTAATTTTTAGTGAATTATTTTCTATAGTTAGCATTTTTATCTCTTTTTGCATTTGGCCAATTATTCTTTTAAAGGAGCTGTTTTGTTCATTTGATTTTTTTCCCCATTTCACCAATTCTATTTTTCAAGGACTTGTTTTCTTTTTTTCCATTTTGCCAAATTTGTTTATTAAGAAGTTGATTTCTTCAGTATATATTTTTTTCCATTTCATAAAATGTATTTTTAAGGAGTTGTTTCCTTCAGTCAATTTCTCCATTTCCTTTTCCAAACTGTCCTGTAAAGCTCTCATTTTCTTTCCTCATTTTTCTTCTAACTCTCTTTTAAGATCCTTTTTGAATTCTTCCAACAGAACCTTTTGAGTTGGAGACTAGATCATATTCCTCTTTGAGGCTTCATCTGGAGGCATTTTGTCTTTAGTGTCTGCAGGGTTTGAAGTCTGTTCTTCCCTGTTTCCATAGTACTTATCTATGGTGAGAGCTCTTTTTGCTTCTTTGCTCATTTTTAAAGGACAAAAGGGAAATTGTCCTGAGTTTCTTCTACAGGACAACAGGGGCTTCTCACTGCCCTGGAAATGGTAGTGCTGCAGGCTTTCCCACTCTGCTGGGTGGGCCTGGCTAAGCCCCAACAGTTATGCTGGGGTTCAGGGGCTCACTATTTGTCTGCCGTAATTGCATTGGAGATCTCATAATCAGTCTGTTGATCCACTGGCCTTCTGAACCAGGATATTTTGTATGTTGGCTCTACTTTGGCTAACAGTCTCCTACTAGATTCCCCATGCTGAGCCTTATATCCTGGTCTTCCTGTGCTACTATACCTGTGCTGAGCTGTATGCCCCCATGTCCAATTGAGACAAAGCTTTCTTAAAGTCATTCCAAGCTGGAAACTTGTTACACTCCAAATATTTGTGGGTTCTGTCACTCCAAAGTCCATCCAGAAGCTTGTTCTAGTGTTGATTCTGAGGGAAGCCAGGAAAAGCTAAGACAAAATCCTGTCTCCTTTCCATCATATTGGTTCTGCCCATCCATTCCAGTAATTTTGCCAAGAAAACTCCAAATGTGGTCACAAACTCTTGAAATGAATGAATAATACCAACTGTCTCTCCTAATACAATTAAGTGATCTTTAAATTATAAAATCTGTGAGGTTAGGGGCAATCCCTCTTTAATGATTTCTACTTTGTTATTTTAGGGCTTTGATACTTGTGGGTTTTAAATTGTTGCAGTGATTACTTCAATGTAACTTCCCCTATGTACGTCTCTTAGAACTCTTCCATGCCCCATACTCAAAAGAAGCAGAGTAAAAAATAGTGAAAGATTTATGATCAGAGCGTTCAAATCCAGGTTCTACTGCTTACTACCCATGTGACCTTGGGGAAATAACTCTCTGGGGCTTAGTTTCTTCTGTGTAACGAAGGAGTTGAACTAAAATCTCTTTCAGCTCTAAAGCTACCTGGCAGTAAAGAGTCATTTTAGGACAGAGGGAGTGCCTTGAAGGCTGATTTCCTGACCATTTTTGATTTGGGGCCAGAATTACTATGTCTATACACTTCCTTTAGTTCCATTATTATGAATTTACTAAAGGGGAAACACCTGCAACATGCAATCTGTGAAATTCCTGCATGTATTTAGGGGTGCTTTTGTCCTGATATAATCCATGAAAAGGTCATAGGACCAGTGGGATCAGGCAGGTACTAAATCAAGCTTTCTTCCAGCTGTCATGTACAATATCAATTAAATTACACATATTTTACTTGTTTCTGTCTTAGACGTTCATATGTGTATGTGTATGTGTGTGTGTGTGTGTGTGTGTGTGTGTGTGTATGTGTATACTTTATCTCCCCTTCCCCATCTCCTTTATTTTAGAAACATTCCAGGTCAGATATTATTCCTGTTGGACTGGGAGTACCTGGGAGTCATTGACCATATTTCCTCTTTGCAGAACCATAATGTTTAATGTTGTACTTGAGGCAAACAGCATGTAAATAGCCCTCAAGTATTGCCGGGAAAGGGGGAACGCATGGACAACAATCTGGAAAAGAGAGTTACTCATTTGAGATATAATCTATATGGTGGAAAAGGGAAATTACCCAGTAGCTTCACATTTTATCTAGTTATATTTACTAACTACGTGACAAGTTCCGTGCCTTCTTCCAAAAAGCAAGCATTGTTGGCTTCCTCTAAATGTCACCCTGGGGGCAAAGTCCCAGTTATGACTCAATTTCATGTATCCTTTTCCCACTTTATCCCATAGTGCCTCATATAATGTCCACTTGGTGACTTATTGATCTGTGGTGTTGACCAATTTACTCATAATAAAAAAATAATACAGATAAAGGCAAAGACTCTTCTTTGTATTATATAAAGACTTGTTCAAACCAACATCTGGAATCACTTTCTCAGTCATAGATACATGGCACTATAATTGAGCTGATTTGGTTGTTAAGACACAACTGAAAAATGCAAAAGATAGTTTCTACTCTCAAGAGGCTCAAAGAAACACATGCAGACAATTATGTACAAACAAATTTGTACATTTGGACAAAGTTGGAGTAATCAATAGAGAGAAGACTCTAGAATTAAGTGGGATTAGGAATGGTTTCCTGTAAAACAGAAGATTCAATTTCAAATAGAAATGAGAGCCATTGTGCTTTTTTTGTTTTTTTGTTTGTTTGTTTGTTTGTTTTTTAGGCTGGGGTTAAATGACTTGCCCAGGGTCACACAGCTAGGAAATGTCAAGTGTCTGAGACCAGATTTGAACTCGGGTCCTCCTGAATTCAGGGATGGTACTCTATCCACAGCACCATCTAACTGCCCCTTGATTTGCTTATTAAGGAGCACCTACAACTGCATATTAATTTAATTTCCAAATGTGTTGTTATCTATGCTCTATTGGATTTGTATTTATGTTGTTAAGTATTTCCCAATTACATTTTAATCTAGTTTGGGCTGTGTAGGAGTACTGCTGCAGATGATGGCCCCCAGGCTATATGTTTGATATATCTGCTATAAAAGATGGAATTTTAGTTGGAACTTGAAGCCCTGAAGCCTTGAAGGCATAAATGAAGGGGAAAGAATTCCAGGCATAAAATATAATCAGTCAAATACAATTTGCATAAAAGGGAGAAGCTACCTCAGTTGGAAGAAAAGAAGCTCTGAGTGTATGACTAGGACAGGTTGGAATAATCATGGAATAAAGAGTGAACTGTGTGACATATAAAAAGTTTGATAAACATAGCTTGAGTAATTAATCATTTTCTTTATTGTGCTAGGCTAGCAAGTAATTAATAAAACGATGATTATTTGTGTGTCTCTCCTTAACCAAAGATCCCTCATGGAACCCAATTCAGTGCTTATATATGCCCTTTGGAAGAGTGAGGGTCCTTGAGGGTGGGAAAAAATCTGATTGGTTAACAAGTAATGAGAGAATGAATATTATAATGAAAGAGGGATTATTTAAATAAAGGTCTGAAGGAATGTGACTCTGATCACTCAGTCTTGGTCAAAGAGACTTATGTCCTCCCAAACCACCCAGTGGCATAGAAATATAGACAAAAGGGGGAATCTACTTCTACCCAGATCTGACTAAAATACAATGGGTCAGAACACACTTATTCACCCAAACTAAAATTTCTTTACGTTTTTATCAGGGTTAAACGTTCCCAGTTAGGTACGACTCACTCAATATTTCATCTCATTATCAGCCCTATACTTAAAAGGCTGTCTGACTAACCTAAAGAGGAGGAAATGAGGAAAAGGAAGAGGAAAAACCTTAGTCCTAATTCAATAACTGGTTATTAATATAGGATAGAAATAATCATTTCTCTCAACTGCACAGTGGTAGATAGTAAGATTTAAGGAGATTCATTGGTTCTACAAGTGAGTAAAGGATCCAGACTAAGGGACATCCCAAGAATAGGCTGATCTTTCCCCAATTTTTCTTCCCAATACCTATCATGCTACAGACACTATCACATATCTTGTAATCATTATATATGTTATTATATATGATATGTATGTATATCATATATAATATATTGTTATATATATTATAATATATATAATGTGTATTATATAATATAATCTATTACCCCAATATTTTGAGTAAACTTAATTTTACCTCAATTACAAAGAGGCAAGTTATGAAGAAATAGAATAAATGAGAGAATAAGCCAAACCTCTGTCCATGTGTTAGGAATTTTCCTAACTAGGGGCTCAGAGCAATAATGTTTGAATTCAGAATTTTATATAAAATAAACTTCCAAAAGCCAAAAAGAAATGAACTTTAGGGACCACTTTACTGCCATATATGTTTAAATAAGCAAATTGTTATAACCAAGTATTGCAAATTGAGATATTCATTTGTTTTCTACCTTTACAATATCTCTCATATGTGTTCTCTATCTGACACAGGTTTGTTGTTGTTATTCACTTGTGTCATACTCTTTGTGATCCTGTTTTGGGTTTTTTTTGGCAAAGATATTTGAGTGGTTGACCATTTCCTCTTCCAGCTCATTTTTACCAATGATGAACTTAAGTGGTTTGCCTAGGCCACACAATAAATGTATAAGCTAGTTTTGAACTCCAGACACAATATTCTGTGACATAACACTGTACTACCTAGGTGCCCAATCACACAGTAGGCATTTAATAAATGATTGTTGACTTAACTTGAAAAAGTTCCTACTACAACCTTCCAAACGCTACTTGACAGATGATCCAATGAATGTGACAGGTTGTTAAACATTTACTCACATATCCTTGTTATTATTTGATTTCAGCAGGAGTGCAGAAGATGACTTAGAGAATGAAGTTACCATCAAACTAGATGTCTGGTGATTATACATTAGTAATAACAATAATAATAATAATTAGCATTTATATGGTATTTTAAGGTTCACAAAGTATTTTACATCCATGATTTCATTTGAGACTCAGTACATCCCTAAATATCTACCTTTGGTATAAGAATTAAGAGGAAATTTGCCTGAATCTCCAAGGGGATAACATATGAGAGACTCTTGGAAATATTTTTGTAGGTCCTTTGTAAAAATAGGCAACTAGGGATATTGTCTGGACCCCCAATTGAGTGGTCTTCTGCATGCATTGGAGTTAAGTACAAAAGAGTTTTTGATTCAGTACAGTTTGATCTCTTGGTTGCTGTAAGGTGAGTAGTGACAGTATTATCCTTATTAGATGAATGAGAATATTAAGCCCTGAAGTTCTAGTCATCCATCCTTTAAGCCAGGATTCAAACCCAAGTTTTCTAAATACAAGTCTAGTGGCCTTTCCATTACACTAAACTACTACTAACTTAAAGGAAATTAATTTCATTCTATAGATTAGCACTTCTCAAAGTACAATCCAATGACTCTCTCTTCTGACAAACCCTTCTGGCCAGTCATTAAAGTCAAAATTATCTTTATAGTAAAAAAAAAATGTTGTTTACCTAAAGATAAAAAAAGAAAAGAAAAGATGGCTACTTGGAAGATCCATATGGGCAAAGTTTTCCCTACTAATTCAAATTCTCCTTAACCAAGCAACATCTTATATTTTATAGTCATTATGATATAAGAAACAAAATTCCTACAATAGTATAAACAAGGAACAAAGTTTAAGTCTGGAGTTTTGATTTGCTTATAAAACTAATGATGGGGAAGATTCTGGGAATATGTTGGAGTAGGCCAGTAAGTTTTAAACTCTCCAGATTTCCCCCACAGAAAAATAAATTTGTGTCTCAGGATGAACATAGACTTGTGAAAGATCAAAAGGATTTGGAGTGGAACTGGGTCCTCCTGACACAAACCAGGAAGATCTGAATCCCCAGGCAAGGGATTAAGCAGTGTGAAGTACAAACACCCCTGGACTAGCTCTTCAAAAAATGGGGACCTTTGGGGCAAGCTAGGTTTGGCCTGAGCCTTAGTAGGAACTACAGATACTTTCACCTGTGGGCTATGTGAAGAGTCTGGAGTCTGAGTACTGGAACCTTGGCTGATAGGAACACCAGGACCAGTTGTGCTACCTGCTGTGGCCCTGGGTGAGAAGGAACCAACACACCCATGAATGCAGAGGCAGTGTGTGGCAGCCTCTGCCAGCACTTGCAGAAGTGCAGAAGTCTTTGTTTGGGTTTCAAGTCAGAAGGAACAGTTGAAGTGAAGCTAGAGGTACCATCCCTCTATTAGAGGTGCTTACATTAATAATTCACATTTAAAAAAGAAAAGAAAGAAAAGAAAAAGATGAACTAGCAAAGAAGAAAGAACCCAACCATGGAAACTTACTATAGGAATAGGGAAGACTGAGGAGATGGACACTGAAGTAAAAATAGCTTTTTCTACCTCAAAGAGTAATATTAAATAGCTCCCTGCCCAAAGAGAATTAACAGAAGAATTCAAAAAGGAATGTAAAAACCAAATGAGAGATACTGAGGAAAAACTTTAAAAAACCATCCAAGAAAAACAATTATTACTTTTTTAAAAAATTAACCAACTGGAAAAGGAGATACAGAGTTTTAAATGTCCTTGAAAATTAGAACTGGGCAAGGGAAAGCCAGTAAAGCTGATCCTAAAATGCTTCGCTCCATCTTGAAAGGATTTTTAAACTGCTATTCAACAATTTTTTTTCTATTTTTAGAATTTTAAATTTTTTTTTATATTTTTAGAATTGTATTTCAACATAACTGGTTTCTTTTGTAATTCTATGTACTGTATTATATATGTCTAAAACATTATTCTGAGGAGTCTGTCAAAGGGATACATAACAAAAATGTTTTGGTTTTTTTAAAGTTTTTTTTTTTTTCTTTCCTGCCATTCTTTTTTTTTTTTTTTTTTTAAACTTAGATACCAAATGGACAAAGAAAAAATAGAAAAGAAAAAAAAAACAGAAAAAGGACAAAAAAAATTACATGAGCACAGCAGAACATGACAGGTTTCAAAATATAAGACAATAAATTTTCATTTCAAGAAACCCTATAGACAAGATTACCTCTCAACCCAGCTAGCTCCAGGGCTCACCAAACTGCTGTTTCAGTGGAACTAGCCTAAAGGTGTTTTTACTTCACAGGGGTCAAATGTTAACCCTGCTATCTTTCTTCCTATCTTCTCTTGATTGTCCCTGAAGAACCACTGTCAAATCACTTTATGTTAACCCTTTGTTATGATTTTGTCTTGTTTGTTGGGGGAAATTGGGAGATCTTGAAATTTTCTGACCTACTCTGCCATCTTCCCAGAATTCTCCTAACCAAAAAAAATATCAAGAATTCCTCATCTAATGATTTATCTCTCATTCTAGTCACAGTTGGACCAAGTACTTCTCTTAATTGAATTAAGCAAAGGCACTTCTACTCTTTCAAACAGTAGGACAAACAAGTATTACCTCTATGGACTAGGTTCATGAAATTCTAAGGAATATTTTCTTTGGTTAACAAAGTGACATTTCCTAATCTTGTTCAGAATTAGATCTCTACCTGGACTTGATTAAATAATCTATTACAAAAACTAATTAGATCTAGTGAGAGAAAAGGATTTTAGAGCATGGTGCTGTCCTAATATTATTTCTTAATATTTTATTACACAACCGAGGTCTTAATGGATATACTTCTGACACTACAGGAGTTGTGTGACCATAAGCCAATTATACAACTTTTCTGGACCTGAGGCAGTACTTTAATACTGTAGCTTTTAGTTTGCCAAACTATGTCAATGGAGACAGTTCCTATACTGGTGAAATCACTGTCCATAACCAAATCAATCACCTATTTATTAGGAAGTGTAGCACAGTGCCTGCACATAAGTGCTTAAAATGCTATATCTATATTTACCCATCTATACATGAGAAGTCAAAACTCAGTTCCTGTCCTCCAGAAGCTTATCGCATCATTGAGCAGCCTGTTAGAAATAATTGATAAGTAGTATAAGACAACATATTATCTGCTAAATTATGTCAGTTTCAGAGAAATGAAAAGATTAAGCTTTTTGTAAATTGCTTCAGAAGAAGGAAAAAGGATAGTATTTATGTCTTTCAGCACTCTTAAAAGAACTTTCATAGTATTAGTACACAAGTAGATATAGATAGTGGTCATCCTCATTTATAGTTATTTATTGAGGAACCAAAGATAAAAGATTAATTCTTGCCCTGATCTAATTGGGACAACAGAACTTACTATTCCAGTAGAACCATAGAAAACCTACTAACAGGGATTAGTCTCTGTCTAATTATGTAGCATCTGACTGAAGAAGGCAATGGCAAGTTCAAATGAACCACTTGACAAGAATTTGGAACTGTCAGGAGAATGAGACTGATCAGTATAAAGCTTAGCTTAGATCTCACATTTCAGTCTTTAAACATACACTCCATCTAGTTCAACTAGCCATTTATCATCCAGCACTAGACTTTTATAATGTAAAACTTGAGCTCTTGCTAACCCTACTCTTAAACTTTGCTTCCATTTCTGACCTTATTTCCATCTCTGATCTGCTTCTGGCTTTTTTGAACTTACTGACTTATCGCCACATACAGTTATCCCTTTTACATCACAACTTTCCCCACTGCAACACATCATTGGCAGGTATACAAAACTAAATAGCAACTTGGGGGGAATTTTGTGGAAGATGATACACAAAGGCTAACAGATGGCAAAGAAAAGGTTTAGAAACTCAGGAATGCATGATATGGATGTAATTATCAACACATTTTATCTTTTAATACCATAATAATTCAGACTTGTCTAGTATGAAGAGAAGGACAAAAAATTTACATGGATTTTCCAGCTTGTGGGGGCACTGTGATGTGGAAAAGTAACTATAGTTTTTATTATATGCTTTTTGGACTCTTTATCTTCACCTATGCTAATTCCTCCCACTGACCCAAACATACAAGATAGATTCTTTACCACTATTCTCAAGGGGAGAAAAGAAGGGGAAAATCTGTTAATATTATAAACAGGACACAGAAATAGTCCTCTCCAGATTCTGATCAAATTCTAAGCAATGGACTTTAGGATATAGATATTTAGCTACTAGATGGTGGTTATAGCCACTCACCTGATCCTATTCAGTTCTGAGGCTCTGAATCCCCTAGTTGCTTGATTATATTCTGATAAGCCATAGAGCTGAGAAGGCACAATACTACAGATAGTCAGTGACAGACACAATGACTGATAGTGATAGTGTCAGTGACAGAGAGATGTCGCAGAAGGGTACTGTGCTTAAAATAAGAGAGAAGAATCCCAGAAATGATGATGGTAGGCCTGCCTGCCCTTGACCAGGCCAGGATACTAAGACATAGCTCCAAACCTGAAATTATGACTTGGGTGAAATGATCCAACCACAAATTAGTTTTCATTCCCCTCTCTTCATTGTCCTCCTCTATTTCTGGCAGACCTCACCTTCTTTTATAAGTATACTAAATTTAAGTGAACCCTAAACATGAAATATTAGCCTAATAAAGCTAATTCTCTATTGAAGTAGGCAAATGTGCTTGGATATTGTATGTATCATGTATTCAGTATAGACTTGAAGAGCAAATAAATTGCATAAATAATTAACATACAATACATAATATAAAGCATCCATGAAGTGACTACAAATCTACTACTCTCCTAAACCCCCAAATTCCCTTCACCTAGAGGACTGATTTGGAACTAAGAGTTCTAGGAAATGTTTAGTTTGAATTTGTCTAATTCCTTTTGGTCTGGAAAATGAGAGTGCAAACAAAGAGTTCCTTTCCATAGCAGATTTGACTTAGGATGCCAGCATATTTAGTTAACAGAGGAAGACACAAACTCTGGAGATGGGATTTTGGCTCAGCTCCGAATTCAAGATCTGGTGGGAACTAGAACTCATTGGGGCAGAGTTCTCCTTGTCCAAACACTGGAAGAAACATCTAGCTTCTACTAGCCTATCGAGGAGAATTTGGGGGCTGAGCATTTAGTCCTAGTCACAGGTGTTGCTGCAATCACTGATTCTGAGATTCATTTCCCCTAATAGCACTCCTTTCCTGACTCCACCTTAAGCAAGTTCTTGTTGCCCTAATTTTGAAAGTAAGGGTAGGGACAGAGTGGGAGGGGATGAGACAAGATCTATACAAAGTAGTATTGCCTGAAAAGAGATGAGAATACTGTGATTTACGATCCGAATCTGGGGCCATCAAATCCATTACTTGTTCATTGTTTTGCTGCAGAAAATCAAGCCCAACATGCTTTAGTTGATTTAATCAATTAAATAAGTTACACATTTATTTGGAAGGGCCTCCCAGAGTAAGACCGGTCTATAGACTTAAGTTTCCCAGGAACATTTGAGCTGGCACAGAACACAATTAGAATATAGTAGCTGCTTGTAAAAGATAACACTTAGATCTGCCCTTTCTCACAGGATAATTAGGGTCCCTGGAACTATGACTTTGGCATAAGATCAGAGCAAAGCAATGCTTTAAGAAAGTGCATTGAGATTTTCACTTCCATTAACTCTGAAACAGATACAAATTGGTGTTTGCTGTGTAGCTCAGCTCAGCCCAGCAAAGGCTTCTTCAAAGACTCAGTCAACACAAGGAAACTCCAGTAGAAACACAGAAGGGAAAATAAGAAAATAAAACTGCCCCAGCCAACACTCCTCTCTTGCAAGGTTATTCTTGGATCTTGCATCCACTATTCTTCAGAAGAACTTTATAATTTTGTCTTCAAACATCAACATGGAAGAAATGCATCTCTGCTTTAAATGCTTCCTCGCTATATTCTTAGTAATAAGAGAGGGACTGGTGCATGTTTTAAGAATATTGCCAGCAGCTGCTACTT
Source organism: Sminthopsis crassicaudata (assembly GCF_048593235.1). Lineage (NCBI taxonomy): Eukaryota > Metazoa > Chordata > Mammalia > Dasyuromorphia > Dasyuridae > Sminthopsis > Sminthopsis crassicaudata. The sequence goes on from NC_133620.1 coordinate 107,811,179, forward strand.
TCCCAACCCCCTTAGCTCAACTGTCCTTCTCCTTCCCCCCCCTCCCTTTTTTTTTTTTTTTTTTTTTTTATAACTCTAGTGACATTCATTGCTAATTTTAAAAATTTTGCTAGTTAAACCTCAGCCACTCTTTAGGGTTTGGGAATCTCCAAGAAAAAAGTATTACCAATTTTTCTCTGACCTATCTCCTTTTTAGAAGCACTCCCTACTGTCAATCTCTGACAAATCAAAGAAGACTTATTAGGATCAAAACAAACTTTTTTTCTTTACTAGACAAAGTTCAATCAAAAGGAAAACAAATCAAAACAAAACAAACCGTGCAGAACTTAGGTTAGCATTGGCACAGACCACTATTTCTGCCTTGGCCCTGCACTGCTTTTTCCATATCGTCTCTCCTTTGTACTCTCTTTTTAAAGTTCAGACTTCTAAAACCTCATCCTGTGACCATCAGGCTTCCCTTCCCCACTTTGTCCTCGAAGCTGGCACTTGTCAGACGAAATAGTATAATAGGTCATTGATGGCAGTTATCTTCTTCATTTCCATGGGATCCCCTGGAATATGAAGGACTTTTCCAGCCTCCACCACCCATTAAAGAAAAAAAAATCTATCCCACAATTTTAGCTTTTTCTTTTCCTTTTTATGCTCTAGATTTTTAAACAAAATACTTTCTTTTTTAATATCTTAAGGACTTTCTGGGCAGTCAACTGGGCTGTCCAGGGAAGTATTGTACCTCAAAGTCCATTCTTAGTCATCCTGTGAAATGCTGAAGAAATGCTTGGCAAAGAAAAGAAACAAAAGGAGATAAGATAAAATATTACTTCATTAATATAACTTAACCCAGTGGTTGTCAAACTTTTTGATCTCAGGATTTGTTTACAAATTTAAAGATTATTGAGGACCCCAAACAATTCTTGTTTATGTGTGTTATATCTATGATATTTACTGCATTAGAAATTAAAATGTCAAGTGTTATTATGAAAATAGTTTTTGACCAGGGGATCCCAGAAAGGATACTTGGTGACTGTCCCCAGATTAATCTTTGAGAACCACTGACAACCCAACCAAGTTGTCTGCTCCAGTTAGGAATGGCAAAGAAAAGTCTGGGTAATTCTAGGATTTCTTGGCACAGAGACAAGTTAGGATCAAAATCAGTGTCTGCTGAATGCATATTGTGTTACACTGAAAAGGGTGAGTCTTTAACTTCCCTAACTAGAGAGTTGAGGGCAGACTGTACTAAGATCATCAATTCACTGCCATTCACTCAAATGCCAATCATTTACTACCTTGCCTCAACTCCAGATAACAGGGCCATTATTTTAACTGCTCTCTGAAAGGTTTCTCCCTCCCTCCCCCATTTTTCATCCTTGGTGACTTCGCTGTAGTTTAACACTATTTACACTTCATGGCACTGTTCTCTTTCTTCTACCTACTTGATTACACTTCTCAAACTCCAGTGGCTTCCTTGAGCCTCTAGGATCAAATACAAAATGTTCTGTTTGGCATTCAAAGCCCTTCATAACTTAGCCTTCTCCTCTCTTTCCAGTCTTTTTATACTTTACTTGAAACATTTTTTTTTTTTTAATTCAGTGACTCTGGTTTCCTGGTTGTTTCATAAACAAGACATTCTATATCTTCACTCCAGATATTTTTTCTGGCTGTCCCTCACTCCTTAGATGATCACTTTACTTGGCTCCAACTCCAAGGAAGCCTCCCTGGCTTCCTTTAAGTTTCTACTAAAATCCCACCTTCTACAATTCCTCAATCCTTATTAATTCTAGAGCCTTCCCTCTGTTAAGTATTTCTGATTTATTCTGTAGATAGCTTGCTTTGCATATATTTGTTTGCATATTGTCTTTTGCCTTTTTTTGTTAATCCAGCATTTGTATGACTGGCATTTTTTCATTCCCCTTTTAATGTTTATCTGAAGTTCTATTTTTGGCTTTTTCTTTTTTAGATAGAGTGAACTATAATCAATCATTAGAGATTCTGGGTCTACCAATTTTACTTTGCATCACTTCATATAGGTTTTCCTTGTGTTCTTCATATTTATTATTTTTATTGAACCATAAAAGGAGGAAATGTATTGAGTTGGGCTGTAAAGGATAGCAGGATATTCAATGGAGACATGAAGAATAAGAAAAACATTCTAGGTTTGAGATAACAAGCCAGGGAGGAACTAGGTAGTACAGTGGTTAGAGCACCAGCCCTGAAGTCAGGAGGACCTGGGCTCAAATCTGATCTCAGACACTTAACACTAGATTGTAAACTGCTGTAAATAAAGGCAAAAGTACACAATTAATCCCCTATGGGCTATTTGGTCCCAAGAGGCAAAAACACAGCTGCCATACAAATGGAATAAAAGTGTTTGGGGGAAAAGTACCCAAACAGGTTTTAACCTGTTCGTAGGATCATAGATATACATTTAGAAAGGACCTCAAAGATCATCTAGTCTAACAATTTCATTGTCCAAAAGAGAAAACCCAAGCTTGAGAAGTAACTTGGCCAAAGTCACATAAATGGTAAGTATCAGAACAGGATTTGAATAGATCTTCTAATGCTAAAGCTAATGTTATTACCATCATACCTTATTGCTTTCCTGAAGTTTGTAGAGGTCTCCCCATGTCTTGGACCCCTCCACCAATCTAGAAAATCCACATGAAATTTTTTTGGCCCTCCCTTTATACTAGAGAAGAAATATGAATTGTTATGGTACTAAAAGATAAAATATGTTGATATTATACAATGCTATACATATATTTTATGTATTTCTGAGTTTCTAAACTTTTTCTGTGTCATTTGTGGCTCTGGCAAAGCACCTCCAAAATTCTCATTTAATATCTTATGCCCACTCATGATACATTGAAACTAAGATGAGGAAAATAACAATGTGGATAATTATAGTATATTTAGGGGTCCTAAGCTGAAAACAGAGCAAGTTTCAGTCTAGGGATATGTATGTGGAGGAGGATGACAGGAATTTCAAGAGATACTTAATAGAAAAAAAAATTAATAGCTTGTTTAAGATCTACAAAATTACTTATTTAGAAGTAGATAAAAAGTAGAGAAAAATCCAAATCTGATAAATATCAGTGTCTTGCTCTTTCAATAGGGTCACCTTGGGTGACTCCTTGCAATGAGGAAAGGATCACCATCCCGCAAATTCCCATCAACCTTGATATTCCTCCTTCTCACCGCCTTTTTTCCCTCTGATTGTAGAGTGGGACTATAAATTTCAAAATCTCCATTTAAGGAAGGAACTCAGCTCAGAAATCTCCTGATTTCTCTTATCTGACTGCACTACTTTTGGGACTTCTTTCACTTCTCCACCAGGTATCTCTGCAACAATACCATTCTTCTCTTCTCCTTTGATTCCTCACCCCTGCTTTTTCAACTTCCTTTTATACATTCTGTTTTCTATTTGATTTTCAACTCCTAGAGACAAGGACTGTCTCCTTGAGACAGTCGTCTTTCATATTTGTATCCCCAGAGGTTAGCATGGTGTCTGCAATATAGGAGGCATATAAAAATTTTTTTTTATTTACTGTTCAGTTGAGCTGAGGGTATTTTCTTCTTAAGACCCATAATTCTGATGAACTCTCTCCAGGATCCAGTCACGTAGTTCATTACAATTTCTTGTTGGCACTCTCCATTGGTACTATTATGCTGAAAGCAAAGAGACTGAGGGGAGGGAGTGCCAAGAGATAGGGAACATGTTTGAAGAATGGGAAGGAATTTTACAGATGTGACTTCTTCCCCACTTTTGCCTGGGCAGGTCTTTTGGGGGCAGCCCATGAATCATACTTTCACAATACTTAGTATTGTAATCCAGGAAATCCCAATCAGGATTCTCTATCCTCCAGATAAAAGAATGAATTGCCAGCCCGAGGTGAAAATTGTTCTTATTGCAGAAGTTCACCTTTTACCTTCACCTCTTTTCTCCTTACCCTTCTGTTTCTGTCTTTGTATCTCTATCTGTCTCTCTGTTTCTATGTCTCTGTCTTGGTCACTTTTTCAGTCTGTCTCTTTCTCTTTGTTTCTGTTTCTGTCTTTCTCTGATTCTCTCTCTGTTTCTCTCCCCTGTTCCAAATTCCATCTCTACAGTTTACTGCCCATAACCAGGCAAATCATTTAACCTTCATTAAGTTATGAGCTCCTTCACTGGGTTGTGAGCCTCTTGGGATCAAGGACTATCTTTTTGTATTCCCAATGCATAGCACAGTGTACGGAACACGTAGGAAAAAATTGTTTATTGAATATTGTCTATTCCCTTGATCTCAGTTTTCTTTTCTTTTTTCTTTCTTTTTCTTTCTTTCTTTTTTTTTTTTTTTTACAAGATATAATGCATGGGTAATTTTTCAACATTGACAATTGCAAAACCTTTTGTTCAACCCTCTTTCCCCCACCCCCTCTCAGATGGCAGGTAGATCAATACATGTTAAATATGTTAAAGTATATGTTAAATATGATATATGTGTACATGTCAAAACAGTTATTTTGCTGCACCAAGAAGAATTGGACTTTGAAATAGTGTACAATTAACCTGTCAAGGAAATAAAAAAATACAGGCAGACAAAAATAAGAGGGATTGGGAATTCTACATAGGGGTTCATAGTCATCTCCCAGAGTTCTTTCACTGGGTGTAACTGGTTCAGTTCATTACTGCTCTATCGGAACTGATTTGTTTCATCTCATTGTTGGAGAGGGCCACGTCCATCAGAATACATCCTCATACAGTATCGTTGTTGAAGTGTATAATGATCTCCTAGTTCTGCTCGTTTCACTCAGCATCACTTGATGTAAGTCTCTCCAAGCCTCTCTGTATTCACGCTGTTGGTCATTTCTTACAGAACAATAATATTCCATAACATTCATATACCATAATTTACCCAACCATTCTCCAATTGATGGACATCCATTCATTTTCCAGTTTCTAGCCACTACAAAGAGGGCTGCCACATTCTTGCACATACAGGTCCTTTTCCCTTCTTTAAGATCTCTTTGGGATATAAGCCTAGTAGTAACACTGCTGGGTCAAAGGGCATATATGCACAATTTGATAACTTTTTGAGCATAATTCCAAATCGCTCTCCAGAGTGGTTGGATGTATTCACAATTCCACCAACGTTGTCCCATTTTCCCACATCCCCTCCAACATTCTGCATTATCTTTCCCTGTCATTCTAGTCAATCTAACAGGTGTATAGTGGTGTCTCAGAGTTGTCTTAATTTGCATTTCTCTGATTAATAATGACTTGGAGCATCTTTTCATATGGCTAGAAATAATTTCAATTTCTTCATCTGAGAATTGTCTGTTCATGTCCTTTCACCATTTATCAATTGGAGAATGCCTTGATTTCTTATAAATTAGAGTCAATTTTCTATATATTTTGGAAATGAGGCCTTTATGAGAACCTTTGACTATAAAAATGTTTTCCTAGTTTATTGCTTCCCTTCTAATCTTGTCTGCATTTGTTTTGTTTGTACAAAAATTTTTCAATTTGATATAATCAAAATTTTCTATTTTGTGATCAATAATGATCTCTAGTTCTTCTTTGGTCATAAATTCCTTCCTCTTCCACAGATCTGAGAGGTAAACTATCCTATGTTCTTCTAATTTATTTAAAATCTCATTCTTTATGCTGAAATCATGGACCCATTTTGACCTTATCTTGGTATACAGTGTTAAGTGTGGGTCAATGCCTAGTTTCTGCCATACTTTTTGTCAAACAGTGAATTCTTATCCCAAAAGGTGGAGTCTTTGGCTTTGTCAAACACTAGATTATTAAAGTTATCAACTATTTTTGTCCTTTGAACCTAACCTATTCCTATTCCATCAACTAGTCTATTTCTTAGCCAATACCAAATATTTTTGATAACCGCTGCTTTATAATATAATTTTAGATCTGGTACAGCTAGGCCACCTTCATTTGATTTTTTTTTTTCATTAGTTCCCTTGAAATTCTTGACCCTTTGTTTTTCTATATGAACTTTGTTGTTATTTTTTCTAGGTCATTAAAATAGTTTTTTGGGAGTCTGATTGGTATAGTGCTAAATAGATTAGTTCTGTCATCTTTATTATATTTGTTCACCCAATTCAAGAGCATTTACTATTTTTCCAATTGGTTAGATCTGACTTTATTTGTGTGGAAAGTGTTTTGTAGTTTTGTTTATATAGTTCCTGATTTTCCCTTGGCAGATAGAGTCCTAGGGCTACCTGTGGCTCCCCCTTTCTTTTGTTTTTGGAGGAGTGTTTTAATGTCTCTGTTTCTTCTCTCTACTATTGCCTGACCTTGTAGATTAAAAGGGTATGCCAGTGGCGTGTAAAATCTTATACTGCGCACAAAAGTTCGCAAAATGTTTAGAGGTATATGCAAGCCCATTATCTGTTTTTATTTCTTGTAGCACACTTATAATTGCAAATGCTTGGATAAGGAATTCAGTGATCACTGGGGCTGTCTCTTTTGCTGTTGGCACTGCAAAAGTGAATCCTGAAAAGGTATCTACCATCACATGGATAAAAGACAGACGACCAAAAGATTTATAATGAGTCACATCCATTTGCCATATTTCATTGGGTCTCAAACCACGAGGATTCTTCCCTGGAGGGAGTGTAGGAGTGTGGAGGGCTAAATTCAAGGAGATAGTGTGATGCCACAGGTAACCCTAGAGAACTTCTAAATTTAGTTCTCTATACCATTAATTTTCTAATTTTTGACTAAGATGCACTGGCTCTGGCAGACAGGTTTTATAACCCACCAGAAGGGCAGTGTCCAGTGCGAGCAGCTCCACTGTCCTTAGATAATCACCAGGTCATGTGGAGAGACCCAGAAAGTGGTGAATGGAAGGGACTAGATAGGTTAACTGCCTGGGGGAGAGGGTTTGCTTGTATTTCTTCTGATGGAGAAGGAATCAGATGGGTGCCAACGAGTCATATTTGCCTTGTCCATCAGAAAGAGAAAGAAAAAGAGAAAGACTCAAAACAAAGGAGAAAATCTAAGAAACATCTGACACTGAAAGAGCATGGCTAATAAGAAGACTGTTAAAGAACTTTAAAACCAGCAAGAATCACTGGATTTTCTAACACAAGATGAGACTAATGGACAATGGATTTATGGACATTTATAAATTCTCAATTTATGATCATGTTATTTGTTATATCACTTGTAGCATGTGTTATGTTACTATGTATTTATGTAATTTATGTAATTATGTGTAATACCTCCCATATTGATGGATTTATGTTTCAAGGTCATGACCACCCTATGTTCTAAATCAAAAGAAAGGGGGAGATGTTAGGTTCTTACTAAGTGCTAAGTCGGTACTTAACAATTCTCTAGTTCACACCTTTGGTTCCGGTCTTTACCCCTTTGAACTTCTGAGGAGGAGTTTACATATGAAAAGGAGTTTACACAACCTTTAAAAGGAGCAAGTTCATTGGTTGAAGTAATTTTCCCACAAGCCCTTGAGTTCTCACAAGCCCATTCTCTGGAAGGATAAAAGAAGACAACATTGAGCAAGGAGTTAGTCGAGTCTGGGCCAGAGTTGGGACAGCGGCCTGAAGGAGGAATCTGGATTGGGGAAGGACAAGAGCTGGAGGAGATTCAGAGCTCCCAAGAAACTTGCTCACAGAGAAAAGATTTTACAGAAAAGAGATCTCCTCCCAGAGAAGGATTACAATTGAGAGACAACAGGGGGAAAAAAGGTGATTTAGAACTTTTAAAAATATATGAGTATAAATAGCTTTGATTTCTTCATCTGAAAACTACCTGCTCATATCCTTTGATCATTTGTCAAATGGAGAATGACCTGTATTTTTAGAAATTTGATTCGGTTCTCTATATATTTGAGAAACTAGCCCTTTATTAGATATAAAATTGATTTCACAGTTATGAATACTGTATATTCCTTCCATCCTATCCCCCCTCCTTTATCATTCTCTCTCTTGCCTTTCTCAAAAATGTTTTGACTCTGACCATTGCTTCCTCCAATTTATTCTTCTTTCTATCACCCTTTTCTTTTCCTTATCCCTTTCCTCTCCTAATACTTTATAGGATAAAGTCTATTTTTATACCCAAATGAGTGCCTTTTTCAGTCAATTCCAATGAGAATAAGGTTGAAATGTTACCTGCCATTCAGCCTCTCCATCTTCTCCATTTTATAAGCTCTTTCAAGCCTCTTTTATATGACACAATTTATCTCTTTCTGCCTCTCCCTTCCCTTTTCTTCCAGTTCATTATTCTTCCTCATCCATTCATTTTATTTTATTTTTATAACACCCCATCATATTTAATTCACACCTATGCTCTCTGTCTATGTATCCTCCTTCCAACTGCCCTATTAATGATAAAGTTATTAATAGTATCAACTTTCCATCTAGGAATATAAACAGCTTAATTTTATTAAATTCCTTATTATTTTTCTTTCTTGTTTGCCTTTTTTATGCCTCTTTTGAGTTTTTTGAAAGTCCTGTGTTTTATTAAATATCCATTTCACCCCAATTTTTCTGGATAGGTGATTTTTGGTTGTGATCCTAGTTTCTTTTCCCTCTATTATATAATATTTCAAGCCTTCTAATCCTTTAAGGGAGAAGTTGTTAAATCATCTTATTATCTTAACTTTGACTCCATGATATTTAATTTGCTTTTTTTCTGATTGCTTGCAATATTTTTTCCTTGACACAACTCTGGAATTTCTCTATAATATTCCTGGAAGTCTTTTTTTTTTCCTTCAGGGAATGATCCATGGATTTCTCCCCCCCCCCTATTTTTACTTTATCCTCTAATCTAAGATATCAGGGCAATTTTTCCTCAATAATTTCTTGACATATGATGTCTAGGATTTTTTAAATTATGGTTTTCAAGTAGTCCAATAATTTTTAAAATTTCTATTCTCAATCTATTTTCCAGGTCAGTTATTTTTTCTTTTCCTTTTTTTTTTTCAGTTATTTTTTCAATATGCTAGTTCGCATTTTCTTTTATTTTTTCATTTTTGGATTTGGTTTTATTGCTTCCTACGGTTTCACGCTTCTGTTTGTCCAATTCTAATTTTTAGGAATTATTTTCTTTATTGAGTTTTTGTACCTCATTTTCCATTTGACCAATTCTACTTTTTATGGAGCTCTTTTCAGTGGGTTTTTGTGTCTATTTTGTCATTTGGCCTATTCTGTTTTTTTTAAACCTTTATTTTTGTCAGTATTTTTTGAACCTTCTTTGCTAAGCTGTTGATTATTTTTTAATGATCTTCATGTACCACTCTCATTTCTTTTCCTAAGTTTTGCTCTACTGATTTTATTTGATTTCTAATTTTTTTTAAATTTCTTTAAGAAATTCTTTTTGGAGTTGAAACCAATTCACATTTTTTGAGACTTTGCATGTGGCTATTCTGACTTTGTTGCTTTCTTCTAAATTTGTGTTTTACCTTCCCTGTCACCATAATAACTTTCTTTCATCAGGTTCTTTTTGTTATTGTTTGTTCACTTTCCCATTCTATTTCTTGACCTTTAAGTTTATTTTAAAGTTGATTCTCCTTCTAGGATAGAGAAAGCATTGTTCCAAAGTTCAGGTTTTTGTGTTGCTGTTTTCAGAAGGAGCTAGGTCTATAAGTTTTCAGTTCTCCCAAGGTAGTATAATCTAAGGAGAGCTGTGATCTCTGCTCTTCTGGCCTATATTCTGGTCTGTGAGTAACCACAAGCACTTTTTTTACCTTGGAACAGTGACCAGAGTCCCTGTGCTTCTCCTCTCCCTGGAACTACAACTCTAAACTATATATGGGTAATGCAACAGAGCCTTATTTCCAGTGCCAGCAAAGAGTCTCTGATAATCTCTTTTGGAGCAATTGTCCAACTCCATTACTATGTGTGGGCTGAGATATCTGGAAATTGCTGCTGTTTAATTCAATCATCCCCAAGGCTTGCTGTTGGTTTGCTGGGGGTACAGTTTGTCCTGGACTGTACTCTACTCTTATCCCAGTGAGATGAACTTTTCCCACTGACCTAAGTTGTCTTGTACTGGAAAATTGTTTCACCTCATTCTTTTATTGGTTCTACTGCTCCAGAATTCATCCTGAGGCTTTATTTTAAAATTGTTTGGAGAGAGAAGAGAGTCAAGTGAGTCCCTGCCTTTATTCCACCGCCTCAGTGAGACAAAGTGCTCTCTCTTTGATCTTTAATTATGTTCTTCCCACTAAATTAGAATCTCCCAAAGCCAGAAACTATATTTTCCCCATTAAATGGAGTTTTCTAAGAAAAATATTATCTTCCATTCTTTTTAACTCTTCCCAAAATTTACTACTATATAAACTTATTTTTTTCACGTAGTGAAAACATGGTCATCATTATTAAATAGAAAAGTACAGTCGTAATAAGTCAATAAGTTAGACAGTTAACTCATAAGCATTGATTAATCTCCTCTATGCCCATCACTATGCTGAACACTCTGATCTCTCTGCATTTCTCTCTCCAAGCATTCTCCAGGGATTCTGCCAACAAATCTACAAGTGTGGACATGGCTAACAACTCACCCCCACACAGCAATGAACCAAGATACAGTGGGTGTGGCAATAGCCATAGGCTAAGTACTAAGGTACTAGCTGCTGCTTCTTACCCATGCTGGTACCTCTTCTCTTGATTCTCTCTCTCTAGATCTTGTTGCCCCAGATTTTATCAGCTGAGATAGGTATGGAGTCCACGGAGGCAGCCAAAGTCTGACCCCCACATTTCTGGTTTGGGAATCTCAGCACTGCATTCATGCCCACTGGGTGCTTGGGTTGCTGTAAGGTAATCGGTGCCTTAATGAGGATTAATGAGCTCTCTGGGCAAGTTGGGTGACTCTGCCTTGGGAAGCTGCCCAGCTCTGTCACATTGGCACATAACACTGGGATGGAAAGGAGCGGGAAGGTTGAGTCAGAGCTTGCAAATGCTGAATTTAACACTCCTGTTCACATAGATGGCATATTCTCCCACATAGCATCCCTCATGCTCCTCTTCCTGTGCAAGGTAACAATTCCCTGAAATATTATTTCTCCAGGTGCACCCTGGCTGTTAGCTCTAATAGCAAATGAATATTTCCCCTTATAGTTAATATATTCGTACTAGCAAAAAGAAGCAATAGTTTGAATAATTCAAAGATATAATCCAAAAGCAAATCTGGGAGAAAGCAGCCAAGTGAAGGTTAAACTATGCTTCAGATCATCCATGATGCTCCCAGACACGGACTGTCCCATTCTGCCTTGTGGATTTCAGGAGTGGGATGGAAGAATGGTTCTATCCTCATGCCAGTTCAGGCAATCTCCCACCTCTATATACTTGGAAGGATTCTGTGAGACACCATTCTGTTAGACACAAAGTATGAAAATAGACAGATGGCTCTTCTGTACCAGTAAGGGGGAAATGCTCCTTGGGGCCAGCTAGTGAGGGGGAGGAGTAAGTGTTGTGTGTTGAAATAGAACTTATTTCTGCAGGCAGAATTCCTACCTCTTTTCCAATTGGTCTGGTAAGGCTTCATGGAATAGCCAAGGGTGGAGTGCTGCTTGAAAAAATGGGAGACAGAACTTAATGAACTGGTGTAATTTGAGTGCGAGTGCTTCAGCTAGCATGAAGTTCTTCCTCATTTCTATGCAGTCAGGACTGGAGGGTGGGTGGTGAGAATCAGTTTGTCTCACCTTCACTCTGACAAAAACCAATTCAAACCACACACCCCACCCACGATGGTCCAAGAGCATCATCTTTGTATATAAAGGATAGACAGGATACAGAGAATACACCGATCATTTACAGCCAGCTGTTCTGCTTTGTTCCCACTCTATGAACATCATGCTTCCCCCAGGTTTATCATCAGAAATTGCATCATGGAGAATGCTTCAGCTTGGATACTCAGGATCTTCTCAGTCTTCTCCATTGCTTCTCCTTTGATTGGAGAGCTGAGGAAGAGGGAAAAACAAAGTAATGTCTCCTAAAGCCTTCCTTTATAAAGGGTTCAGAATACCTAACTCTTCCTTTTCTACCACCTGCTCTGCTTGGTGAACATCACACTTCTTCATGTCAGGTACCTTCTACTGGTCCTCTCCTTTGCTTTTTAGCTTCTTTTTGTGTATTGTATTCCCTGTTAGAGTGTAAACTCTCTGAACACAAAGACTCTCTTTTTCTTATTTGCTTAGCACAGTGTCTGGCACAAAATACTTAACTAATGTTTCTCAACTATTAACTTTTGACTACCACATGCAAATGAACACTTACTAAGTACTATTCTGATGCCAAAACAGCTAAGAATTGGAGATGGCACAAAACTTGAGAACTACAGTATATATTACCTACTGACTTTTCTACACATCTGCCTTTCTCAGGATAGGGTCTACTGTTAATGATTCATAATCTCATTCCCTTCAGAAATTCTTGGGAGAAGAACTTCTGAGTACTTCCAAAAATCTGTTTAAATTCTTCAAGAAAGAATTCTTCTGAAAACTCCATTACAGGCTCCTTATCTAAAAGAGATTCCTTGGGGAGGGACTCAGAGATAAAGTTAGAGAAGCAAGGACTAAACTGCACATCTAGATTTTTTTTTTTTTTCCAGGTAGAATATTATCCAAGTTGACTTCAAAAAAAACTATCCAAGTTGACTTTCTGTTGACATTTCTCTGTCTATGTCTGTGTCTTTCTCTGTCTCTCTGTCTCTGTTTCTGTCTGACTGTGTGTCTCTTTGTGTCTCTCCTCTCTCTTTTTCCCTCTTTCACTTCTCTCTCTCTCTCTCTCTCTCTCTCTCTCTCTCTCTCTCTCTCTCTCTCTCTCTCTCCCTATCTCTCTCTTTCTTTCTCTCTCTCTCTCTCTCTCTCTCTCTCTCTCTCTCTCTCTCTCTCTCTCTCTCTCTGTATTCTCTCTCTCTCTGTATCTCTCTCTCTCTCTCTCTCTCTCTCTCTCTCTCTCTCTCTCTCTTTCTCTCTCTCTCTCCTCTCTCTCTCCTCTCTTCTCTCTCTCTTTTCCCCCTCTCTGTTGACATTTCTCTATCTATGTCTGTGTCTTTCTCTGTCTCTCTGTCTCCGTTTCTGTCTGACTGTGTGTCTCTTTGTGTCTCTCCTCTCTCTCTCTTTTTCCCTCTTTCACTTCTCTCTCCTCTCTCTCCCTCTCTCCTCTCTCTCTCTCTCTCTCTCTCTCTCTCTCTCTCTCTCTCTCTCTCTCTCTCTCTCTCTCTCTCTCTCTCTCTCTTTCTCTCCTCTCCTCTCTTCTCTCTCTCTTTTCCCCCTCTCTGTTGACATTTCTCTGTCTATGTCTGTGTCTTTCTCTGTCTCTCTGTCTCCATTTCTGTCTGACTGTGTGTCTCTTTGTGTCTCTCCTCTCTCTTTTTCCCTCTTTCACTTCTCTCTCTCTCTCTCTCTCTCTCTCTCTCTCTCTCTCTCTCTCTCTCTCTCTCTCTCTTTCTCTCTCTCTCTTTCTCTCTTTCTCCCTCTCTCTCTCTCTCTCTCTTCCTCTCTCTCTTTTTCTCTCCCTAGTTAGGCTGGCTTATTCCACAAGTCAATTTGTTATAGAATCTTACAGGAGTAAGAGATCATATAGGCCATCCAAGTCAATCTTTAGTTAAAGGGGAATCCCTTCTAAAACTTTCCTAACTTCTCCTTAAAGATCTCCAATAAAGGGGAACTCATTATTTAATAAAATAGCTCATTCAATGTTTAGTCATCTTTAAGTGTTATGAAATTTTTCTTTACATAAATATGAACTAAAACTCTTTGCAACTCCTATCCATTGCTCCTAGTTTTCTTTCCTAAGGTCATAAATATATGTCTAATTAATTGCTCTTCTATATGACAGTCCTTCAGATCCTTTTCTTTTCTAGAAAATATCTTCAGTGCTTCTAGTTAGTCTTCATGTGATAATGGCTTTCTGGCCTGTCAACAACCTGTCAGTCCTCTTCCTTAATTGTGGTGACAAGAATTGAACATAATATTCTTGATTTTGTATAACCAAGGCAACTTTTTGTCCTTTGGACACTATGGTTTTAGTTATTTGGCCAAGAAAGACATTGTTTTGGGGGGGACAGCCATGTCATTCTGTGTACTCATTTTGAACTTATAATCCATTAAAAATCTCAAGTCACTTTTCATATGAAATAGTAAAATTCTCTCCCACATCTCCCCTAACCTACATCTATACAATTGACCTTTAGAACCTTAACTTTTACTTAACATTTACTTCTATTTAAATTTATCTCATGAGTCGGTCCAAGAAGTCTCAAGGAATTTAGCCACAAAATGAGACAATAATTAGTAGGGATGAAATGAAGTTTGTTGTTATTGTTTTAACTTTTTTTTTAAAATATTCTCACATCTCAATTCTGTCATCCAAGTTAGCTATCCCTCCCAGTTTCATATCATCAAAAAAGTTATTAAAATGCTATTTGTAGGTATATAATTTTATGTCTTTATCTAAATCATTGATAACATTGTGGAAGAGAATAAGGCAGAAAACTAAGTCCAATAGCATATCACTATAAACTTCCTTCCTATGTGACATTGCTCAGTAATCCCCACTCGTTGGATCTATCATTCAACTAGTTCAAAATCTACCTAACTATACAAACAGAAATCTCTCTATTTGGTTGGCAAGGGTATAAGAGACTATCAAATGACCTTAGATACATAGATCTATTATGTCAATGACATTCTCCTATCAAACTAGGAACTTAGTCAAAAATAGAAATAATGATAATTTCTCACGATTTATTCTTTAAAAATAATTAAACTAGTTAACTCAGCAGATAGAGTTCAAGTCCTGAAGTCAGGAAGACTTGAGTTCAAATACAGTCATAGACACTTACTAGCACAGACTTGGACAAGTAGCATAATGTCTGTTTGTTTTAGTTTCCTTAAGTTTCCTCAACTGCAAAATGGGGATAATAGCTACTACCTCACAAGGTACTTTTAAGTATCAAATGAAATAATAAGCACTTAGCACAGTGCGTAGCAACAGTAGATACTACATATAAATGTTAGCTATCATTATCATCATTATTATTATCACTAAAAATTATTGATGCCTTCTGTTTTTATGTCATTGTAATTTCAGGACAATACCTTTTTTCATCCTCTTCTACTTCAGAATTAACCCTTCTCTGGTAATATAGTAAAACAGTTAAACTAAAAATAGGTACAGGTACCATGTTAAATAACATATACAATGTTCTTCATGTCTGCTAAGAGAAAGAAGGTGTGCTTCATTATTTGTTCTCTGAGACTATTTTTCATTTTTTAAGTTTTTAAGAATTGAACTTCCTTTTTTACCAATCTTGTAATGTATATTTTTGCAGTGACGTATAGTTAAGCTTATTTTACTCTAAATCACTTCATCTTCTCAAGTTTCTTTGAGTTTCTTATATTCATGATTTCCTACTATAGAATAATATTCCATCACATTCTTTGGTTGATTCATTCAACCAAATAGCATCCGTTTTCCTTCCCAGTTCTTTGCTACCACAAAAAGTGCTGTTGAGTATATTTTGGCATATATTGAAATATTCTCTCAGTTGAGAAGCTTGCCTCATATTCCTTTTTTTAAATTTAGTTTTATTTTTTATAAAGCTTTTTATTTTCAAAACATATGCATAGTTTTCAACATTCGCTCTTGCAAAACCTTTCTTCCTTCCATTTCCTTCCCTAGACAGCAAGCAATCCAATATACATTAAACATGTGCAATTCTTCCATACATATTTCCACAATTATGCTGTACAAGAAAAATCAAATAAAAAAGGGAAAACGAGAAAGAAAACAAACTGTAAGCAAACAATATCAAAAAAATGAAAATACTATGTTGTGATCCATACTCAGTTCTCACAGTCCTCTCTCTGGGTGCAGATGGTTCTCTCCATTACAAGACCATTGGAACTGGCCTGAATCACCTCACTTTTAAAAAGAGCCATGTCCATCAGAATTGATCATCATATACATGTGTGTACAATGTTCTCTTGGTTCTATGCACTTAGCATCAGTTCCTGCAAGTCTAACACTAATAGTGGGGAATCCCAAGACTCTGCCTTAGTCTTCTTCTCTTCTCCCACCTTCTATTTCATTTGATGATCTTATTAGCTCCCACAGATTCAATGATCATTTTTGTGCATATGATTATCAATTCTTTCAGGTCCTTTCTTCTCTCTTGACTTCAGATATCGAATCTCTAACTGCTCATTGGACATCTTAAACTGGATATCCCATGGACAGCTTAAATTCAACATATCCAAGAGAAACACATTGTTTTTCTATCCAAACCTCCCCCTCTCCTAGCTTTCTATTACTGTTGAGCTTACCCTTATTCTCCTAATCACCTAGGCTCACAATCTAGATGTCATACTTGATTCATTACTTTCTCTTATTCTCCATATCTATTCAGTGGTCAGTCCTATAATTGCCACCTTTGTAACATATCATCTCACCTTGACTATTGCAATAGCCTCTTGCTTGGACTTCTTGTCTGTGTTTACCCGCTCCACTCTGCCCTCCACTCAGCTGTCAAATGGATGTTCCTAAAATGTAAATCATCTGATTGTGCCATATCCTTTTCTTCAATAAATTATTCTTAGTATCTACAGGATAAAATATAATTTGTCTTTTAAAGTCTTTATAACCAGGTTTTCTCCTCCTTTTCAGTCTTCTTATACCTTACTCCTTAATTCCACCTCCACTGTCAATCTCTGCAATTTAATGATGTTGACTTCCCCATTGTTACTTGCACAAGATACTCCATCTCTGTTTTTCATGATTGAAATGCTCTTCTTTCTCTTCTCTATCTCTTAGTTCCCTGGCTTCCTTAAACTTTCACCTAGAGTCCATCTTTTTTATTTAAACAGACAATTGTCAGATGAAGAAACTAAAGCCATTTATACTGATATGGAAAAAAAATGCTCTAAATAACTATTGATTAGAGAAATGCAAATTAAGACAACTGAGCCACGTCATACCTCTCAGACAGGCTAAAATTACAGGAAAAGATAATAATAAATTTTGGAGGAAATGTAGGAAAACTGGGACACTAATACATTGTCGGTGGCATTGTGAAACGAGCCAAATATTCTGGAGAACAGTTTGGACTTAAGCCCAAAGGGCTATAGAAGTTTGCATACCCTTTGTATCCCAAAGAGATCACAAAAGAGGGAAAAAGGATCAATATGTGCAAAAATGTTTGTAGCAGCCTTTTTGTAGTGGCAAGGAACTGGAAACTAAGTGGATGCTCATCAGCTGGGGAATGACTGAATAAGTTATGGTATATGAATGTAATGAAATATTATTGATAAGAAATGATGAGCAGGCTGATGTCAGAAAAACCCAGAAAGATTTACATGAATTGGTATTGAGTGAACTGAGCAGAACCACAGAACGTTGTATGTATGATGTTCAATTATGATAGACTTAACTCTGCTCAGCAATACAGTGATCCAAGACAATTTCAATAGATTTGAGATGGAAAATGCCATCCGCATCCAGAGAGAGAACTATGGAGACTGAATACAGACCAAAATATAATATTTTCAACTTTTTCATTTGCTTGTTTGCTTGCTTTTTTCTTTCTCATTTTTCCTTTTTGGTCTGATTCTTCTTGTACAACATGACAAATATGGAAAAATGTTTAAAATCCACCGTACATTAATAACCTATATCAGATTGCTGGCTGTCTTAGGGAGGGGGCAGGTAATGGACAGAGGGAAAAAAATTGTAACACAAAGTCTTACAATAATGAATGCTGGAAACTATATAAGTATTTGGAAAAATAAAATACTAATGGTGGGGGAAGTCTCCTTTTCTGGAAGATGCCTATCCTAATTATCTGAAATCTTAGTATCTTTCCCCTAAGATTGCTCCCCAATATATCCTATTTATATTTCATTTAAATAGACTTGTTTGTACTTTGTCTCCCTGCCCCCAGCTTCTTGGAAGTTTTTTAAATTTATTTTTTGGTCTTTCTTTGCATTTTCAACACTTAGCAGAGTGCCTAACACATAATAGGTACATAATAAATGCTAGTGAATGGACCAGTTCTGTCTTCAGTTCAAATTCCATATTCTTGGGTTTTTCCTGGTCCTCCCAGCTATTGACTTTCCTTCCTAATTGCTTTATATCTATTTGCATGTATCATGTATTTACCCACTTGTATAGGTGCTCTCTCCCCTGTTACAACTTCAAATTTTAGAGGCAAGGACGATTTTTGTTTCTTCTTTTTATCTCCAGGACTTAGATCAGTGCCTGGTACTTAATAAGTGCTTAACAACATTTAGTGATTATCTTTCTTCTTGTTGCATTATGTATCCCAAAGGGGATCACTGTGTCATCAAAAGGGTATGACCAGTTTAATCACTTTTCTAATAGAATTATAGGATCATTAATTTATAATTTGCAGAAGTCATCTTGGGCAACTTTCTCAGGAAACTAAAGGTCAGAAATGATCACAAAAACCAGAATGGGCATAACTTCAATTACAGGAAATTAAATGGTTTTGCATGCATAAAATCAGTTCAGCTAGGATAAGAAGGGAAACTGACAATTGGGGGGAAAATCTTTACATCCAAAATTTTGGATAAGGTTCTGATAACCACAATATAATTAAAACTAATTACACACATACACACATACAGAATACATATATTTGACTAATCTCTAATAGTCATTTCCCAGTGAAAAAGTAATTAAGGTTATAGACATTTTTCTAAAGAAATGTCAATTATTAATAGACACATAAAAGATTGTTCTAAATTACAAATAATAAATGGAAATGGAAATTAAAACAACTTTGAGATTTCATCTCATACCCAGAAAATTGCCAAAGACGACAAAAAAATTACAGCTAGGTCCCAATTATTTTAATTCCATAAGTGGCCACATTATTTTAGTTCACACTGTTCAAAATTATTTTTGTGTAAAATATGAGCCTTGCTTTCAGCTCAATGAGGATATACAATTAAAATTTGAATAATGTATTCATTTCATATTAGTTATTGTTTGCACTGTTTGGAATATAGCTACAGTCAATTTTGGAAGAACTGGGGGAAAGAGAGGAACATTAATACATTGTCACTAGAAGAAAAGTCCCCTACCATATATAGCACAATATTCTGAGCAGCACTTTTGTGGTAGCAAAGAATTGGAAACAAAGTAGGTGTTCATCATTTAGGAATTGTTTAAACAAATGGGATATCATTATTCCACAAAGAATTTTGAATATGGATAATCCAGAGAAACATAGAAAAATTTACATGAACTAGGAAGAGTGAAGAAGAGAGAACTAGGCAAATAATAACATAATGGTTACCACAAAAAAAAATGCAAAAACAAAAAAACCTGAACATGGGATAATTATAGTGATCAAGTTTGGCCCTAGGGAAAATGTACCAGTTCCTTTTATTACAGGAATATATTGAATATTTTATTGAGTATTTTGAGTATTGAAAATACTCAACTGAAAAACTAAGTATATTATAGGACATGATTATAATGCTCATTGATTTTGATGAGTAATGTTTCCCTCTTCTCTTAATCATTATTATGACTTATAAGGTATAGGAAGGGGAAAATTTGCTCAGAAATGAATATTACAATAGATTTTTACATATAAATCTATTTTATTTTATATATATTTAAATATAATCCTTTTAAAATATCCATTTTATTTAGTGTTTAAGTTCAGAATTTTAAAAATGGATTGACATAAAAAGTATTAATAAAAATAAAATGTATTTTAAAAATAACTTTCCTTCTGATGTAAAAAATACTTCTTGTACTTCTCTAATTTTTTAAGTGATGTAATCTTTTATATTCATGCTGAATATCCATGTGTAGCTTATTGTGACGTATGATGTAAGATAATAATAGCCTATATTTATAGGATACTTTAATTTATGAAATACTTAGCAACCCTCTAAGATAGATAGTTTTATCCCCAGTTCACAAATGGGGAAACTAAGGCCAAGAGAGATATTTAGGTAATTTCTCCAAGATTATACAGTTAGTAAATATCTGAGTCAGAATTTGAACCCTAGTCTTTTTGATGTCAAGATCAGCACTCTACCTACTAAACTAAGCTATGTTTTAAGGTTGTCACTTGTCCTTTGTTCCTAAATGATACTATGATATGCAAGTCGACTATTTAAATGAGAGAGGTCCTATGCAAGGTCATCCCAACTTCTCTAGAGCCATCTGGGTCCAGTGGCCAGATCTAGATGAGATTGACTGGAGATGGTCCTGGATACAATGGGAGACCTTGGTCTTTTTTTCTTAGGTCTTTTTTCTAAGGTCTCAGTTTGACTGAGATCACATCCATTCAGTGATTAAGGTTAGGTAGCAATTGAAAGAGAGGTCAAGATATAGTATAAACTTAACTTCTGCCAAATGGTTTTCTAATTTTTCCAACATTTCTTGTCAAATACAAGGTTTGTCTCCTAATAATTTATATAATTGGGTTTATAAAATGCTTGGTTATACTTTAATTATTTCTAGTTCACATGATTTATAAATGACTATTTTTTAAAAATCTATAAAGTACTCTCCTGATAGACTTGTTAAATTTTTATTTATTGATAACCTCTGTTTTTGTATCACCATCTTTTCCAAATATATCCCTATTCTCTTCCCTACTCATTGAACCACCACTTTGGTTATGAGGAGACTGGCCTATGAAGACAGAGGTCTTTAGAACATGCTTAGTATGCTCTGCTACCTGCCAACTCCCATGTAAGCTTAGTGGGCCAGTTTCAGGAAATGTGTGATAGAAGGTCCCTTTCCTTTTCTGCTTCCAAGTACGAGCAGACATCCTCTGAATGTTTCCTGTCAGCTTACCACGAAGGGATAAAAAGCCTTTCAGTTGTCTGCTGAGTTGGAACTGAGTGTGCCTAAAAAGTCTCAAAGAGACAAGCTCAATTTCTGACTTCTCTGGTGGCAAACAAGAGAAATGTTGTAAGCATCCAGGCAGAGGATGGGAATTAAGACCTCTCTCTTATTTGGCCAGCTGACCATGATTCTATTATTATTTCCTTTGGCTCTTTTGTGCATAGTCTTTTCTGACTTTAAATAAAAGAATATCAAAGATAGAACAGGCCAGGTTAAAAATCTCATGAGCTTCAAAAGGTTGAAGTAACTCTCAAAGAATCCCTTAGTAATAGTGTCAATGGTTCCTGTAAAGGAGCCAGCCGTGGTCACCAACTTCCAACCAACAGCTACCCACAGAGTTGATAAGGCAATAAGGCTGAAGCTGCAAATTAGCTTGAGGAAGAGACAGGAGACAGCATGGGCCAGGTAAGTCAATCAGTCAGTGGGCATTTATTAAGCCAAAGGGGAAGGAAGAAGGTACCTGGGGCACTTGATGGAGAGTTCCAAAGAACTTCAAAACTAGTGGTGATGGGAAATGGAGAGAAAAAAATGTGCTAAGCCCTTTCTTTAAATAAAGAAAACAACAGAGAAGTCCAAAACAGTCCAAAATCAGTAGATAATGGGAAATGGAGAATACAAACTACCACCACCGCCTGGACGACCATCTTCTCCCAGACTTTGATGGAAACAGCGCAGGATCCTGAGCCACCATATTGGGAAGTAAGCCTTGTGGTTTGCAGGCTGGCAACTGCTCTCACAGGTGCAACCACTATAAATGCTACTACTTAGTAAATAGTAAATGTAGTAAATAAAGTTCTTGCCACCAAAATTTCTTGTCCAATGTCCTTGGCGCTGCTGAATGCTTTGCCATGAGAAACTGTTATGATTTTATGGGTAGAAATGACATTTTCAAAGAAGTTATCATTTGCTTTGCAGCTGAACGCTTAAGGGCTGCAGAACCTTTCCATTTGACTTGCAGCTGAAATCTTCAGTAAGAGTTGTTCTTGTCATTTGAATGTGAGCTCCTTAAGAACAGAGACTGTCTTACTTTTCTGCATGTATCTTCAGAGCTTAGCACAGTATTTTTTTCATAGTAAATAATTAATAAATGCTTTATACATTTGTCCCTTGAATGATGGGCCAATGCTGAGGAATGACTTGTTTGACCTAGACCAACAAGGAATTGACCTGGCAGCCAAGTTAAATCTCATAAGCAAGAGAATTACCTAATTATTACATTATACCAAGAAATGGACTCAGTAATGACTCCTCATAGGGAAAAGGGACTCCCAAATCCAGAAAGTCCCACCCCAGTGTAAGGAAGGCTGTTTTATAAGAAAGTACTTTAAATTTGACTCCATTCCATTAAATATATTCCATGGATGTACCTCTTAGTTAAGGATGAAGAAGTTTTTGAGTTTCAGTCTCACACAACACACACACAGCACACACACTAGCACACACACACACACACATCTTTGTAAAAGCTAATTGATTTAACTGGATACATGATTCTGGAAGTGTCTCCAGATGAATCCCCAAAGGGGGATATAATCTGGTCCCTAACACAAGAGAGCTAGTAGAAAAATGGGGAAAGGAAAGGGAAACTTGGCATGAGGGGTCTGGATAAGTCATCCCACTCATTTAAAGATAAAGTGGATAAAGAAATCAAATCCCTGAAAAACAGAATTAGTGAATTGGAAAAGGTAAATCATTCCAAGGAAAACAAAATTAGTGAATTGGAAAAAGAAAATAGCTCTCTTAAAAAATAAAATTGGCAAAATGATGATTCTGGAAAGTGGTATTTAGTTTATTAATATTTTGTGGAAGATATTGGACAATTCATGAGTAATAATATTAGAAATTTAACTTAGATTTTAAAAATAGAGAATTTTGCAGAATACTATCCTAACTGATTGTGTAAATGATAACTTGACAGTACATGCTTTCATGAGAGGAGGAGCTGGTATGAGAGTTTCAAAGAAGAAAAACATTCTTCATTCCTTCTTTAAGAAAAACATACATAGTTCCAGAATCTCTTTGGGGAGAGACCCATAGGAATAGAGAAAAGAGACTTTGGAAAGTAGCAAAAAGTAAAAGGAAAGCCAGTTCCTCAATATGAACCTGATTTTCAGCTTGCCTACAACAGATTTTAAAGAATTTTCCTCTGGCTATAATCAGGGTCTCTTTCTTAGTTGAGTAAGAGTTCTGTTTGTTCCTATCTAAAGAGATTGCTCATTCTATATGTTCTGGTGTATTGTAATCTATAGTACTCTGATTTCTGTTTGCTCTTTGCTTGGATAAATTGATTTATCACTACGTGGCTGGGCAGCTAGAAGGCATAGTAGATAGATAGGGTGATGGGCTGAAATCAGGAAGATTCCTCTTCCTGAGTTCAAATTTAGCTTCAGTTACTTATTGTCTGTGAGATCCTAGGTGAGCCACCTCCTTTGCCTCAGTTTCCTCATCTGTAAAATGAGCTAAAGAAGGGAATGGCAAATCACTCCAATATCTCTGCCAAGAAAACCCCCAGTGGGGTCATAAAAGTAGGATACAACTGAATAACAAGAACACTATTATGATAGTCTTTTGTGTAACTAGTATATGGTGGAAAGGGCACATCTATAGCTGTAACTTCAGAGTACTCTTCTCCTTGGAAGTTAGAGATTTTGTAACTTTTGAACCTAAAAAAAATTGTGTCCCATCTATAGCAATCTAATCTTTGACAAACCCAAAGATTCCAACATTAGGGATAAAAATTCATTATTCGGAAAAAACTGTTGGGGAAAACTGGAAATTAGTATGGCAGAAATTAGATATGGATCCACACTTAACACCATTATACCAAGATAAGATCAAAATGGGTCCATGATTTAGGCATAAAGAGGGAGATAATAAATAGATTAGAGGAACAGAGGATAATCTACCTCTCAGACTTGTGAGAGGAGGAAGGAATTTATGACCAGAGGAGAACTAGAGATCATTATTGATCACAAAATAAAAGATTTTGATTACATCAAACTAAAAAGTTTCTGTACAAATAATACTAATGCAAACAAGATTAGAAGGGAAGTAACAAATTGGGAAAATATTTTTAAAAACAAAGGTTCTGACAAAGGTCTCATTTCCAAAATATATAGAGAACTGACCATAATTTATAAGAAACCGAACCATTCTCCAATTGATAAATGGTCAAAGGATATGAACAGATAATTCTCAGAGGAAGAAATTGAAATTATATCCACTCACATGAAAGAGTGTTCCAAATCACTACTGATCAGAGAAATGCAAATTAAGACCACTCTGAGATACCACTACACACCTGTCAGATTGGCTAAGATGACAGGAACAAATAATGACAAATGTTGGAGGGGATGTGGGGAAATTGGGACACTAATACATTGCTGGTGGAGTTGTGAAAGAATCCAGCCATTCTGGAGAGCAATCTGGAATTATGCCCAAAAAGTTATCAAACTGTGCATACCCTTTGACCCAGCAGCGCTACTACTGGGATTATATCCCAAAGAAATACTAAAGAGCGGAAAGAGACCTGTATGTGCCAAAATGTTTGTGGCAGCTCTTTTTGTTGTAGCTAGAAACTGGAAGATGAATGGATGTCCATCAGTTGGAGAATGGTTGGGTAAATTGTGGTATATGAAGGTTATGGAATATTATTGCTCGGTAAGAAATGACCAGCAGGAGGAATATAGAGAGGCCTGGAGAGACTTAAATCAACTGATGCTGAGTGAAATGAGCAGAACCAGAAGATCACTGTACACTTCAACAACAATACTGTATGAGGATGTATTCTGATGGAAGTGGAAATCTTCAACATAAAGAAGATCCAACTCACTTCCAGTTGATCAATGATGGACAGGGGTAGCTGCACCCAGAGAAGAAACACTGGGAGGGGAATGAAAATTGTTAGCACTAATATCTGTCTGCCCAGGTTGCATGTACCTTCGGATTCTAATGTTTATTGTGCAACAAGAAAATGATATTCGCACACATGTATTGTACCTAGACTATATTGTAACACATGTAAAATGTATGGTATTGCCTGTCATCGGGGGGAGGGAATAGAGGGAGGGGGGGTAATTTGGAAAAATGAATACAAGGGATAATATTATAAAATATATATATATATATATAATAAAAAAAAAAATTGTGTCCCCAGATCAGTAATATTCACTGGAAGCTAGATAAACATAATATTCGTTTAATACCTACTCTCTGAGAACAAAATGGCCAATCTTAAAGCCCCTTCATCTCTTTTAGGCAAGACTCAAAATCTTTCTTGGAAAGGGATGAGCAAGATTCCAGAGATATCTGTCAACACCTTCTCTCAATTCTGTGGAACTAGAAAAAATAATAACAAAATTCATCTGGAAGAACAAAAGGTCAAACCTATAAAGGGAATTAATGAAAAAAATGCAAAGGAAGACGACTTAGCCATATCACATTTAAAACTATATTATAGGGGGCAGCTAGGTGGCGCAGTGGATAGAGCACCAGCCCTGAATACAGGAGGACCCGAGTTCAAATGTGGTCTCAGACACTTGACATTTCCTAGCTGTGTGACCCTGGGCAAGTCACTTAACCCCAGCCTCATTAAAAAACAAACAAACAAAAAAAAAAACCTATATTATAAAGTGCTAATTGTTCAAATTCTTTGGTACTAGCCTAGAAATAGAATGATGAAACAGTGAAATGGGTATGGTAAATGACTATAATAATCTACTATTTGATAAACCCAAAAACTCCATCTTCTGGGATAAGAACTCATTGTTTGACAGAAACTGCTGGAAAAATTGGAAAATAATATGGCATAAACTAGGTATAGACCAATATCTCAAATCACATATCAAGGTAAGGTTAAAATGGGTACATGATAGAGTGATACCATAAGCAAATTAGGAGAGTAAGGAATAATTTACCTGTCAGATCTATGGAAAAGGGAAGGATTGACAACCAAACAAGAAATAGAGAGAATTATGAGATGCAAAATAGATAATTTTGATTATATTAAATTTAAAAGTTTTTGCACAAACAAAACTAATGCAACCAAGATTAGAAGAAAAGCAGAAAGCTAAGAAAGAACTTTGACAGCAAGTGTCTGATTAAAGCTTCATTTCTCAAATATATGAAGAACTGAGTCAAATTTTTAAGCACACTAGTCATTCCCTAGCTGATAAATGGTCAAAGGATATGACTAGGCAGTTTAAATATGAAGAAATCAAAGCTATCTATCGACATATGAAAAAAAGATCCTAAATCACTAATGTTTAGAGAAATGCAAATTGAAACAACTCTGAGGCACCACCTCATATCCCTATTAGAATGGCTAACATGACTAGAAAAGAATGATAAATGTTGGAGTGAGATGTGGGAAAATTGGGACACTAATACACTGTTGGCTAACTTGTGAACTAATTCAGCCATTTTGGAGAATATTTTGGAACTATACCCAAAGAACAATCAAACCATACATACACTTTGGTCTAGCAATACTATGAATAGGTCTGTAACCCAAAGAGATCATAGAAAAAGGAAAAAAGATGCATATGTATGAAAATGTTTCACAGAAACTCCTTTCCCATCAACTCTTTTTAGGAAAATAGCTGAATAACTTATGATATATGAATATAATGGAAGACTTGGGCAGGTTAGATAGAGCAGTGGATAGAGCCACATTTGACACTTACTAGCTATGTGTCACAAAACAAACAATTGGTGAGTAGTTGGATTTCACAAAAACCTGTGAAGATTTACATGAACTGGTGCTGAGTGAAAGGACCAGAATCAGAAAAAAACGTTATACACAGTGACAACAATGTTAAGCAATAATTAACTAAGATTAACTTAGCTGTCCTCAGCAGTACAATGATCTAAAATAATTTTAAAAGACTTAAGATGGAAAATGCAATCCTCCTCCAGAGAAAGAACTGATGGAGTCCGTCAAAGCATACTAGTTTCACTTTATTTTTTTTTCTTTTGTTCTTTTCTCCTTTCTCAACATTTCTAATATACACGGTCCTCTTTGATAATGAAGGACAAATAAGAACAACAATATGGAAACATGATTGTACATCTATAACTTATATCAAGTTACTTAATGTATTAGGGGATAGAGGAAAGGAAAAAATTTGGAACTCAAGATCTTATTTAAAAAATGAATGTTAAAAATTATCTTTGCATATAATTGGAAAAAATAAAATACCATTAAAAAAATCTCTCCTTGAAGAGAGACATCCCATGTGAATATACAAATCATGGACAGCATATATCCTACAGAAACCCCCAAGAGCAATAATCACTTGCCCTTTGGGGACCCAACCTGTCAGAACAAGTAGGGATTGGAGGAGTGTAGGACCTGTGTTAAACCTGTAACAAAGAATTTTTAAAATATAGAGGATAAAAGCAGTTCAGCAAAACCAATCCAGTTTGTGATGACTCAACAATCATTAATTCCTTTTCTAAATGTTCACAATCCATCCTTTTAACAATGTCTGCCAGGATCTTACTAAGAATTAAAGAAAAGCTTACTTGTATACAGTCTAAAGAACCCACCTTCTTTCCTTCTATCATAATTAGACTAATTTGTTTGTATTTCTGTGGCATCTCTCCTGATTTTCATGTTTATTTCCCCCCTAAAAAATCACTAATAGGCTAAGTGACCATATCACTTATCACCTTTTTTATTTATTATTATTTTTTTTTTATCGTTGGATGCAGGGTATCTGAATTTTGTGATAATCTGAATTTTCTTCCAATACTTAGCTCTTTTACTAGTTCATTAATCTCTCTGGGGTTTTTTGTTTTGTGAGGGTTTCTTACTGTAATCTTGGAGAAGGTTGAGAAGCATATACAACAGAGAGTTAAAGGTCATCTGCCCAGAGAACAGTACTATTTGTGCTCCTCTATGCCTTCTCCTTTTGCTAGTTATTTCATCTCTAACTATTCCTGAGTATGAGCAAGATATTTCCAACCAACAATTCCCATCCCAACCTATTTCTCTAAGCCCCCATCATACTTAGTCCTTTATTCTAAACCTTAACTTTCCCTATTTCATATTCATTCATCTTCAGGGTTGGAAACATTTCAAGATTTTCTAATGCAGCGATTTAGTATTGAGACAAAAAATTCACATAATAATCCATCAACAAGTCTTTGTTGAATATCCTACTAAGTGCCCAGCTAACAATTTAAAAGCTTAAGAGCAGCACTTAGCCTAGAGCCAATGCCACAGAAGTTACACCCTAAACCCCACAGGATTGGGGAACTCTATCTTTCTGGCAACCCAGATGAATAATCCATTTTTTGATTAGAGGAGCAGTAGAACCCCAGCTCAGCTCAGCCTAAGGCAATGCCCTCAAATGTGGTTCCCATGAGTGAAAGAGAGACAGAGCTAATTCAGAAATGAATCCAACTGTGGTTCTCCTTGAATGCCCTCCTAAAGAACAGCTGTTGGTAAAGAAATATAGCCTGGCCTCTTTCTGTCAGTCAGGAATATCATAGTTAGAGAGCACCCACTATGGGCAGAACTCTGTTTATAGACAGACCAGTCAGGCTCTTTCTTACTGAGTGGGACTGGAAGGGTGCCTCATGACCTAGCCAGTGCCAGGTTCACCCATAAAACTGCCTACCATTGGGTTACCTTCCTTTTTCAACTTCCAAGTACTACCCCTAGATGATAGTAGCCAAAGGGACAATTATCTCATGGAAAGAAAGATCAGGATTAAAATAAATTTATTGCTTGAGAGAAGGAAAAGTTTAGCCCCTTATGAGCACAATAATAAAGATTGATTACTCTGGATATAAGAAGTACTTAGTAAAAGTTTTTTTGTTGATTAATTCAACAATTATCAGATTAGCCAATTACCATTTGGACCAATATATTCATGCCTTCTGTCAATGAGATATAGCATCCTGGTATTTTGGGGTAGGGAAGAGTGCTGGATGGAAAAGGAAGAAAGCCCCAAAGGATATGGGTCGAATGCTAAATTAGATGGCAGAAGGAAGTATGGGACACTAATCAAAGTGGACACACTGAAAATAATGTACCCAAGTGAGCACCTGATCCTAAAAGAGGAGAAATCTGCATCCTTCACAATTTTGCCTAGGGTCAACTCAGTAGGACATTTAGGAGAAATAAAGGATAAAGGTCTTATCTATGAGGAAGTTTCCACTATAAATGAAGAGACAGTTATATACTCAATTTTAAAATTTTATTCATTTTACTTATTTTTTATCATTAATTAACCAAACTTATTAAGTACCTAGCATGTGTTCACAAAGAAACAAAGGAATTATATTAAAAGAATATTATAAAGGACATATGAAGAAAGATAGGATCTGCATCCCAAGAAAGAATTGATATAGAAGTTTGTATAGAATAATTTTACATATGTATAACTGATTGTGTCTAATAAGTGCCATCTCTCGAGTGGGGTGAGGTATGGGATGGAAAAAAAGAAAAAAAATTACATGATAATTTTATTGCATATTTGAAAGAAAGCAAGTTGTACATAATAGATTTGTAGCTTCAAGCACAATCATATTTTATTGTACTTTTATAGAAATGCTTCTTTTATTCCATAAATTAAAAGTAATTTTATTAAAAAGAAAAAAGTATGTGGCTAATATTAGCTATACTCCAACATCAAACCTAAATCAACAAGATGCTATTATCAGGTTTACCTTCTTAATAGACTGTCACAAAAGTGATAGATGATTCATCAGGGCACAGAGATGATCCTGGTTCCTCAAAGGTTTTGCCAATAAAATACATGGTTGTCATGTTGGAAAGGCTTGGAATAAAACCAAAAAAGACTTTTTATACTCCATGAGGACCAGAATAACTGCAAAACACTTCATCATCAATATGCTGTTCACCTAATGATCATAATATATGAGATTTGGATAGGCCTATGGATCCATACAAGGTACTGATTTCATCAACCATTTAACCAATCAATCCATAACCATTTATTAATCTAAGTGGCTATTATTTCCAAGCACTAAGGATACAAAAAAAGCAAAAGATAGTTTCTGACCTCAAAATGGGAGCAAACAGCATCCAAACAAATATATACAAAGTAAACTATAGATAGGAAAAATAGGAAATAAAGAATAGAGGGAAAGCATTAGAATTAAAGTGCAGGTTTCTTGTAGAATAAAGTTTCTTAAGCTGTGGATCATGATTCCATATGAAGTCTCAACTGAATGTGGGGGTTGCAAAATTTTAATTTATCAGGAAATGTTTGATTTGTATATCAATTTTATATACATGTCTACCTAGGGTCACATAAAAATTTCTCAGAAAAAAAAGGGCTATGCCATACTACTACTGGGCTTATATCCCAAGGAAATACTAAAGAAGGGAAAGGGACCTGTATGTGCCAAAATGTTTGTGGCAGCCCTTTTCATAGTGGCTAGAAGCTGGAAGATGAATGGATGTCCATCAATTGGAGAATGGTTGGGTAAATTATGGTATATGAATGTTATGGAATATTATTGCTCTGTAAGAAATGACCAGCAGGACGAATACAGAGAGGTTTGGAAAGACTTACATCAACTGATGCTGAGTGAAATGAGCAGAACCAGAAGATCATTATACACTTCAACAATGATACTGTACGAGGATGTATTCTGATGGAAGTGGATTTCTTCAACATAGAGAAGAGCTAATCCAATTCCAATTGATTAATGATGGACAGAATCAGCTACACCCAGAAAAGGAACACTGGGAAATGAGTGTAAACTGTTATTTTTACCTTCTGAATCCAATTCTTCCTGTGCAACAAGAAATTCGGTTCTACACACATATTGTATCTAGAATATACTGTAATATATTTAACATGTATGGGACTGCCTGCCATCTGGGGGAGGGGATTGGGGGAGGAAGGGAAAAAATCTGAATAGAAGTAAGTGCAAGGGATAATGTTGTAAAAAATTACCCATGCATATGTACTGTCAAAAAAAAAGTTATAATTATAAAATAAAATAAAAATTAATTTAAAAAAAAAGGAAAAAAAGGGGGGCTATGAGTGAAAAAAGTTTAAGCCCTACTGAAGAAGGTGAGCATTTAGTTGGGATTTCCAGGCAATCAGTAGTTGGAGCAGAGGAAGGAGAGCATTCTAGACATGGGGGATGGCCAGAGAGAAAGCCCAGAGCTGAGAGATAGTGGAGTCACAAGATTGAATCATATATGGGACATGGGGGGCAGAGGGAGAAGGAGGATGATGTAAGAAGATTGAAAAGGTAGGAGGAAACTTCATTATAGCTTTGAAGGACCTTCTGGCATTTAGAATGTTTTTGTATTTGATCCCAGAGGAAAAAGGAAGACGCTGGATTTGGAGGGACAAATGGGGATGGAGTGGGAAATATGATCTATCTGAGAATGAATGGAATGGGATAAAAGAAAGTTATCCTTTTTTCACAAGCTAGATACACATAGCAGTGAGAGCTTGCACTTGTTCAGACTACCCTAAAATTGCATCTTTAAGAAGGACTGCCTCTTCTGCTTTGGATTTCTCTTCCTAAATGATCTATCCACAAGGGATGTTCCTACCTCAAGGCACGGCTAGCGGTGAGTTTGTGAGGTGGGGAGATCCTCCTGCATTTGACAGGTTGCCTAAAGGGAGGTGCTTCCTACAACTACTACAGTGATTCTCAAAGAAGGTGCGTGCTCATAGAACAATAAGCCTTAGCAATGATCTTGCTTCCCAAGAGAGATGGATTGTGAAGGGGTTATTCAGACAGTGGAGAGCTAAGCTGAAGATGAGATGGGTATTCAGCAATTTCACAAAGTGTTTCATGGTTTAAGGCTTTTAAGTAACAGCATCCTTTGGGCAGCTATGTGTAAAAGTGGATAGAGCACAGGGCTTGTAATTAAGATGACCTGAGTTCAAATTCAGCCTCAGACACTACTAGTTGTGTGATACTGGGAAAGTCTCTCATTTTAATCACAGCTGCTGCTTCTATTTGGATTAACGCTTATCTTTGTTTGCCTCAGTTTGCTAGTTTGGAAAATGAGCTGGAGAAGGAAATGGCAAGCCATTCTAGAGTCTTTACCAAGAAAACCCCAAATGAGGTCATGAAAAGTAAGACATGACTGGACATCAACTTCCCAAGAGAATATAATGGTATCTATTAGGCTTTGCAAACTTTAAGGTGCTATATCAATGCTAGCAATCATTGTTGATGTTTCTTATATTATTATTACATTATATATTATTTATATATATTTATATATTGTTATTATTATATTGATAGATCCCAGTATTCCCAGAATTCATTGTGATTTCTAGACTTCTAGTGGGAAAGTCTCCTTTCCCTCCTGGCACTAACCACGTGATATTCCTCTTCTCATCCAATCTCTCATCAGCAAATCCTTCCACAATGTAAAAAACTCTTTGGTGCCTGTCACCGGCTGGATCTCTTCTCTGTCTCCCAACGTGGACCCCCAATGAGCTTCCTCGGACACAAATCCGTAGTTAGAGTTCTTGTTAAATTTACCAATTTAACTCCCTCCTCCTTCCCCATCTTGAACAGGCAGTCCCTGTTCCCTCTTCTTACAATTACATTTACCAGGCCCTGAATCCACTAACTGAAAGAAGCAAAAGCCCAGTATATCTTTTTTTTTTACTTCCTTATGAATGTACTCTATAAAATTCCAAGCAGGAGGCAGTAAATATTTCTATTTCTTATACATGGTGATCTTTCCATGGCTTGTACCAACCAAGTAGTCTCTACACCATGATATAGTGCTGGAAAAAAACAAATTCAATCAAGTACTGAACTTCAGTCATCTCATTTGTAAACTGGGGAGAATAATAATAAATAAATCATAATGCCCTATGTCATGAGATTATTGTAAGGACCAGGAAGACAAAAATACTTGATGAAGTTGCCTGTACTCATTTAAATAATATTGTGCAAGACCTGGTACTAAACTTAGGGCATCTAGGTGGTACAATGGATAGAGTCATGATCCTGCAGTCAAGAAGTCTCATCATTTTCTTGAGTTCAAATCTAGTCTCAGTCTCTGGACAAGTCACTTAATTGTTTTCCTCAGTTTCCTCATCTGTAAAATGGCCAGAGAAGGACATGACAAATGACTACAGTATCTCTGACAAGAAAACCCCAAATCAGGTGATGAAGAGTCAGACACAACTGAAAATTTACTGAACACACACACAGATAGATGACACATGATAAATAGATGATAGATAGATAGATAAAGATATATAATGATATATAGATTAGGTATGGGTATATCGATAGATACAGATATAGAAATGGTTATGCATTTTAGATATGGCTACAGATATGGATGATATAGATATATTTAATCTCTCTCTATACCAGACATATAAGCACACAAACATAGAAGCAACCACAGCTTGCAAATTTCATGAAAAAATTCTTGTGATATTCCAAGTTATTTCTAAGATTTATATAGTGAGAAAATCCATTGCCTTGTGGGAAGGGTAATTAAATCTCAAGTAGAAGGATCCCTAGGTTTAAATTCTGATCTTAACCTTGAACTATATGATCCCTTTGAGCCTTAGTTCCCTCAAAGAAGGCGTGGCATTGGATAATCTCTAAAGTCCACATTTCATGGACCCAGAAACAGTGCTCCAAATCATTTTGCTTTTTTGTTCCCCAAGCCCTTTGAGAACACGGGGTTCTCCCCACAATGGAGGGCTTCCTTGGATAAAATAGCGATGGCAGCAAGCACGTTTTAAGGCCTTCCTAAGGATTTTTCTTCCTTTCTAGCACTGAGTCTGTGGACTTTTCCTCCCCTCATTGTGGGAAGGAAGCTGTGTTCTTGGCTTTGGGATGGAATTGCTAAATTGTCTTCCTGTTGTGAAGATATCAATTGACTCAGCTCTGCCTCAGAAATTAATCAGCCCCTGACAGGGGTTTGAGAGAAGAGAGGAGCCTTTCTTCCCTACTACTGGGCTTCGTGGCAAGTGTTTGTCATCCCTAGGAGTCTTCCCTGAACGTGGGGTTCCTTCAGTGGGTGGGTGGACTTAATTATATCTTTATTTATATTAATACCTCTTATTTTTATGTCATGTGTTTCCACATTTACCCTCTTCTTGTTCCTTATATAGCAAACCATACCCTATGATAGAAAGGAAAAAAATGGAAAGAGGAAGAAAAATAAAGCAATTTAGTAAAAACCAACCAACACTACATCAAAGTAATATTAATAGCTAACATTTATATAATTCTTCCAGTGTGTCAATCACTGTACTAAGAGACTTCTAATTATTATCTCATTTGGTCTTCACAACAACTCTAGGAGGTAAGTAGGTACTTTTATGATCCCCATTTTACAGAGAAGAAAACTGAAGCAGCCAAAACTTACGTAACCTAACATCACACAGCTAATAAGTATCTGAAGCTAAATTTGAACTCACATCTATCTTGATTATAGGTCTGATGTTCCATTTACACCTAGCCACTCCAGAAAAGAAGGTTCTGTCAGCAAAAAATAAACAAACAAATAAATAAAAATTTAAAAATGTTTAAAAACTATATAATTGCAAAATTTGAAAATGGATTATGTCCATTTTTAAATTTTGCCTTCATAATTTTTTATAGGATCTGCCATTTTTATGGGTTCAGGGAGATCAAATAAGGAATTTCATCACGTAATGTAGATCAGCATCTCAGAAATTCCAGGTTGATGGGGTTTACTGAATATGTGAAAGAAGCAGTATATAACCCAGATCTTATTTCAATGCCTTACTGCTTCATATATTTATAATACTAAGGGATAGGAACTAGACCTGGGATTTCATTGGGATAGGAAATTTTCAAATAAATATAATGTTTTTATGTTAATTGCTGCTTTATCCTGAATTCCTTCTTAGAGAATTGCTTAGATTAGATGATTTGATTTTGTCAAGTGGGTTTTTTCAGTCCTAATACAATGCCAGACAGAGAATCAAGAAGACTCCTTTCCTAAATTCAAATCTGATCTCAGATACTAGCTGTGGGACCCTGGAAATCATTTAACCCTGTTCAAGTTTTCTCATCTGTAAAATGAGCTAGAGAAAGAAATGGAGAACTATTCTAGTGTCTGTCAAAAAAAAAATCTCATGGGCAGTCTTAGCATGCAATGATCCATGGGGTCATGAGGAGTTGAATATGACTGAACAACTATAGAACAAAATGCACTAAGTGCTTTATAAACATCATCTCATTTCATTGTCATTTGTCCTTCCTTTGTAACATCTTTTATTACCATTCCTTTAATAGCTACTTGTATACATTCCATCCAGTAAACTTGTCATTTTTGGAGCTTTTTGTCTTTGCTTTTCCCCTTTTTTCCTTCTCCTATATCACACAATACCACCTATTATGTGATGGGTCATTGGTGTTTTATTTGTTAAACTACTTAAAGATTATTGGGCAATGGCTACATCTTTTAAAAAAAATTAGTTTCCATTAAATATGCATCAAAACCACGTGCTGGTTTTGTACATTTCAATGATTTTTCCCCCTGTCCAGTTTGGTCCACTGTGATAAGTTAATTTCCTTAATTTTAAGCTTATGTTTTAATTATATATAAAATCCCAAGGAACTAAGATAATAGCAATAATAACAATAATTAGAATTTACATAGCACTTCAAGGTTTGCAAAGCACTTCATAAATATTACATCATTTTATCCTTACAACACCCCTGGCAGGTTGGTGCATTTGCTATTCTTATTTTACAGATGAGGAAATTGAAGGAAAAAGGTTGTGACCTTACCTAGAGAAACACAACTAGTATGTATCCAAAGCTAGACTTGAACTCAAGTCTTTGTGGTTCCAATTTCAATTTTACATCCAATGCTATAAAGAAGGATTGAATTTACTCCTTTGGTTTTTCCCTCCTAAGGTAGTAGGCTTGAACTTAAAATTTTATCAGTATAATGAAGCACTCACAAACATATGTGTGTATAGGCATATTATATATGTATATATGTAATCATAGATTTATAGCTGAAAGGGTTTCAGAAGATATCTAATTGAACTTCTAATTTTACAGAAAAAGAAGCAAAGCTTCAGAGTCAGAATTGGAAATTCCTGTGTGTCCAACATGAGTACAATTATTTATTCTACTAAATCTCTCCAGAAAACATGAATACCACATAGCCCAATTAAAGGGAACAAAAAAAATTATGAATAAAAGGATTGGGCAGCTAACATATCAGAAACCTTAGATTTCTTTAATTAGTAATTGAAAACAAAAGTCAAAAGATTAAGATGATACAAAGAATCTAAACAGCATAAAATAAATAATTCAGTTAAAAACCTTCATACCAAGTCTTGAAAAGTTGAAGCAATTAGAGGCAAAAGAGAACATCCAAAGAAGGAGGATATATGATATTTCTGGTTATGTGAATAGTTCAAGGAAATTCTAAACAATGAAAATACAAAGTAAGTCAAAGAAGGAACAGAAAGGTTGGAAAGTGATATAATGAATGGCAAAATAGTTGACATGAGGAGAGGTGACTGAGATGATTGAAATTATAGTTTTTCTGCAAAACTTGAAAGCATTGATGCAAAATTATTAATTCCATTACTTCCCAGTAAAGCACTTTCTTGGCTTTCTTTCACACTTTATACCACTTTTTTTTTTCAGAAATGCTGATTTCTTTACCAAAATTTGAGAACTTCAGTGACCCCTCTAAATATAGGTCATCTACATATTTATGTACTTCATACAAAGCATTCACAGCTTGTATCACTAAAAAATTCTATAAATACAAGAAAAGTGTGTTGGCTGAGGCAAAAAAGCAATGCATTAAAAAAAAAAACCCAGAGGGATAAAAAAAAAATTATTTAGTTAATCGGGGAATCATTGAGCTAGTAATTATTGAACAAACTGATTATTAGAAGAAGCCCAGCATTTATATTACTTTTGTTGATTACTTTGACTCAGAGGTTCTACACTCATGCCTTATTCATGTGTACTAATAATACAATCAGTCCTCAACTTTCACGGAAATGGCTTAAAAGTAAAAAATGTGAATGTTGATATAGATATGAGCTATGAGAAATAGTTATTTTAGTTAAATTCCCATGACCAACAAAACGCTAATCTTTTGCTATATATTGCTGAAAATATACTTTTTACATATAATTCTTTATAACAAAATATTAATTCTGATAATATGTTCTTTTCCTAACACAATAACCATGAAATAACCTATTCAGTGCAGGGGACAGGAAAAGCAATGTAAGAGTGAATAGGGAGGGGCAGGGGCATGGATGTCAGAAGACTCCCTAGGTTAAAAAGGGAAAAGAAAAACAAGTCATTTCTAATCTCTCTTTTGGCTCAGTGTTTGAACTGTTCTGCAATAAAAAGCATGTGCCTTGTGAATCCCTGCCCCCTCCCCTCATTGAGGAACTGGTCAAGATGCTCAGGGCTCCTCCACCTCCCACCCCGAATATGGGGAGTGGGGAGATGGGAACTGTGCAAATGTTGGTGAGGAGTGCAATAAGCATCTCATTTTTTTTCTCTACTGTGCACAATGGATGCCAACATGAAAGGGAAAATGAGGTTACTAATAAAATCACAGGACTGCTTGAAGTTCTAAAAGTTAAACACCCAAAAACCTAAATGCTGAAGATTGACTGTATAGAAAATAGACTATATCAGAACTTGAACTCAGCTCTTCTTGGCTTTAAAGCTGTCTGTCTAATATCACAAGTTACTTCTCACTACTAAACTTTATTGAGGTTTTAAAAAATCCCACAGTTTTAGGATCTGTGATTAGGATTATAAATGGTCAGACCAGGGAAGACCATAACGTTTAGACTGGCGGGAAACAATGGCTATTTAGTCAATGTGCCTCATTTTGCAGGTTAGAAAATTAAGGCAAAGAGAAGTTAAATGATTCATATATTGGTAGAGGTAGAATTGGAATCTGGGTCCTATAGTTTCCAAAACTACTGAAATATACTGACTCTTTAACCATGTGGGAATTGCAATCATTTTGTTGTTTACTTGTTTTAGTTATACTAGCTCTTCATGATCCTATTTGAAATTTTCTTAAAGAACAAGCTATTAATCAACTCCCTAAGAAAAATCTCCAGGGCCAGATGTACTTACATGTGAATTCTACCAAACATTTAAAGAACAATTAATTCCAATATTATGAAATTTTCTTGGAAAGGAAACTTTGGTGCTTTGCTATTACCTTCTTTAGCTCATTTTTATAGATGAGGAAACTGAGGCAAACAGGATTAAGTGACTTGCTCAGGGTCACCCAGCTAGTAAGTATCTAAGGCCAGATTTGAACTTAGGAAGGTGAGTTCTATCTACTTTGCTCCCTAGCTGCTCCACCCTCCATCATATCTAATGGATTTAGTGATGAGCACTAATAGCTGAGAAAATTCAGAAAAGTTTTTGTATGAGGTAGACCTTGAACTGGGCTTTGCTTCTTTTTTTTTTTTTTAAATTAAAACCTTTTATTTTCAAAGCATTGCATAATTTTCAACATTCACCCTTGAAAAACCTTGTGTTCCAATTTTTTTTCCCTTCTTTCCTCCCCCTTTTCCTATATTAATATATTAAACATGGGCAATTCTTCTATACATATTTCCATAATTATCATGCTACACAAGAAAAATAAGTTCAAAAGGGGAAAAATGAGAAAGAAAACAAAATGCAAGCAAACAACAATTTAAAAATTGAAAATACTATGTTGTGATCCACAATACGTTCCCACAGTCTCTCTCTTGAGTCCAGATGGCTCTCTCTATTGTAAGATCATTGGAAATTACCTGAATCACCTGGCTGTTGAAAAGAACCACCTCCATCAGAATTGATCATTGTACAATCTTTTTATTTTCAAAATATATGCATGGATAATTTTTAACATTCATCCTTGTGAAACCTTGTGTTCCAAATTTTTACTCTTACTTCCCACCCACCCCATTCCCTAGATGGCAAGTAATCTGATATAGATCATCATATAATTTTGTTGTTGCTATGTACCATGTTCTCCTGATTTTACTCCCTTCACTCAGCATGTAAGTCTCTAGACTTCTCTGAAATCATCCTGCTGATCATTTCTTATAGAATAATAATATTCCATAGCATTCTTGTACCATAACTTATTCAGCCATTCCCCAATTGATGGGCATACACTCAGTTTCCAGTTTCTGTCCACTACAAAAAGGGCTGCCACAAATATTTTTGCACATGTGAGTCCCTTTCCCCTTTTTTATGATCTCTTTGAGATACAGACTCAGTAGAAACACTGCTGGATCAAAGGGCATGCACAGTTTAAAGCCCTTTGGGCATAGCTCCATATTGCTCTCCAGAATGTTTGGATCATTTAAACTGGGCTTTGAAGAAACTAGATTCAAAGAAACGAAGAGGGAGTGTATTACAGACAAGGGGTATTACCTGTGCAAACCAGAAAGCTAGGAGATAGAATGGTACCTAAGGGGAACTGCTGACAAGCCAGTTTGACTGGAATTGGAAGGTGGGAAAATAAGTCTATAAAGATGGGTAAGGTAAGTGGGAGCAACACGATGGAGGGCTTTAACTGCCCAATTGTGGATTTTATATTTTATCCTAGAGGCAATAGTGAGTCACTGAAGATTTTTGAGTAGGGGATGACGCAGTCATTTTGGAATATCAGTTCAACAAATGTATATAGGATGAGGTTTTTTTTTGTTTTTTGTTTTTTTAAAGAGCTTAGAAGGAGAGAAATTAGTTGGGAAACTAGTTCAATAATCTAGAGGTAATGAGGACCTGAATTTAGGTAGAGGTTTTGTGATAGAGACAAGAATATTGTGTGTATAAGATGTTGTATAGAAAAAACAAGTTATTAGATATGGAAGGTAAGGGAGTGGAAGCCTACCATAATTCTGTGGTTGCAGACATGAGTAACTGGGAAAATAAAAGGAAGGAAACAAGCATTTATTGAGCACCTACTCTGTGGGAGGCACTGTGCAGGAGAAAAAGCTAGAAAATGGAAATCTGTAGGTTTTTTCCTCTAATTCTAATATTTCTCCATTCTAGTTGGTCCATAAGCCACAGCCTATTTCAAGTAGAACTAGATCCCCAGCAGAACTGTTCCCCTCTCCCCAGTTCTGTCTTGTCAAGCTTGCCAGACTTCCTTCTTGGAATCCATTCTTCACCCCCTCCAAAAATGTGAAGGAATTGAACAGTGGGCTTTCTGGCTTACAACTTTGCCCAGTACATGTGGCAGGTTTTCTGTTTCCTTGAGCTCAGAAATAATTTAAAAGTGAAGTTTTACAAGGAGGCCACTCTGCCAAAAAAAGGTAGTGTGCTTCTCTCCCCTCAGCCCCTTCCTACTAAAAGCCCTGCAGCAACAAAATAAAATGGAGAACAGGTTTGGTTTTTTTTCCAGTGATTCTTCCAAGATTAGAGAAAGCTAAGAAACTACCTCAAATTTTAGCTGCCTCATCAGAGAAAAGACATTAAGAACCTGTCTCATCAGAAGTTTAAAAAAAAATCCCCTTTACTCCCTCATGCTGCATCAGATGCATGGAAGAAGTCCTGCTTGTCTTTCTTGCTTGAATTAACTAAATTAGCTTTTTGCAGAGAATGACTTGGCTTCTTCTGCACAGAAAAGTGGAACATCCACACAGTGCAGGGAAACCTTTCCATAGACTCCTAAGAAGGCAGCCAAGAGGCCACCTTTGCCTCTCCTCATTCATTATCCTTGTTGTCAAGAAGGGTCTTAAAGCATGAAAAGCTTGACTGCTCCTTCTTCCCCACCAAAAAGAGGAAAACACCAGGTGGGAGTGATCTTAACAATGAAAGAACTTTTCCCATTCTCAACAGGATTTCCCTTAATGGTCTGGGGCTGTTGACCACACAAAGTACTTGTTACTTCAGTATTTCAAAAAAGTCCTCAGGAAACAGACAGCCTAATGTGTCACTGAGAGGCAATGTGGGGTAGTGTCCTGGACTTGGGGTCAGGAAGACCTGGATTAATGCTACCTATAACACCAGCAGTGTTACTCTCTGGACCTCAGAATTCTCCTCTGGAAAATGGGAATAAGAATTACCATGATACTTACCTGGGGGTTCCAATACAAAATCAAAACAGCTCCTTAATTAATTAATGAGTATACAATAATCACTATTTTATTAATTATCAATTTTTGTATACTTATTAATTAAATTTATTTATAATGTGATTATAACATAATAAAAATAATGCAAAGTATAAAAATTATAAATAAATTATAAGTATAGCATATTATAAAAATAAACTCTAATAAATAAATTAATTTAAATAGAAGGAGTTTGACTTCTGTTAAAGGGAAGGGGGGATACTCTTTCCAAGGATTCCACTAATCACTCACAACAAAGACCTAGAGATTTTCTGGGGATGTTCACAAAGAAGTAGGAGAAGAAGAGGAAAAGATGAAGAAGGGCCCCTTAGATTGTAAACTCCTTGAGAGCTGAAGCTGGTATTTTTTTGTGAGACGAGGATGGCCTTTCACTTCTCCCCCCTACCTCTAGCGTTTAACACTGTGCTTTGCATCTAGTAGGCACTTAATAAATGCTTCTTTTTGTTATGGTTGTCTTGCATCTTATTGCCATTATATGGAGTTGGCAGGTTGAGCGTTTGTGCCCCTTTTCCCTTCTCTATAAAGATTTTGGCAGCTGCTATTTGGAGCTGCCAACAGTGGGGCAATGAGAGAGTTATTTGCTGTGCTGAGGTCTGGTTTCAGCCAGAGTGATGATTGGATGAGATGAACTCTCTTCCCTTCTTTCCTCAGAGTTGGAAAGTACACTCCCCCTTAACCAAACTATTCCTCTGAAATCACTTTGATCTTTTCCCCATAAGGGAGAGACTGAGCACGGGAAACTTGTCCTCCTGTTGCTGCCAGAAACATTTTACATTGGCTGCTGTTATTTCTAGCTGTATCAGTCAGACATTCCATGCCGCCCCTATTTCCCCCTTCTCTTTCTGCCCTTTCCCTTGCTAAGGCTGATTCCATGCTTGTATAAAGTTTGCTAAGCCTGGCCTCCTATCTGATACTAAAGGCTGGGAAAGAGGGAAGCCTTGAGGAAGACAGCAGATGCAGGCGGCAGCCAGCATGATGCATGAGATGACAAGCTACAGAGTGAAGATTTCTCCCCTGGGAGATCCCAAATCTGGTGTTGCTTGCTGTTCTGCTGCAGTATTCTTACCCAGCTCAAGGAGATAAGCGGGCGAAGAAATACTCATGGAGAAATAAGAAATTCAAGAGAATCAGAGAAATGGTTCCTCAGCTAATAGCTGAAATTGTAATTCTTTGCTTGTTTCCTTGCTCATTTTTGGTGAGAAGTCTTGGAGGGAGGAGAAAGGAATGTTCTCATAGTCCCAACTGAATCTCATTTTAGATTCCTTTGTTGGTATATAAGCTATTGCTCCATTGTTATACTCATCTCCCATGGAATTACTATAAGTTTTTCTGGAAGAGACTAATCTCTGCAAAATTGCATGCAAGGAACCAGGGGGAACCTAAATCCCCATATTTCCCCATTTTATATTCACAAGGTGGGGGGAGTCAACCTCACTTAGCTCTATCTTATACATAATAAAGTTTATTACATATATTTCTCTTTTTTGGAAGCAGGTACGTGGTGCAGTGGATAAAGCACAAGACTTGAGTTCAAATGAAACCTCAGATGATTACCAGATGTTTGACCCTGGGCAAGGCACTTAATCTGTCTGCTTCAGTTTCCTAGTCTATAAAATAGAGTTAATAATAGTACCTACCTTCCAGGATTGATGTGAGA
The DNA here is from genome assembly GCF_048593235.1 of Sminthopsis crassicaudata. Taxonomy (NCBI): domain Eukaryota; kingdom Metazoa; phylum Chordata; class Mammalia; order Dasyuromorphia; family Dasyuridae; genus Sminthopsis; species Sminthopsis crassicaudata. The sequence continues at coordinate 107,853,800 of NC_133620.1, forward strand.
TAAGATGTGAGATGTCAAAGTAGATTTGTAAAGTTCTCTGCAAACCTTAAATACTATATAAATGCTAGTTACTATTATTATGATGTGCTTTTATAATTTAAATTTAGGCAAAATAATATAATTTCTATAAATCACTTCACAAACTTTAAAGCACTCCATAAATTCCATGTGCCAGGAAATTGCTAGAAACTGGGGAAACATTCCCTGCTTTTTAGGAGCTTACATTCTATCAAGGGAATCAAAAAGTAGATCTATAGGAAGTGTTTTCACTAGCTAGCTGTATACAAAAGAAATATAAGGTAAGTTGGGTGAGAAAAGGCACTGGTAGTTGTGGAGATCAGGAAAGGCTCCATGCAGAAAGTGGCCCTTGAATCGAATCTTAGCACAGTGATACACACACACACACACACACACACACACACACACACACACACACACACACACACATATATAATATACTGCACAATAAATGTTTATTGAATTAAGTTGAATCTTGAAGGAGACCAGAGATTCTATGATGTTGAGGTAAAGAGGGAAGACATTCTTGGAATGGGGAACAGCTGGAACAAAGGTACGGAGATGGGAAATGGGCTAATTTGGTTAGATCTTATGGTATAAGAAAAAGAGAACAATAGATAACAAGACTGAAAAGGTCATTTGGAACTTAGACATAAAAAATTTTAAATGACAAAGATTTCATGTTGGATCATGGGAGTATTAGGAAACCACTGTAGCTTTTTGAGTAGAAAAGTGACAGAGTTATACTGGCACTTTAGGAAAAGTCACGTTGCCAACTGTGTGGAAGGCAAATTGGAGTAGGGAAATACTGAGAGACAAATGAAAGGGGAAGCAAAGTGGCCGATTAGGGAGGAAGTGAAGGCAAGAGGTGATAAGACTTAATAGGATATTTTGGAACTAGAAATGGCAGCATTATTATTATGAATAACTGTGTTTCTTGATTTTTTGTTGGACTTTTAGTGGGGGCAGTGTTGAATGACAGTTGGGATACAGAGGCAGCCAGTTCCACTCTACTACCAGAGAGTGTCAAACATTTGCCAGTATTCTATCCTATCACAAGCTGGAAGTCTTTCTAATGACTAATCTTGGCTAATTAAATGGTCTACAGATATAGAAATGACTCTAAGAGAGGAAATAGAAGAAAAAGGATGGGAACACAGCAGAGATGAATATTAGAAAAGGGGAAGGGACTTGCTTATGACTTAGTAATTTCCTCTGGTGCTCTCCATGTTAAGCAATGAGGTAGAACTATAAAATATTTGTATAATCTTGGCATGAAATGTACATTAGAAAAAACTGGGCAGTGCAGCTAGAAATATTTAATTGGCTTAGATTGAATGACACAGATAAGTCATACAGAATGGAAAAGATGAATGAGTTGCCATGTACATTATAGGTGGAAACATGCACATTATTCTTCCTTCCTCTTTCTTTCTTTCTTTCTTTCTTTCTTTCTTTCTTTCTTTCTTTCTTTCTTTCTTTCTTTCTTTCTTTCTTTCTTTCTTTCTTTCTTTTCTTTTCTTTTCTTTTCTTTTCTTTTCTTTCTTTCTTTCTTTCTTTCTTTCTTTCTTTCTTTCTTTCTTTCTTTCTTTCTTTCTCTCTTTCTTTCTTTCTTTCTTTCTCTCTTTCTCTCTCTTCCTTCCTTCCTTCCTTTCTTTCTTTCTTTCTTTCTTTCTTTCTTTCTCTCTTTCTTTCTTTCTTTCTTTCTTTCTTTCTTTCTTTCTTTCTTGCTTTCTCTTTCTTTCTTTCTTTCTTTCTTTCTTTCTTTCTTTCTTTCTTTCTTTCTTTCTTTCTTTCTTTCTCTTTCTTTCTCTCTTTCTCTCTTTCTCTCTTTCTCTCTTTCTTTCTTTCTTTCTTTCTTTCTTTCTTTCTTTCTTTCTTTCTTTCTTTCTTTCTTTCTTTCTTTCTTTCTTTCTTTCTTTCTTTCTTTCTTTCTACTTGTGACCAAGCTATGTTTTCCTTTGAAGTTTTGCTTGTAGATGTTTTAAAGTCATACTTTATGTATTTATGTCTTGAGTATTCTTTTCACCATAATATTCTTAATCATGGGATTTTTTGTTGTTGTTGTTATTTACTTATGTGTCTAGCCTTACTTCTTCACTTTAGACTTCATTTTAGGATCATGGTCTGTATAGTCCTGAAAAGAAAGACTTACCTTTTCTTGGTCTTATGTTTTGTTCTCCTGTATCTTGCTGCTGCTTTTTAGGGGGTATTGAGTATTGTGTTATCCGAGAATTTTAGAAACAGCTCAATTGAGGATATGAAAGCTTTCAGTCCTCCCAAAGTAGTCTGATACAAAGTAAAATCTGCTGCAAGTTCCTGACCTGGGTTTAGTATAAGAAATACTGCTTGCAGGCTTGTTGTTGGTTGGAGCTCCAGTAAACTGCTATTGGACTCAGATATTAAGGCCTGCAAGAAAGCTGAGTATATTCAGAGTAACAGAACTGCAGGCTCCCCATTGATGCCATCTTCTTGTCCTAGTCCACTGTAAGTTTCAGATAGGCTTAAGGAAGGATCTGAGATCCTGCTCCACTCTTAAGATTAGAGCAAGCTCCTTCTTGCTTCAGTAGACTTTTACTCAATAAACAATCTAGGGTTCACAACCACTCCTGGGACCTGGCTCTCCTTCCTAGGGACAAATTCCTTTCTCAGGCAACTCTAAAGCTGTGACCAGACAGCGGGTAGTGAGTGACATTGCCATAATTTAGAGCCTGTTTCAATTCCCTGCATGAGATGAGGTCCCTCTGGGCTAGATCTGGGACTTCTTGCCTAGACCTAGACAGGATTTTATTCATTTTCTGAGCTGGAAGCTCCATGTAGTATATTTCTGGCTAGATCTTAGCTCCAGTATCCACAGACTACCTTATCTGTCTTATCTGACCTGGGCTGGAAAAATGGCTCACTATGGATTTTTTTCTTAGATTTTCAAATCAGGACTCAGTTTGGTTTGGAAATAAAACATTTTCTAGATTTTTGTGGAGAAGATACAGAAAAGAGATCAGCTGTGTTACTTCTTTCTACTCTGACATCTTGATTGCTCTCCCCAGCACTTAGTTATTTTCTCTGGTATCCGGAAGTCATGTCGCTAGAGTTATTCTGATGTTATAAAGCATTGCCTACCAAAGGTTTTGCTAAAATGTGCATATGTTATCTTGGAGGGACAAAATATTAAATCAATAATAGCCATTAATATCTTAAGAATAGATTAATTTTTTATGTTACACAGTAAAGATTAAGCTTTGTAGAAATAGAAATGGGACTAATAATCTTTGATATAGGGTAGTAAGTTAGCAAAAGCATAAAGCATAGAGTCACTATTAGGGAAGCCTAAAGTTGATGTCTTACCAAGCCAGAAGGAAGCATAAAAGTGCTATGCATTAGAGGAGGGCAAAGGAAAAGTAGGATATAACTAAACATAATTCATTATCATTATCTAAACCCTTCCCTTACCACTCCAAACCATCTTCCACACAGCTATTAAAGTGATTTTCCTAAAGTATAGATCTGGAAAAGATAATGATAAATGTTGGATGGGATGTGGGAAAACTGGGACACTAAGGCATGTTGGGAGAGTTCTGGACTGATCCAGCCATATGCCCAAAGGACCATAAAACTGTGCATACTCTTTGATCTAGCAGTCTCACTACTGGGTCTATATCCCAAAGAGATCATCAAAGAAGGAAAAGGACCCACATGTGCAAAAAATGTTTATAGCAGCCCTTTTTGTAGTAGCAAGGAACTGGAAACTGAATGGATGCCCACTTAGAGAATGGTTGAATAAGTGATGGTATATGAATGTTATGGAATAATATTGTTTTATAAGAAATGGTCAGCAGGTTGGAAAGACTTAAATGAACTGATGCTAAGTGAAACGGGCAGAACCAGAACACTGTACACAGTAACAGCAAGATTATGTGATGATCAATTATGATAGAATTGGATTTTGTTAGTAATTTGATGATTCAAGACAGTTCCAATAAACTTGAGATGGAAAATGCCATCCATATTCAGAGCTCAAAGCATGCTATTTTTATCTTTTGTTTGTTTGCTTTTTTTCTCATTGTTTTTTCCCTTTTGGCCTGATTTTTCTTGTACAACATAACAAACATGGAAAAATGCAAAGGATTGAACTGATTTAATCTATATCAGATTGCTTGCTATCTTGGAGAAAAATTTGAAACACAAAGTCTTACAAAAATGAATGTTGAAAACTATTTTTACATATATTTGGAAAAAATACTATTGAAAAATTGAAAATTAAAAAAGCATGCATTTCCCATGTTGAACATAGTATCTAGCACAAAGTAAAGGCCTAACAAATACTGATTGATTTAGGGAAAAAAAAAAAGTTGAGGTCTAACCATGGCATTCCTTACCCCTCCTCCCCTGCAATAAACTGGAATGGTTCCCTATTACCTCCTGGATCAAAGTCCTGTGTTTGTCATGTAAAGCTTTTTGTAACCTGGCTCCTTCCTGCCTTTCTAATATTATATTCTATTTCTCTCTATATACCCCCTGGTCTAGTCAAAAAGGCCTATTTTTTTCCTCACAAAACTCTCCATTTTCAATTTCTTTGCCTTTGGAGAAACTAATCCTTTTACCTGGAATGATCTCCTTCCCAACCTGACTTAAAATCCTTGCTCAACTACTATCTCCTCTAAGAAGCCTTTCCTAGTCCCCCTAGCTGCTAGTGCTCTCCTATCTAAGGGGATTAATTCTATAGTTCTTTAATGTGCTGACATATATGTTGTCTCTTTTATTAGAATATAAATTTCTTTAAAAAAAATATAAATTCCTTGAGGATAGACACTATTTTTGTTTTCTCTTTTATTTCCTCAATCCTTAATTAACACAATTCTTGGAATAGTAAATAGTAAATAGTGAATAAATGTTCACTGATTGATTAGTTAGATGGTTGGATAGGAAAATAAACATGGTCTTGTAAGTGGAGAGTCAGAGTGAGCTCCTGTAGAGCCAGAATCTGGGTCTTCAAAACTCCTGTGCTTTTAATCATTGTCTTTGCAGGTGCTACTGTCTGGAACCCATGCTTCCTTCTGGCCCTATGAATACCGCTACCTGCTCCCTGTTTTCACATAATTATTCCTGGAGTCAAGCTCTGGGGTACTGACTTCCCATTTTATAACAGTTTTGGTGGCAAATCCATTTTGGGAGAGAAATTTGCTGATAAAAACTTCATCTTGGAGAACCCTGGTCTTGATCTTTCTTGTCTATGGCCAATGTTGGACCCATAACAAATGGCTCCTTAGTTTCTCATCTGTACTACTAAATTGGATTGGTTGGACGATAAGCATGTGGTCCTTGTAGAGTAAGAAAGGTCTCAGCATTGTGAAAGCCACTGAGGACCACTTTTGGTCCTGAGGTAACAAGACCAGCAGCATCCCAATGCTGACAGCAGATAACTCTCATATGGCTCTTGGTTTTGTTCTTTCTGCTTTAACCACCAAACTATTCCTCTGTACTTGGGGAGAGCTGACTCCCTCTTTCCCGAATCTGCTTTCATCTGCTTTCAGAATCCTTATTCTCTTATTTTCTGCAGTTCTCTTTGAGTTTCCTTTCCTTTTAATTTCCGCAAGTTTGGCTAGACTGCAGAGTAAAGCTTATGATTATGAAACAAAAGGTAAAAAGGCACTTTAGGGGGTGGTGGTGAGGGAGAAATGTCAACATCATCACTGTCAATTGTCCCTGACCCTGAACTCCATGCTCCTCTGTCCCTGCTCCTGGCCTCCTGAGCTCCATTTTCTCATTTGATTTTATTTTTCAGCTTTGGTGATTTTAACTGCTCAGATGCCATGTCTTCCTCTTGGATCATTGATCATAAAAGTTAAAAGACACCTCCCTCCTATTTCTTAGAGTATTTGCCTAGATGCTTCCTTGCTCCTATCACATTCTCCATTATAGCATATTTATTCGTTAAGGGATATTATTATTATTATTATTATTATTTATTATTTTGGTTAGATCTGTAATTTCATAAATGTAAGGAGTTCCCCAGGAAAGAAATTCCCTCTCCTAATGGAGATTAGCAACTGATCAGCAACCTATAGATTTATAAAATTGCCTGGAGCACCCAGAGATTAAGCAATTTACCCAGGAGTGTTTATGAAGAGTGGCTTTGTGTCAGAGGCAGAACTTGAACCTAGATTATCCTTCCTCCAATACTGGCTTTCTATCCACTTCAACATGCTCCCTCTCATGTATGTTTGGGGGGAAAGAGATAGACATACAAAGAAGAGACACAACAAAAGTAAATGGAGAACTGGATTTGGAATTAGACCAAGGCTCAACCTGAGCTTTAGGGGGCCCAATGTTCTGGGACTGATGTCAAGAAGAACCGAGTTCAAATTCAGCCTCAGATGCTTACTAATGAATTTGGGCATGTCATTTAACCTCTTCCTTGTCTCACTTTCCTCAGATGTAAAATAGGGAGAATAATAGCACTCAGGATTGTTGGGAAGATCAAACAATGTAATATTTGTAAAAATGCTTAGCATAGCATAAACATCTATGTAAATAGATGTTTAATCAATGCTAGTTTTTCTTCATTCCTTCTTTACTTCTATCTTTGGCTTTGGGCAAGTCACTCTACCTCTGTGTGCCTCAGTTTCCTCATCTATAAAATTAGGATTATAATAAACCTATTTTCCAGGATCAAATGAGACCTTTGCAAATGCTTAGCACAGAATCTGGCATATAGCATATTAAATAAATGTTAGTTTTCTTCTTCTTTCCCTTTTTCCCTCCTTTCCCATCTTCCTTGACTTTGAACAAAACCATTTGACCCTTCTGGGCTTCCTCAATGCAAACACCGTCCCCCCCCTTTCCCTGCCATTCACCTCCCATAGACAGCCAGATTATATACTTCCTCTTAAAGGATGGAAGGAATTTAGAGATGGATTGAGGGGGTCTAGAAATACACCCCATTCTATGATCAAATTCTAGGAGAATCTCAATACCCAAGTAAACCAAAGTTCAGGGAATCAATCCTTGTGGAACCTATCTCTGCAAGTGTGACAGCTGTTGAAGACCAGAAAATTAAAAAAAAAAGAGTTTTCACCATGACTGTTAAATGGTTCAACATCAGACGTCAATATGGTTTTATCTATGAAAACAACATTAATAAGAAACATGAATGACATCTGCTTTGCTACTACAACCCAACAATTATGAAGCCTTTAAATTTTTCTTGCAGTTGAAATCTCCCACACTGCATGTGCTGCCTCCCCTTTTAGTATGTAGGGACCAACTTCCTTTTCTTCATGTATCCCTAGAGATTAGTACAGTATTTTAAATAATTTCCTTGCCCAAGGGCAAGAAATGTATTGTGTTTGATCTTCTGGTTCTCAAGATTGTGGTGGACCCTTAATTGGTATTAAATAATTATTTGTAAATTGCATTGAACTGGTTAGTGTCCTTATTCATGAAATACTAAAAATAATAGAAAGTTATGTGATTATATTGAATTACTTGCCAGGTAAGGGAGAGAGTGAGGGGAAAGGAAGGAAAAAAAATAGAGCACAAGATTTTGTAAAGGTGAATGCTGAAAATTATTCATGTATATATCTTGAAAATAAAAAGCTTTAATTTAAAAAAAAAAAAGAAGAAGAAGAAAGAAAGTTATATGATTCACAGGATGCAACCCTTGAGTCATGGAAACTCCGTCAATGAAAGCTAGAGTGTTCCAAAGAAAGAGAAGCAGCCCCCACAGCAAATGAGCTGTTCATAAAGAACTCATGTTAAAGCACTGAACAAAATAGGGCTTCCTGAGCAAAAGATAGCTCCTAGAACAATAGGGCTCCCATTCTGCCCGCTGAGGTTTATGGCAAACAGAGAATCCCAGGACTAGTGATACCTTTGATGAAGGCAATCCAGGCAAAAAAATTAATGTGGAACAGAGACAAAGGGTAGCATAGGCAGGAGAAAGGCTTCCTTTTCCTCCTAAGGAAAATGGAACTTACGGTACAAATAGGGCATTCTTTTTGGGTAGTTTATCTCCAAGCACAAGACAAGAAATCTAAATTCATGAAGCCTCCCTTGCCATTCTTTCCCCCATCTTTGTTTTCCTATGTGACAATGGGATTATAAATCCCATTGATTTATAATCAATAAAAGCAGAGGGAAAGCAGAGGGAAGATCCTCTAGAAGATAATGGGGCTTTAGGGGTGAGGGTAACAGTGTTAGGATCTCCTTTAGTCCCTGAATGGGAACAGACAACAAAAATGATTAAGAACCTTTACCTGGCAACTAGGGAGGAAAAACATTCCACAAGGGAGAAAGTCCTGTCTAAAAAGAGGAAGCCAGGCTGCTTCCCTGGGGAAGAATTTCTTTAATGTCTCATTCTACCTACCACCAAATTTACAGCCTTCATGTAATAGAAGAAATAAAGCCCTGGTATTTTAAAGCAGTAACAACAAACAGCCACAAGAAGTGGTTCAGGGACTAAAGAAGGTCCTTTTTACACAAAGATAACTAAGATGATAGAGAACTAGCAATTTCAAAATAACTATGACCAAAATTTTGATGTTAGAAGGAACCTTCAGGATTATCTATTCTAAACACTAAGTAGAAGAATTATATGAACTCAGTTCTTCTAACATAAATTCTTCTCGCCATAAGGGACATTTAGGATAGTAAAAAAAAATTATGTGATTTAAGTTGGATGATTTGGATTTAAATTGTAAAACTCTGCTATTATTTACTAATTGTGTAGTTCCCAGATACCCTCCAGACTAAATTCCCTCCTTGGTAAAAAATGAGAGGGTTGGACTGGATTATCTCTAAGGACCATTTAAAAATTCCAGATAAGGTCTCAACAATTCTAAATACCATGATCTTTCCCTTTATCCCCCTCTCCCCTACCAAGTGAGGTGAGCTAATCTCCTATAGAGTCATCGGGGAGACATAGGGTAAGGTAAAATCAATTACTTCTTGGAATTCCTCTCTATTTCCAAGCCTTAAATCCTTAAGGTGAAAGTGAAAAAATCCACCTTGTCAAAGGAGTTGACAGTGGTCAATAAATGTTTGGTCTTTAAATTATAAAGATGACGACCAATTTTTAGAATATGGAGATTCTTAGGACTTTAAAACTAAAACCATCCTAAAATGGTTTGGAGGTGGGCATGAAGGTGGGATGTAGTCTGTGAAGAAAAAAAAAGTGAGTCAAACCTAAAAGGCCAAACTCAGCCTTTTCTATTGCTCTTTTCTCTTTTCCTTTCAAGTTCTTATTGACATTTTTGCTGAGACTCAGACCGTTGTTTACACTGGCTACTTTCCCTTGTTTGTTTTTACTCCTCTTGTAGACTGGAGCTGAGCAGAAGGACTTTAAAACCAGAACACTCAAGTGTGGCTCCCAACCAAGGAACCTGTAAGAACCAGAGAACAGATAAGGGAAGAAGTGAAAAAATGGGGTTCCAAGAGGAGGTTGCTTTCAGAGGCTGTATGAGCATCCCAAAGCATGGAAAAGGGATCAGCTCAAAATAGATTCCACTATTGGGGACTCCGAGGCTGATGGAGCTCGGGAGTATGGAAGTTCTGCTGCAGGAAGCAGATATTAACTATCAGGTGTTTTCACTAGCCACCAGGCTTCCTAAAGAGATTGAACTAGTCCAAGTCAGAAATAGAACAGGTCACATCTCCCAGATTGGATCACTAATGGATAGACAGGAATACCTTGATGAATTTTTAGCTTGAGCAAGATAGGGGAGACCAACTCTCAAAAACAAACAAACAAAACCCAACAAAAAAACAAACAAAAAAAATCTGAACTTGGGTTATGTTACTGAACTAAATGTAAATATTTAGCCTCTTCTTTATTTTGTTTTAAAGCTATCTTTATCACAAGCTCATTTACTGTTTTATGACCACCTCTCAGACTTTTCCTGTCACTGTATCCCATCCCCACAAATTGGTCTAGAAAAGAAAAGATTTTAATTCAACTAGTTATTTAGATCTGTCCATTAGTAACCAGCTATTTTTTTAAACAGTCTATGTATGTCAATACAGTCTTAAGCTGGCAATACCTGGAGGCAAAGCTGGGGCCCAGGTAGTTTTTGTATGGTGGCAGGCACAGACCAGAAAGGTTCTTAATTGAAGCTATGGGATTGGCCAGTTAATCCTGCTGAACTGAGTGCCCTGTTGTGCTGATATCCTACTTCTTGGCAGGGAAGAGAAATGTTTGGGACTTATTAAACAGGCTCCATCTCCTAGCTGGCAGAGGGAGGGTTCATGCTGGGGCACAGACCTGAGACTGGAATGATTCCAAGCTTCCACTCCATTGATGGACACCTCCCAGGCCTATCTCTTTCCTTTAAATGAAATGAGCTAAGTAGCAAAGTAAAAATAAAAAGTAGAGTCAGACAAAGAACAGACCTAGAAAGACAGAAATAGAAAACTACATGCACACGCAAAGGGTGAAAAAGGCAGGAAGAAAAGAAAATGTTCTCACCTCATTACTGATGTATGGGGAGCCTGGATTTAGTTTTAAAGCCCTAAGAATCTCTGTATTCTAAAAATGGTCTTCATTTTTATAATTTAAAGGCTGAACATTTATCCACCACTATCAACTATCCTCCTTTGACAAGGGGAATTTTTTCACTTAAATTTTAAGGATTTAAGGCTTGAAAGTAGAGAGGAAAGCATTGAGCTTCATCCCTCTGGATGCATTGCACATAATAGGTCCTAATTATGTGGGTGTAATGATAAAAAAAAAAAAAAGACAATCTGGCTTATGATGGGCTTGACTAATTCACTGGGATCAAATTAAACTCAAGAAGTTGCATTATGCTGAATCTATAAGGAGTTAAGGAAAGAAAAATTGTGAGGATACTGGGTGTGCTCAATGAACAAAGAAAGTAAAGAGATTTAATGTCTGATCAGAAGGAGGGAGATTCCAGGGGAATCCCTGGATAGTGGACACAGGATCTGTATGATTTGGCCATAGTCTATTAACTCAAGTCCTGGTTGCAGGGTTTAACTCTACTTGTGTAAGGACCAGAGTATAGACTAGAAGTGCAGTGTTCACACCCGATCACACTAAAGCACATACAAGCCCCCAGATCAATTTGCAGAAGCTCAGGCAAGCTATCCCTGCCACCAGAGGTTGAGCAGAGCCCAACTCTGAGTCAAGAAATAGGCTGGAAAAAATGAACAAACAACAGAAAAACTGTGTTCTAAAGTGAAGAACACTAGACTTCAGTGTCTGGACACCAGCTTTCGAATCCCAAATCTGACACTGGCACCCCTAAATTAAACCTCTTTCAGCAACTGCTATCCCCATCTATAACTTGTTTCTGCTATCTAATGATGTTGATGGCTAACAGTTACAGGGTGCAAAGCATTTTATAAAGATTATCTTGATTGTACATGCTTAACATATATTGGATTACTTGCTATCTAGGGGAGGGAGTGAGAAAAAATTTGGAATACAAGGTTTTGCAAGAGTGAATGTTGAAAACTATCTTTGCATTTATTTTGAAAATAAAAAGCTATTATTACAAAAAACAAAGATTGTCTTGTTTGATCCTCAGCAATAATTTTTGAAAATAGAAGCTATTATTAAACTCATCTTACAAATGCAAGAATTGAGATAGAGATTAAGTGAGTTGTACAAGATCACACAGATAGTATCTCAGGTTGGATTTGAACTTAGAACTTCCTGACTTAAGTCCAGCGTTCTATCCACTGAATTACCTAGCTGCCTCTGAAACTATGTTCAATCATTTCAGTCATGTTTAACTCTTTGTAACTCCTTTGGGATTTTCTTGGCAAAGATATTGGAGTGTTTTGACATTTCCTTCTCCAGCTTATTTTATAGAAGAGAAAACTGAGGATTTTAAACAGAGTTAAGTGACTTGCTCAGGATCACATATATCTAGATAGATAGATAGATAGATAGATAGATAGATAGATAGATAAATAGATAGATACACACACGGATACAGAAAAAGAAAGAGAAAGAAACAGTATATATGTAGCATTTTAAAGCTTTAAAACTCTATTTATCACATTGGATGCTTATTACTTCCTACTAGATAAGGGCTATTATAAGCCCCATTTTATAGATGAGAAAACCATGGTGGATAAAGGTTAAATGACTTGACTAGATAGTAAGTATCTGGAGCATGATTTATTTCTGAATTCAAATTCAAAATCAGGTCTAATTCAGCATGCTGCCCATTGTGCCAAGTAGCTGCTTCAAAGGGGCTTATCTTACAGGTTTGTTGTGGGGGGGTTACTTTTTTTTAATAGCTTTTTATTTTTCAAAATATATGCTGACATGAGAGGAGCTAGCAGTCCCTATTGTGTCCCTCCCTCCAGCTTGCTACACTACAGACTTAGAATTTTCCCCTTCAGTGAGATCTGGGACTCTTTCTCTCCTGGCTGAGATGATGTACCTTGGTCCATTTGACGGGAAAAGGGTATAACCATAGATATAAAACTTGGGGTCCTGCTTTCCCAATACAAAACAATGACCAGAAGAGAGTTTGAACCTGAAAGTCACATTCCCTAGACTAGCAGTATTTAAGGGAATAGACAGATGTAATTCTAGTCCAGTAATTTCCTCTCTCACATGAGAGCAAAGTGGAAGCCTCCGAACTCAACTTCTTGCTTTCGCCCTGGCAGGAATAAAAGTCTCTTTTGGAGGAAGGTGAGGAGAGAAGAAATTAGAGATGTCTATTCTAGTTTCCATTGAGATGTGCAATGATGTTTCATGCTACACGCGAGAAACAGCCCTAACTACAAATATATTTACCTCAACCATGGAAGGGGCATTTTTTCAGTAATCAAATAAAAAGTTGATAGATTTATTCATACAGAAATAAAAGGATTTTGTACAATTAAAAATATCTTTTAAATTAAAAAAAAGAAGTTGGGAAATCATTTTTATTAAAAATGTTAGATAAAAAAATTAGATAAATGTTAGATAAAAATGTTATGTGTTAGATAAAAGTCAGAGACAAAGAATATATGAAGAAATGTCACATGTCTATAACTAATAATACAGGCTTTCCCCAGAAGACTTAGTACAGCTTGCATAGCATTATTTAAGAGTAGCTTGGTGATGGAGCACCAGGACTAGAGTCCTCATTTCAAGGAGACTGTGCTGAATGGAGCCCAATTCTAGAAGGTCCTGCCACACTAGAAAGTCTTTAAAGGCAAGTTCAATAAGGGACTGTACTGTATATCTGCCATCTGAGGACTGGTCCAGCTATGTTCAGAAAGATCCAACAACAAAAAATTAGCCATTAGGGGAGGAATTTCAGGGGTCACAAAATTCATGCAACTGAGACACTGAGGGATGGTTATCTGAATTAGTGGAGGGAACAGACAAACTAATTAAATCGTATAGATCTTGTGAAGCGCTTGCTTAAAAATATCACTAAGGCTTGGAAGAGCTCTACTATCAAAAGCAATTGTTCCTAACAATTGTCCATGAAGCGATTGAGAACCCATGAATGCTATTTGTTAACAGGGTGTGCTAACCCTGTCCATAAGGACCCATATGAAGTTAAGGGTCTGGGGCCAGAACTGTTGCAGAAATGAACTGTTGCAAAAAAGAGTGAGGTTAGTGTAAGGCAGGAATAAGAGAAAAAGAAGAAATATTATTTCATAATCAACTTTGCTGAATCAGCTGAAGGAGAAAAATAATATGAATCTCTTAAATCTCCCATTCTTTGTTTCTCCATAGCATTAAAAAAAAAAAAAAAAAAAAGAATTAACCAAGAGTGGGGGAAGGAGGAAATTCGTCACTGAGGGTGAGGTTAGAGGGAGGAGGAATAAAAAGAAGTAGAGGGAGGAAGTCCTCAGGGATAAGTTCCATCAGATGGACAACATACGGACTTTGTGGACACTAACTCCCTGGGAGTTAGTCAATATGGCCATGTTTTGTTGCTCTTGTATTTTGTTTGGTCCCCAGAGAAGGCAATTTCCATGACAACAACCCAGCCCATATAAAGCTCAGATAAATTAAATGGAGCAAGAGTTAGCTTAGGATGAGAGTCATGTATATGATTAGTTCCTATTGGTAGCAATTGCTCATTGGATATTCAGGGGCCACAGAGACCAGAGTGATAGCATGATGAAACAGCTGACGCAAGTGGCAGGGGTGAACTACCTTGTAGGTGAATAGACTGTGAGTCACCCTTTTTTACTTCCCCTTTCTGCATCCCCCCTCTCCATCACCAAGATAAGCTGGGATTCTAAGAGGGATACTGTAGTTACAAAAATAACAATAGCTTTTTGGGGATAGTAGCCAAAACATTAATTATGGGGTGGAGGTAGGTAGGACGGATGATGTGCAGAGGATTATCTGGTTCCTTCTACCTGGATCCCTCCCCCTCTCCAACCTTTGCACCTGGAGGCATTTACATTTCACCTACAGGTTCCACTATACCTCATGGACCAATTATGACCAAAGGAGGGGTAATATAAAGAGGTCATAGCCAGCAGGTGATGTGATGATGCTACTGATGTCACTCTGATCTTGGTCCCATTACTAGAATCAAAAGATTTACACCTGGAACATACCCTACAGACCAGGTAGTTCCTCATTTTAGAGGAGAAACAAGCTATTGAAGTTCACAAGCAGTACAAGCAGAAGAAGAATTCTAACCCATGTCTTCTGGTTGCATTCTTCTGGTGACATTTTTCCACTATACCATTCTGCTGCCATGTTGCCTTATCAATAATTGGTCTTCTGGTTTCTGTTTATTTATTTTTTAAAGTCTGGGATTTTCTATCTCTCTCAGGTTGAAAATTTAGCCACTATTGTTAGGCGCAGGAGCAGAATAATCATATTAATATAGTAATACTTAATATATTTCAGATATCAGGTCATCAAAGCCCATTATAGCCCAGAACTCCCAAACCCAAGACATTTGCTAACCTCAGTAACCCCAGTAGTTGGAGTTATAAGCCTGTGCTAGGGGGCTCAGTGCTCCTACCTTATATCACGTTTTTCCAAGATAAATATCTCTGTGATATAGTGAAAAGAATTTTAGACTAACAATCAGAGTTGCCTGGATCCTAATCCCAATTTATCCACTGGGTAGCTATGTTATTTAGGACAAATCACTCAAACTCTGTGGATATCATTTTTTTTTCCATCTAGAGAATAAAATGGTTTGGTTTAATTGAGCTATCTCATTGTCAAATCTAATAATGAAACAGCTAGATGGTGAAGTGGATAGTGTTGTACTTAAAGTCAGGATTCCAATCTGAATTCAAATCATGCCAAAAGACAATTAAATTTTGTAAACTTGGTCCTTTAACCTCAGTTTTCTTTATTTGTAAATGAGGATAATAATGGTACCTACCCTGTCAGAGGGTTGTGAGGATCATGTGAGGTAAGAAAAGTAAAGTACTTTCCAAACCTTAAAGGGCTATATAAATGTTAACTATTATTAGTCTCTATCCCTTTACCCATTCCATTCCTTCCCTCAGGACTTCTATTTCTACTAAAACATAGAAAGGTACAATTTGTACAATGAAACTGTTGTGATACTAAAACTGATTGTGACTATTTTTAACATAGCTCGTAATATTAAGCAAGACAAATCTTTTCCTCTGGATCTAAGTTTCCTTTTCAATAAAATGACAATTCTCTAAAATGCTTTCCAGACCTAGATTCATATGTCTAAAAATTGGAAGCCAACATACAAAGACAGAAAAAAAAGGCAATTCTTATTTCTTATTTATATAAATTCAGAATAGCCTTTCCTTTGTGACTAAAACTTACTATATTTTGTTATAGTTCATCAAGACTATACAATGGAAGATCAGTGCTTTTTCCTCTCCCCCACCTCTATTACTAGCATAGTTTGTAAAAAGTTAGGTGCTGAAATAGATAGAGGGCTAGAGATGGAGTCAGAAAAGTTCAAATCCAGTCCCAGATACTTATTAGGTAAGCAAGTCTACATTTCTTTGATATGTAGAATGGGGTTGCTATAGCACCAACTTTCCAGAATAGTTGTTAGGATCAAATGAGATAAATTTTACAAAATTTAAAGTGCTATCTAAATATTATTATTATAAAATGAAGCCATATTAACATATATATATATATATATATCCTCAAAAGTAAAGCTGTAAATAAAGGAAGAAAAACACATTTAAAAGGAAAATGGGAAGACTTCTACAGGCAATTACTAAACATGAGGTAAAGAATATGCAAATTTTAGAATATATATGGCCAACAGAGTTTTCAAAAGGAAATACTTACTGAAGCAACTACATGGTGAAATGGATAGAACACTGACTCCAGAGTCAAATTTGACCTCAGATATTTAAGAATTACTATGTGACCCCTAGACGAGTCACTTAACCCCAGTTGCCTCAAAAACAAGCAAGCAAAAAAAAGAAAATATTATCTGCATCCAAAAAAAAAAAAACTGATAAAGAGAAGTATGTATAGAGTAATTTATAAGTATGATATATATGTTATATATATGTATGTATCTGCATATACGCATATTTGTGTCTAATAGTAGCCCTCTGTAGAATGGGGGAAAGGACAAAAAGGGGAAATAGGAATTTATATGATAATTTTTAAAAGGATAGCAAGTTGTACAGAAGAGAGTTGCAGTTTCATGTGTAAGAATTTTTTTAAAATTTCACTGTTACGGAAATGTTTGTTTTTATCCCAAAAATTAAAAAATAAAATAAAATTTTAAGGAAATGTTTGACTATAAGGGAACACAGCAAATTTTTAAGGAGAGCTCTACTATTTAAATTAGGTCAAGGTAACCCATAGGTCACATCCCTCCTCCTCTAGATATAGCAATTTCTGACATTATATTTATGTTTATTTTAGTTGCTCAGGCAGTACTTACCACAGTGGGGAGAGTGTTAAGGAAGTATGTTTAAGACACCGTCTCCAACTTTAACAGAGATGACTCACAAAACAATTAGAGGTGGGAAAAATTCTACTAAATTGTGTGGCACAAATAGAACACTAGAAGCATCATGATTTTGCTTCTTACTTTACCATTCTCCTCTGCTTAAAACATTTTAATATTATCACTCACTCTCCTCTTTCTCTTCTATCCCAGAGGAATATATATCTCAATTCCTCACCAAAGCCAATCCCTCTTCTCTGTGCTTCTGATATTAGCCCTTCTTCTTTATGCCAGGATATACCTTCTCATATACTTTTAGTCTCTTTTGATCCATAGACTCCTAATAGTTAATAAAAATGCTTAAAGGACTTTCTAATTCATTATTTAAAAAAACTCTTTCCTTAACTCTTCAAAATTATCTAGCTAACACCCCATCTCATTGTTCCCCTTCACTTATAAATTTCTTGAAAAACTTTCATATAATACCTTTGCTTCCTTATTACTCATTCCTTCACCAAATCCTATAAATTTGGCTTCTGTTTCCATCCCTAAGAGGACACACTAGTGTTCTCCTAAATGCTTAATCCAAAAACCTTTTTTTGAGAGGGTCCTCATCCTATCTGATCTCTCTGCAGCAACTAAAAAGTTTAAACATCGCTGTTCCTTTGGACTTTCTTCCTTTCACTTCAAATATAGTATGTATATTCTCCTGGCTCCCCTCTTACCTTTTTTTTCCTCTGAGGAAATTGGGGTTAAGTGACTTACCCAGGGTCATACAGCTAGGAAGTGTTAAAGTGTCTGAGACTAGATTTGAACTCAGGTCCTCCTGACTTCAGGGCTGGTGCTCTATACACTGCACCTACTAACTGCCCCCCCCCCCACTTCTAACAAGCCTTTCTGTTTGCTGTCATCCTCTTCCTAATACCTTAAGATGGATGTCACCCAAAGTTCTGTCTTTGGCCCACTGCTCTTCCCTTTCTGCACTCTCTCTCCCTTCATTCATTCCTGCTGCCTCAATTAAAATTTATATACATATATATGTATAATATATAGATATAGATATAGATGATTCTCAAATCCAAAGGTCTTGCTCTTGCTTTTCTTCCAAGCTCCAGATACATATTGATAGCTGCCTATAATATATCTCTGTCTGGATGTTCTACCAATATTTTTAATTTAGCAAGTACCAACCCAAACTTCTATGTTCCTCAAAATCTAAAACACTACATGTAGCAATATCAACATTGATCCATTCTCCCATGTTTGAAACTTTGATGTAATCTTTGACTATTCTCCTCTTTCTCATCTCATATTACCAACAAGTTGACAAGTGATATCTAGTCTACTTTCTCAGTATTTCTTAAACAATTCTGTCCATTGTACTGCTTCTGTCATCACTCTAGTACATGTCTTATTTATGATCTACCTTAAAATAATCTCCTGCCAGGTTTTCCTTCTTTTACTCTCTCCTCTTTTCAAACCATCCTTCCATATAGTTCCCAGTGTTACCTTCCTTATCCATTCATTTAGTTACACTCAAATTCCTACAATGACTTCTATGGAACAAAATTTAAATTCCTTGACTTGTCATAACTGACCATCTGCCCAACAGGTCCTAACCTTTACCATCTTAAAATATTTGCTTGCATATTTCTTTTGTCTGAAGCATCATTCCTCTTCTTTCTCCATCTGAAAAGTTCCTAATCTTTAAAGTTCAGGTCAAATTTTCACTCTTCTTAGAAACTTTCCCTGACCATTATGACCAACTGATATCAGAATCATAAAGCTCTGTGTTCAAATCCTTCCTCTTATATATACTGGTTGTGTGACCTTGGATAAATAATATTTTTCAGAGCCCAATCAACTATACAAAATTATCAGTTGCAGAGAAGATGCCAGTCTTCCTTGGCAGAATACAGTTCCATCATAGGGAGATCCCTATAGCAATAGAATCACAAATGCAGATGAAAAATCTTGGTCATAGTCATAATGGGAAACTATCAAAACCAAAAGGAATCTTAATGATTATTTCATCAATGCTTCTTAAACTGTGGATTGTATCCCCATATGGGGTTACATAACTGAATGTGAGGGTCATGAAATTATGATTTATTATCAGCAAATATTTGATTTGTATGCCTATTTTATATGCCCAGGGTCTCATAGAAATTTCTCAGGTGAAAAGGGATCATGAATGAAAAAAGTTGAAGAAGCCCTTATCTAGCTTATTTCCTTACTTCACAGAGGAGAAAACTGAGGCATATAGAGAGAAATTTGCTTGCCTGTTAATGTAATGTGCGTCAGAAGATCTTCACCATAATGAAAGGAATGCAAGGATGCTTCAAGTTAATTTGCATAGTCTTAAACTCTAACTTCCCAATTCTTCATTTCATTCATTCACCGTTGACCTACACAACTTTTTCATGTCCCTATTCATGAAACTTTTCAAACCTCTTCATCTTTCCTCAAACTTTCCTTCCATGGCTCTCCTCTTCCTCTCTCAGCTGAGAATCTTGCTTTATACTTTACTGAAAAAAATGAGACATTTGTTGATCATTCTCTCATTTATGTGTCTTCTCCTACTACCTTTACTCCTGTCTCAGATAAAGAAGTTGTCCCTGTTTTTATTAAGGCAAATCCTTCTACATGTTCCCATTCCATTCTATCTTCTCCAAAAGATGGCTGCCTTCACCAAATTCAATCTCTCTTCATCCTGATTGCTTCCCTGATGTCTCTTTCATCATTAAAACAAACCTTACTTGATCCAGCTGAGGCTGAAAGGAATCCTTGTTACATTAAGTTAGTTGGTAGACCAGAATGAGAATATATGAACCCTGACTATTTGAACCTGTAAAAGTTGGGTTATGAGAGAGAAGCATTTAAGAACCATTGCTAGAAAGATATCCTATTACCATTGCATTGGTTTTTGACCGAAAGGATCTCAACCTGGTCACAGGTCTTTGGAAAGGACTTCTAGGCAAGGGGAATAATGATGTGGTGAAGGGCTTCTTGCATGTTGTTATCAAGAAACCAATTTGAGATAAGAAGAGTGAAGGTCTGTGGTTAATTGCTACTATTCTGTCCAGCTGAAAAAGTAGGAGCTCATGCCACAGTCACATATTAGCATGCTCCAGAGATTGATCTGATTTAGGGAGGGAAAAATTGCAGACTGTTTTAGCTGGCAACCTGTAGGGACCTTGTACATAATAACCCTGGTCCAGACAACTAAACTTCTTAAGCAATTGGCACTGTGGAACAATAGGAGACTAAAAATCCCAAGTGGGAGATTATTCCTCCCCAAACCCCAAGACCTCAATTCAAAAGCTTATTAATTCTGAAGCTTTTAAGTAAGCAAAGAAAACATCTCCAAAAGTTACTATGGATGTCTGCATATATTAATAATTATAGCCACCAATGGTTACAAAGTCTACTGTAAATTAGTGGGGCTACAGTTTAGATGAACTCAGTGACTCTAAGAGAAGCATACCCCGCAGGGATTATTCTGAGGCAATTGGATATTTTAGGCCAAGCATTTTTTAAGACCAATCACATTTAGCTATGTGACTGAAGTGGCCTCTGAGTCACTTGGCTTAGAAAAGGGAGAGCAGAATCCAGCCTGGGAGACAGGCCAATGATGGACTCTGGGGAAAGTGTCCAGGAAAGGGAAAGTTAGTAGATACTAGGACAGTTTTGTAGCTTCCTGCTTTTTACTTATCAGGAAAGTGATTTTAATTTGAGGGGAAGATTCAGTCTCTGATATTATTCTTCAGGGTATCCACAAAAAGCATCATCACAATAATAGCTCAGTTTATGTATATCTTTAATGTTTGTAAAGCACTTTACATAAGCTATCCAGTAAGAATAAATATAAATAATAGTTAATATTTGCATTGTCCTTACTATATGCCAGGTACTATGTTAAGTGCTTTACAACTATTATCTCATTTGATTCTCACAATAACCCAATAAGAGAGGTCCTATTATTTTTTCCCCCATTTTACTGATGAGAAAACTGAAGTTAAGTTATTTGTCCTGGGTCAGGCAGCTAGTAAAATATCTGAGGCAAGTAATTCCAAGTTAACTACTGGGCCACTTAGCTGCCAGTAACTTAATATTTTCACATTTATTAATCAGTCAACAGATCAATTAATCAACAAATATTCATATATAAACAAGAAACTCTAGTGTATTGTAAAGAACACTAGACTTGGAGTCAAAAATCTTAGAGTGAAGCAAATCTTGATTATCATCTATGTTCTTTTAGGCAAGTCATGTAACCTCTCCAGGAAAAAGTGAGAACTTCAGTTTCTTCATCAGTAGCATAGAAGTTTAACCAATATTAATCAATCATTATAACAAGGAGATCAAAACACCCCCCAGTACCTTAGTCAACAAATATTTTAATTATAATACAAATAAAGGGATTTGATAGCCAAGGACAACAAACACTAAGTTTAGAATAACTTTAATTGGAAGATCTTATTGCTCATAAAACAATAGCAGGGAATGGAGATCAAATCTAGCTTAAAGAAAGTTCGATGAGCAGTTGTCTGAAGGCATTTAAATAATAAAACAGGACAGCAAATGTAAGAAAACTGGAAAAAAAATAAAGCCCTGCAGCCTTTCTTTAATGAATACAAATATTTTAATAAAAATATCTTTTCATCATTATATAGCCACTATGTAATTAATAGATCAGTCATTACTCAACCTAGGCTTGTAACTCAAGATTGAGAGTGGAAGTTTACTTTGCCATAGCAGGGGAAGGATATCCAGCAAGGATACAGTATCGATTCATCTGGGTATAGCTTCCTTGTTTCTGTGTTGCCCACAATGGTCCTCAGTTAGAAGACTTAAGGGAAGATCAGGTTGCTACTTAACACCTTGTATTACATATTTGAGGCAGTGACAAAAAGCTAAAGCAATAAAGTCTTTCGTTCCAGAGCCAATTAAGTAAAGAGAATGGTTTCAAATCCTTTAAAACAAAAACTGGTCTAGTCTGTATGGGGCAGGGACTTAAGATATTGCTTGCATCACCTTGGAGTTTAATATGGGAACACCAGATTTGTTTATAGAGGAGATAGGAATAGCACTAAGGAAAAAAAAAGATGGGGAAAGCATATGAATATACATAGAATAGTTCCATACAATTATGAGAGTATCAGAGAATCAATTCACAAAGTTTCTAAAAGATACTGAATATAAGATACCGAAGGGTGTGCAAAATCATGGACCTTATTAATATAACTGAAAGAACAAGGAGGTAATCCTTTATGCTCCCTTTCCCAACTATATAAAGTTTTATTAGAATTACTGACACAAGCATTTTCAAAAAGAATATTAATAGAAAACAGGTAGGCATTTGCAAGCAATGTTCCATGGTAGAACACATCTTAACCATCACACAACTGATTGAAAAATATAGAGAATATAAGATCCCATTGTACTTATTGTTTGTTGTTTATGAGAAAGTGTTTGATTTGATAGAACACTCTCTCTTTCCAAAAGGTACATCCTAATCACACATCAAAATTATTCAGGATTCACTGAAAGCCATAACAGCAAAAATAACTTTATTCTGACAACATTAGTTAATATCAGGAAAAGCATTATTGAGGAAATATACGTTTAACAAATGTGTTCTTCACTGTCCTACAGGACATCCATCACAGGGTCCAAGTTCAACAGGAATTCTTTACAGAGAATAAGTCCTCCAGATGCTCCTATTTATGTATGATAATAATCTGGCTGTTTCAACTGCTGGAATATTGTTGGAAGAAATTTATAACCCCACAAAGAGTGTTAATCATCCACATGAGTAAACCAAGTGAATAAAAAAAAATGCTATTTGTCCAAATCATGATGTATAGTTAGATCAAGAGCCCTTTAAACTCATTCAAAAATATATTTCAGACAAACAGTATAAATGAACAAGAAATTGGGCATAGGATTAAACACAAGAAAGGAAGGCTAGATTGCCTTGTAGAAATAGAAAACTTCTTTTAATGATCCTATCATCCCCAAAATGAAAACCTATCATTTTAATTCCAATATTTTACTATTGTTTTTGTCTAGTTCTTGTTTGGAATATTGTAGTTTCCAAAAAATTAAAAATTAATATCACACAGATAATAAGGGAGGGGTACATTATTGTGGATGTGAGCAGGTTGTAACACATAAAAATATGAACTATAAAAAAAGAACCAGAATAAAAGACCTCATCAGAGAAAAGGATAATCAGAAAGGCAGTGTCAGGTCATGGAGAAAGCCTATGGGTTACTCTTGTATACTTAGGATGTTAGGAGAAGCTAATTAGATGGACCCTCTGCTGAATTTGTAGGAGTGCACACATAAGAATCACAGAAGATAGACTCCTCATTAGAAGAAACAGTTGCTGCTGCTGCTGCACATTGTCAAAGTTTTATATCCAATTGAATATTTGAATATCATATCTTTGACTTTTGGGTTCTTTCCTCTCCTGGTTAAGTAACTTAGAGGTGATTCAGATCTTCCTGTCACTGGCCTATTTAAGTTTATTGTTTTTATTAGTTGTCTATAGGACTATAATAAACTAGAAATTGCACATTCAAGTACTGGTTACAGGAACTGGAGATCAATCAACAAGTATTTGTGAAATATCTGCAATGCATCTGACACTCTTGCTTAAACTCTTTTTAAGTAAATGATAGAGATGTGATAGAAATGGCAGTTTTTAGAATGGAAAAAAGAATTTGGTGGGACAAAATAGCTGTCTTCAGGGAGCTAGGTGGCACAGTGCATAGAGCTCTAGACTTGGAGTCAGAACTATCTGAGTTCAAATTCATTCTCAGTTATTGTGTGACCCTGGGCAAGTCACTTAATCCTGTTTGTCTCAGTTTCCTCATCTGTAAAATAAGCTGGAGAAGGAAAAAGGCAAACTACTCCAGTATTTTTGCCAAGAAAACTTCAAATGGGATCATGAAGAATAACAAGAATCCATTTACCTAATTTTTTTAGGTAATAAAACTGGTAAATGAGATGAAGTTCAATTCAATAAAAACTGATTACAAGTACCTAATATTTTCAAGACACTGTGCAAAGTGGTGAGGATACAAGCTCAGAAACTTAACTTGCTCTTAAGGATGTAAGATTCTAACAGGTTCCAGCATGTAAAAATAAAGCAAATGAGAAGAAAATCCTAAGTGTTAGAGAAATCCAGAAAAACTTCAGTCCTGTCAAGAAAACAATACTGAGAAGGGAATGACTTGTCCAAAGTCTCACTTCAATTTAATATTGGAGTTGGGACAAGTATCCAGGTCTCCAGGGTCCAGATCCAATACTTAAGTGGTTTAGGAAGGTTAATTTGTCCTGGTATGCTGGAGGAGAGCTTTGGCTTGGCAGAGGGAAAGACCAGGGCCAGGGGAGTGTAGTTCATTGGCCCCACACCTTTAAACTTGATTACTTTAACAAATACTTTCCAATTGCTCCAGTGCCTCATTCAGAACCACCTCCGGCTTTTTAAGTCAAACTTAATTTTGGAAATACTTGTCATTTCTCAGGATTTCTGAGGTTTCCTGTTAGAACGTTTTGGAAAGATTTTTTTTATTTCCCTCTCCATTTATTCTGCTTAGCTAAAGTCATCAGAGACAACTTGAACTTTATATCTTTACAAGGCCTCTTTTCAGAGTGTGCTGAAACTGCCTTAGATGGTCTGGTTACTAGACTGAAGGGATGTCATTAGGAAAGTGTTGGATTTCTGAAAGTTCATAAGATCAGCTAAAACAACCATGCATAATAAGAGATTTCCTTCTCTAGTAGTTAGCTGGTTCTCATCTCCATGCAGGTCCTTATATTTATTCCCAGGGGCAGGTTCCTTGTTCCAGCCAGATTGTTTACCAAAAAAAAAAAAAAAAAGTTGTTAATCCAGAGTAAATGAGAACTAGTCTTCATTCTCCAAGGCTGTGAGAGAATTGTGGCATTGCTCCCTTGGAGATCTCTCCCAACAGAAGAGCAGGCTTTGTAAGGAATGGGCATTAAAGGAAGTAACTTGTTTCACTGCCAAACTCTAGGGAGTTTGGTATTTATAATGTTTGCAGCTTGACTTTTTACATGATTTCTCCAGCTCTTACATTTCCCCCCAAGAGCAAAGGCTAGCTGTAAGGAACAAAGGCTCAATATCCCCAATGTTGACCAATAACAAACAACTTGACTAGCTAGCTTATTGACACTGGGTCATGTCAACTTTTAGGCTTGACAGTTTTGCCAGTTGCAAGGTAGTTAGAGAAAAGAGAGAATGAGGTCAAAGTCATAGGTTATATCCATGCAAGGGTCATTTAGCATTGCACAGAGTAAAGTCCTATTTTATTATAACATGTTATATATCTAATAGATTAACCAGTTCATAAATTAAACCTGTTGGCTTAGAGGAAAGAGCCTTGGCATTGGAATTAGGAGCCTGATTTACATCTCTTGTCTAGTATTTAGGATCAGAAGATGTTTTATTATTTAATTATTTTCAGTTATGTTCAACTCTTCCTGACCCCATTTGGGATTTTCTTGACAAAAATATGGAGTGGTTTGCCATTTCCTTCTCCAGCTCATTTTACAGATGGGGAAACTGAAGCAAATTGGATTAAGTGACTTACCCAGGATCTCACAACTATTAAATGTCTAAGGATGGATTTCAACTCATGGAGTTTTCCTGACTCCAGTCTCAGTGCTCTATTCATTCTGCCATCTAGCTGTCATCTGATGACAGATCTAGAATTGGATCTAGAAATGGACTCCGAGTCCATCTAGTTCAACCTCTTCATATTACAAATGATGATTTCTTTCATTTTACAGATGAGGTAATCTTAGGTAAGTTAAGTGTCTTTCCCAATATTTCCAGAGAAACAATTTATGTCAAATAGAGATATCGTTTTCATATGTGCTTCCCTCAATTAACACATCCTTTGCTTCTCCAACTTTGCTCACTATTTTCTAAGCCTATGATGTGTTCTCCCCTTCCTTTGCTTGTTGGTGAAATTAAACTTCCAACTATTCTTTAAAGTTTTACTCATATGTCACCTACTTTAAGAAGCCTTTCTTGATATTTAATTTGTTCCTCCCAAGCTGGTGACTTCACATACTTTTGTCACTCTCTCTTATACCTAACTGATCACTTGATATTGTATAGATCATTTAGATCATAAGGAATATAACAAATTGCCAAATCATATCAATGTAATCCTTTTCTCTGTTAGCATTGGCCAGCAATTAAATTAAGGATCTTAAACTCTCTGTAATAGATTACTACAATGGCTTCCTAATTAGACTACCCTCTCATACTTTCTCCTTTACAATCCATCCTCCACACAGCAGCTAAATTTTTTTTATTATAGCTTTTTATTTACAAGATATATGCACATGTAGTTTTTCAGCATTGACAATTGCAAAACCTTTTGTCCCAACTTTTCCCCTCCTTCCCCCCACCCCTTCCCCCAGATGGGAGGTTGACCAATACATGTTAAATATGTTAAAGTACAAATTAAATACAATATATGTATACATGTCCAAACAGTTATTTTGCTGTACAAAAAGAAGCAGACTTTCAAATAGTGTACAATTAGCCTGTGAAGGAAATCCAAAATGAAGGCAGACAAAAATAGAGGAATTGGGAATTCTATATAGTGGTTCATAGTCATCTCCCAGAGTTCTTTCCCTGTTTGTAGCTGGTTCAATCCATTATTGCTCTATCACATAGCAGCTGAATTAATCTTCTTAAATTATAAGTCTGCCTATATCACCCTCTCTCCAAAGTCTTAGGTGGTTTCCAATTGTTTCTAGTATGAACTATAAAGTCCATAGATTGACCTTTCAAAATTCTTTACAGTTTGGCTCTAGTCTAACTTTCTAAATTCATTTGTCATTATTCATATTCATTAACTATTTCAGGTAAACTGATCAGCTTACTGCTCCCTCAATTTAATGTTATCTCTCCTGTCACTGTGACTCACATGGACTATTGCGTGTGTTGGAACTCCTTTTCTCTTAAACTCCACCTCTTAAGATTCTTAGTTTCCCATGACTCATGTTGGCAGCTACTTCCTGCAGGAAGTCTTCCCTGATCCTCCTAGCTGTTAATGTTTTTTTCCTCCTCAAAACATTTTATATCTGTTTAAATGTCAGTCCTTGATAGAAAGCTCCCCAAAAGCAAGGGCTGAGACTTTTTTTCTTTGTTTGTTTTACATTTTTCTTCATATTTACATATTGTATATTTGGGGAAGGGAAGAGAAGACAAATGACCAGTAATTTCTTAAGTATGGGGAGCTCCCTGTACACATAGAGATGGACAGTTTTATAATTTATAGTTTTAGAAAGTTGTCCAGGGAATCCAGGGCTGGATTGAGCAGGTTTAATGTTCAAGGAAATGGAAAATATTAGGATCTTACGGTAAGCAGTCTACTTGTGTGGCTGTTCCACTTGAGCCTTCCACTATTCAGAGCTTGACTACTTGTTGATTGTCGTCCTTTTTTTCTCTCCCCTATTATATCCACTCCCAACACATATAATCATTGAAAATTTTGTATCTAAGTACTTGTGGGCCTTGGGGAAAGCAGCAAATTTTTTCCTCAGAATTTTTTCCCCAAATACATGTAAAGATAGTCTTCAACATTCATTTTTTAAGATTTTGTGTTCCACATATTTTCTCTCTTCCTCTCTTATCTCTCCTCTCTCCAAGACAGCAATCTGATAAAGATTAGACATGCACAATCCTTTCCATATTTGTCATATTGTGCAAAAAAAAAAAAAAATCAGACCAAAAGAGAAAAAAACCACAAGAAAGAAAAAGCGAACAAACAAACCCCCCCCCAAAAAAATTGTGAAAATATTATACTTCATCCATATTCAATCTCCATAGTTCTCTCTCTGGATGTGTATGGCATTTTTCATTGCAAGAGTTATCTTGGATCACTGTATTGATGAGAAGAGTCTTTCACAGTTAATTATCACATCATTTTGTTGTTACTGTGTGCAATGTTCTGGTTCTGCTCACTTCACTCAACATTACTTCATCTAAGTACAGTTTTTCTGAAATCAGTCTGCTCATTATGTCTTATAGAACAATAATATTCCATCACATTCATCATAAGTTATTTGTCCATTCCCCAATTGATGGGCATCCACTCAGTTTCCAATTCCTTGGCATTAGAAAACGGGCTGCTACAAACATTTTTTGCATATGTGGGTCCTTTTCCCTTTTTTATGATCTCTTTGGGATACAAACTCAGTAGTGGCACTGCTGGATCAAAGGGTATGCACAATTTTATGGCCCTTTGGGCATAGTTCCAAATTGTTTTTCAGAATGGCTGAAACATTTCAAACTCCTTTGACCATTTATAAGTACTTTTTCTAAATATGTACTGTTTTTTTAAAGTCCCAGTTTGTAAACAAATTGTGGCAAATGAATGTGATAACATGTTTCTATGCTATGAGAAATGACAAATAGTAAAGAATACAGAGAAATATAGGGAGATATATGAACTGATAGAGGGAAATGTGCAGGATCAAAGAAACAATAACTACAATGATATAGGGAGGAAGAAGAAAAGAAAACCAAATATTGTTTAATGATGATGGCTTTTTTTTTGGCTCCAGAAAAAAAAGTTGAAAAATGTGCCTTTTCTTTTTTCATGAAGTGGAGAGAAGATTATAGGTGTGGATATTATATATGCTATCCGATAATAGTTGATATGTCAGTTAGTTTGCAGAATTGATTTATTTCTTTTTTAATCTTTATGATACGGGTTGGAAGGCTAGGGAAAAAGATATAGTAAATCTATATTTGGCAATAAAAGTGATGTGAAAATAAAATATATCAATAAAAACAAGATAGTTATCAGAGACAATTTTTCAAAAAGAAAAGAAAAGAAAAGAAAAGAAAAGTATCAGTTGAAAAAAAGGAAAGGGCACTTAATAAATTAGAAGGGTGTTAAGATGGCTCCCTGGAAAGTGAATGTGAGACTTTTTAGGGAGACTTCCAAGGACATAAAAATCCAAAGATTGTTGGTTTTATTGCTCAACTTAAGACAGTTTACTCAAAAATTAAAAAGGAAGTTATCTCCTGTCCTCTTCTTCCCCTTACATTAATTCTAAACAAGCTTTTATGGTAGAAACTAAGCTCTCTAAGTCATCAATAAAGATAAAACTATATAACTATAATGACATGGTGCCTATGACTTCAGAAAAATGTCTAGGACAAAGTACAACTATCCCTCAAGATGAGCAAGAAAAGTGGGTGGGAAAAGCTATTTGTGTCTGAAGCAGCCATTGACACATGGCTATCCTTATTGAAGCATAGCACCTAATCCCCATATGTAATGATCCCTGTAATTCAAATTTAAGCCTCAAATTTATCTACAAAAGAGTGCAACTGTTAAAGATACATTCAAGTTAATTCTTTGCTCTTTTTTCTCATTAAAAAAAATTCAGTATATAGATTTCTAGGAGGGAAGGGAATGGGGGAGGAAGTCTAGCAGATGCAAAAACAAAATTTATCTAGATTAAAATCTATCTTAAAAAAAACATAAGCAGATATATAGGGCTGCTATGTATCTCTGAATCACTTCAATTTGTCCCCAGTAATCATAGAGTAAAAAGGCCAACCTTGGACAGAACTTTAAAATCAAAAAAATTTACTGTCCTCTTCAGTTTCCCTTTTCTGTGCCTGGCTTTTCTTGTTTCCTTCCATATATTTGTCCTCCTTCTATATCCCAGGGCCCTTTAAACCCCTCCACTTTACAAAAACAGGAAAACAGTCAATATTAGTCATTTATATTTGTCATCTAACTAACAATATTCAAACTGGGAATTAATTTTCTACCTAAACCAGGCACTGACATTTTAAGCTTTTTAAATAATGTATCTAATAGGAGAAGTTAAAGCTTTTACCCCCAGTATAACAAAGATAGCACATACCCTAAAGAACATGTGTGAAGCTAAACAGAATTTCTCCTGGCCACTTCTGGAGGTAAATGTGCTCAAGACTGAAGAATCTGAGACTGATGATCAATTCATCAGTCTGAGAGTCAGCAAGAGGAGTAAGGAACTGTGCCAAAGATGATTGCCACTAAACTGGAAAAGCCATTCACTCAGTAGACTTTAAAAGGAGAGCCAACTTCTACTCTTGATCTCTTCTTTCTTTCTCTAGGATATGTGGATAGAACTATTTTTCTGGGTCTTCCTAAGTGTGATAGAGGGACTTCTTTAAATTTCCTCATCCTTTACATATGTTAATAAGCAAATGTACTGCCTAAGTAAACCATTTTGCTTTCACCCCAGCTTTGCAATGTACAAATAATTTCATCAAGGTCTATCTCCTAGCAAGCCAGAATGTGATTTGGGTCCTCTTCCTGTCAGTTTTCATCTTCTCTGAAAAAGATGTGATTGCCAAAAACTCCTCCTTCTTCCTGTCAACTCCATCTAATGAAGTCAAGAGCTCCCAGACTGTCCAATCAAAAAACTGATACCAAAGCTGGAAACAATCTCCTCAGGATTGCTTTTGAGGGGCATAT
Source organism: Sminthopsis crassicaudata (assembly GCF_048593235.1). Classification (NCBI taxonomy): domain Eukaryota; kingdom Metazoa; phylum Chordata; class Mammalia; order Dasyuromorphia; family Dasyuridae; genus Sminthopsis; species Sminthopsis crassicaudata. Next base: position 107,884,206 of record NC_133620.1, read on the forward strand.
TTTTCAGGGAACTAAGCACAAAGCAGATGGAGCAACTGGGGCCCAAGATCCAGATTCAGTTCACTTAGGGCAGCACCGGTGCTCATTGCCGTTTTTTGAGCAGCTAACATAGGAAGTCCCAAAAAGAAAAACTTCCATTCCGTGCATTCAGGAAGAAGAAAAAAAGAGAGCTTTCCTTTTAAAGTCTACTTAGTATGTGGCTCTTCCTATCTCAGTGGCCATTCCTCTCTATGGAGTCCTCTCTTCCTGATGTTGTCATGGAGACAGAGAGCAAACTGTATCATCTGGGCATCCCTAGAAGTAGCCAAAGGAAGCTTAGAATTTCTCCATTTGTGTTTCATAGGTGATCCACATTTACACCTGGCTAAATAATCCGAACTTGGTAGAATTGTTTTTGAATTGAGGGAGTTCTGAAATCAAATAAAATAAGGCTATACCTGAAGATGGATCTAATTTAATTGAAGAAATGGGGATGGAAATGTCTTGGAGATGGGAAGAAGAAAATTGATATCATTTTTTAATCAGATGACTCCCACTGGAATAGTGGTCCAAATTTCGGCTGATGGATGCTACTGACTGTTTTTGAGGACTGCCTGGTTGGCCCTTGCTTGATTTCACTTCCCCAAAAGTTTCTAATTTGACCACAGGCTCTAGTTTAAACTTTTACCCTTCCTCTAACTTTTCTCTTTTTACAAGATTCCCCAATTCATCTTTTATGTGTCCTGGCATATTTGACCCTACCTAAGTTGATATTTGATGATATTTTTCTACATAATAATCAATCCCTTTTAATTTTTTTGAAACGTATCCCTGAATTTTGCCCTCATGCAGATACTACTACTAGATTTGTATTCCAAAAGAAATAAATAAAAAAAAGGAAATAAACCTATATGTACAAGAATATTCATAGGAGCTTTTTTTTGAGGCAAAAACTGGAAGTTGAGGGGAAGCCCATCAGTTAGGGAATGGCTAAACAAATTGTGGCATGTGATTATGATGGAATACTATTATGCTATAAAAAATGATAAGCAGGGGGGGCAGCTAAGTGGCGCAGTGGATAGAGCACCAGCCCTGAATTCAGGAGGACCCGAGTTCAAATCTGGTCTCAGACATTTAACACTTCCTATCTGTGTGACCCTGGACAAGTCACTTAACCCTAGCCTCAGGGAAAAAAAAATGATAAGCAGGATGCTCTCAGAAAAACTTTCAAAGACTGCCATGAGTTGATACTAAGTTGATACTAAATACAAAGTAATAGCAGTATTGTAAGATAATCAGCTGTGAATGACTTAGTTATTCTCAGCAATACAGTGATCCAGGCCAATCCTGAAGGACTTATAATAAAAAATACTATACCTCCCCAGAGAAAGAACTGATGATGTTTGAGTATATGTTTGAAGCATACTCTTTCTGCTTTCTTTATTTTTTTCTTGAGGGTTTGGTTTTTTTTTTGTTTTTTTTTTTTGGTCTGTTTTCTTTTACAACTTCACAATTATGGAAATGTTTTGCATGACTACATATGTACAGTCTGTATTGAATTACTTGCCTTCTCAATGAGGTGGGATAGGGAAGGAAGGAGGGAAGAGAATCTAGAACTCAAAGTTTTAAAAACAAATGTTAAAAATTGTTTTTACATGTAATTTTTTTTTGGGGGGGAACAAAAAATACTAAATAAATTGAACAGTCTTGAAGGAAACCAGGGATTTTGAGAACAAGAGGTAAGGCAGGAGATGATGTCATTTTCATCTTTATATTCCATAGTAGAAACTTAATAAAAGCTTGTCAAATGAATGATCTGTACCACATTTCTCCATCATTAAAAGGATCAAATTATACAGTTAATCATCTATTCCTAATGGAATTCTCACCCCTTCTTTTCCCTTTAAATCAAGCACTTATTAAGAACCCTTTCCTAAGCACTGGGAATACAATAATTAAGCCCTTTAGCACTCCCTCCACCACCACCCCCAAAGGCAGCTAGACGGTGCAGTAGATAAACCACCATACCTGAAGCCAGGAATATCTGAGTTCAAAATGTGACCTCAGATACTTGCTAGCTGTGTGACCTTGGGTATTACCTTATTTGCCCCTATTTGCCCTAGCTCCTGATATAAAAATGAGGATTCACAGAAGAAGGAAATGGCAAACCATCCCAGTGTCTTTGCCAAGAAAACCCTATGGACATAGAGTTAAACATGACTGAAGGAAGGAACAATAATACTTCCCCAAACTCCAGCTACTCTCCTTAAAGAGTGTATTCTAATGGGCAAAGACAACATAGAAAGAGGAACTGTAAAGTAGAAGGTCTGGGAGTGGAAGGTATCCACATGAGATCAAGGTGGAAAAGTCCATATTCATGAGAGGAAAGAAATGAAGTGAACATAAGCCTAGGTGCTCCCTGAAAAAATGGTTCTGGGTAGGCACTTGGAGGAGGGAGCCACTAGGAGCCATCTCTGGGGTGAGACATCTTTCCCCTGGGTATGAATAATAAATGTAACAGAGGGTAGTTATATGCAATAGCAATGAGTGGGTGGTCCTAACCTCAGCTCAGAGTGGAGAAGAAGGCTACAATCAAGAAAAAACATAGGGTTTTTGTTTTCTGGTGATTTTAAAACTTTGCTATTGAATTGGACTTCTTTTTAAAAAGCATTCTTTGTTGGCCAATAACTCTGAAATCATCTTGATGGTTTAGTTAATCATTTTAAATGAGTCTTCCAAAGTACATTCAACTTTTCTGTTAACAACAGAGAGAGAAAAATGGAGGGGCAAATTAAGAGGAGGCTATATTTCAGTTCCTTCACTTTAAGATTTGTCTTCCACGGGATTACTCCTAAGATGCTCTCACTGTTTTCTTCCTTCTCTGTCTCCAAACATTCATTAAGGCTTATTTGGTTTAAGAGGTTCAAAGTTCATAACCTTCACCCAGCTTCCAGGCCATTGTCCTGGAATAATGCTAGATTCCTGGGCAGAACAAACAGGGTGTAGGGATTCTGGCAGACAGTGGTAATAATGCTTATTCTATGTGAGGTATTATTTAAGCAATTTATCTCATTTGATCCTCACAACAACACTGGGAGGTAGATGTTATTATTATCTCTGTTTTCCAGTTGAAGAAACTGAGATAAAAAGAAGTGACTTGCCCAGATCACACAGCTAGTAAGTATCTGGGGCTGAATTTAAACTCAGATGTTTTTGACTTGGGGTCTTGAATTCTTTCTCCTGCACCACCTAGCTGTCATGTAGCTGCTGAGTAAGTCTTCCAGGGATTTGCAAGTGCTCAGGAAGTCACTTTATAGAACTAAAATACAAGAAAAAAGTGAATTAGTATTCCCACCTCTGCCCCAACCCTTACTAGGAAGATGAGAGTAACCAGCCTTAGTAGATGAATTCCCAAATGCTCTCTGGAATTATCAATTCCAAGATAATTTTGAATTTTTGGTAGAAATGAGATTAAGCATGAGGGAAAGACTACTCTTGAAGCACAGCATATATTCAGCAACATTTATTGTCATTGTTCAATTTTTCAGTCAAGTCTAACTCTATGACCCTATTTAGGGTTTTCTTGGCAGAGATACTGGAATGGTTTGCCATTTCCTTCTCCAGTTGATTTGACAGATGAGGAAACTGAGGCAAATTGGGTTAAGTGACTTGCCCAGGGTCACATAGCTAGTCTGAGATCAGATTTGAAATCAGAAAGATGAGTCTTCCTGATTCCAGGCTTAGTACTCCATCCATTGCACCACCTTCTTACTCTTGTTGGTGATATAAGATTAAGCAAATAATATGAGATTGTTGGTGTACATGGTGCATGTGGCTATACTGAAGTCTGAATTGGAAGATGAGAAGCATTGTTAAGAGTGTTGGAATTGCAATCAGAGAATATTAGATTTAAATCCTGGTTGTCATTAAGTGTGATCATGTCCCTCAACCTTTCTGGGACTCAGTTTTCTCCTCTGTAAAATGAGGCAATTGATCTAACTGACCTTTAACGGATCCCTTTCGGCTCTGAATCTATAATTTTTATAATCTACAATCCTAATAGATTAGGAGGAGAACAATTAGGGAAAGAACAAGGAATAAAGGGTTGGTCTCTCTGGAAACTTGATTTTATTTTATTTTTTGATGAATTTAGAAATCAGTTGATTGGTAAGTGAACACTATGGATTAAATGACAATTTCATGAACATCAGTACTCCAGCAGCCAAGGGGTTTTCTAGAGAAAAGAGGAGATGCAACATCCTTAATAGTCTGTTCTAATGGGGTAGAAATAGTTTCTGAAAACAAAACAAAACAAATCTTCAGATCACTTTGGGAGCCTTAGTAAATATAGTAAATAAGGTCTAGATAAGTAATATGCCATAAAAAGGGGGTGAGGGGTGGATATGTGGGTGGGTTTTTAAAAGACAGACTCATGATTACATTTGTATAAGGAACTTTGGCTGAAAAAAACTCCATACACCATTCAGATCAACGTCTCTGCAACTTAGCATCTGAGAGCTGCCTGGGCTATTACAAGCTTAAGTGAGATGCCTGGTCAGGATTACACAGCCAATAATACTGAGATGGGACTTGAATCCAGGTGTTCCTAACTGGGAGGCCTTTTTACTCACAATTTTACACTGCCTCTCTTGCCCACAACATCATTACTTATATTGAATATATGTTGAATTATAATTACGTTGAATACATATATATATATATATATATATATATATATATATATATATATATATGCACAATACAGAAAAATCAGTCTGGTCAGGAATTTAAAATAAAATGGACATTAGCCCCATACAGCAAATTATTTATTTTTATACATTTTATATATTAGTTATGGTTAACAAATTATTTTCCTGTGCTGATATTGCACAGAAGTATGTCCTATGTATTTCAACTCTATAACTATGTATTAAATGCCTATTTTCTTAAAATATACTATATGTGGACATCTTGGATTACCACCCTTTCCTCCAGAATGGTCACTGTAAGGGTCTAGCACCTAACACAATATCTGTAAGCACATTATAAGTGATTTAAAAAAAATTTTTATTGATTGATTGACTGGTAAATGGCTTTACCAATGGGCTCCTCAATCTTTACATCACATTTTTTTAATTGAAGCTTTTTATTTTCAAAACATAAGCAAGGATAATTTTTCAACATTGATCCTTGCAAAACCTGTGTTCCAATTTTTCTCTCTTCTCCCCCCTCCTCCTCTCCTAGATGGCAAATAATTCAATATATGTTAAACATGGTAAAAATATATGTAAATCAAATATAGGCATATATATTTATACAATTATCTTGCTGCACAAGAAAATTCTGATCAAAAGGAAGAAAAATGACAAAGAAAATAAAATGCAAGCAAAAAACAACAAAAGAAATGAAAATGCTATGTTGTGATCCTCACTGAGTTCCCACAGTCCCCTCTCTGGATGGAGGTGGCTCTCTTCATCATAAGATCATTGGAACTGTCCTGAATCACCTCATTGTCGAGAAGTACCACATCTATCAGAATTGATTATCGTATAATCTTGTTGCCATCTACAATGATCTCCTGGTTCTGCTCACTTCACTTAACATCACTTCATGTAAATCTCTCCAAGCCTCTCTGAAATCATCCTGCTGATCATTTCTTTAAAAACAATAACATTCCATAACATTCATATACCACGATTTACCCAAACATTCTCTAATTGATGGACAGCCACTCAGTTTCCAGTTTCTAGCCACTACAAAAAGGGCTGCCATAAACATTTTTGTACTATATACATTGCATTTTAATCTTATTATTCTTACTGGTGTTGTTTCTCTATTGCTGATAAAGATCCTAGAAAAGGACCTCACATTGGCTTTTTTTTTGGAAGGGAATATGTTGATCACCTTTCTCCTATGTTATCTGTGGATCATCTGAAGATTAAACAAGCACAATAACAATAGCAACTACATTAATGCATTTCCACAGTGCTCTGAGGTGTCTGAAAGTGCATTTTTCACAACAATACAATGAAGATGATAGAATTATTATCACCATTTTACAAGTAACAAAACTGAGGCTCAGAGAAGTGGTCATACTTCTAATAAGCAGATGAAGGACTTGAACCTAACTCCTCTGACTGGCCAGTACTCCTTGCATTATGTACACATAGCCTGACCCTAAAAAAAATATTAAACAGAGAGCTTAGTTCTTAGCACCCTGAAGAGACATGGGATTTACCCAACTTATTTCACTCCTACATGGATAGATCATCGAGTCTGTGGGAGTATCTGTAATAAAAACAAAGTATGTGGTCTCTCTTGAATTTGCCATAGGGATTCATGGCTTATGCCAGTGTTGGATGTTATTACAACATCTTTGGTGGGATGTGCTGCAACCTCAAAAGAGAGACCTGGAAAGGAAAATCTAATCTGCCAGAAGCCTCTTCAGAGCCAAGTTCCAAGGTCTCTTGATTTTCAACTTAAGTTTTTTTTTTCTTAGTTCATTGCCTCAAAAGGAAACCATAAAGAGTCTACATTGTTTCATGTAATCATTTCTGGTCAAAGATCTCTTGAGGAGGAAAATGAACTTAATGAGTTCTTTGTATTAATATAATGAAACAGGAGACTGGCCACTACGAGTTCCAACCCTTAGCGTGCTGTAAGTTTTGCTTGATATGGCATTCCTAATGGAAGCTTGATGAACCTGACTCTGGGAATGTGTGATTGTGTGTGCTGAAGGCATCCTGCCCAAGGAATGTCTGGTCTTTGACAGCTTTCTCTTGGTTTGTTGTGTCTAAATTGAGTGTACATACAAAACTCATTGATTAAGGTTTTCTGTGTCTCTGGCAGCTTTTGAGAGGCAGAAAGAGAAAAGAGAAAAAAGAGGGAGAAAGAGAGAGAAAAAAAAAATAAGGACAGAGACAGAGACAGACGGAAGTGATAGAGAGAGACACCGAGGCACAGAGACACAGACAGAGACAGAGAGACAGAGAAAAAGAGTGGGTGGGAATGGTAGCTGTTTTATCTATCATCCGGGCCACCTTCTGGTCATGAATTCATGACCACCTATTATTCTTCTGTTCCTCATGTTCATTCTTTCTTGATCATAAGAGAATTAGAGATTAAATGTTTCATTTTGTGAGCTCTGCAAAGTCAGCAGAGCCACCAGAAGTCCCCCAACATGAGTCCATAGCAAAATTTGAATATGGTTATAGCAGCCAAGCCCAGAGAAGGAGCCAGTCCTGTAAAGCAACTTGCTAGACCTAGCCTAGCAGCTTTTGACTTACTTACCCTACAATCAGAAGTGAACTTGATAGGGAAGATTAAGCACATTAAGCACAAATCCATTCTCCTTAAGGTTTCAAAGATATCTTTGGTCTTTGCTCTTTCTCCCTGGCTACTCATGGGTCCCTACCCACTCTGATCACTCAACAGATTTGACTTGCCCTATGTTCTAATCTGGGCTAGTTCTATCTGTCCTAGGCAATCTGGTGGCACCTGATCCCAGGAGCTCACTATATTAGTGCTGAGGCACTCAATTGTCTTAGCCCACTACAATTCACAATGCTCAAGGCTGTAAAGATGAAGCCTCACTGAGAACAGAGATTATACCGTGTTTCCCCGATAATAAGACCTATCCTGAAAATAAGACACCCACATACTCTTTAATATTCCGCTAAAATAAGCCCTCCCCCGAAAATAAGCCCTATCGAACTTACTATGAAAACGGTCATCATGGTGATCCCCTGCGCTATATGCTGCGTAGCGGTACCTTCAGTAAGCAGCGCCGCCCTCCCCTCCCGGGTGAAACGCACGTTGCGCTCCGAGCTGCATCCAATCAGAGCTGCAGCAGTGAGCGCGTCATGCTCTTCTTCCCTGGTGATTTGCTTGCTGGCGCTACTGAGAGCAGCGCCTCGGAGTAGAGCTGAGACAGGACCATCTAAAAACTCGGTAAGTTCAGTAAGCGATGGAGAATAAAATAAGCACTCAGGGGGCATGATGGAGGCTAAAAGGGGCATGATGGAGGCTAAAATGGGCATGATGGAGGATAAAAGGGGCATGATGGAGGCTAAAATGGGCATGATGGAGGATAAAAGGGGCATGATGGAGGATAAAATAAGCCCTCCCCTGAAAATAAGCCCTCTGGTGTTTTTTAGTCCCAAAAAAATAATAAGACAGTGTCTTATTATCGGGGAAACACGGTAAATATGAGCCAGTTCTTGATATCTTCTTTGAAAATATCTTTTCATAAAAGCCAATTTTTATTAATTAGTCAAAATTATATTGGGCCAGGAACTACTGGTTAGATATTATTGGGGAAATAGTAACTGGCAATGATATTAGGGGGAATATCCCAATTGGGGGCTTTGGGGATATAGTATAGTACAAGAGACAATGCCTCCCAAACTCTTCAGGTTACTCATAGGATACTAAAAGAAGGAGTAATAGTAGCTTGATTCTGGGGTCCCACCCTCTTAATGTGACTGTGAGTTGGGAACATAAGCCTGGAATATATATCTGTGCAACATCTTTATAATGTACAAGGTCCCTACAGGCTCCCAGATAAAACAGTCCGCAAAAGTGTTCTCTTCCTATGTTCAATTACTCAGGCCTCCAATTCCCTTCAATGAGCAAAAAATTCAAAGTGAACAAAATCTGTTTAGAAATAAGCTTCATCCAACCCTCTAAATTGGATTCCAAGCTCCTCTTTACCTGCCAAATATTCTTTTTCTTTTCATTCCTTACAGTCTTTCTGTGTGATCACCTTTTAATACTTTTTCATGAGAATGTAGTGAGAAAAGTTCACTAGAAGAAACTGAGACAGGAAATCCTCTTTTCAGACACTTCTACAACTAAGAAAATTGTCAGTAAAAAGAAATCATACCTTCTCTTCTCTCAAGAAGCCTTCCAATGTTTAAAAGCCTCCATTACCCAGTTCTTTTTCCATTTAACCTAGATCCCATAGATATACTTTATCCTATTTCCTCTTGATAAACTCTCAGGGAGAATAAAGATGAACAGTAACCTTTTTCATTATTAACCTTTAGGTGTTAAAGATTATTAAGTGATCTGTATTTGAAAAGCATTGCTTCTGACTTCTTTCTTAGGTGTGTCTAAAATAGGAAAGACTGAATGATACCAATGCAAAGTATTTGGCAAATGAGGTTTGAAACAGTTTGTACAGCAGGATGAACTTAATTTCTAACGGAAATTTATCCTCAAAATTATGGAATCATAAGTTTGAGCATAAATCCCTGAAAAGGGAACTCATAGACTATTTAGTCCGATCCTTTCATTTCACAGTTGAGGTAACTGAGGCAGAGAGAGGTTAAGTGTCTTGCTTAAGGTTATACTGGAAATATCAGAGGTAGGATCGTAAATACATTCCTGTTTTCCCTTGTACCATCTTTTAAGATAACTATATCTCACTCAATTATCTATTCCTATAATAAGAAGGTCTAGCTCAGTTTCCTCCTCTGTAAAATGAAGATAATAATAGCACCTCTCAGGGTTATTGTGAAGATAAAATGAGATATTTGTAAAAATGTTTCTTAAACTATAAAGCACTATGTAAGTGCTACCTACTATTATTATAAGTGTAAGATCACTCTTTGTAATAATTTAGTCAACTTAGTACACTGAGATCCATGACTACTCACTGTGCAAATATTATTATTTCCATTTTATAGAAGAGAAGATTGAGGCTTAAGGAGGTTGTCATTTACTTGGGCTAATTAGTGATGGAGCTGGAAAATTCAACACATAATTGAACTTCAATTAGCTTCTAAATGTGTTTCTTAGTCACAAGAGTGATGGAGAAAAGATATGGATGACTCAGCATAGTTCATTCCCATTCTTCGCCACACTATCAAAAAAGCTCATGTCCTACAGAAAGCAAGTCAATAGGAAGAGTCTTACTTTGGGTACCACAATTAGGACTTTGCTCTAAGATGACAACACGGTGGTGGTGGTAATAAGCTTCCTCTCCAAGGAGTCACCATCCCTTAAGCACACACTATGTACCCAAATGTCTTCTTTTCCTTCACCTAATACCAGGCCATCATACCAAAGTTCTTATGCTTATGGTATACTTTTCCCAAAATTTCCTCATTGCTTCCATCTTCTGCCTCCTTCCAGGGAAAAGAGGTGAAGGACCATCAACTACGATTTAAGGATGTTGACCCGAATCTCTGAGAAATGAATTGCCTCCTCACCTGAGCATCCCTAATTGAATTTGTACTGTGTGCAAGTGTTCCTCTTTATGGCTCTATCAACAGCATCCCTTTTCTAAAATGATTATAAACAAAACTCAAATTTATATAACATTGGGAAGTTTAGAAGTGTTATCTTCCAAATAGTCCTTTGATGTAAGGTGATATAAGGTAATTTAAGGATTAATATTCCCATTTTGTCAAGGAGGAAATTAAGTTTCAAAAAAGTTAAACACTATGCACATAAAAAATTTCCATAGCAAAACATCATGAAAATAGATAATATAGACATTATTATTTCAAATTTCATAGAAGAGAAAACTGAGACTTAAGGAAGATATCTTTCACTTGAGCAAGTAAGTAGCAAAACTGGTAAATTCTACACAAATGAAACACGAAAATCAGAATTGTTGGCTACAGGCAGTTAGACATTTAAATACTTGCTGATGATGGTGATAAAGACTGTCTAACAATATAACTTGGCTTTGCAAACCCACATCAAGCTTGGGAACAGACCGATCAGAGAGCTATAAAATGAAAATAGAACCTAAAAGCAAGAGATTTACGAGTTCATTATGAGCAGAGGTCTGAAATTGGGTTGAATGTTAAGACAAGATGAGACAATTTTCTTATAGTTAAGTGGGAGGGAAAGAGAGAAAAATAAGAAATATCCTTGTATACTTTGAAGAAGAGAGGTAGGGGAAGCTCTGGGATCTCTTGACCACCTATTTGCAATACTACCAGGTTCATCTTCACAAAAGGTGTGTCACCAAGTGATTTTAAGTCAGGATAATCTTTCTAATTGTTTGGTGTGGCTTAAATGTACTCAAGAGGTCACTTAGGGAAAGCAATTATTTTCAATGAACAATGATGTGTCAAAAATTATGCAGGATTATAGAATAAGGAACTTTATAGGAGAAGAAACTTTAGAAAAGGAGGGCAGGGGGACTTGACCAAGTACACAGAACTAGCAAACCAGTTTTCAAATACGTTTTTTGAAAAGTGAGGAATCTTGTACCTAAGATTTTAAGAAAGGTGAAATCAGAAATTCTAACAGATGTGAGTTTCTTGTTTTGAGGTTTCTGTTTTCTCTAACATCTTAAGTAGGGCTCTACTTGAAGTCAAGTGCCCTTAAGGTTTCTGCCTGACCTGCTATTGTTAAGAGTTGCAAATCCTGCTAGGGAGTAATTTTGTGTCTCTTTCCAATATCCATTTTTCCTAAAGTTCATTCAATAATAATAGTTAAAAAATAATACAAAAGATTTAGATTTAAGTCTTGCCTTGGATACATATTGTTTGTGTGACCATGGGCAAGTTATTTAATCTCTGAGAGGCCTTGGAAACTCTAAAAGTGCAAATAGTAGCAGTTATTGATCTTTATTGGTGAAGGGCATTTCCTTGGCACATTTCCTCAGCCCAGTGCCAGTGAGAGGATAATAAATGCTTGTTAACTTGACTTGACTTATTGAAAGTCTTACACCAATGAAATTACAGGAGCATTCCCAACACCACCACCTCACTCCAACAAAAGAATAAAAACAAATAGCAAGTGAACATTTCTTCAATGTCGAAATTTTGTTGAGGCAAACATTAAGATAAAAAATGTTATTAGTTAATATTTATAATTTGAACAGTGGAAATATTCCTTTGTTAGAATCATAGGACTAATAGACCCAGTCGCTATAGGTATGTGCAGAGAGCATCAGCATGTTTGGCCCCCATGAAGAAGAGTGTTGGGAGCCTTCTTCCAAGAGAATTGTAATAATGTGTAAAGGAAATGTGTAAAGTAATGAGACTTTGGGGAATATGAAAATATTTCATAATGGACTCTGATCAACTCATCCCTGAACAAACGGCAGCCTCTTTGTTTGGCTGGTACTAGAAGTGACTTCAAAAGATTTCTCTGTTGTTGAACCCCTGCTCTTAGTTTGACTCCTTCATTGATAGTATCTGGTGAGAGAATTCTGTAAGAAAAGAAGCCTTGAGCCCATTCCTTCTAAGGCCAATGTAGCTCCATGAGTAAGGATCTTTGTTCTATACATATCTCAATATTAATTTTTTTTTAACAATGCAACTAGAATTTTACTTTTCCTAATTTCATGTAAGGACAATTTTCAGTATTCATTTTTTATAAGATTTTGAACTTCAAATTTTTCTCCCTCCTTCTCTTGTTCTTCTCTCTTCTCCCCAAGAGAGTAAAGCAATCTGATATACATTATACACACATATTTATTTATTTATTTATTTATATGCTTATATATAGAGATAATATATATATATGTATATATATATATATATATATACATGCAATCAAGTAAATCATATTTCCCCATTATGTTGTGAAAAAAGCAGCAGAAAAGAAGGAAAAAGCCAAGAAAAAAAATGAAAATAGTATGCTTTGATCTGCATTCAGATTTCATCATTTTTTTTCCTCTGGATGTAGATACTATTTATTATCAGGAGTTTTTTTGAAATGTCTTAGATCATTGTATTGTTGAGAAGAGCTAACTATAGCATAGTTGAACATCACACAATGTTGTTGTTATTGTATACAATGTTTTTCTGATTCTGCACACTTCATTCAGCATCAGTTCATATAAATCTTTCTAGGTTTTTTCTGAAATTCAAGTACTCATCATTTCTTACTGCACAATAGTACTCTATCACATTCACTTACCATAGATGTTTGGTTTTTATTTGTTTGTTTGTTTTTTATGTGAAAGTGATTAAGCTGGAGGCTACAACCTCAGGAGTTTAGGAGCTGGATCTATTCTGGAATTTGGAACCAGGCAGTACTGAAGCTTTGAGAATCACCCTTTGTGACCCATTCCAACAATAATTGAGAGGAAGATTCATCTGGTGGAGATAATAGATTTAGACCCAAACTTGGTGGAACTAATACTGCATAGAAAACAAACTGCGTTAGATCTGAACTCACTCTCCCTAGAGCCTGCTATAAGAGGGAAGAGTATATCCTCAAGATACTAGGAGAAATGATATATCTTTAAGTAGCTATTCCTTTGTAAGAGTTGGCTGATAATTTATTAAATGTAGCTAGGGAGTTAGTCACTAATAGTTAAGAGTATGAGGAGCATATCAGGGGTGCTCAAGCCAATGATATTCAAGGAGAAAGTCCTCAGGAGATATCTCTAGAACCCTTGGGGAGATATATGGTCTAGCTTGCTTTGGAAGAGTGAGGTGGGAGAGAGACATGCACTATCCTATCATCCCATTTTACAGATGAGTGAGTGAGGAAACATCTTATTTAAATCCCAAAGTATGGTTAAGGCAGAATTGGAATTCCCTGAAGCTATACTGCCTAGGAAACAATGTGTTGTGTTATGTACTTTGGATTAAGTTGGAAAAAGGCAAGGAATAAGGGAAATATTCCTGACCTAGAATCTGGAATTCTCAAAGAACAGCAGCCAGCGCTGCCTCATTTAATTCTTTCTCCACTGCAACTTCTCTCCCTCCCCTCAATCCCCAAACAAAGAAGCTTGGCAAATGATTTTGTTCTCTGGGGCAAGTTCCAAGACCTATCCTTCCCTCCCCCAAATCCCAATTTTGGGGAAAAGAACTGTGTGGAAAAACAATCCTGTAATTTAAACTATATTTATAAATCTCGGAAGCTTTGTCTAGTTCCTCACCCCCCCCCCCCTTTTCTTTACTTTCAACCTAACAGGAGGTTGCTATTTTCACAGAAGTAATCAAAGGAAAGAGACTGTCACTGCAAGTCAAATACCGGCTCAGAAAAACATGGCAGGTTGTGGGGGTTCCCATGGCTCTAGCTTTAGCTCTAGGCCCCAACTTGGGCTAAACCCAGGAGGGTTTCCCTTGATTTCTTAACCACAGTTAACCTACAGGCCCCATCAGGCCCAGGACGGCAATCTCTTTTTACTGTGCCCATTGGCACTATTGAGTTAAAACCCCCAAACCAAAGAGTTAAATCCCCACAAAGATTAGACGGCCTTGCCTCTTGGAGATAATTCAAATGGAAAAGAAAAGGAAAAAAAAAAAAGAAATTCAGGTCATTGGCCTTTTTAAATAGACCGCCGGCAATATTTACTCCTCCTGAAATAGCAGTCACATGAAAAAAGGCTGTGTTCAGTAACTCCTGGAAAACAAAAGGACAATTTACGGGCTGCCACGTTCACTGAGGCTTCTCTGTTTACTGGGCAGGGAGGCTGTCTTCTGGCTTTGCTCAGCCATCTTCAATACCCAGCCTGGAAGAAGGTCAGCAGAGGGACCTGGGGAAGCCTCACCCTGGATTTTATGAACTGGGAGAGGAAACCTGACCGTTTAGGGCCGGGCTTCTGGGAGGGTGTGGCTGGCCTGAGCTTCCCAGTCCCGGGGGGAAGGGCCAGCTGTGTCATAGCCTTAAATAATTTCAAGTAACAAATCCTAGAGCATAGGAACTATCTTATCGGAATTTTCTGTCTCACTAAGACCCAGCTGGCCAAGGGCTGTAGGAGAGTGGAACTGGACTGAATCTTAAGAATAATGGAGTGCAGACACTGGTTATACAGATGGGGGGGCCATGTGCTATGGAAGCAAAAGACCCTCTAGAATTCTCATGTAGGGACCACTTTTGTCCTCTTTTTCCCTTATTTCCCCTTTCTCCTTAGTGGATGGTTTAGATCTACCCACAGCTTTAGTCCTGATTTTGGCCTTGGGGAACCAAATGGACTCCCAATCCCTACGTTAATAAGTACTTGTTAATTGCCTGGGCTCATTCCTACTGGGATTCCCCAAGACTTCCTTGTGAAGGAATCCAAGTATATACATCCTCTTTGCTTAAATTTTGGGAATCTGTCATAGCAGCTGCTGCCTGTTTTCCAAATGGATGGTAAATGACATATATATTTAACATATCTTAATGTATATAAATATCTTAATGTAGATGTCTATATATACTGAATAGCAGTTAATATATCTTACCTGTCTATACTTTTTAGAGCATCTTCAAATCTCAGCTGATCTCCACAACCACCCTGTGAAAGAGCCAAGGCAAGTGAAATGATAATTAATTTATGAAATTATGAAATAGAAGCAGGCATGCCTGGTTCTTTGAGTACTTACCAGGAAAGACCATGATGGCAGTGAGAAATGGGTCTGAAATCAGACTTCAATAAGGCACAGAGGGCATCAGGGCAAACAGCACAGAAAGTACAGACAAAGGCAGCAGAAGGCAGAGATTGAGGCAGACAGCTGGGAAAAGGGAATAGGGTAATAGAGGAAGGCTGTTGGCAATGGAGAAGAAGCTAGGGAGGGAGGAAGGGCAATTAATTGGTGCAGGGGACAGTGCCAAGAGTAAAGTTAGGAAGACCCATCTTTCTAAATTCAAATCCAGCTCAGATCCTCAGACAACTATTAGTTGTGTGACCCTGAGCAAGTCACTTATCACTGTATCTCAGTTTACTCATCTGTAAAATGTGCTGGAGGAGATATTGCCAAGAAAACTCCAAATGGGATCATGAAGAATCAGATTTAAATGAATAACAACAATAATAAAATGGGGAGAGGTAACCATGGATTAGAGTCAGGACCAGAAGAGGAGTTTGAAGTCTCCGTTTTATAGTGTTTTATGGAAACAGACTAACTCGTTTCTGTGCCATTTTGGGATTAGTTCATTAATATATCTAAGTCACCTCAAAGTTCACACCATCTTCTAGTTTTACTGTTAAAATCTGGAACTTGTTTGAAGTTTACATAGGACATAAGATTTATATCATAGGACTAAAAATCCCTGACAACAAAGTTTAGATAATATATAATACAATCTGTAAATGATGCTCCTTTGATCTTTTTGACAGTTTGACTTCCAAGTTCCTCTTTTATAATCTTACTTCCTGTTACTGCCATTTTATACTGACTACTTATAAATTTTAAGGAGATGATCACAGGGACCAGAACAAAATATAATTTTAAAATGGCAATTATTATTTTCATAGGTAATGTAATATATAATAAAATAAATATATATTGTTTATAAAATAGAAATTATATATTTAGTTTAGGAAATCTTCTGATACTGATAATGGATTATTCAATAAATATTTAAGTTTCTATTAATATTCCAGGCACTGAAGATACAAAAAGAGACAAAAGACCTATCCTCAAAGAACTCAAAATTAAGAAAATAAAGTTTAGAAAGGAAATTGTTTCTATTTTATAAATGAGGTGACTGAGGATGAAAGAGATTTGTTGGAAACCTCTTGAAAAGTCATGAACTTGATAAGATGTAGAAGCATGAGAAGTGGAGGGAGCAGAGGGGAGAAATTAAAAAAAAATAGGAGTATTATTATATATGCTTTCTTGAAATGGAAATTTTATTGTCACATATTTTGAATCCTCCCTGAGTTTCTGCTGGACACATGACAATTTTTGTTTCTTTTTGTACTTTCTCTTTCTGTCTTCCTACTTTGTTTTTTATTTTATTTTTAATTTTAAATAAATAAATAAAAAATGCAAAAAAAATAATAATAAGAATTTTTTACTGGGAATATATTCTTCTTGTCAGAGAGACACCCCAGAAGACACTGTATCTATCTTATAGTCTGTGATGAGCTCTGTTTTATATATTTCTTTTAAGGTGAGAAATACATGTTTTTAAATCTCTTACATCAAAATTTGAATATATTATTGAATTTTATTATTTATTTTATTATTAATTACTATTTTATTATTTATTTCCATTAGAATTGTATATCATAAAATAAGATTTGCATTTAACATTTATATTTTCATTTTACAACAAAAACCCAATTTGTTTGAACTTCAGTTTTCTTACTGATATTCATATTTAGTAGAGATTAGATTACTGGAGACTTAGATAATGTACTCATCCCATGATTTTTTTTTCAGATCTTTTCTACATAAAATTCCCTATGGGTAATTATCCCAAATTGATGTTCACATTCACAGGTTGGATCCCAAGTGAGAGAATGCTGTTCTCATAGGATGTAAGGTACCCTATGAATCCTGGCTCCTATATACCCCATAATCATGCTTCCCATTAACAACTAGAAGACCCAATTAGCTCACAACAAAAACAGAGTAAGAATAGTATGCCTTACCCCTCACAAATGTAATGAACATTCTTCTACTAATACACATACACATATACACACAAACGTGATGCCTTGTAAAAACTGGACATAGGGAACATGTTTATGGCTAAGATAATTCAACTCTGGCATGCAGGAACAAAGTACTTTCTTTGTTCAGTTCCTTCTGTAACCCAATGTGATGGCATTTTCTCTTGAGTTTCTCTTGTTGGTTCTCTTTTCTTTTTCTTTTTTAAGTTGATTAATCTTTATATTTAATAATATTGTATTTTCTCCTCAATTATATATCAAGACAATTTTAGCATTCATTTTAACAAGATTTTGAGTTCCAAAGTTTTCTCTTTCCCTCCCTTTCCTCCCTCTTCAAAAAATGGTAGTCAATTTGATATAGGTTATACATGCATTAATCTGTAAAACATATTTCCATATTAACCACAGTTGTAAAAGAAGAAACAGATCAAAAGGGAAAAAAGCACAAAAAAAGCATAAAGTAAAAAAAGTATGCTTTGAAATACATTCAGAATCTATCAGTTCTTTCCCTGGACATGAATCTAATTTTCCTTTATGAGTCCTTTGACTCATATGAGTTGAACATTACACAGTGTTGCTGATACTTTGTACAATGTTTTCCTTGTGTGGCTCATTTTACTTTGTATCAGTTCCTATAAATCTTTCCAGGTTTTTCTGGATGTTCATCATTTCTTATTGCACAATAGTATTCCATTACATTCATATACCACAGCTTATTCAATAAATGGGCATTCCCTCAATTTCCAATATTTTGCCTCTACAAAAAGGGCTCCTATAAATATTTTTGCATATGGAGTTCCTTTTCCCTTCTTTTATTATCCCTTTGGAATACAGACCTAGTAGGAGTATTACTGGATGAATAGGATATGCACAGTCTGGTTGCCCTTTGAGCATGTTCCGAATTGTTCTCCAGCATCAGTTGGATCAATTTACAACCTCACCAACAAATGCATTAGTGTTCCAATTTTCCCCCATTTTCTTGAACATTTATCATTTTCTTTTTTTGCCATAATAGTCAATCTGACAAGTGTGAAGTAGCACCTCAGAGTTGTTTTCATTTGCATTCTCTAATCAGAAGTTATTTAGAATACGTCTTCATATGTCTGTAAATAGCTTTGATTTCCTTATCTGAAAATTACCTGTTCATATCCTTTGACCATTTATTATTTGGATAATGGCTTGTGTCCTTATACATTTTACTCCATTATCTATATATTTGAGAAATGAAACCTTTATCAAAGTCACTTGCTGTAAAGATTGTTTCCCAGATTTCTGCTTTCCTTCTAATCTTGGTTGCATTGTACAAAAGCTTTAAAATTTAATGTAATCAAAATAATCTACTTTGTATTTTGTAATGCTCTCTTTTTGGCTCTCTTCTCTGATGTCAGAGATCAGTCCTTAAAGTTGCTTCCAATCTAGAGTGACTACATTAGTATCTGTGTGAAAGAGTGTGTCTGCTTAAGTGGTGGCTCCTGCCCAGACTCTGCTGAATTCATGAGCTTTCTATCTCCTGGCTAAGCTATGCCTTGTGGGACCAGTAGCGCTGTTGTTTGATACCATGATGAGTGTGTAAGGGAAGAGAAGAAAAATAAATTCCCCTTTCTCATCTAAAAAGTGAAGAGCTGCCTTTTCTCCACCTTCTTCTGGCTTTGTAATTTACTAGCACTACTTGATTGTCCAATAGTCTGCAGGAGTTCTCAAACTACATCCGGCAGGCCAGATGCGGCCCGCTGAGGATGTTTATGCGGCCCAATGGGTTATGGCAAATGGGCTGAGGGGCAGAGACAGAGTGTGAGCTTTTGTTTTTACTATAGTCCGGCCCTCCAACAGTCTGAGGGACAGTGAACTGGCCCCCTATTTAAAAAGTTTGAGGACCACTGCAAGGCTTAGATACCTCAAATTACAAGGGATATGGCCAGATTCTTTGTTTATTCAATGGCCAGGTTCCCTTTAATTTCATCAGGAAAAAAAGGGTTCAAACTTCATCAAGAGATTACTAGGCATTAACACCATGCCACCATATTAATTCATTGCCACTTAGGATTATGAGCAGCTGGATGATACAGTAGGTAGAGCACAGGGCCTGGAGTTTAGAAGATATAACTTCAAATCCAGCTCCAGATACTTACTAACTCTTCTTCCCTGATTAAGTCTTTAATCCTGTTTGCCTCAGTTTCCTCATCTGTAAAATGGGTTTGAGAAAGAAATGACAAATCCTTTTCGCATCTTTGTAAAGAAACCCTCAAATGGGTCACAAAAAGTTGCACACAACCAAACTACAGCATATGTGGTTATAACTCCAATGAATACATCAACTGAACTTGGATGGAGAGGACCAAATTTTCATTACATCTGAATTCGAATATACATCTGAATATGAAAATAATTACTCATGGAATTGAAGAATTCTGTCACTCAACTTAAGTACCTACTTTGTGCTCAGTCATACCTAGCACTATAGGAAATACAGAAGAAGTATATGACTTTATAAGTATTTTAGACATGGCTTCTTTCTGCCTTCAAAAAGCTTACAGTCTAATTGGGAAGATTGTAGAACAACATGGCTGCATATCAAGTATAAAATTCCATAACAAAGACTACAAGGCTACTAGAGTCTAGCGAAATAGCAACACATTTAAATCTTTAGCACACAGCAAAAGTTTGCAAAGGCATCTGTTTCAGTCCTCTGCTCTCAGAAGACTCCCTGAGTAATGCCTCCCTTTCATGATCCTCAGAGTTAGGGTTGCCAGCATGATCTGCTTTGTGTAGGTCACTGATCATGGATAGGACACTCTTCTATTTGATGATGATCTCATTATCTTTGTTTCACAATATTACAAGAATCTGGGGATATAGGAATGCCTAGCAAATTTCCTGACCCATGACTGAGATACTGAATGCCATTCATCTTCTCTAGCCAGAAAGCAAATTTATTTTACCAGACAAGATAATGATGTTTGATTTGCCTTTTCAGCCATAGAGCACCTTTTTTTCTCTCTCCCTCAATAATTTTCCCTTCCAGTAAAGGGACCTGTATGTGCCAAAATGTTTGTGGCAGCCCTTTTCATAGTGGCTAGAAGCTGGAAAATGAATGGATGTCCATCAATTGGAGAATGGTTGGGTAAATTATGGTATATGAATGTTATGGAATATTATTGTTCTGTAAGAAATGACCAACAGGAGAAATACAGAGAGGCTTGGAGAGACTTACATCAACTGATGCTGAGTGAAACGAGCAGAACCAGAAGATCATTATACACTTCAACAATGATACTGTACGAGGATGTATGCTGATGGAAGTGGATTTCTTCAACATAGAGAAGAGCTAATCCAATTCCAACTGATTAATGATGGACAGAATCAGCTACATCCAGAAAAGGAACAATGGGAAATGAGTGTAAACTGTTATTTTTACCTTCTGAATCCAATTCTTCCTGTGCAACAAGAAATTCGGTTCTACACACATATATTGTATCTAGAATATACTGTAATATATTTAACATGTATAAGACTGCCTGCCATCTGGGGGAGGGGGTTGGGGGAGGAAGGGAAAAAATCTGAATAGAAGTAAGTGCAAGGGATAATGTTGTAAAAAAATTACCCATGCATATGTACTGTCAAAGAAAAAAGTTATAATTATAAAATTAAATAAAAATTAAAAAAAAAAATTTTTCCCTTCCAGTTTTGGAACTATGGTCAAGTTGGCCATTATTCCTAAAAGAGATATATCAATTTACTCCTTTATGGCCCACTTATTATGCATGTAAATTTCTGGAACAAATTGCTTCTCCATGGCCCCTATTCCCTTTTTAATATTAATCACTTCATTAGGATAGTGACTGATTTTCCATCAGAATTCTCAGTTCTTAGCTTTTAGCATTGTATTTGGTAGATGTAAAGTACTCAATAATGCTTTATCATTCAATTATTCACTCATTTATTTCTGATAGAGATTAAACTTATTAAAGCTGGTGTTGATTTTTTTTTTATCAAAATAGACTAAACTAAAAGAATTACATTTTTTCCAATCTCTCTAACTTTTTAGAGGAAACTGAGGCAATTAAGTGGCACAGTAGACATAATACCAGACTTAGATAAAGTAAGAAACCTATTCCCAAATTCAAATCTGGCCTCAGACACTTACCAAACCACTTACCAGTATGACCCTGTCACTTAACCATATTTGCCTCAGTTTCTTCATCTGTAAAATGAGTTAGAGAAGGAAATGGCCAACCACTCCAGTATTTCTGCCAAGAAAACCTCAATTGGGATCATGAAAAATCATACATGACTGAAAACAACAAGGCTTAGAGAAGTTATAGCATGCCCAAAATAGTTAGTGGCAACACAACTATGAGAATTCAGATTTTTTTTACTGAGTCATTTGTTATTGTTTTTTAGATATGTCTGTGAACTTCAATAAATTGCTCCACTTTCTTTTACCTCAGTTTCCTTATCTATAAAATGATCATGTTGGTCTAGAGAGAGGGCTTCTAAGGTCCATGAGTCCTTTAATCCATATTAGTTTAAATTCTATTCACTGGAATCTATTCAAAAGTTTCCAAAAGGGGAAATTCCAGAGGAAAGAAGGTTTTCTCTGTTTAATTGAAACTTAAATTTACTCTATCCAGACACCTACAGCAAGTTGTGCATGTCTTAGCCTACTAAAATGGAATCTTGAGTTCATAGGATCTTAGACAAAAGGCTAGAAGTAATTTAGTCCAGAATCTTCATTTTTTAGAGGAGGAAACCAAGGTCCAGAGATGTTAAATTATTGACCCAGAATCACACAGGTATTAATTAAGTGACAAACATTTGAGTTTAGTATCTTTGATTACAAGTTGAGTTTTTTCATAATTATTTCTTCCTTGATATCTGCAGAC
This sequence comes from Sminthopsis crassicaudata, assembly GCF_048593235.1. NCBI lineage: Eukaryota > Metazoa > Chordata > Mammalia > Dasyuromorphia > Dasyuridae > Sminthopsis > Sminthopsis crassicaudata. The sequence continues at coordinate 107,906,376 of NC_133620.1, forward strand.
TAAAAAGTAATTTTGTTCAACAATTTCTATATTATGGTTTCAAACTGATCCACTCCCACTTGATCTTTTTAAAGAGATGATCACAATCACATTGCTCCTCTGAGGACCTGGACTTCATAAGGGAATCTGTCTCCAGAGACCCAAACTAAGTTGAGTGTTTATTCTGCAAGGTTTGGATGAATAAGGATGTCATTTCCTTGTTCAGAATCTGGCATTATGCCTGTTCCTTCTGAGTGGGCAGGGCCAAATACAGCCCATACACAGTATCCTTACTTCCCTTTTTCTTGCAGGCCTATTCATGAATGTGACCTAGAATATGGATCACATCTGAGACTGGGTTTCTATCTCAGGTTTCTGCCCTCCCAGAAGGAGTGATGGATGAAAAGGGAGAGGGGAAGCATAAAATGTTTATTAAATGAATAATGCTTGTTCTACATTAGATGCTGGTAGAAGAAGAAGGCAGATCGTAGGTTTTTTACATAGAATTCTTAGCTTTACAGAATGTCATTGCAAGAAGGGAAAAAAAAATTGGACATAAAAGGAGTGAATCCAAAAAACCAGGTGTGAGGGAAGTCAAGTCTTTTATGTATATATATCCTATATTAATGAGATTGAAAGCTTCAAAGATCAGGAACCCTGAACAAATTAAGATTTAGTCTAGTGGTGTCAAAGACAAATAGAAATAGAGTTGCTTACACAAGGATCCCTTTTGACTGCCTACTGATTTAGTTTTAAAATGTAAAGTTAACTGTATTTTAATTTTTATTTTGTTAAATATTTCCCATTTACATTTTAATCTGGTTCAGGCCATATTCTGGAGTTCAGTGGAACTGGATTTGTATTCAGGAAGGCCTGAATTTAGAGGCCAAGCTTAGTGAATAAATAGCCTCTTGTAGCCATGGTTTCCTCAGCTGTAAAACACAGATAATAATAATAGCTCTTACCTTACCAGATTGTTTGGTTATCAAATAAGATAATATATGTAAAGCTTTCCATTTGCTTTTCTGTCCCCTGTATCTGTCCATGGTACCCATCACAATACCCTGCACATAATATGTGATCATAGACATTGCCAATTGTGTTTTTCAACAACTGCTACACAAGTGACAGTTGTTGTTTGGACATTTCACTCATATGTGACTCTCTGTGACCCTATTTGGGGTTTTCTTGGCAAAGATACTGAAGCGGTTTGCCATTTCCTTCTTCAGGTCATTTTCCATATGAGGAACTAAATCAAACAGGGTTAAATGACTTACCCAGAATCACCCACCTAGTATCTGAGGCTGGATTTGAACTTTGTTTCCAATGCACTATATACTGTGTCATCTAGTTAGCAGGAGGCAATAAAAATAGCAAATGCTTATTAAGGATGTGATGTGTGCTCAGAACATTTTAAATGCTAGACCAATCACAAAATTTAGATTAAACATAGTTCTTGTCACTAAGGGAACTGGGGAAGGGAACAAGGATTTATATAGTCCTTATTTTGTATCAAGCACTGCACTAAGTAAGTACTTTACAATTATTATGTCATTTAATCCTTACATTAATGCTGGCAAAGGGGTATAGTTAAGGAAATTGAGGCAGAGAGAGAAGGGTAAATAACTTGCCTATGGTCAGATATCTACTAAGTATCTGAAGACAGATTTAAATAGAGGTCTTTTTGATTGCAGGAAGCTAGAGAATAGAATACTGGTCCTAGAGTTAGACAGACTCATCTACTTGAGTTCAAATCCAGTGTCAGACACTTACTTTACTGTGTGACATTGTCAAAATCACATAACCCTGGTTGCCTCAGTTTCCTTATCTGGAAAATGAACTGGAGAAGAAAATGGCAAACCATTCTAGTGTCTTTGCCAAGAAAACAGAAAGTTAAACATAATTGAAATGACTGAACATAAATTAATTCTGAATTGTGAGTAAGATTTGGATAGATAAAAGACATTTCAGGCATGGAAACTGCATGAGCAAATTTTTTGTTGAGTCTGGAATGTTTGAGGGACAGATCGGCCTCTTGAGCAGTAGAGGCAAGCAAAGTTAGATAGATAGGGTGAAGCTAGATTATGGAGAAATGTCTGGAATGTGAGGCTGAAGAGTTCAGAGCCTATACAATAAGAAATGTGGAGCCAGTGGAGGCTCTTACTCAGGAAAAGTTTTCCACTGCCTCTCCTCCAGGCACTTAGGAAATCAGTGACTCAGGAAGATTTTCCTGTAATCAGTATGTAGGATGGGTGTGGGGGTATCTTAGTTGTCTAGGTGTGATGAAGGGCCTGATATAAATAGGTGGTATAGTGGCCAGTGGCCACAGTGATAATAGAAAAAATTAGATAGATGCCAGAAATGTTTCATAAGAAGAAAGAATTTAAAATGAAAGAAAGAGAGGGAAAGGGGAAACTTGAAGGATTTGGTGACAAACACCATTTTAATTCAATCCCACATCACTTCTTCACTAGAGTGTTACACCTGACTCTTAATTTGTCTTTCAATCTTTTTTCAACAATCTTCTTCCTGAAGGTCATACAGCTAATAAGTGTCTGACGCTAGACTTGAATTCAGGTTTTTCTGACTCCAGGCCCAGTACTCTATCCACTGTGCTATCTATTACTCCCATTTTGTCTCTCATTCTCAAATCTCTTCCCTTTCTTCTACCTTTCACATAGCTACTAAAGTGAATTTCCTAAAGAACAGGTCTGACCATATCATTCCCTGACTCAATAAATCCCAGTGGCTTCCAATTGATTCTAGGAACAAATATTATTTTATCTTCATTTTCTCATTTTATTTTTTAACTTTTAAATTTTAAAGTTAATAAGCAGTTTAAAAATTAATCTCTCTCCTCAACTAAGCAAATTTTAAAAAATCCTCAAGACATATCAAAGCAAATTCTGATGTTAGGCATATCTGAAATTTTCTTTCTGAATTTTTAGTTCATCATCTCTTTATGAGATGAGTATCATTTATCTCTATTCTTTTGGTCTCATGATTTGTTGTGACATCAGAGTTCTGAAGTCTTTCAGAGTTGTTTTTATCTATAATGTTATCCTAGTAGAGATTGTTCTAGTTCTCATCTCAGTCTATATCAATTCATAGAGTTCTTCCTAGTTTCCTCTGAAATTGTTATAGCACAGTAATATTTTATTACATTCATATATCCCAATTTATTTAGTCATTCCCAATAGGATGACCCCTTTCGTTTACAATTTTTGAATAAAATAAAAATAACTATAAACATTTTTGTACATATGAGATCCTTTTTCTCTTAATTTAAGACTATAGTCCTAATAAGTACTATAGCTAAGTCAAAGGATGTGCACAGTTTGTTAACTTTGTGGGCATAATTCCAGATTGCTCTCCAAAATGGCTAGACCAATTCATAGTTCCACCAACTTCATACTAACATCTCTAGGAATATATGGCCTGTTAATATATCTAAAGGTTCAGGGAGGACTAATACCTCTGATGTGAATGCTTGCTGAGCCATTTTCAAGACTATTTATCTATCTTTAGCATCCACTTATCCTCAACTCTCACCTGTGTTTCTAAGAAGTTGTAGCATACCCAGTGGCTACACTCTGACCTTTTTGACAGATGGGCTAAACCAGGTGGAGGGAGTTAGCAAGTGAAAATTTCCCCTGGTGGAATGGGCAGATGAGAACATTTTTGTTGCTACAATTAGTAAAGTAGCTTACTTACTAGGAGAGCTAAGAGCTAGGTGAGGCATTGAAGGTGACAAAAGTACTTAGTGCATCCCCCGCTATTGTCAGTTATCTTGACTTTTGTCTTGCTGTTGGACTTTGATGACTCTGGAAGAGAAAGGCTGTGATTTTATGCAACTCAGCCTCACTTAAAACTAATTTACCTGAAAGTCAAGATATCACTTTGTGATGTGATTTGGTTCTCTTCAAAAAAAAAAGGATGACCCTGCATTAGTATTTCCATTTCAACCAAATCCATGAGATTACTCCCTCTTAAGCATGGTTTAACTGGGAACATTAAAAAAGGTCTCACAACAACAACAAAAAAGATGAACAATAAACTAGCATGCCTATTTTCCCACTTCCCCTCCAGCATTTGCCATTTTCTTCTTTTGTCTTCTGTGTCAGCCGAAAAGGGTGAGGGAGAAGCTCAAAGTTTCTTTTATCTTAATTTTTCATAAATTATCACTAATTCAGAGCATTTTATGTAATTATTGAAAGTTTGGATTTCTTTCTTAAAGACTAAAATTTCTTGTTTATCTCCTTTGATTGGGAAGTAACTTTTAGTCTTACTGTGAATTTGAATCAATTCCTTACATATCTTTATTGTGAGTCCTCTATCAGAGAAACTTGTTAAAAATATTTTCCCCCAATTACCTGTTTCCCTACAATTTTTTTTACCATATTTGATTTGTTTATGATCCTCCTTGTCACATGTTAAGTCATAAACTCTTCCCCATCCTGAGAAACAAAAGGTAATTTCTTCCTTGTTCCTCTAATTTGTTTATGATGAGGCTTTTTCTATCTAGATCATTTATTTATTTGTGGCTTATTTTGGAATATGATGTATGATATTGGCCTAAACCTAACTTGGTTCAGGTTGCTTTCCATTTTTCCTGGAGCTTTTGTCTAGTAATGAGTTAAATTTATCAAATTATTTCCTTTAATAATTGGGGTCTTTGAGTTAAAAAAAATACTTTACCACTTCTATATCATGTATCCAATCTGTTCCATTGATCACTTCTTTTTTTTTAGACCAATACCAAATCCATTTAATGATTATTGCCTTGTAAGGAAGTTGGAGAACTGGTAATAAGGTGTTCTTCCTTTTGATCTTTTTTCCTATTATTATTTTTGAGATTCTTGACTTTTTGTTTATATGAATTTTTTTTCTAGAGCTAGAAAGGATTATTTTAGTCATTTAAAAAAAATTAGTAATCTATTATTTGACAAACCCAAAGACCCCAGCTTTTGGGATAAGAACTCACTATTTGACAAACATTGCAGGAAAAATTAGAAATTAGTATGGCAGAAACTAGGCACTGACCCATGACTAACACTTTTTCCAAAATAAGGTCAAAATGGGTTCATGATCTAGACATAAAGAGTGATATTATTAACAAATCAGAAGAACATAGGATAATTTACCTCAGATCTGTGGAGAAGGAAGGAATTTGTGACCAAAGAAGAACTGAAGATCATTATTGATCATAAAATAGATAATTTTGATTATATTAGATTAAAAATTTTTTATACCAAAAAAACCTAATACAGACAAGATTAGAAGGGAAGCAATACACTGTGAAAACATTTTTACATTCAAGGGTTCTGATAAAGGCTTCATTTCTAAAATATATAGAGAATTGACTCAAATTTATAAGAATTCAAGCTATTCCCCAATTGATAAATGGTCAAAGGATATGAACAAACAATTTTCAGATGAAGAAATTGAATCCATTTCTAGTCATATGAAATGGACTTCTAAATCATTATTGATCGAGAAATGCAAATTAAGACAACTCTGAGATACCATTACATATTTCTCAGATGGGCTGAGATGACAGGAAAAGATAATGACAAAATGTTGGAGGGGATGTGGGAAAACTGAGACACTGATGCATTGTTGGTGGAATTGTGAACGGATCCAACTATTCAGGAGAGCAATTTGGAACTATGCTCAAAAAGTTATCAAACTGTGCATGCCCTTTGATCCAGCAGTGTTACTACTGGGCTTATATCCCAAAGAGATTTTAAAGGAGGAAAAGGGATCCACATGAGCAAAAGTGTTTATGGCAGTCCTTTTTGTAGTGGCAAGAAACTGGAATCTGAATGGATGCCCCTCACTTGGAGAATGGCTGAATAAATTGTGGTATATGAATGTTATGGAATATTATTGTTCTGTAAGAAAGATCAACAGGATGATTTCATAAAGTCTAGAGAGACTTACCTGAACTGATGCTAAGTGAAATGAGCAGAACCAGGAGATCATTGTACATGGCAACAATACTATACAATGATCAATTCTGAAGGATGTGGCTCTCTTCAACAATGAGATGATCCAAACCAGTTCCATTTGTTCAGTGATGAAGAGATCCATCTACCCAGAGAGAGGACTGTGGAAACTGAGTGGAACACAACATAGCATTCTTGTTATTTTTGTTGTTGTTTGCTTGCATTTTATTTTGATTTGGTTTTTCTTGTGTAGCAAGATAATTGTATAAATATGTGTGCATATATTAGATTTAACATATATTTCTACCATATTTAGTATATATTGGCCATGTAGAGGCAGGGATGGGTGGAGAAAAGGAGGAAAAATTGGAACACAAGTTTTTCAAAGGTTGATGTTGAAGAATTATCCATGAATATATTTTGAAAAACAAAAAGCTTTAATTAAAAAAAAGAAAAAAAGTTTTGGTATATATTTGATGATGTAAAGTAATCAGTGTGCTAATCCACATGTAAATAAGTATGTGTATACATATGTCTACATACACCCATATACATATATAATGCTTTAGGGATGATTGCTCAAACATTTTTTACTGATATATGTGTGCAATCAAGAAGTCTGGGGACCATTGCTCTATACTCTAAGCAACTAGTAGAGACATGTACCCTATAATTGCTACATTTGTGAAGGCAGCAGTGGTGCTGTGGCCAAAACTATGAATTTCAACTCAAAAGACCTGGTTTTAAATATTGGATCTGTCACTTTAGACAAATGACAACTTCTCCAGACTTCACTTAGAACAGTGCTTGAAACATATTGGGTGCTTAATCAATGTTTTTTGATGTACTAATGAGAAGACTTGCAAAGTTTCTTTTAGCCCTTAATCTATGATATTCTGACCCTATAAATGTTGCATGTTGGCTGACTAACTGAATACTTCTTGTCTGTCTCAGCCCCACAGCTTGTTGGGAAGATTCCTCTATCATGACTTTTTTTTAATAATAGGGGAGCAAACAAAGGGGGAAAAGATCCAATGGGGCAGGATTTCGAGAACAAAGTTTCTTCAGCTGCTGGGGGAAACAGTATAATGTTATGCAATAAGTGACTTAAGGGGTGAAAAAGACACTTCGGGTCTTGGTCCCTCAGTCTGTTCAACTATTTTATAAAGAGACAATCCATTTCTCTTTTCCTTTTTTTAATTTGTTAATAGTAAAGAGATGAAAAACTAAAGTTAGGTTCAGTTGCTTTGGGGATACCCTAGGAAGCAAGTTTTATGTTTTTGTTCTCTGACTTCATTTTCATCCTATTAAAAAAAAAAAAAAAAAAAAAAAGCATCATCTGAAAATTAGCATTTAAGACCAATAAGAAATGGTTTTTATATTTTCTCAACTGTCTTCCTTCCGGCTAAGAAGCTTTCAAGTTCTGCCCATCCTTTCTTTTTCCGCCTCCTATACCCCACCACAAACCCACTTCCTCTCCCAGAGTCCAGCCCACTCATCTACCCTCTTTTGTCACTTCTCCACAACCACGGGGCTTCTTCCTCTCTTATTCTAAAAAGCTCATAGACATAATGCTCTGATTGCCTGGTCCTGGTGGAACTCCTAAACTAGCAACTCTACAGAGAACCTAGAAAGAAGGATAAGCTTACTGAAGATTTATCAAGAGTCGATAAGGGTTATAGGCTGAGAGAATTCTAGTTGTGGAAATAGTCTTGCATACCTTACTCTGAGCATTTTAGGCTGCTATTAAATTGTAGGAAGGTTGGCGTCTTACCACCTGCTGTCTCAGACAGATCATCAAAGGCTAGGAGCTACTTTTAGAGAATTGGTGAATTGGGAGCCTAGGGCCAAGCTATCCCAAGAGGTATGTGGATCTGTGCCTAGTCAACGGCAAGGCAAGCTGCAGTTTCTCAGGGGATTGTTTGCCAAGATTTACTTCTATTATGCCTCTTGTCCCAAATCCTAGTCATTCTAATGTTAATAGGGCCAATGTCATAGCTTGGTCTCCACATGCGCCCCATTAATTTCAAATTGTTTTCCACAGACAGCACCTTTATTCCTGGCTATTTCCATTCATGCTTCTGACAACTTAGCAAGTCAATCACCACTAATACAAAATAACAACAATAACCAACTTAAAACACCTTTGCTTTCTGACACAAAAGACATCATGAAGGATAGGTAAACCAGTCACATAGCAATTATGAAGAACAACACTGATATTGCTGGTATTCTCTAAATATTAAAAGAATCAGAATAAGAGGAAGACTTCCAGAGACCTTGAGTGGGACCTCTTTGTAACAGTCAAAGCAAAGGCACATAACCAAATAGAATGAGACAATATTGTGATTTGTACATAAAGAAAAGCTCACAATAATAAAGTCACTGATTGACTTACATATCTAAGTTTAATCAGAATTAATAAATCAGAAGTGGTTTTTTTTTTTTTTTGTTGTTGTTGTTTTTGTTTTTGTTTTTTTAATGAAGGGAACATTTTACTTAGCATTAATTCATGTAAGTCTCTCCAGGCCTCTCTGAAATCATCCTACTAATCATTTCTTATAGAATCATAATATTCCATAACATTCATATACCATATACCATTTCATATACCATTTCAGCCATTCTCCAACTGATGGGCAGCTTCCAGTTCCTTGCCACTACAAAAAGGGGTGCAACAAACATTTTTGCACACATACGTCCTTTCCCCTTTTGATGATCTCTTTGGGATATAGGCCCAAAAGAGACACTGTTGGATCAAAAAATATTCACAGTTTGATAACCTTTTAGGCATAGATCCAAATTGCTCTCCAGAATGGTTGGATCAGACCATATACTTTTTAAAAAAGTCATAAAGACCTTAGTCCAAATCTTATCTCAGACACTTAACATTTCCTAGCTGTGTGATTCTAGGCAAGTCACTTAACTCGGTTGCCTTAGTAAAAAAAAAAAAAAAAAAAAAAAAAAAAAGTCATAAAACTACATATAAGAATAAGTACAACAACAACAATAATAATAACAAAATCTATGCTATGCACAACTACTAAGGAACATAGAAGTGTGATGGAAAAATTCTATTCACAAATAAAGAACAAAAAGGAACTTCAGAGGTTTCTCATTTTATTTTATTTATTTTTATCACAATACACATAATATAACATATTACACAATAACACAATACAATGGAAAATAAAATAATGTAACATAACAATATCATACAGTTTTACAAATGAGGAAACTAAGTCCAGAGAACTTAAGTAATTTATTCAACTTCAAACAGTTAATAAGTGACATAGGTAGAATTTAAACCAAAGTCCTCTGATACCAAGTTTAGCACTCTTTGCATGACACTAAGCTAATACTTGTAGGAAAAGAAATTTGGAGCATCTTTTTTTTGAAGAAAGGGACATGACTTAAGAAGAAGATATTCATACGTCACAGAATTCAAGCTAAAATGGACCTTAGAGATCATCTAGTCTGTTTCCTTCATTTTACAGATGGGAAAGCTGAAATAGAGTTTAAATGGTTTGCCCAGGGTCACATAGGAAGTTAGTGGCAGAACTTAGATTTGAATTCCAAATCTAGAGTTCCTTAACTAAATAATCATGGCTCAAATCAAGTATCTGTGGGACTTTAGGAGATGCCAAACCTATAAATACAGAAGAAACCGTACTTTACTTCTTTTACTCCTCCATGTAAATCCTATGGTTTCTCTTGCAGATGACTCTGGGAGAGGGAAACTCTTTCCTCATGAAGTGCAAAAAGGTGCAACCTCAATGTCCTTTAAATGCCTCCTATAAATAACTGAAAAGAGGCAGGCCTCAGTTATCAGCAAAGGACAAATTGTTTTCCCTAAACTGGTCCCTAAAACAACCTTGAAAGTGATGGAAAAGTTCATACTTCTTTAGACTATGTAAATCTATTCTGTTTCTGGGGAATTCCTCTTCCTTCTTTAAAAGGCATACCCTTGTTCAGAAAACTTTAACTTTTATGTCTGACTCATTGCCACCAAAACAGTTAAAATACCCTCTTTAAATGTCCAGGAAGCAGTGGGGGTTGGAAGAATGGACAGCCTTTCTAAATGGGTTTGCTTCTTTCAAAACAGGAAGTGGCATTTGGCCAACTTCATAAAAAAATCATCATCAGAGAACATTTATTCAGTAACTAATTATGTAATATGACTCTGGGTTGGAGTAATTGGAAGGTTTTTTGAAAAAGGCTAGAATAAAAAGATAGAAAATAATTAAAAACTACTATTTATATAGCATTTTACAGCTCACTGATATGGGCATTACAATCACAATTATCCTAATTTTGCAGATAAGGAAACTGAGACTAAGAGAATAATTTGCTTATTGGTCACACAGTAAACCTTTCAGAAGTGTAAATACAGGTTCTCCTTACTTCTGTCCTCGCATTCCGTCCAGCATTTCAGTCTGCTTTTCAGGAAAAGAAAAGAAAGAGAGATAAAAGTAGGAACCAGCTCCTTCTCTACTTACCCTGGCATGTCTCAATCCCATTCTTTGTTCTTACTAATGCTACAGAGACTGGGATAGCCTATTTTCTTAAGGTCCTACAGTAAATTGTTTTCTGAGTTGTTTTCAGTTGTTGTCCAAGAGTGATTTCAGAATTAGCTAATGAATCACAAGATAGTACATTAGAATATTGAATTTTGGGGATCAAAAGAAGCTGTTAGAATTATTTAGTCCAATGTTCTCATTTTACAGATATGGAAATTAAGGTCCTGAAAGGTTGTGATTTGATCAAAGACATACACGGTTAGATAGTCAAAAAGGCAGGATTAGAATCAAGGTCTCATCCCTATTTCCAGTTCCCTTGCCGCTGTGCCAGATGGGTTCGCCACTTATTGTATTGCAGAAATAAAGGAACAATCTTGGAATGAGAGCTGAACTTGGGCTATCCTGGAGGCGAGGAGCACTTGTGCATGTTCTGTGGCTCTGTCCCCTCTGGGACCTGTGGCTCCACCACTGCAGCTTTAAGACTAATTGGCCCAATCAGGGAACAGAGCTGTGACTTTGGACTGTGTAATTTCGGTGCAAGATAAGAACAAGTATTCATTGTTTACTAGGAAGATGAGGTATTTGCATTACTTGTTCAGAAAAACAGAAAGGCTGAGGGAATGTTTGCTACCTTATTTTTAGCTAGGCAGGAATGGCTTCCTGGAGGAGGTGAAGTTTCCAAAGGTCTTTAAACATTTGTATGTAGAAAAGGCTGGTAGAATGAGAGGAAGGAAATTCTCATGTCCTGGAATAAGCAGCCTGAGATGCCAGGGGGAAGGCTTACTGATTATAAAATAATTTTTCATATGTATGGGGTATAAGTATCACCTTCTAGAGATGAGTGTGGCTGGAAATGACTGTTGAATGGGTTTTGGAAGAACAGGAATCATCCATGAGTTCTGAGAACATCCTGGGGCAATAGTTCTATATTTTCCTCCTTGATCCCTGTTCTTACCTTAATAAAACAATTCTGTCTTCCTTTCTTCACACATCAACTCCGTTCTGGCCTTCATTGTTATCTCCTTTCTCCTACTTCTTCCTTTCTAGATGACTTTCACAAAGGATAATTTCCTTTTCCTGAGTAGTTCTATTGCAAAATTTCTAACCACTATGAGGTTCAGATGTTCATAAAATTGGGACAAGGCACAAGTATTTTATTGTGATAGAATACTACTGTACTATAAGAAATGATGAACTCAAGCTTAGAAAGGCATGGATAGACTTTCATGAAAAAAGAGCATACAGTTTACAAAATCAATAATATATGTATGTTTCTATGTATGTGTATCCACATACACACATATATACATACATATATTTGTGCCTAATGGTAACTATCTCTAAGGTGGGAGGTGAGGAGAGGAAGAAAAAAAAGGGAAAAAAGAAAGTTACATGATAACTTTACTAGGTATTTAAAAGGAATAGCAAGTTGTACATAAGGGATTTGCAGTTTCATATTCAGTCCTCTATTTTCTATTCTACCATGTTAGGGAAATGATTATTTTATTTCTTAAGTTAAGAATAAAATAAATTAAGTGAAAAAAAAAAAAGACCAGTAGGGCCACAAAGCAGAATCAGGAGAGTCCAAGTAAGCCATTAAGGATGAGGGTTTAGGACAAGGCAGGCAGGGAGGTAGCTATGTAACTTAATGGATGTCATCAGAAGCTTTGAGTTTGAATCTCAGCATCATTATCTTTACCCTTAGGTCTGTGACATAGATAATTCATTTCACCTTTTTGTGCCTCCTTCCTAATCCATAGGAGGGATAGGGTGTGCTACTTTCATCTTGGAGTTATTGTGAGAATCGCATGAGATAAAGCATGTAGAGCACGTTTTTCTCGTAATGACTACAAAAATTATTTTTACATACAAGTAGAATTCCAAGATGAGGCAAGACCTGTGTCACAAAGCAGTCACACATCACAAACAGTAACCACAACTCACGGCAAGTAAGAGGAAAGAAGGGACAAAAGTTACCAGAGGCAAAGAGGTCTTGAGAATATGAGGTGTCAAACATGCTCTAAGCCAGAAATTTTATATGCTCCTCATAGTAGATGTTAATAACTGGTCCTCCCAGGTAGGGCCAGCAACAACTTGTCTGGCTAAGAGCTTCTTTAGGATAGTGATTCAGCCTTCCCTGGTGTATTCCAGCACCACAAAGTTTTTGAGAGAAGCTGCTCTGTGATGAAAGTGGTTTTTAGGATGGCTAGTTTGGTAGTGATGTGCAGGATGAAGCAGACAGATTAAGAGTAGAGAAAAGAGACCCCTGTACTTTGACTATGTCATCACAGGGAAGGGACCAATTGGAGACAATACATCTAACAGAGACAGACACATCAAGGACAATCATGAACAAGCACACATACAAATGAATACAACAGGATAGCTACCCAAGGGAGAACGAAGTTTCAGGAGTATGATTCTCCCCATACCCCTCCAGGTAAATAGTGGTGAGAATGGCTTGCTGTGTATGTCCCCTAAAAAGGAACCTCTCCTCAGGACCCAACAGAGAGCTCTCCTAATGTCATGACTGTTTCACAAAGAAAAAATAGTGCTAGGATTTGTGGGATATTTCTTTTTCCTATACATTCTATATACATGTGCCTCACTAACTTTATTTTTGATGTTTGAGCCCATTTTCCCTAGAGTCTTTAGATATACAGGTGGACAATGTACCCTGGGTTTTTTGGGGGAGGGGAATGTTTTGTACCAACTGTTGTTACTATGCCAGCTTAGTAAATACTCTTTTCTAAAAGCTAATAAAATTAAATTAAATTGAGTCAGTGAAACTAGCTGGGAGGTAATATTCCTGACCTAACATAATGAGGTCCTACAAGAATAACTGTCATGGATAAATAGAAGAAATTAAATGAGAATTTGGGAGAAATTTTGTGGAAGCCACACATACACACTCACAAAGGCTAGCAGATAACATGGAAAAAGTTTAGAAAATAAGAAATGTATAAATATATGTTTGATATAGTATAATATCAATATATTTTATCATTTAGTACCATAATAATTGAGTCTTCTTCACTGGTATAAAGGGAGAGCCAAAAAATTTTCCACAGATTTCCCAGATCGTGAGGATGCTGTGCCCCTAACTTCTGTGATGGGGAAGGTGTAACTATATAAAAACTTCTGGCAAAACTTTGGGCTACTTATTGAAGACTGTTGAAGAACTATACTTCCTAGAGTCTTTGTGGTAGTCAAAGCCTTTTTAGAGGTTGTTACTAGAATGAGGAGAAAGGAATACTGATACAAGAAAAATCACCATCATTTTTCATTCTTATGTTGCCTTCCTCTGCTTTATTCCCAACTTCTTTTTCTCTAAATTTTATTTTCTTTCACTCAAATGCTCTGTCCCTTCATCATGCTCTTGCTATTTTCTTTTTCTTCCTCCTAATCCTCTCCTGATTTCTGCTTTTCTGAATTCCTGCTTATCCTGGTATCTCCTATTTAAGGAAAAAAAAATGCCTTTATTCATAATGTGACCTTTATTCTGTTTGACTTTTGTGCTGATGAAACTTCTCATTCTAAAATCAAATAATTAATTGTCTCCTGGTCAAACCAAATTTCTTTCTAATCATTATTTCACTTATACTGACATAGACCATTTTCTATGTCCCTTCTATCCTAGGCATCTGTGGAATTGTATTTTCCTTGTTTTCTTTTTAGCAACCCATCTGTTCCTTTAGCTTTTTCTGTATCAGCACTTCATTCTCCCTTTTTCTGTGGGTGGGCATCTCTCAGGGCTCTGTTCCCAGACTCTTTAATACCTCACAACTCTTTCTCAGGGACTCTTCCTTCCTTTCAGTGTAATAAACTTATCTATGCATTTACTGTATCAAAGACCATAAAATAGAGTTGTGTAGATTCAAACAACTTTCATTCTTTCTGGTTAGACCTTTCTAAGCTTTTTTTGTCTGCCTTCCCCATCCAAATATTTAATTGTCATCTCAACCTCACCATTTCTAGGATGCAGATCCTCCATGTTGACCACTATTCTATTCCCAAATCTTTTTTTTATTTTTTTGTGCTAGTATGTGATCATTACTTTTAATCAAATCTGGACAAATTCAGAAAGCAAATAGGTATTCATCAGCATATATATGGCAGTAACCTGTTATTTAAAAAAAATTTTTTTGAGAATGAAGTAATATGAAAGACATCATCAAGTAAGAATCTGGAAATGGCCAGGAAAGTCAGTCAGTCAATAAGTATTTTTGAAGCAATCCCATTATGTACCTTTGCATAGGCAATGTGTTAAGTTCTAGAGATATAAAGAAAGGCAAAAGACAGTTCCTGTTCTAAAGGAACTCATTATCTAATGGGAAAGACAATATGCATACAACCATTAAAAACAAATTATGATAAAACATATGATAAATAGCAAATAGTCAACATAGAGAAGATGCTAGAATTAAGAGAGTTTGGGAGAGGCTGCCTTTAGAATATAAGATTTTAAAAACTTTTTAAAGAAAGTTTGTAAAGTTTAGAATTTTATAAGTTTTGTAAAGTTTCACTTATGTTTCTTACATCTAAAGCACTTTGCAAAGGTAAATTGAAAGGCCTTGGCAATAGATACAATATGGGGGGAGAGAGATAGTAAGAAGTTGATGATGAAACCTATATTGCAAACCTGGAGGACTGGGAGTATGGTCGTGCCTTTGATTGTAATAGAAGTTTGGAAGGGGGTTGTGTTTGAAAGGAAAGATAATGAGCTCAGTTTTGGATATTTTGAATTTAAAATGTCTTACTGGAAATGTGATTCAAGATGTCTGATAAGCAATTGGAAATGCAAAACTAAAAGGTAGGGCTAAATAAATAGATGTTAGAGTTATCAGCATAGAGTTAATAATTGAATACCTGGATACTGATGAAATCACCAAGTGAGACAATATAGGGAGAAGAGAAAAGGATCCAGGACAAATGGATCTTAATGTGACACACAAAGTTAGTGGACATGATCTGAATGAAGATCTAGAAAAGGAGACTGAAGAGCGGTCAAAAAGGCAGAAGGAGAACCAGGAGAGAACAGTGTCCTGATAATTTAGAGAGAAGAGAATATCAAGGAGAAGAGAGTAATTAAAAATATCAGAGGCTGCAGAATAGTAAGAAAGACAAGGATTGATAAAAAGCCATGGGAACTGGCAATTAAAAGATCATTAATAGATTTGGAAAGAGTCATTGTAGCTTAATGATAAGATTGGAAGCCAAATTTAGGTAGTTGAGAGAAGAATAAGGGAAGAAGTGGAAGCACCTATGGTAGATGGCCTTCTGCAGGAATTTAATCAAAAAAGGCAGAAGATATATGGGAAAATAGTTATCAGGGATGGAAGGATCAAGTGAAGGCTTTCTGAGGATGAAGGAGGCATAGGTATGTTTGTAGACAGCAGAGAAGCAGAGATTGAAGATAAGTGAGAAAGTAGGGATGATAGAGATAATCTTTTGGAGGAGGCAGGATGGAATCATATCATGTGCAAATAGATGGGTTTGCCTTGACAAGGAGAGCCTGGAGTGAAGGAAGAAATAATGGTAGAAGGCATCTGAGTGATATGAGGTGAAAAGGAGAGGAGAGAGAGTGAGCTCTCAGCAAATGACTTCAATTTTTTTTTTTTTCAGCAAAAGGTAAAGCAAAATTCTCAAGTTGAAAATGTGGGGGGAAAGGAGCTACTGGAGGTTTGAGGAAGGATAAAAAGATTTGGAAAATTCACTGTGGAGAATGGAATAGTGAGCTGATAATGAAAATTTAAAAGGATTGCCTAGCAGGAGTGAGGCACCAGTTGCTATCACGCAGTATAAATTTATGTGATATAAATGTGTAGCTTTATATTTTTTTTCACTTTTCATTCAGCAACCCATGTATATGGAAATGAAGTTTGTAGATGATGGGAATAGCACAAAGCTGAGGCCTTATGATTGATTAGAGTGCAAGGAATATAAGAGATAAAGTTAGCATAAAGTTGAATTAGTTCATCAAGGAATAGAAATAGAAATGGGGAAGGTATGGCCAGTGGAGAGGTGATTGTCCAGGAAAGAACTGAGAGGTAGAGAATCTGCAATTAAGTCAAGAGAAAAGGAATGAATATCCTAATATTGTACCAGTAATGACAAAATATTAAAAGAGCCAGAGACTCCAGTGTGTTGGTTGCAAGGCATGATGCAGTAGATAGAGTTGATCACTGTGCTGATCAGCTTTAAGTCTTTTGAAATTTTCATGTAGATAGACAGAAAAATCCCCATACATGAACCAATATTGAAACAGGAAAGGGATATTTGATGAGATAAAATTAAAAGATATTTCCCCCCAGGAAAAGGGTGGAAGTAGGAGATCCAGCCTCCCAAAAGTATTAAAGATGGCACCAAAAACAGCCCCATAAACTTATTCACATATGTGAATGTTTAGTATTTAACACTGTATGAAGAGAAAAATTCTCTCCTCATTTGTATCTTCTTTAACCTTGCTTTGAACAATGGACAATCCAATACAATGAGAGGGGCAAAGTCAATACTTTTTACTGCTTACTGAACTCCTTGGTATGCAGCTTAAGTAGGTGCCTAGCTAACGTCACACAGTCCTAATAATATTCTTGTTGGACCAAAAAGAATACCAAAGAGCATACAAATATATAGCCCATACTGGCCATATCAGTATCATGGTATTTGGCCCTCCTGGAATGCTCCTCCCACTCCTTTCTGTCTACTGAAATTCTATTCACATTTCCACATAAAGCTCACCTACCAGCTTTTTTTCCAGGAAGCACATCCTGGCCTCCTCTACCCAAAATACTATCTCCCTTCTCTGAACTTCTGTCTAAACCATTTCTCAGTCATATTATCTATTTCCTCACATTCATAATTATCTTATCATGTACATATGTCTTAGCTCTTCAATAATATTGTAAGTTTCTTGAGATTTGGGATTGCATTCTATATATCTCTTATAATGCCTTGCACAATGCTTAACAATGCATATTCCTTGAACATTGTAGGTAAAATTATAGGATTCATATTGCTGATTAGGAAAAGTCTTGATGTTGAAAGTCCCCTCTTTTCTAGTTCCATAAAAATAAATCTAGAAAAGGTAGCAGAAAAAGGGAATGGAGAAATTGACCTTCATGAAAGATTAATGGGAAATACTAGAAATGATTGCAAATCAAAGAACCATTTCTGGAAGTGAAATGGATTATCATGAAAAACCTTCAAGTCAGACACAAAAGAGAACATAAAATTATAGGACTCAGAGACTTCTGCAAATAACTCCCTCCATTCTGGCAGGTAAATAGAAACATTTTTTGTGTGAAAGAGCTATCAGAGAACATTTTGTGGAACATTGTGGTTGCTCTTCATATCATATTATCATATTAAGAGTATTTTCCATGGGGCAGCTAGATGGTACAATGGATAGAGCACCAGCCCTGAAGTCAGAAGGACCTGAGTTCAAATTTGACCTCAAATATTTAATACTTACTAGCTGTGTGATCCTGGACAAGTCATTTAACCCCAGTCTCCTAGAGGGGGAGGAAGATTGTCCTCCAAACACCTCCACAGTTTGCTTTAGTTACCCTTTATAGGACATGTATCTCTGTAAGGTCCATTAAATTCTATTTATACTTTTTAACTTATTCCTTCCCTTCCTTCCCCCTTCTCTGGTCCCTGGAATAAAAAAAGCACAATGCCTGAAACTAGGCATTGACCAACACCTAACACCTTATACCAAGATAAGGTCAAAATGAGTTCATGATTTAGACATAAAGGGTGATACTATAAGGAGAACAAGGAATAGTTTACCTCTCAGACCTGTGGAAGAATTTATGGCCAAAGAAGAACTAGAGAACATTATGAAATGCAAAATGTATAATTTTGATTATTATATTAAATTAAAAGGTTTTTGTACAAACGAAATCAATGTAGCCAAGATTAGAAGGGAAACAATTTTCCAGAAAGCTGGGGAAACAATTTTCACATCCAGTGATTCTGATAAAGGCCTCATTTCTAAAAGAGAATTGACTTAAATTTATAAGAATATAAGCTATTCCCTACTAGATAAATTGAAAAATATGAACAATTTTCAAATGATGAAATTAAAGCCATTTATATTAATATGAAAAAGTGCTTTAAGTCACTATTGATTAGAGAAATTACTTTTCATTTCTCTAATCAATAGTTATTTATAGCACTTTTGCTGTTTGAGGTACCACTTTACAACTCTCAGATTGGCTAAGATGACAGGAGAAGATAATAATAAATGTTGGAGGGAATGTGGGAAAACTGAGACTAATATATTGTTGGTGGAATTGTGAACTAATCCAACCATTCTGGAGAGCAATTTGGAACTATGCTCAAAGGGCTATCAAACTGTGTAAACCTTTTGATCCAGCAGTATGTCTACTGGGTCTGTATACAAAAGAAATAAAAAAGGGGGGAGGAAGGGCCCACGTGCAAAAATGTTTGTAGCAGTCCTTTTTGTAGTGGCAAGGAACTGGAAATTGAGTGGATATGCTCATCAGTTGGGAATGGCTAAATAAGTTATGGTATATGAATGTAATGGAATATTACTGTTTTCTAAGAAATAATGAGCAGGCTGATTTCAGAAAAGCTTAGAAAGACTTACCTGAACTGATGCTAAGTAAAGTTTACCAGAAGAACATTGTACATAGTAACAACAAATTTATTGATAATCAACTGTGATAGATCTGGCTCTTTTCAACAATGAGGTAAATCAAGTTAATTCCAATAGATTTTTGATGGAAAGAGCTATCCACATATGGAGAAAGAATTATGGAAACTGAATGTGAATCAAAGCATAGTATTTTCACCTTTTGTTGTTGTGTTATGTTCTTTATGGTTTTTTTTTTCTTTCTCAGGTTTTCTTTTTTCCTTTTGATCTGATTTTTCTTGTACAGCATGAAAAATTTGGAAATACGTTTAAAAGAATTGCACATGTTTAACCTATATTAGATTTCTTGCTGTCTAGGAGAGGGAGGAGAAAGGGAAGGAGGGAGAAAAATTTGGAATACAAGGTTTTACAAAGATGAATGTTGTAAACTATCTTTGCATGTATTTGGAAAAATAAAAAGCTCTTTTTAAAAAGCAATAGTGCCTTGTATACATAGTAAGTGGGCATTAGTGAATCAAATAAATGAAAGTTTTAATCATCAGGATCAGTGGTACTTTTTTCTTTTGCTGAATGTTTTCAAAGAGGGAGATTCCATATCCTGATTCAGTAGCTCCTTCTTGCCACCTAACAGGAAAGAAGTTTATTATATCTAACAGCAATATTTTCTGCTTTAATTTAAATTCCATTTCCTCTTGTTTCATATCTCACAGACAAGGACAATAATTTTATCCTCCTCATCAAGGCTTTTTTACACACTATACTCACAAACAGAAATTAAATCACCTTAAGTTTTCTCCTTTTTAAAGAAATCCAGTTCCTTGCTTTCTCCTGTTTTCCATCTGTTCTTTTGCAGGAGGAAAGAAAGATATCGATATTATGAAAAAACATTTCAAACTTTAAAAAAAATCAAATAACATAGTATTAGAATTGTTTTTGATAATGCTTCTTTTTAAAAGTAGAATTTTAGTTTCTCAAATAGTTGCAAAGATAATTTCAACATTCACCTTTGTAAAGCCTTGTGTTCTAAATTTTTCTCCCTCCCTTCACCCCAAGAGAGAAAGCGATGTAAAATAGATTAAACAGGTGCGATTCTTCAAAACATATTTCAATATTCATCATGCTACGCAAGAAAAATCAGACCAAAAGGGAAAAATATCTCTAGGAAAAACAAAAACAAAAACATGCTCTTTAAGCAGATGATTCTTTTCATCTCAACTCTATTGTAATTATCTTGATTCACCTGATTGTTGAAAAGAGCCAAGTCCATCATAGTTAGTTGATCATCACATATTCTTGTTGTTACTGTGTACAATGTTCTCCTGGTTCTGCTTATTTCACTTAGCCTCAGTTCATGAATTTCCAGGCTTTTCTGAAATTTGATAATGCTTCTTGACAAGAAAGCTACTAAAGGTGAGGTGGCCTGGTTACATTTTGAAGTCGATGTCACCTATTCAGAAAAGGAAACATCAAGTGAAAAAGACAGCTAAGGATCCAAGGGAGTAGGGGTGCAAGAAAGAAAGGAATTAAACAAGCATTTAAATGCATAGTATTTGCATGCTAGACACTGTGCAAAGCACTTCGCAAATATTGTCTCATTTGATCCTCAAAACAATCCTGGATGAGGGGCACTATTATCCCTATTTTATATTTGAAAAAACTGAAGCAGATAGAGGTTAAATGACTTGTCCAGTGTTACACAGCAGACCCAGTGCTCTATCCATTATCTAATTCTTTACCTGCCTTAGGGAAGTTTAAAAAACAGAAAAATTTACTTCTCATATGGGAAAATAGAAGCCAGCAAACTGAAGGAAAAGCAATCTCTTCTCTTAACTGACAGAGTCTCATATCCTTGCTGCTATCATGGAATGGAGAAACAACCATAATACTTCTTAGTATTTGCTATATCATACTAAAGTGATAAAGTGCTTCTCCTCCTCCCCCCCCCCCCCCCAGGCCCAGGAAGAGTATCTCTGAGCATGCTCCATATATCATGCATCTTATTACCTGCAACTTTTACCTTCCAGGATGGTAGTACCAATCAAATGATATATTGTAAAAATGTTTTGTGGCCACAAAGTATTATACAAATTATTGTTGTTGTTGTTACATTTCCCTATTTTCAAACTGCCACATATATTGGAATATGCTTATAAGTATTTGCTAACACTGGCATGCCCCTCCCTCCCTCCACCTCACCTGAAATCCTTTTTTAATCAGAATCAGGATCAGATCTGGGGGAAATGTCATGTACAAATGAAATAGTTCTGTTACAGAAGCAGATATCCTGAAATAAGACTAAGAAAAACTACATAGCTGGATAAGTGGAGGAGGGGTGCTGGAGAATATTTCTCCTTAATGCACATGGAGGCACATACACACACCAGACTTTAACTTTTGTCCAGGGATTATAATTTCCTCTCTACTGGGTAATCACTAATGATCAAACTTTGTCCAAAAGAATCTTTTCTTTTTTCTATCTCTCTTCCTTTAAAATTCTCCTTTAAAATCATCGCTTCCAAAAAAGTTTTCCCAGACTCATTCCAAATCATTGTTACTCCGATTTTTCCAGCCACCTCATCCTGACACTCATAAATGTAGCTTTATACATCTGCAACTAGTTATGTACTACATTTGTTTGTTTTCTGTTGTATAACAACTCAGATTAAGATAGTGCTTGAAGTTTTACAAAGTAATTTCCTTGGATAGTTCCTGGAGTAGAATAAATATTATCATCTCCATTTTAAAAATTAAGAAATTGATGTTCCAACATTTTTTGTGACTTGCTTACATCTACACAGTCAGTAAATGACAAAAGGAGGCTTTAAACCAACGTTTCTTCTAAGAAAAGTTTTCTTTTTACTGAACTATATTTCCTCTCTTGAAAATGTTTTGCCTTTTATATTCTATTGAAATATAATAAAAATTCATAGGCTGTGATCAAGAGATCACATTTAAAAAAAAAATTAAGGTCCAGGGAGGGACTAGAGACAGTGAGTTGGCTAAAACTTTGGGAATATAGGGCAGAAATGGAACCAGCTATTCACCATCTTTATGATCATAGACAAATCATTTATTCCTCTAGGTCTCAGTTCTCTTACTTGCATTAAGGAGAATAAAAAGGGCTGGACTAAATGAGCTCTATGCTCTCTCCTTGTTCTAAATTCATGACAATGATTTTTCATTACCAAAAGATATTACCTTCTTATATAGTTATGATTTTAGAATTGGCATCAAATAAAATCTAAAAAGCCCTAAATGAAAACAAATACTATAAAGTACACCAAGAACCAGTCATTGATTTTTTTTTTATGATAGCTTTTTAGTTTTCCAAATACATGCATGCAAAGATAGTTTTCAGCACTCTTACAAAACCTTGTGTTCCAATTTTTTCCCCCTCCTTCATTACTTCCCCTCTCCCCTAGACAGCAAATAGCCCGATATAGGGATAAACATGTGCATTTCTTCTAAACATATTTCCACATGTCATGCAGTAAAAGAAAAATCAGATCAAAAAAGAAAAAATGAAAAAAAGCAAGTAAAAAACAAAAAGATGAAAATACTATGTTGTGATCCATATTCATTCCCCAAAGTCCTCTCTCTGGATGCAGATAGTTTTCTCCATCACAAGTTGCGAAGGTCCTCTGAAGGGCTCAGAATCAGTCCTTGTCAGGATAAGCAAAAGTCTTTGCCCCACGTTGGGCGCCAAAATGTCAAGGTCCTGTCGTCTCTTCAATTAGAATCCTTCTCTCTGAATCTCCTCCAGCTCTTGTCCTTCCAGACTACTCTCCTTCCAGCCTGCCTTCCCAACTCTGTCCCAGACTAGACTACTCTCCAGACCCAATGCTGCCCTCTTTTATCCTCACAGAGATTGTAGTGAGAACTCAGGGGCTTGTGGGAAAATTACTTCAACCAATGAACTTATAAACTCCTTTTCAGAAGTTCAAAGGTGTAAACTCCCCCTAAAGGTGTGAATTCTGAGCCAGAGAACTGTCCAGACAACTGAGTTCTCACCTTGTAATCCTAACAACAAGTCTATTGAAACTGACCTGGATCACCTCATTTTTGGAAAGAACCAAGTCCATCAGAATTGATCATCACATAATCTTGTTGTACAAAGTTCTCTGGGTTCTACTTACTTCACTTAGCATCAATTCATGGCTTTCCATGCCTCTCTGAAATCATCCTGCTGATCATTTCTTACAGAATAATTCCATAACATTCATATACATAATTTATTCAGTCATTCCCCAACTGATGGGCATACACTCAATTTCTAGTTCCTTGCCACCACAAAAAGGGATGTTACATTTTTGCACATGTGGGTTTTGCTCCCTTTTTTATGGTCTTTTTGGGATATAGACCCAGTGGAGACACTGCTGGATCATAGTTTTATAGCCTTCTGGGCATAGTTCCAAATTGCTCTCCAGAATGATTGGATCAGTTCACAACTCCACCAACAATGTATTAGTGTCCCAGTTTCCTCACATCCCCTCCAACATTTATCATCTTTTCCTGTCTTTTTAGCCAATCTTAAGTGTGAAGTGATATGTTAGAATTGTCTTAATTTGCGTTTCTCTAATCAATAGTGATGAGTCATTGGAAGTCATTCAATGCTTTGAGAAATTAAATCATGATGATGAAAATATGAATATCCTCTAAGATTTCAGACTAGAAGGAAAAATAATTTTAGATCATAGGATTTTTATGACTTCTTTAATATATGGGTATTGTTACCAATGTGCTGCAAGTTTTAAGCCTATTTTTCCCCATTGAAACTAGGAGTTTTTGTGGGAGCGTATACTCCAGATTTATGGAATAAATGTTTTGTGTATTTTTACTCTTATCATGTTAGTAAATGCCTCTGCTAAGAGTTTATCTATTGGCTTATAATTTATATAAAACACACCAATGGGGGCTCAGAAATCACATTTTTATAGCCTCACCCAATAGAACCACCATCCAGGGTTCACATCCAGGTCTGACTCCACCCCTAGCCCTATATCCACCGTACTATTTTGTTGCTTTTGATTTGAATTAAAGTCTTCACCTTCAGGTCCAGCTCCTATGAGTTTAGGGAAGTAAAAGCAGGTTCTAGGCCAAGAATTAATTTTTGTATTATATCCCCTGTGGTAACATGGTGAATCCTTTGGACCACTTTTTAGAATGTTCGCATAAAAATACATAGAATCAGGAAACCAATCATGTTGCAATGCAAGTATTTATGTCCATATATCTATGTTTAAAAGAAAAATTCACAGATCCTGGGTTAAAAAATCCTATATTATTAAATTCTGATTTGTAACCCCCATTTGGAGTCTCTTTGCAATGATACTGTTGTGGTTTGCCATTTCCTTTTCCAGCTCATTTACAGATGAAGAAACTGAGGAAAACAGGGTAAAGTGCCTAGCCCAGGGTCACAAAACTATGAAGTATCTGAGGCCATATTTGAATTCAGGTTTTCTTTACTTCAGGCTCAAAAGGAAAACTAAAGAGATGGGAAAATCAAGAAGGAATATTTTAGAGAAAATGAATAATAGGCCTTTTTAATGGATGGATTTTACATATCAGGGATTCTTAAACGTTTGTGTGTGTGTCATGGTCCCATTGGATGGTTTGTTGAATAAAGCGGTTTCATTCCTTCTTACAAAGGTGAATTTCAGCTAGAAGTTAGAGAAAATAATTTTTTTTCCAAATTTACAAACCTCCTGAAATTTAGGCATGACTCCAGGGAAAGAAGCCCTCCTCGGAGAATGGCAGCACAAGGAGTAGAAAGGTTTTACGAGGCAGAGTTTGAAGCCCTGGCTAAAGAGTTTGCACTTTATTGAAGACTTAGTTTAGAGAAGGGTGTAGTGAGTAGGAAGAAAGGTCGGACCAAGGGTATATGACGAGTTTCTGGACAAACAAACCAATTTTTAAAAAAAGTGAATATGTACTTCTGGCTGGTTGATATTTGTAGGCCTTGAATTGGAGAAGGGAGGAAAAAAACCTCGTTTAGTCCAAAAGATCTTTCTGGAGGCTTGGGACTTTTTGGAAAGATGAGCTAGTACTTAAGAGCTTACGCTCATCGAGTCAAGAGAAGGGGGAGGGGCCTACATTCTCCGAGACACGTAAAAACTTTGGGGAAGGGTTTTGTCTCCAACGCCCGCCTTTAGGATCCTTTCCTTCCCTCCCCTCGAGTTTCCCCAGGAGCCCCACAGGCTGTCAATCAGTGCCCGCTCTGCTCGGACTGGACCGTGACTCTGCCCTTCTAACAGACAGATCACCTGGCGTTCTTTCCTCTCCGCGCTCGTCCCTATGGTTGCTGTCAGTCGCTTCAATCGCTCATTGGCCAGCGGTCCTAGGAGGTGGGCGGGGAGGGGGTGAGGAAAGCGTCCGGCGACCCTAATTCCCCCCACCCCTTTTTGGTCTCTCAGTTCTTTCATTGGCTACCGGAAAATTAGCGGAACCTAAGCAATCGCACGCGAACACACGTGTGTTTGTATGTGTATATGTGCGTTTGTGTGTTGGGGGTGACGGTACCTCCCCTCTCTGGAGTGTTGGTTCCACTTCTATGACGCTAGCAGCGCGCCTTCCCCTCTTATGGGCAATTGGGTGAGAGAGATGTCCGTCACACAGCAGCCCCACCCTTTTTCCTCTCCTACTCTGCCCTCCCTCCTCAATCCTCAATCTCTCCGGAGCTTTTCCAAGTGGCACCCCAAGCTCCCTAATTGACTGTTAGGCGTGTCCCGCCTCTCTTCGGCTTGCATTGGCCGGTAGTACCTATCACTTTTGTTTAGTTCACCACCCCTTTTAGGTTCTGTCCCAAATGGTTTCTTCCCTCCTCCCCCCCCCAACTTTACCCCACCCCTCTAGGAGCCTTAATTAGCTTCACGGTTTTCGTCAGTGACACAAGCTCCTCTTCCCCCTCCTCTCGCTTTCCCCTCCCCCGCCGCAGGCCCCTCCCTCTCGCTCTGCGAACTCCAGGCTAGGAGAGCGGGCGCGCACACCCTCCTCAGTATCCACCACCCTCTCAAGTTGTAGCGGTCGCTGCGCTGCGGGGGTTGGCCGTGGGCTGTAGACTGGCAGGCGGGCGGGGTGGGGGAGGGGGGTTTGAACTTGGCGGCGCGGAGCAGAGCGGCGGTGAGCTGGGAGTGGTGTGGAGGGTCAGGGACTGCGGGTCCACCTCCTGCTCCGGGAATGAGGGACTGCCACTGACCAGGAGCAAGGAGACACAGAGAGGGTGGGAGGGACACCGCGGTAGCAGCGGGCGGCGGCAGCGGCGGCAGCAGCTCGAGCCGTGCGGAGCCCCGGGATGGCCGCGGCGGGGGAGCCTCCCGGCAGGAGCACCAGCAGCGGCAGAAGCAACTGAAGCGCTCTCCTGGACGGCTCTTCAAGTCTTCTCCTCCCTGCACTCCCAGGAACTTCCCTCCAGCTCCGCCCGCCCTCGACGCCCGCAGCCCCCAACTTCTTGCAGCCCGGGAGGAGCGCGTGCGGCGCTGGGAACCCGACCCGAGATGGGGCTCTGAGGACTTTGGGGGCAAGGCGCGGGGCGGCCGGCTGGCCCGGGGCGGGAGGAGCAACAAGAAGAGGAGAGGGAGAAGGAACGGGGTGCTTCGGCAGCGCGGGAGCTGGTTCCCCTTCTCCCGGGAGCTGAAGGCGGGGAGGGTGCGGGCAGTTGGGGGTGACGGGGCCCGGAGGGGGGGCTTCCGCTCCTCCTTCTCCTTCTGCCGTGACCGCCGCCGCCGCCTCCATGCAGCGCCAGCCTGAGCTGCCAAGCTCAGCAGCCGCGATGTCGTCGTCGTCCCCGGCGAGCGCCGCCATCTCAGCCTCGGAGAAAGTGGACGGCTTCACCCGGAAATCGGTGCGCAAGGCTCTGAGGCAGAAGCGCGCGCAGGGCTCGTCGCAGTTCCGCTGTCAGACCAGCTTGCCCGAGCTGCAGCCCTTGCCCCAGCTTAAAGGTAACCGCAGTCCTCGCCGTCGTCCCTGGCCCCGGGCTGGGGCCCCTGTTCCCTTCCTCCCCGCTCGGGGTCACTGCCCATCCCGCCACCTCACTCACCCTGAGCCCTCGGAGGGCAAAAGGGGTTGGCCCCCCCTTCTCGTAGGTACCGAGGTGGCGTTTTTGTTTCCAAAGTCCCCCTTCCCTTTCCCCTCCATCTCTCTTCCACCCCCCAGCCCCGCTCCAGATAAAATCTCTGGAGCACCCGAAGCATTGAAGGCCTCCTGGAGGGAAAGTTGTCCGGGTCCCCCTTTTCTCTTGAGCTGGAGTTTGCAATCTTCTTGGCGGTGGTTCTCCTCCGGCCCTGGGGTCCTTCGATTGCCCGCGGTTCGGATTTGAACTCGGGTTAAATTTAGGCGTGCTTCTGTCAAGCTCGCCTGTGTCCTTGCTGCAATCATCGGCCCCGGTGTGTTCTCTTCTGACTTTCGCTTTCCTCGGGTTTCCTTACTTTTCTCTGCTGCTACTTACTCTAAGCCTTTCTCTTGACTTCTAAGGCAACTACCGGGCTGGCAAAACACACACACACACACACACACACACACACACACACACACCCTCGTTTCACACACACACACACACACACACACACACACACACACACACACACACACACACACACACACACACACACACACACACACACACACACCTCGTTTCACACATACACACACACACATACGCTGCCCACTTCTCGTTACACCCCCACCGGGCAACCTTCCCCTCCCCCCCACTAGCCAAATTTGCCCTCCCACTTAGTACTCTTAGAGGCCATATTGATGAAGACTGCTAAATGTAAACAGCTGTCTTCGTCAATTGGGTTTTAGGATATTAAGTTAGGTATTATTTATTTTTAAGTTAAACTTTTGACTGGATAGAACAAATAGATTTTTCTAACCTGTGAACCAGGAAGACTTTATAATCCCTGTGGGCTCCGGATGCACCAAGAGTAAACTGGGAAAGGCATAAAATAGAATAGTCTCTTACGTGCTATGGAATTTTCTCCCGTTGAGTGCGTCGTCAGAGTTGAATATAGCTTTATATTGCAATTCAGAGTGAGATTAGCAATCCCGTTGGATTTTCTTCTAAATTTAAAAGATTTTGAATAAGTTTTCCCTGGTGTTGATGAGAAATACTGTAATTTCCTTTTTCTTTTAAAAAGTACTTTGCATTTCCTTTTTTTCTAGCAAATACTTTGCATGTAGTTTTGACGATTTATTGGGTAAGGATGCTGTCTGAGATTGAAGTATGGTTTCATCTGATAGTTTTAGAAAACTTATCGACAAAAGTTACAAAGACTGGTTAGTCACCAAAGAAGAAATTCAGTAAAAATTTAGATTTTTTTTCAAGGCGTGAAAGATAAAGCTTCACACTCAGATATTTAATTATAAAATGCATAAAGTACATTTTAAAATCTTTCCCCCCTTTTTGCCCAGTCCTAAAACCAATCTGGTTCCCAGCTGTGTGAATCCAGTTAAGCCTGAAAGAAAAAGCCTCAGAAAAAAAAAAAAAACCTTTATAGTATTTATGAAATCTCTAGAACTAATTCTTCTTCTTAGTCTCTAAATAGGAGGCATTTTCTTCCCCAGAAAAAAGTCACACAGTGCTTCTGTTATCAGCTTTAAGTTTATTTCTTAGTATGTTAGAAAAAATTAATTGGAGCCTAGATATCGTGGACACTTGAGTTTCAACTCAGGGGTGGGTATTTCAAGTGATGTCATTTACATGTATAAGAAACTTGAGTTGGTGGTCCTTTGTTTAACTTAAATAATCAAAATTGGGGTTTAAAAAACCATTTAATTCTAAATTATCAATTTGATTTTGTAGTTAGAAGAGCATGAAATAGTTTCATTTCACTGCTTTAAAGGCAAGCTTAAAGTACAGTGTAAATTAGTTTCAAACTTTTAAATATTATATCCACTTTTAACTGCTAAATAAAAAAGAAAAGTTGAAAATAAAAACTCTTGACTATCCTGTAAAGTAGGAAATTCTACCTTTACAACTTTCCCCTCCCCCAACCCCTCAGTGCTGTTCATACTGTCCTAAAAGGTAATTGGAGAGATGTTTGCTCCATTTCATATGATTGGTGCTAGCTTACTTACTGCTCAAGGTCAAATGTAAGTGTGTTCTTTATAATGGCATATAATTTGAGCAAACAAAAAGTTATTCATTTTATTTAGTGTTTGGTCTTTATGGAAGAGAACACAAAATGAGAACTTTTTAGCAAGTAAACATAGCAGTGAATATAGATTTGATGCTTGGATTTTTCAACCAAGATCTTTTTTTGGAAAACAAACTTTTTTTTTTTTTTTTTTTTTAAAGGAAAGTGCTTTTAAATAAAATGAGCCCCTAAGCAAGTTTAATCTTTCTTTGCTCTATTTATATCAGTAGGGAAAACTTTAATTTAATAGCATTTCTAAAATTTTGAGAAAGGACATTTTAACCCATTGCTTCTCTTAGCATTATTTGTAACAAATTAGTGATATGGCAATGTAAGTGCCAAATACAATATTTTCTGTCTCGGCAAATCCTACGATTTCTCTCATGCTTAGATGTAACCCTAATAAACAAAAAGAAGATTATATTATATGTGGGAAATTGCATATTTCTCCATGCCCCCAGATTTTATCCTACTATAAAAGTGAAATATACATGCATTCAGAAACTCTTATGTGTTTGTACCAACCTGCTCATGTTACAACTTTATTCACGTAGGCCCAATGCTGGCAGAGTGCCAGCTAGCTTTCTCCAGTGTAACATGTGCAGGGATTATTTAACTAAATAATCCAATCTTTAGTCTATCTCTGTAAGAAGCTCATTTTGCTAAAATGATTTCTAAAATGGATTTTGGTGTTTTATGGGGAAAATGTAAGTATTTAGTAAATCTGTTATCACAAAAGTAAGCAAATGTTTAAAAAATATGGGGCCTGAAAAGCACCACCACTTTGGATTTGTATGGCACTTAACTTTTTTCCAAAACATTTGTGGTTTCACTTGAGTCTCCCAATGACCCTAAGTAATAAAATTGACAGACTTTTAAACTTTATATGGCAATAATATACAATTTTTTTTCTTTATTTGAATTTACTTCAGAGCAAGGTATAATTTTCCAGAAAAAATTTTTCCTTCTTATCTCCAACCTGAGTAAGGAGCCACTTTTCCAATGTATTGCAGACATATTATCAAATTTGTTGGGACTTCAGCCTTGAGTAGGTGTGAAAACGTGTAAAACAAAATGTCTATATTAATAATAGTTGTAACTTGCTGTAAGGCTGGGGGTTCTTAACCTTTTGTGGGTCATGGAACCCTCAGGATAATGTTAAGTGATTGAATGAAATGTTCAGTTTTAGTTAGATGCTAGTGAAAATAAAGCTGTAATTTCCCCCAGTCCCCTGAAATTTAACCAGGGACTTGTGGTTAAGAACACTTGCTTTAAACTTGTTTTAAAACTTCAGTTTTCACAAAAGATAACTTAGGAAATGATTTGCTTTTCAAAAGAATTTGAAAAAAATTTCTCATAACTTATTTACTAAATAAAGACTCAGATTTACCTAATTACTTAAACCTGGTTAATTTACATAGTTTTCCTGTACTTCAAAAATATAATTTGGATGTAAATTTAATTTTGATAAATCAACATTTGCCCAATACACATGCTACATTCTTTAGATGCATCTGTATAGAAATGAATAAGAATAAAAAGTAAGCTCACAAAAATATGGAAGCCACAGGTAAGTGTAGCACTTTCTTTGGTATAGACTAAAGAAAAAAGCTGACAAAATTTATAAAAGTCATGGTGACTTAGCACTTGGAAGTATAAAAGACATTCAGTAAGTTGACTGATAGAATAAGAAATTGGAGACTGGAGGGTCATTTGCCTTGGTGGGAGTTGGGGATAAAACACCCATCTAACTATCATAGAAATATTCCAGAAAATGCATTCTTCCAAGACTAAAATTCTTCTTATCTGAAATCTGGAAGTTTCTTAGAATTTTGTTGGCAAAAATACAACCCTTCCTTTCCTCCAATTTTTTTCTGAAGTTTTATACAGTCTATAAATCTTAGTTTTATTTCATCTAAATTATTCATTTAAATTGCTGCAATGTGTTGAATATAGGAATGTATATTTTGTTGATTTTTAAAAAAAGTTTATAAATGTATATATATATATATATATATACACACACATATTTACACATGCATTTAGTTTGTTCATATTAGAAACTTGTTCTTGAAGATCTATCATATATCCTTAGAACACAGTGATTTTTATTTCTTAGAATATGCATGTAAGAGCAATTCCTAAATATAGTATCCATTGCTAGTCCTTACAATACAGACTTTTCTATTTAAGCCTTTCAGCCTTGTATTTGCCTATTTAGGATCAAATTTCTCTTTTTCCAGTTCATTGCTCTTTCTATTCCTTAATGAGAATTATGTTGTAAATGTCTAATTGAATAGAACAAATCACATTAGAAAACAAAAATTTATTTAGAGAAACATCAAGTTAGGCAGCTTGAGCAAGTGAGAGACTTCTTTCCTTTCTCTCTAAGTGTTTTTTTTTTTCTCCCCTACCCCCCTAAGGGTTTCAATGTCACCTCAAACAAGTTGTCTTTGAACTTCAGTTCCTTTTTCTTTTTTAAAATTTTTTCCCCCTGAGGCAATTGGGTTTAAGTGACTTGCCCAGGATCACACAGCTAGGAAGTATTAATTGTCTAAGATCAAATTTGAACTCAGATCCTCCTGACTTCAGGGCTGATGCTCTATCCACTGTGCCACCTAGCTGCCCCTTAGTTCCTTTTTCTAAAATTTATCAATATTTTACTCACCCACCCTCATCTTACCATAAAAGCTAATGTAATTAATTGAAGCACTGTCATTTTGGAATTGAAAGTATTGCTTAGTAACAAGATTGGCTTTGATTAAGAATAATTGAGATGTTTGTGGAATTATACTTAACTTTTATTACCTTTAAAATCATTTTCAAATGTATGAGAGAGACCAGTTTCATTATTTCATTTAAAGATTAACTTAAGTCCACAACTGAACTATTTTTCCTATTGATCTTAGTCTCTTTTGACACCTATGCCATTTTTTTGTTCTCGGTGATTATAATATATTTTGCTGTTTTTCTTACTTTTACTATTCTCTTCCAAACTTCTCTTACTCCATGTGGCTTATTAGCTTCTTATATGCTAGTTTTTGAAATAGAGACTTTTTGTTAGCCCTCAGCTTTGAAGTGGTGGAAATGATCCCAACCTTTGTTATTATTTTTTTCCTCTTCTACTACTTATCAGGGTTTAAGAAAAAAAGAAAATCCAACTTTTTTTTTTTTTTTTTTCCATTTGGCAGTTATGCTAGTTATTTTTAGCTCATGAGATTTGGTAAAGTCAGGGCTAGGACAGACCAGATGGTAGAATCTCAACTGACTTAAGCTTTTTTTTTTTTAAACTATGTAAGGTGCAGTGATGGAACTAGTTGGTTTTTTTCCTTTTTGTTTTTGTTTTTTGGTCACATATTCAAACAATTTTAACATTGCAAATTTATCTGTATCATTACCCAACAAAAGCCTGCAGCACACTAAGTGTTAAACACATACGTTTCTATTATGGAACTTAGCTATTGTATAATACAAATACATAAAACTTTTGGTTACTCCTCCCCACATATCTTCACATCTCATTTAATTCAAACTAGCAGGATAAAGAAGATAGAGCAAACAGAAACCAGACCCAGGACTCATTTCATATACTATACTAAAGGAATTTAAACAACAAAAACTCACCATCAATGTTCGTTTCTATGAGTTTTTGAAATGTCCTCCTACTGTATTTTTGTCACATCATCACCACATTTATTTAAAAAAAAAATTTTTTTTTAAAGAAGATATGAGACCTAGAATCTATTCCCTCTAGTTACATGGTTTGCTTTGTTGCTCTTTTACTATATTATTGTTTTTTCATTAATATATTGGAGTTTACATTTGGCTTCCTTACTTTGACTGAAAGATCCTTAGTTTCATCTTTTTGGACATTTGTTCCACCAATATTCCATCTGATACAAATGATATGCCTCAATCCCCTCAACTTCAAAGAAAGTAGAAACCAGCTTTTCTACTCTTGCTTCATATAATTCTTATTAGAATGTTCTGCAACACATTTTGACCTGCTAGATATAGCAAGGAATTCATATACTGTTACCATTAGTTGATGTAACCTAAACAAATTGGATATTTTGTTTATAAAATTATGTCTCAGTAGTTTTATCAATTTTTACCCTGACATCCCAAAGTTTTTTCAATCTTTTCATTGTTTTTAGTGCTGTTGTATCCCTAAAAGATCTTTAGTCATGGTCTGAATAAAAAACACTTTGGAAAAAAAGCCAATGAACACCAATAAGTTTTAGTGTTTAAAACCAAAATTCTACTGAAGTCATTTCCTGCATCCCGTTGTGATGTGATGAGAACATAGAGTTCTGAAAAGTCTATGACAACAGAGAGCTTCATCACCATGACATTAAAGAACTTTTCACCTCAAAAACTCTGTTAATAGGTGTATCTCTACTGAAATTACTATTCTTGAGTTAAAGTTGAGCACTAATATTAAGAAAATGAAGTCCAGGTTAATGTTACTCAAGCACAGATTAATTAATTAATTGATTGATTAATTAATTAATTAAAATTCCTGAGGCTGGGGTTAAGTGACTTGCCCAGAGTCACACAGCTAGGAAGTGTTAAGTGTCTGAGATCATATTTGAACTCGGGTCCTCCTGAATTCAGGGCTGGTGCTCTATCCACTGCGCCACTAGCTGCCCCCTCAAGTACAGATTTAAAGTAAGAGATTGTTGACTCTCCGATTCTCTGAGATGTATGACATGTGATATTGATTAAAAATTTTATTTCATTGTGGCTAAAAAGGAATTTGCTACCTTTGTTAGGAAAATAATTTATTTCTATTGTGGTAACTTTGATACTGAATGTGTACTACACATTTGTAATTAGGCAGTCTAGAGAAGTATGCACAGATTTGTCAAATTTAAAGTGAATTCTTTGTCAGAATGTTCTTGAGAACAGAGTTAAAATATATAATCACTTGTAAGTTCACCATTATGTAACAAGAGAACTGAGTGCTTTTTCTCTTAAGTTTTATGTGACAAGCTAGGCTTATGCAAAATGGGCTTTACTTGTCTGTGCAGGATACAGACTAATAAGCAGTTTCAAGCCTACTCATTATACATATCTTTTGAACTCTTTTCTGAAGGAAATAATGTAATAATTCACATGTATTTTGGGGTGAGAGGGAAATCAAGTAGAATTTTAAAGACTTTCTTATTTTTCCAAAGATAAACAACTTTCATGAAGGTTTTTATTTTTGTTTTTATAGCTGAGAAATGATATATTCACAGAATCAAAATCATGGTTCTGTTACTGACTTGGATACTTAAGGTGAATAAAGAATTCCTTGGGAACAAACTCCTCCTGGTGGAATGATGCTGTTAGTTGCATCCACACCAGCATTACGAGTATGCTTTATTGTTTCGTATATAATTTGAAAACTGATTCAGTAATTTATTTTACTTGTCAATAAAAATTTATTTTCTTATTTAATAAAAATAGGCTTCTTTCAAGATCTATGGAAAAGAACATTTTAAATTTGTGAACTTAGGTACTCAAAAACTTTTGCCTTAGGTAATAAACAGACTGATCCAGAGATCTACTTTTAGAGATTAGCTAAGATATTAAATTTTTATGCTAACTTTTTTTCTTAGCATGTATCTATGGCGGTATCCTATAGTACTAGAAATACACAACATAGGAATAATAAATCTCTGTTTAAATTATGTCATAGTATTGTTTTTAATATGAAGCAAAGATTGAATTGTAAGGATAATTCTAAAACTCTTCTTTCCTAATCAAAAGAAAGATTAAATTATTATTTAAAGTCCACTTCATTCTTGTCTTTAAACTGTATATGACAAATGTGTTCAGAACAGAGATGTTCTTATCCTTGAATTAGCAAAACAGGGTATTTCTTCTATTGACTGCATTATTATTATTATTAAGTTGGCTAATTGAAGTAATTTCTTAAAACATGGTATTTATTGTTTAATACGAAGAACATGTGTTCCAGCTAAAAGTAAAGTGTAATTTATAGCAGAATAGAGTCTGCTGTTTTTTCAGTTGCACTTTCAGGCTTTTCTTTTTGACCAAAGTGAGGGAAATTAGCTTTGCAATTTGATTTGAATTTCTTTCCCTTTTGAAACCATAATATGCTTGTTCTATATGTTTTTTAAAAATATAATCAGAGGTACAACATAAGCAAACTTATGAGTAAGGTCCTAGCATAGGATTATAGTTTTAAAGCTTCAAGGAACCTTAGAGGTCATCTAGTTTACCCCCTATTTTGGTGATGAGAATGAAACCTAAAAAATTAAACAATTTGCCTAAGGTCAAATAGGTAGTAAGTAGCAGAGCAAGGATTTCAACATAACTCCAATCCAGTATTCTTTTCATTGCCCTGATCTTTCCTCCACACCATGTTAAAAGCATGTGTACTTCTCAAATTTTACAGAATTGATTCTTTAGATTTGTAACATATTCAGTGTTTTTTTAAAAGAAAACTTTCTGGTTGATGTTCATATTTACTAAAATTGCAATTTTGTAAGTTGGAAACTATTTCCAACTGAATATGAAGTAGAGTGTAATTTTTACAGTCTTTTACAAAAATCTACCTGTGGGAAGTTTTATTCTTGTGAATAAAATTTATTTACTTAATTATATCTGAAATATCAGACTTTTAATCTACTATTGATCTTATCCTTTAAAGTTGCTGTTGGAATCATATCAGCATGAAAAGATCATTTGCATTTCCAACAATAATGTAAGTCAAATAGCTCTTTTTCTATGCTATAAGAATGAACGTGAGAAATAAATTTTACTGAGGGACTATAAAATAAAATATCTTAATTTTCCTCTTGGTTTTGGCCCCATATAATTTTTATTATTACATATCAATCTCTTTGTTTCATAAATATCCTTTGAAATCTTTTTGACTCAAAACTGTGGTTGGTATTTTATGTCTCTGTTTTAATCTTGATTTATTTTACTTATGTGTTTACTTTTTTTTCTTTTTGAAATAACCTGAATTTTACCACCAAAATGTTTTGTAAAAGAAGACATTATTCAGTTTTAAAATGAGAAATAAGACAGGTGTTGATGTTTTCACTGGGGTCACCTGACCAAGTCATTGAATTTAATCATCAATAACTATGAGTTTTGATTTGGAAAAACTGGATAGGTTAAGTTGTAGCTTTGACTGTCTTCTTGCAAAAATAACACAGTATAAGAACTCTAGGTAGTACCACAAAAAAAGTAAACTAAACAAATTAGAAAGAGATGAGATTCAGAGATATCTCCATTTTCTCTTCCTTACTCTACTACTTGAATTTTTGAGGTGGGTGGTAGTCTGTTGGTTGTCATGATTTATTCTAGTCTGATTATTTTTTCACTACAATTGTAGTTATTTGAGTAGAGATTGGATGGTCTCTTTCCAGAGATGTTCTTGGGGAGAGGAAAGGGAAGATTCTCTGCTTTAGCCTAAGGATAGATTAGGTAATTTCTAAGGACTCTTTTAACTCTTAAGATTCTTCTATGTGAAAAGCTACCACTAACAGGGCATGCTTGTGTGCCTGAGAGCAAGCACGCGTGCACACACACACACACACACACACACACACACACACACACACACACATCAAGAGACATCCATGAAAGAAGCTAGAGACTCTTAGGGTAGATTATGAGGGACAGCAGTGTCCCATATATGGGAATGTGGAATATGGGAGATAGCATGTCAAGGTCTGAGAAAAGCACATAGACCTATTTGAGTAGAACATATTGTGTAAAATAAGTCTAGAAATGGAGCCAAATTGTGAATGACTTTAAATTATAAAGGCCAAACTCAGGAATTTGTTTTGTTAATCAGGAAATATAAAGTGCCTACTCTGCACCAGGCACTATGCTAAGTGCTGGAGAATATAAAGAAAGGCAAACATTTCATCTCCTCAAGGAGTCCTAGAGGATAAATGGGGGAAACAAACAACCATGTACAAACAGGATAAATTGGAAATAGTCAAGAGAGGGAAGATGATATTAGTTTGGAGTACCACTAAAAATTGAACTGAGGAGTAATATTGAGAAACTTGTACTTCCTAAAGGAAGATTATTTTGGTAGCTATGTGGAAAATTGATTGAGAATGGAATAGGAATTGAGAAATTAGAGGAGGAGACCCATTTTGGTCACCTAGGGGAGAGGACCACAACTATAATAATCATGTGGTTAGGGAGAAGATGGATTGGATATGGAAGTAGTCTACAAGACCTGGACAAACTGATTCGATTTGGTGGGGACAAGAGGATGAAACAAGAGTTTATAAATAGGCAATTGGAAAAATAACAGATGAAGAGGTTTAGAGAATGGTGACATGCTTAGAAGTGGGTGAAGACCAGTTCCATTTTGAACATGAGTTTGAGATGCCTAGAGGCCATGCAAGTGGAAATATTCAGCAGGCAGTTAGTAATGCTAGACTGGAGCTCAAGAGAGAGACTAGCACTAGATAACTATCTAGATATGTGGATATGGTGATAGCATGGATCTTTGGTATCTATATCTGGGCATTATCTATGCAGAGGTGATAATTGAACCAGTTGGATCTGATAAAATCAGCCAGAAACAGAGCCTTGTGGAACAAGGCAAGTGATCTTTCAGATGCTCAGGTTTGATCTAGTCATTCCCCACCCCCTCCTTGGACTCAGTAAAAGGTGTTTCTCTATGCTCTTCAGGATTAATTATAAAACTCTTTATTTGGTGTTCAAACCTATTCCACCCTGCCCTCCCCGCCAACCTTGCCTAGCTGCTCCTTGAGCAAGAAGCTCTTAAGCATTTTTTCACAGTTATCCTGAATTTCTGGGATGCTCTCCCTCATCTCCAAAGACCCAACTACAGTCCTATCTTTTTTAGGAAGCCTTTTCCTATCTCTCTTGATACTAGTGCTTTCCCTGTTAATTATTTCCTATTTACCTTGTATATAGCTTGTTTTACAAATTATTTGTATATTATCTATCCCATTAGATTGTGAGCTCTCTTTATTTCTGATACATATTTTTTATTTATTTCAGTCCTACTTCTCATGAGCCCATTTGGGGCTTTCTTGTCAAAGATACTAGAGTAGTTTGTCATTTCCTCCTCCAGTTTATTTTACAGATGAGGAAACTGAGGCAAACAGGATTAAGTGACTTAACCTAGGGTCACACAGTTTCTTAGCCTAGATTTTAACTTTGGTAGTCCTGACTGGTGCTTTATCCACTGTGCTGTCTAGTTGCTCTCATCGATGGCATAGTAATGCTTAATGATTCCTCTTTTCCTCTCCTTCCTCACAGGCAACTAGAGTTAAAACTGGCCTAGGATCACATAGCTAATAAATATCAATTATTTGAGGCTGTATTTGAACTCAAGTCCTCTTGACTTCAGGGCTGGTGCACTGGGTTACCATCTGCCCCTTAATAATTATTTATTGACTTTTGATGGTTCTAAGAGATGAAAACTTGAGAAAAGGCTATTGGGATTTAACAGTAAAGAGATTATTGATAAACTTCAGAAAAGTTTATTTGATGAGATTGGGAACCATATTGTTGTAAATTGAGAGATATAAATGGGACGGGGAAAAAAGTGAAGATAAGTATAGATGACTTTTTCTTTTAACTTAAAAATAGAAATTTATTTATTTTATATATTCTTTTTCAAAAAAATTTCTAGTTCCAACTTTTTCCTTTCTCATCAAGAAGGCAAGCAATATATCAATTATACTTTGAAAATCATGCAAAGCATTTCCATGTTACTCATATTGGAGAAATAAAAGCAACAAAAGTAAAGTGAAAAAATTAGATTTTAATCTGTACTCTGAGTTTATCAGTTCTCTTTCACTGGAAGCCAATAGAATTTTTTATCATTATTGATTATTTTCTTAGATCATTATTGATTAGCCTAGCTAAATCTTTCACAGTCAATCTTTGTTACAATATTGCTATTAATGTGTACAGTGTTTTCCAAGTTGCATTAGTTCATCTAAGTCTTCTCAGAGTTTTGGATGACTTTTTCTACTTGTTTAGCTGGGAATGGGTGCAGTGACGGAGACTAATAGGATGGTAGGGGTCAAGTGAAGGATTTAAAAAAAAATTAATATTTTTAAGGATGAGAACAAGGAAACAGGGAATTTACCAGAAGGTGGGCAGAAATGAAAGATAAGAAGGAGGATGGTTGAAGAGATGGAATAGGATCAAAATCTGCTGCCTTTGTTAGAGACTGGAACAAAGTAACAAAGAATTGTTAGTGGGTATGTGGGATGACATCATTGAGGGGTTTTGTTAAGATAGGACAAGGAAGAAGGTTCTTGGGATGAATGTCATATTTTTTTTTTTTTTGGTAAAGTGAATGGTGAATGATAAACTAAAAGGAGAGAGTGTAAATGTGCTAGAGGAAACTAGAGAAAAGAAAGTGTGAAACAGTAGCTGTAGAAAGTTTGTAAAAAGTTAGCTAAGGATTAATAAAAATGAGGGGCCTAATTGAGATTACATAATTTATAGTGGGTTAGACTGCTACAATCTGTAGTGGATCTAGCACAGAATTATTAGGAAAAGATGGTCTTTGTAGCTTTGTAACTAAAAATCTACAATGTTATAATGTGGCCAATATGGCAACAGTGTAATAATAATTGGGGGAGGGGAGTTTCTTCTGGCAGAACAGTAGTCATTTCTTAGAATCTTAGGCCTTCTCTTATTTGAGTGAGTAGATCTACTTTTTCATGATTACTTTGTAATATAATTGTACTGATACTTTCTATTGCAGTTGAGAAAGCTTATTTTTACAGTTACTATTTCTAAAAGTAAAATATTAAATACATGGAAATAGGCTTCTTTCTTTTTTTTATAATTATAATTTTTTGACAGTACATATGCATGAGTAATTTTTTTTATAACATTATCCCTTGTATTAATTTTTCCAAATTTTCCCCTCCCTCCCTCCCTCTATTCCCTCCCCTAGATGACAGGCAATCCCATACATTTTACATATGTTACAGTATAATCTAGATACAATATATGTGTGTAAATCCAATTTTCTTGTTGCACGTTAAGAATTGGATTCTGAAGGTATAAGTAATCTGGGTAAGATAGACAGTAGTGCAAACAGTTTACATTCAATTCCCAGTGTTCCTTCTCTGGGTGTAGCTGTTTCTGTCCATCACTGATCAACTGGAAATAAGTTGGATCTTCTTTATGTTGAAGATATCCACTTCCATCAGAATACATCTTCATACAGCATTGTTGTTGAAGTGTACAGCGATCTTCTGCTTCTGTTCATTTCACTCAGCATCAGTTCATGTAAGTCTCTCCAAACCTTTCTGAATTCCTCCTGCTGGTCATTTCTTACAGAGCAATAATATTCCATAACCTTCATATATTATAATTTACCCAACCATTCTCCAATTGATGGACATCCATTCATCTTCCAGTTTCTAGCCACTACGAAAAGGGCTGCCACAAACATTTTGGCACATACAGGTCCCTTTCCCCTCTTTAGTATTTCTTTGGGATATAAGCCCAGTAGTAGAAATAGGCTTATTTCTTATTAGGAAATACTGAATTATTTCTTTCAGAGGCAATATGAAATAGTGAATAGTGTTAGATTGGGAATCATGAAGAAATAGGTTCAAATCCTGCCTTTCCTTAGACATTTAGGAACTATGTGATTGCTGTATTTCTGTTTGTTTATTTGTAAAGTGGAATTGGCCTCCATCTTGCTGCCCCTTAAATTCTTTTTCAACTCAAAATTCATGATCCTGTTACTTTAATCTCAAATTCTGTAAATCAATGGAAAAAAATATTTACTAGAAGAGATTAAGAGCTATTATGCAATTGGAATAATATCTTTTAACTATAGTAGAGCTGTATGTCAAGAAGAATGAATTTTTTTAATGTAGAAATTGAGGGATTTACTTAGTTATCCTATGTTTTCATGTATTTTATAATCCACATCAAATGCTATTTTTAAAAGGCTTTGCTATCTTGATATTGCCATTTGACCCATAGTTTGATTTTTTTTTTTTTAAAGGCCATTTTTCTGCTAAAGTGACAAGTAGGAAGTAATCTACCCTTGTGATTTATTCCTGCGGATTCAACTTAAAATTTTCTTTCTAAATCTATCCATCTCTCTCTAAGAATCTAGAACATATTTCTTGGGCCCCATTTTACTCTTTCGGGGGAAAAAAGATAATCTCTTTGTGGAATCTGGGATGTCTTACTGACTTTTTGCCTTTCTCTTTCTTCCTCCTTTTATTTCCCTGAATTTCAACTTTCTTTCATATTTAAATTTCTACTTAGTAGTCATTCCACTTAAAAATAAGTCATCTTTTGGAATATTGTTTCTAGTAAGTTAATATAAATATGTTAAATGAATTGTCATGATTTCTTAAAATGTTTGGTTTATTAGGTTTCAAAATGTTGCATTTAAGGGTTCCTATTCCACCTGAGTGGCAGCTAGGTAGTAGATAGCATTGGATATAGAGTGCTGGGCTGAAGTCTGACAGACTCATCTTCCTGAGTTCAAATCTAGTCTCAGACACTTATTATGTATGTGACCCTAGGCAAGTTACTTCCCTATTTGCTTCAGTTTCCTCATCTGTAAAATGAGCTAGAAAAGGAAAGGGCAAATCACTTCAATATATTTGTAAAGAATCAAACATGAAATAGGAAAACAACATCTTATTCCCCACCCTTCAACTCTAAGAAAGAATAAAGAGTATTTTCTATGGTTCCTATAGTTTTCTTAATAGTCAGTCTGGTCATCACAGCAAAGTTCTTATGCTCAAACAAAATTGGTATTTTTGGGAGAGGATACTGATGTCGCAGATGTGTTACTGTAATTGGACTGAAGGAAAAGGAACAGGATGAGAGGTAGCAGCAGAGCTGTCTGCTTGAGAGCAGATTGATGGGGGAAAAATAGAACAGGTCTTAGGGTAGTTCTGGGTCAAGTGTAAAAATTAGAGGATAGTGGTAGAGGAAGAGAGTAATATCTAGAAATTTGGATTTTTTATCTGGTGAATTATTTAATGAAATGTCAATTCCTGAAAGATTAATGAATCCTGAATACTTAAGAAATTTTTAAAAATATCCTAGTAGTAGGATATTTAACACTCAGTATGTGTACACTGAAGAAACTGGTATAGAAAAATTATAAGGTAGAAGGAGGTGGATAGCAGTTTACCTTTTTACTTGATCCAAATAACCTTGATTTCATTAAAACAACAATTGTTAGACTTCATTTTGTGAGATTTTATGGTTATGTGAAGTAGTTCAAGGGGTTCCTTGAGAAAAAAGGTTTATGAATGGATGGATACAGGAACCTAATTTGCTTTGTGGTCTGGGGTTGTGCACTGTGTATATTATATGTTCAGTCAGTGTTGCTAACTGCCAGCAATTGGTAGGAATGCAACATGTGACAAGAAGTTCACATCATTTTAATTTAGAATCAATCTTTGAGCAGATCATATAACAGAATATGTCCATTTGTATTTTTTCTTTTCCTATAAATATTTTTCTCACCAATACCTATGAATCACTGTGCTGACAATGAAAAAATCCTGAATTTGAGTCAAAGGATCTGGGTTTTAATTTCTTCATTACCATTACGTACTACTTTTGTTATGATCCTGAGAAAATAATTAGACTTACTTAATTTCCTCATCTGTAAAGTGAGGGAAATGAACCAAATCACCTCTGAGCTCTAAATCTATGAGCCCCCATTGTGGATGACTGAATGGAAGCGTTAATAGTCAAGATATATAACTACAAATATACACTAACTTAAGAGAACTAAATCCCAGACAAAAAAGCAACACAAATGTGAATGACCATAACAAGCTACAGTTTGGGTTTATTTCTACTGATCTCAGACCCCTTTCAATTCTCGAGATATTTGAGCTTTGAAATAATACTTTATATATCTGATTACATGTTGTAGCCTTCTGTAGCATATGTTTCTTGAGAGCATGAGCATTTGCATTTCTTTTCTTGTACCTCTCATATCAAATACAATGCTCTACATATGAGCTTTTAATTAAAAAAAATTTTTTGATTGGGTTGGACCAGGTCACAACTTACCTATCCCATCTATGTATTACTAATAGAGTTGCCTTAAGCTTTGAGTGTCTGAGTGACTTACCCATGATCATATAGTGTTAGAGGTGGAATATGAATATAGATCTTTCAGACTCTAAACCTGGTACACCATATACCAATCCACTTCTCAGTCCAAATAGTACTAGAAC
This sequence comes from Sminthopsis crassicaudata, assembly GCF_048593235.1. Classification (NCBI taxonomy): domain Eukaryota; kingdom Metazoa; phylum Chordata; class Mammalia; order Dasyuromorphia; family Dasyuridae; genus Sminthopsis; species Sminthopsis crassicaudata. The sequence continues at coordinate 107,949,798 of NC_133620.1, forward strand.
AAAAATTCTCTTCAGTATTCCCAATAAGTAGATATGTAACTTTCTATATAGACATGTAATGGAAGGGAATTCATTACTTCTCTCACATTCCGTTCTACTCTTTGATAACTCTAATAATTAGGAAAACAATGGACAGAATATTGAAGGATTTTTGGAATCCTGTTTCAAGCAATTGCTAGGTAGGTAATCTTGCTTAAGTCACATAACCTTTGTCTCAATTTCCTTGTCTGCAAAATGGCAATAATAACACCTACCTTATAGGATTGTCATGAGAATCAGAAGAATATCTGTAAAGCATGTTGCAAAATATTAGCTATTACAAGAAAATGTTCCTTAAATCAAGCCTGTTTACCTCTACAAATCCTTTCATCTTTGCCATAATAAATAATATTGTATAGCACAGGGCTAAGTACAGATCACTGGAAGTGTTACTACTAAGTTCTTTCTACCTTGACATTCACCTATTAATGACTACCATATAGATTCAATCATATAACTATAGACACGGAGAGATACTGCTAGGTCAAAGAGTACGCACAATTTTATAGCCTTTTGGGCATAGTTCCAAATTACTCTACAGAATGGTTGGATTATTTCACACAATGCATTAGTGTCACAGTTTTCCCACATATCTTTTCCTCCAATATATCTTTTCATGTCATTTTAGCCAATCTGAGAGATATGAAGTAATATATTAAAGTTGTCTTAATTTTCATTTCTTTAATCAATAGTGATTTAGAACATTAAAACTATGGATAAATTTGATATAGAGATTTTGTTAGAAATAATATTTAAAGCTTCAATAATTTTACTCCCTCTGTCTTTCTAACCTTCTCATACACTATACATCTTCCATTGAGACTAGACTGCTTGTTTTTCCCCAACACAAAGATTTAAAAATTTGCCTTCAAATCCCAACTCAGTTGCCATCTCTTACATTTTAATTCCACCAGCACTTTAAAAGTAACTGCTGTATACTTATATACTTAATATATTCTTAAGTACTAAGGATTGGAAGGGAAGTGTGTAGCAATAGAATGCTAGCCTCAGAGTTAAGAAGACCTGAGTTCAAAACCTTTATTTTAAACTTAGTAGTTGTGTGTAACCAAGAGTAAGTTTCTTTACTTAACTCTAAAATAAGAAGGGGGAAAGGAAGAAGCACTTAAAAGTGCCTACTTTTTTTCCAGGCACTGTGCTAAGTGCTTTACAAATATTATTCATCTGATCTCCACAACACTGGGAGGTACTTGCTATTGTTTCACAGTTGAGGAAACCAAGTCAGGTAGTGATTAGGTGATCTGCCCAGAATTATACAGCTTAGCTAGTAAATTATCTCAGGCTCAGATTTGAACTTGGATCTTCCCAATTCCAAGTCCAGCACTCTCCACTATACCACTTAATTAGAAATAATAATTCTTATAATAACACATTTTTTTTTTTTGAGGCTCAACTGAGATGTCATATAGAATATGGTTTTTTGCAGACTTTGAAGCATTATGGTAAATGTCAGTATCCTGAAAATAGGGAATTATGGCTGGAGAATTGAACTTGAGTTCAATATCAGGACTTGTGGCAATTTCAAATAATTGTAAGGTTGAAAGCATGAGTATTTTGATCATGAAGTGGAGTGGAGAATTGTGAGGACATGGGAGATGAATTGAGGGAACAAAGGTATTGAGATCATAAATGAAGCTGCTGAAGTCAACCAGGAAAATGACAAGGGAAAAGAGAGAGAGTAAAATTGTGAGCAAGGTGTTGGCTTTTGTAGGTCAGGAGATGACTGTGCCAATGAGCAAGTATTTTCTACCTTCTCTGTACTAGGTGCTGGAGATACAAATACTGAGAATGAAACTACTCTCAAGGAATTGTACAAAGAGAAGAAATACAAAATCCAAGCAAAGTAGTAAAATACAAGGTAGCTAGGGAGGGGAGGGAATCAATGGTGGGTGGGAAAAGGGGATCAGGAAAAGCTTATGTTTTTAAGGTAGTGCTTGAAACTGTCTTTAGAAGGAAGAGAGATTCACTGTGAGGTGGTGAGAGGACTAGAGCTTTCCAGGCATCAGATTTCATTTCAAAAGCACTGAGGTGGGAGATGGAAGAGAAATTAATTGCTTTTGTATAAAGAACAGAGAAGTCAGTTTTACTGAATATAAAATGTGGAGGCAGGTGAATGAATGAGTCTGAAAATGTTGGGAACTAGTTGTAAAGGGGTTAAAAGCCAATGGACCAGAGGACATTGGGGGTAGAAAGTATATCTTAGAATAATATCATACTCTAAGGGGAGGGAAGAGACTAAGTATTTGTATAGTACCTACTATTTATATGCTAATTACTGGGCTAGTTTTGAGCCTTACAAATATCTCATTTGAGATCAAAAGCAAAATAATAGATTTTTGAATGATAGTGGCAGATCCAGGGTCTAAAAGGCCTAATGCTAATTGTTTTTTAAAATAATTGATATGATATGGAATGTTTAAACAAATCATAAAGTGGACTTTCCTGTAGCACTAAACTTAGAATATTAAATGAATTAGTAATTTTATGTCTTGGCAAGTTTGTTTAGGGTGGTAGTCCACTGCCCTCTTGTTTTCTTATGGCTGGATACCATCAAATTGCTATATTGGTGAGATTCAATAGTTTTTTAATTGCAATGATTTTGAATTCTTGTGAGAAAAAAAAAAAGCCTTGAAGCTTAGTTTTAATCATAGAAAAATAGGAAACTCATAGAAAAAATAATCATAAAATCATAGAAAATATCTGAGACTGAATGTTTCCATTAAGTTACTTTTATAATAACCTGATCCACCAAGGTATCAAATAAAAACTGATTTTAGACTCTTGGTTATTAACGTTCTAGGGGTGATGCCAAAAAAAGCGACATGTCCTATATTCCGTGCCAGTTTCTTAAATTAGAATCTTGGATTGCATCCTCAGCGTGTCACTGTGGTGGTATTACTGGTTGCTATGATACAGTGCTTGTTCTAAAATTTGTAGCATGAATCGTATAGGAGATCCTACTTCAAATTTTAAATATGTGAGCAATAGCATTTGGAATATTTGGTACCTTTTTTGTTTTAAAAGTAAAATTGTACTTGTCAAACAGCTAACTCTGTTTCTTCTATCACATTCTCATGAATTAAATTTGTCGATTTTTCTTAAATGTAAAACAGAATTAAGCAAGAACAGTTTTTAATAATTATCACTGTTACAGTCCTTTAAAATCAACCTAATTAACTTTTTAAAGAAGTAAATGAGTTTTATCTGTTAATGGCCTTGATAAAATCTCAGTCTTTCTATGTCTTGATGAAATTTCCCTGTTTTTAAAAGTTTTGAGAAATTATATATACTACATTTGGGTTTTTTTTTTTAACACGTGTGTGTGTGTGTGTGTGTGTGTGTGTGTGTGTGTGTGTGTGTGTGTGTGTGTGTGTGTGTAAATCAGGTTGTTCACAAAAGACTCGTTTTAAAAATTTTGAATTCTTTAGTGTATCAGAATTTTTAACTTTGTTTCCCCAAATCATACTTAAGCAGCTGCATTAGCAAACCTATATTTCCTAACTTTTAAGTTACATTTTTTAATATTTAGCTTTATATATTTTTAATCTTTGTAAATAAGGTCCCCTCTGTCTCATATCTGATAGTATAAATGAGGGAATGATGACAGGATCTTCTATGTGGCAGCTATTCACACTCCCAAGTGTATATCCAAATGGCATTTCTAATACCCTTGGCATTATTTATTTGGATTTTTGCAGTCTTCATTCATGCTTTTCTCTATCTGTCCCACTATCTCTTTCCCTTCTGTCTTTCTTTTTTTCTCTCCTCTTTCCTGCCGCCTTTCCAGTTACCATAAAGATACCATAAAGATAGGGGAATTATGACTGGAGTAGGGAATTTCAATGTTCACTATAAGATAGAGAATGAGAAGATTTGATAAAGAAACTGAGATGTCATGTTTAAAGACAGTCTTTTTTTGAGTATCAGTTGGAAATGAGCAATTCAGTGAAAAATTTTTTGTAAGGATATTAATGAAAATATATATCCTTTCTGTTCGAGAACACTTCTCTGTGTTGATGATACTAAATCTGAGTGTTTCATTGCTCTTTGATATGTTTACTTTCAGAAATTAATTGGCATAAATATTAAAAATTCAACAAATTTGATTGCCTATGTAAAATTTAAATCTTAAGGGTGATCCCCAAATTCCTTGTATTTGAAAGCCAAATTTAAAGCCTTTTTCTTGTTTTCTGGGAGTTTGTTGTTTAAATTATCTGTGACACTACTTTCCTTAATTGGAAATGGAGCCTAGATGTGTGATTTCATGAGTTCAGTGAATTTCTCATTAGAAATTCCTCATTAGCCAGCAGATGTCTGAAGGAGGACTTGAATCCAGTTCTTTTGGGCTGGCTTTAAGGCCAAGCTCTTCAGGCCATCTCTCTAAATTTCCTTAATAAATACAGGTTATTAAAAGTTTAGTTTAAAATTTTTTTTTATTCTTACATTTTCACTTAAATTGGTAATAGTTGAATTTTCAAATCAAAAGGTACAAAAATTAAAAACATTAATCCAGTTGAATACTGGGAGGTTCTAGTGCAGCCTCTTCCACTTGTAGATGGCTATTCAGTGACAGTGGATGCTAGAACCTAAGTCTCCTGCCCATCAGTTCAGCCTTCTCTATTAGGCACTTTAAGTAAAATATATAAAATAAAACTAAGATTAGGCTTTTAAAATAATATGAGCATTCTGTTATGAAGGTTTTCCTGTTTTTAAATTTACATTACAAGAGGACAATAAAATAATGGTATGACTGGCCTCCGACATTTATAAAGTATTCACTGGTAAGTTCTATCTTGATTGATTTTTTTAACCACCATCTGAGAGGAAAAGTTTTCAGAGAAGTTACTTGCCTGGGAGAACAGCCAATTAGTCATTGTCTGAGTTAGAACTAGTCTTATCATTATACTTGAGTTCTTTCCACCTAAACAATGTAACAGACTTTAGCAAATCATTTGTAGGATTGTAAAATGTGAAATTGGTTGCAGATTTTTGTTCTCATCAAACCTATTTACTACTTCATGTATCATTTGGTAATAACCTTTGTCCTCTTATCTTTCTCCTTTTGTATCATTTTTGCCTATTCCCTCTTCCTTTTCCTCATTTCCTAACTTAGTAGATGATTTTAAATGTGATTATTTTACAAAGTAAATTAGCCATCCATATTGAATTGTTAGGTTTCTATGCAAAAGTTAAGGATGGAGATGGGAGGAAGGGGGAGAGCACTTAGGAATTTTAGGGTCTTTTACTGAAGTAAATTTGCCACATGAAAAAGAAGACTAGAAGGACAAATTGTAATTGACTAGAGCTGCTTTAGGTTTCTATCTCCTTAGAACATAGTCTGTACCCAACAGATGGTTTTATGTTTTTCTGTAAATTTCAGTTATACACATGCCCCAGCCCTATTACTACAAATAATTGAGAATTTGCTGCAGTAAGGCTAGAAACTTTGACAGCATAGTTGTCCTAAGAATTGAGAAGATTGAATTTGCTATCTTCTTGTCATTTCTCCCATTCCCATAATATCTTAGAATGTGTTTAAAATAAAATCTGTATGTATAATTGGTATTTTTAAAAGTCTGATAATGAAGATAAGTTCCAAAAAAGTGTATAAGAGGTTTCATTTTTACATAAAATTTTTAATAGTTTTATTCAGACATGTTACAAATTCTTTTTCCTCCTCTGGTTAAATACAGTCATAAATAAGAGTTCCCATAATATTTAACAAAAAAAAAAATCCAACAAAACCTTGAGTGACTTATTTGAAGCACATCCTGATATTTTCATGATTTCTGGTAAAAGAAAAAAATAGCATTCTGTAACACATTTCACATAGCTGCCCAGGGAAGAAAGGGAATCAGATCTGAAAGTGTGTGTTAAGTTTTCCAAGTACCATTTCAGTTAAAAAATACTATTTCATTTTAAGTCACACTTCTTCAACCTGTTGTGGGGATGATCTAGTTATTTCTATCTTGCCTCTTCTTCCCCCTAACATAAATATCTTGAAAAAGATCTAAGAATTCTTTAGTCATTGAACAGGCAAAGGATATAAGAGGGAAGTTCTTGGCTTCCTGGGATCTGTGGGTAGAATGAAATAATAATTGGCTTTTTTTTAGCCATTTCCCCTCCCAACTAGAAATGGTTTTGAAGAAGGCAGGCACACTTTTAGTGACTTTTTTTTTTTTTTTTTTTTTTTTAACAAGATTGATTTATAATCAAGGGATTAGAGATCCTTCATAAATAAATGAATAATTTTAGCCAATTTCCAATGTTAATATCTAAAGGTGTCAGAATGCTGGAAGAACTAACCTTTGTTTTAGAATTTCCTGGGATAATGTGTAATGAATACCTTCACACCAAATAGTTAAAATCACTATTTTTTCCTAGAGAGAAAAGTTGTAAAAGCCATGAAATGATAAAATGAATTTAAAAAATAAAACTTTGGGATGCAAGTATAAAGTCTTACCTTTGGATCAAAATATCAATTTCATAAACATGAGATAATATTATAAATTAATTATAAATCAGTAGTTAACATAGTGGCGCCCCATAAGCTAATGTCGTCATAAGTGACATTACAAAAAAAAAAAAAAAAATTCTTGATTGTTGGGGGAAAAAAACCTCCAACCATTTCTGCTTATAGGCCTCCCTCCAGTGAGTTGTAATTATAAACTAAAATAAAATCCTACCACATGTTAGTATGTGAAATACTCCAGATGAGTTCCCTACAGTCCTAGTAAAAGGAGATGCATTAACTCATCTCTTCTTCAGGTCAAACTTGATCATTATATACTGTTCAGCTTAATTTTATTATTTTAAGTTACATTATTGTCATCTTTATACTCGATTAAAAAAAAAAATTACTGTTGCCACATTTTAGGAAGGGCACTGATAAGCTGGTGAACGTCCAAGAGAAGGCAGCCAGAATGATGAATGGCTTTGAAATCATGTGACATAAGGATTAATTGAAGAAAAAGGAAAAAAGCAACAGAGAATCAACAGCTCTTTTTAAGGGTTATCATCCTGGCTAAAAATTAAAACTTGTTCTGCTTTCCTTGGTCCTCCTTTGAGGGAAAAAAAAAAAATTTGTAGAATGTCCTAGGAGGATGCTAGATTCTAATAAATACATTTTTACCAGATAGCTAAAATCACTTGATGTAAATGATAAAACATGTGGTGGTCTTAGAAAAATAGACTTAGAAAGTTTTTATTTATAGCAATCCAGATTATTAGATGTTCCAAAGTGGAGAATAGACTATCTATCAAGAAAGACTTCATTTGAGATCTTAAAGCAAAGGTTAAATAAATAAATGCCAAGTATATGTTAGAGTACATCTTGTAACATACTTCATGGACTTTGAGGTCCCCCCAAATCTTGATGTTTTGTGATTTGTGGACATCAGTGATTTAAATAAAAGCACAACTTACATGGTTATTGATGGGAAATTTGGAAGAATAATGAATGTATCAGATGACAGCAATCAGAAGATATTTTGGGGGGTGATATTGTGACATGCTCTGGGTCACACAACTAGTGAACTAAGTATTAAGTGTCTGAGATTAGATTTGAACTCAGATTCACCTGACTCCAGGACTGGTACTCTATACACTGTGCCACCTAGCTGCCTACCCCATTTACCCCCCTTTTTCAGATCTTGAAGACATAAAACAATAGCCTGAATCTAAGAGAATATTTAATGGCTAAACATTCACTGCTGTAAATGGATTAAAAAAAAATCATCTTCACAAATACAGAATGAAGACATGACTAGACATGAAAAAGTTCAGTGAGGAGGTAATGGGCTAAAATCTCAATTGACATGAGACATCAAGAAATTAAGGTTTTTAGGCTGTATTCCTAGAAATATAGAGTCCAAAACAATAGGTGAAGTCCCACTGTATTTTTTACCTGATCAGATCATATCTTGTGTCTAGTTGTGAGTGCCATATTTTAAGAACAGGATTCACAAGCTGATATACAGCTAAAAGAAGGTGATAAAAATGATGCATGCCATATACTAAGGTTTATTGATCCTGAGGAAGGAGAGACTTCAGATGTTTGCTGTTTTCAAATATTTAGTTGTCACTAAAGACAGCTCTTTTAAAGAAGAGCTTATAATTACTCCACTTGGCCCAAGAGGAAAGAAATAGGACCAGTGAGTTCAAGTTCTAGGGAAGCAGATTTTTTTTTTTTTCTTTTTCCAGTGAGGCAAAGTTTGCTAATGGAGCTGTTCAGAAAAGGGATATGCATTGTCTTTTTTTGTGTTAGGTAATGGGTTCCTTGTCATTGGATATCTGTAGGAGGAACCTGGATAACCACTTCAGTTGTAGAAGTGATCCCTATTGCAAGTAGGGAATTATACAAAATATTTTCTGAGATTCCTTCCAACTTAGATTTTGATGCTTTTAATCTATTTTTAAGGCTCTCCAATTGCATCTAATACTTGTCTCCCCTTACATAGTCTATACTCCAAACAAGATGGACTATTTGCTGTCTAGTGAACATGCTCTGCATTTTTATGCTTCTCTCCTTGCTTCCATTATTTCCTACCTTGAATACCTTCTGACTTTTGACATAGTCACTTTCAAGATTTGGTTCTGCACAAAGTTTTGCAATGGTGATTGTTGAAAACTACCTTTGCATGTATTTTGAAAAAAAAAATTATTAAAAGAAGAAAAAAAAAGTGCCATTAGGTTCTGGGAGAACTGAATTTTGTAATAATGGCAGAGAAACCTAAGAAGACTTCATTAAAGCATTTATTAGAGCAAATTTTTAAAAAGTACCCCAAAAAATCTAGTTCTAATATTTCTTCATAATGCTTTCTCCCTATTTCCTCAACTCAATAAAACAAAGTAGCTGAACTTACTTAAACTTACTATTATATCACCTTTATCTGTATAAATGTGCCTTGTCTTTCCCTACTGGATTGAAAATTCCCTGAGGATTGGGATAAAGGAATGAAAAAAGATTTACTAAGCACTTAGTATATGTGAGCCATTGTGCTAAGTATACAAACAGAAAAATAAGACAGCCCTTGCTTGCACAAGTAGCTTATATTCTAATAGAGGGAAACAAACACATAGAAGGTTTCAGCTGCAAGTCAAATGAAAAAATACATACTTTTTAGGGTTCAGCAGAGCAAAAGGTCACAATGTATCTTTAATGTCATTTCCACTGCTAAAATGATAACATTTTCTTATATTGAACCATTTGCTGTTGTCTAGAACTTTATTAATTTTTTTGCCTGGGACTTGAGTAACTGTGACTGCAGTACTTAGTGGAGCAGTTGCCATAATATTTTCTAGCCTCTTTTCTGGCCTCTAGCCTGTTTTAGGATATCTTTGTTGAAGAAATCCATGTTCCCTTAGACTATGGAAATGTTATTCTATTTAATACTTTAAGACTCCCAAAGTACTTAGGGAAGAAGCTCAGGGAAGATCTTTGAGACACTAAGTGGAAATAAAAGAATGTATTTGGTAAATTGAATGCATTCATTGACCTATCATTTGCGTTCAAGTTAGGTAGACAGGGACCTGATAGTTTCTCACTTTTCTGTTCTGCGCTGCCAGAGCTTTTGCTTGCATTACATAATACTATTGTTATTAAATTCCTTAGTTCAGCTTAATTACAACAATAAAAGGAGATAATGGTAGTTGATCATTTCTTCATAATTTGAAGGATGTGCAATTTTATCAATATGGATTCTCCCTCCATTGATGCAGATTGCAACTCCTCTGTGTCACAGGGTTTTTCCCCCCTTGAATTCAGGTGACCAGAAAAATTCATCATCATAGTCAGCTTGATTATAAACTGTTGTGAATTCATCTAGGTTAGATGACAGAAACTAAATTGTTGCACATATCTCACATATCTGAAGCCTTTCTAAATTGGTAGGACTTTTTAGAGTTTGCACTCAATTAGCATAATTTTCAGGAATTCATAGATAACTTTCATCTCTTGAAGATAATCATTAAAAAAAAACCTTTAGTGAAATTAGTACTAATACATATTAACATATTAATTTTTTATTTTCAAGGATAATACTTGAATGAATTAGTGATATTGATATAATTATTCTCAACATGGGGAAGATCACAACTTTCCTGTTTCTTTTGACTTTATCATTCCATAAATCGATCATAAAGGAACTTCCTAGTGTATCAGATTTTCTAATAATACTTTTAATGTTTAGGGGCCATTAGTGCAAGAATGAGATTCTCCATCTGTTGTTCCATAATTGGCCTCACACATTTTCTGATTTGTCCCATGCCCTTTATGCCATTTCTTTAGCATGTTAAATTTTAGAGTTTCTGCATGTTATGTGTATAACAAAGTGGGTGATAGATATTCACTTTGCTTTTTTTTTTTTAATGTGTATGGTTATGCCAACTATTCAAGTGCCCATATAGTGTTCAATCCATTGAGAAGATTTTTAATATTTTATGCATGTTATCTTTGAGTAAAGGTATTTGGAGAGTATTGCCGTATGGAGAGAATCCTTTCTCTATACAAGAAAGTTTTCATGACACTGGTGTATATCTTAGAGGAATTTGCCTATTTATATTTTATGCCTTATTCAATGTTTATACTAAATGTCATGAAACTTAGCATGAAGATAACATGTCAGAGAAACATCAAGTGAGGCAAATGATGAGGTATATGCTTTATTTTTGTATTAAATGACTTTTTAAATAAATCAATAATAAATACAGACATTATTTTTATGACTCGACAAGTATTAAGAAATTATGAGGTGTTGTGTATCAGACATACTAAGTGATGGAATAAAAAGCAAAATAAAAAGAAATAAAAAGCAAAAATAATTATTGCCAAAAGGGAGTTTATACTTTAATAGGAGACAGTCTATATGAACAGGTACATACTGGTTTGCATAGGGAATAGATGGAAAATAATCTTAGAAGATACTAGCATCTGGGAGACTGATACAGGTCTCTTGCAGAAGATGACGTTTGAATTGAGTCATGAAGGAAGACAGAAACTTAACATTCTTGATATGGAGTTAGTGCAAAGAAGAGTAGATGAAGTATGGTATTTGAGAAACAGCAATGACTGAACTTTATGGTACATAGAAAAGGAGTAATGTATAAAAAGACTGGGAAGGTAAGGAGATGTGTACCAGGTTATGAAGAGCTTTAAATGCTGAAATTTAGATTTGATATTAGAGTTTATTGAGTGGAATTTGGGGGTGACATGGTCAAACCTGTACTTTAGGAAAATCTTTGATATAGAAAAGGGATTGAAATACAGACATACTTAAGACAGAGAGACCAGATAGGAGGGTTATAACTGTAATCAAGGCAAAAAATAATAAGTACCTTCATGAATGAAGGTGGTGCTATGTGAATGGGAAAGAGAATAAACACCACATGTTATAGAGATAGAACAAACAAGATTTGATAACTCATTAGAAAGGTGGGGGTAAGAGAGTAAAAAGACAAGACTGATGCCAAAATTATAAACCTGGGTAATTAGAATAGTAAGGCCTTCAACTATAATAGGGAAGTTGAGAAGAGAGATAGGTTTGGGAAAAATGAATGTTTGGACATAATGAATTTCAAAAACCTGTATCAATAATATGATTATAAAGATAGCTGTTATAGAAAATTTCTGTTCAAATTTGTCCTTGAGTAATAAAAGCCTGATACAAAATTTTGTCAGGCTTTGTTGATGTAATGGTTCCTTTTACTGAACTGCTTTTTTTCCATCTTTTTATTCTTTATGATAAAAGTTGGTATACTGAGCAAGGGAAAGTATATAATTTGAAAATGAAGATGATGTAAAAACAAAAGCGTCAATATAATTTTTTTAAAGGAAAGAAATAAAATCTTCCTTTTTCCTTGTTCTCATGCAGCATATGCCTCTGAAGCATGGATAGCCTTGATGCATGCATAGACTGTTCTGACAAAGCTTCTATGAAAATGAAAAGTATTCATATAGGTTAGTAGTTGCTGACATCTTCTTGATTTGCTTTTTCAGTTAGAATACCATCTGGTCTTTCCAATTATTTTGGAACCTTATCCATTTTGTGAGAACTTGAAAATCACTCCTCAAGTACCTTTAAAATTATGTCACCACCTGCAAAGATTTTTCCCCCCTGTCTATATCTTGTTAGATCTAGCTACTTTTTCTAGCTTCATACTTAAAAAGTCAATGCCATTTTCTCACATTGTTCAGAGTACTGAGACACTAAGAATCTATTTATAATATACACTACTATCACTAATAAGACTAGGTCACAATAAAAATTTCATGAAATCTTGGGTTCTGAGAATAAATTGATTTATCAGGGTTATATGATATGCAATTAGCTTATTTTTTCCTCAACAATTTTATGCTATTTTCTGAGACAATATTTCTGGTAGTCTTCTGTGACCACCTTCTGTAATGTTTTGCAAATAAGCTTGTATGCTAGACCAATAACAAAAAAAGAGAAAGGAGAGTAAATGACTATTGGCTGAGGTAATTTGGGACTTTTTTTGGACCACCTTGTTACAATTATTTTATGTTTCTAAATTTCTCCCAAAAAAAGTGATTGAATGGTGATAAAAGGATATATATATTTTTTAATTTTCTAATCCTGCTTTTTGCAGTCAGTAGCTTATTTAAACTCTGTCAACCTAACCCAAAATATTTATATATGTTTGATTGGGTTGTACATAGAATCTTCTTATCTTTAGCTTAGTCCTGTAGTCACCAACTGCCTATTGGAAATAGTTTTTATATCTAATATTCTATCTCAAACTCAGCATGATCTAAACAGAACTCCTCATCTTTATTACTAAAACTACTTTACTTAACTTCCCTATTTCTTTTGAGGATGCCATAATTTTTTCTTTCACCTCTTTTCACAAACTAAGATTTCCTTAATCCTTTACTCTTCCTTATGCCATACATCCAAGCAGTTAATAAATCTGGCTGATTAATTTTTCTTTTGATGTCCACTCATGTGATCAATACCCTAATCCCTCAGTCAGCAAGAATTTATTAAATGCCTACTTTGTACTGTAGTAGGACCTAGGAATGCAAAGAAACAATTTATATATATTTATAATCTTAAAGTCTCATAATCACTTGCAAGGACTATGGCTAGCCTCCTCATTTATTTCCCTTCCTCTAATCTCTCCCCATCCCAATGCTGCATTTTGTTCCCAAAGAGCTATTCCTAAACACAGGTTTAAGACTGTCACTCTTGTACAAACATAGTATTTGTGGTTTTTTTATTACCTGCATTTGGCTTCTTCATTGCTAGATGAAAACCACAGTTTAAGAATGCCATCAGTGAAATTGTGTTTTGGTATATTAAGTCTATGCTTTGTGTCTCTTCTTTGTTTTAATCACTGTCAAAGTAAAAAGGAAACTGCTAATATTAAGGAGTCCCTTTGGTCATACTTCATGAATTGTTGAAGCCAATCTTTTGCCTCTTTCAACTCTTAGCTTCATGATACAATAGTGCATTGAAGTAGATATTCTATAGTTGTCAGAGTTTTTTGTTTGTCTACATATGTTGGCATAGAGCACTTTTTTGCAAAATATTTCTATGGTTGAGAGAGCTTTATTAATTAGTAGGGAAGATTTATTCTGTCATTTTATGTTGTTGATATTTTGGTACAGTAGTCTATAGTATTTTCCATTGTTTGTAATCTCTTTAATGCTTTTTTAATGCTCTTGAGATAAAAAATTCCAAAAGGATGAAAAAGATTACCAATTGTATCAAAATATCATAATAGAGATATACACACTCAAACTTTTTAAAGTGCCTAATATGTGACAGGCACTGTGCTAAGCTCTGGAGATTAAAAAAAAAAAAAAAAAAAAAAAACTGTTCCTGCCCTCAAGGAACTAACTATATAATAAGGAAGACAATAAGTAAATTAATGTGTTTCAAATAAGCCATATAGAGAATAGGTAGGAATGAAGAGGGATAGCTATTCATCTATTTATCTATATGAAAGAAAGATACTTCTCCTTCATCCCTCTCTTTGTGGCAAGTCAGATTTTTGAAGGTCTTTTAGACAGATTAACGTCCCTGAAAATATTGCTTCAATCATATTATTTCTATGTTTAAAAAAAATGTTTCTAGTGGTTACAAATAAAATTCAAATTCTTATTATCCTTTTGTATAAATCCCCTACTTCATCCAATGTTCCTTTCACTTCCCAACTTTTGCTCTCTTTCCTTTCTTGTTGGTAATTAAATATTCTAATTCATCTCTCAAGATCTAATGGTTAGCAACTATTTTGGGGAAACTTTCCTTATTAACCTTATTTCCCACAGTGATCTCTCTTTTTTTCAAAATTTTGATTTCAAGTATTATCTGCACTTTTGTTTTGACACAATGCAAATTTTTTTGTCCTGTTTTACACTTATGATGGGGGAGGGGAATCACCTAACTTCTCATTATCTACATGTGTTAAAAAAAAAAATGGAATAGTACTTGCTGTAACATAAGAATATAGAAAAAAGCTTTTGGATTTACCAAGTTCTTACATAATTAGAATATAATATTATTAATATTTTCATGGATGTTCCTTTTTCTTCCCTATATATGCAAACTCTGAGGATAAAGTGCTGAATTCAATCTACTTTGTAATATCCTTCCCAATGATTTTCTCGCATTAAGGGCCCAAATATCTTAAAGATTAAAGAATTTCATTAAGTGTTTTTGTTTGCTTTAGTCTCCCCCCCCCATAACCTTTTTAAATAGCAAGATAATTTTGCAATACCATTCTATTTTTGCCATGTTTTTTAAATTAACAAACCTGAATACAGTGGTTTTAAATGATTTTGAAATTTGGAATTGCATGTTTAAATATCAGACTAAGAGAAATTAGATTAATAACATCTGAATAAACCAATGTATGTTATTGTAAAAGTGTGCGTGTGTGCATGTGGATGTGTGTTGCTGTTGTTTATTTTTGTTTTTGTTATTTTTGCTGGAAGCCAGATCAATGGCCGTTCTAACAATGTGTGTTCTTGTGTCAGTTGCATTGTCTTGTATATAGGTTGCACTCAGTGAATATGCTTTGAATAAAAGTTCATAAATCATATGGTTTAAAAACAAATTTGTTCTTTAAAAAATACATAATTATAAAAATTGATATATTTGTTTTTACAAGGAATTATGGTGTTATTTATTTATTTTTGGTGGTCAGTTATATCAAGGAATGTGTGTTTAGCAAAAATAATTTGATTTACAAAAAGAATTTAAGAAAATTTCTATATAAAATAATACATTCATTCTAATTAATAAAATCTCAGTTAATTTCATTGAGTTCTCATCAGAATTACTATGCATTTCCCCTGTATTTTATATATAGTTCTGTTTGTATCATGTCACACACTTGATAACATTGCTTTTTAGTAATATCTATTATTTTCTAATTATGTTTTACTTCCTATCAATGAACTTGGGATAGGGAGAGCATCTTTTTATTTTTCTTTTCTTTCTTTTTTTTGGGGGGGGTATGTTTTACCTCTTCTCCAATTAACTAATAAATTTTGCTCAAAGTGGCTGCTTTATAAATGCTTTTCTTCTTAACTCTAGTAGTTTGAGGCACTATGTATTCTTAGTCCATATGCAATTCAGAATACATCAAATAATTATTTATGGTAAGAGAGAAGAGAATCTTTAAAATTTTTGACAAGCAACATGGTGACTTTTTAGTCACTAGAGCTAAAATGTAATAAAAGATGCCTATGGCAAAATAGTCAGCTGAATGACAGTGATTTAAGTTTTTTTTAATTTAAAAGTTCCCTTGGAATGTGAATCAACACATTCTAGGTTCACTTCTTTTTTCTGGTTTTTTTTGGGTTTTTTTTTTTTTTTTCAATCTCTCCCATGGTTTTTCCCTTTTGCTCTGATTTGTCTCTCCCATCGAGATTCATAAAGCAATGTGTACTAAAAATAAATTTACTGAAAAAAATAAATAAAAGTTCCCTTGAGGGTATAGATTATTTTATATAAACTGAAAGTCATTAGCAAATCTCATATACATAGTGACAAATATGAAAAAAAATGAGTTTCAAGCCTCAGAATACTATAGAATATCAACAGAATTTTTTTTTCCTCTGGAAAAGAAGCATTGCATTAGAGATCTATGTGTTGGTGTTTAATAAATATCAGTTTGATTTTGAGGTTCAGAAAGTCTACTTTAATTAAGGAAACAGCTTTATTTTATGAACTTTATGGTTATTACATTTTGTGACCTTATTGCTTCTAGTGATCATGTTTGATATACTCTTATTTTCTCAGTTAGTTGTAAAAATAGGTTTAGCAGATATTAATTTCTTAACTATTCTGGGATTTATTGTTAACAAAGTGGCAAGACCGAAGTACTACCATTGGCATATCCAACATGCACAGAATGTCAAAACTACTCAACACAGTACTTTACTAGGGGAGCCATAAGAGGTTGCATGAATTCAGGTTCCTGAAACAAGTTTTTTGTTTGTTGTTTTTTTTTTCTAATTTATTCAACAAACCAAACTAAAGGAAAGCAGGTTATTTACTTCAGGAATCTTCTTTACATAACCTGAAGATTCACCGACATTAATTCATGAATGACCTTTGGCAAATCACTAAATTTTTGTGTCAGTTATTATAAATTTCTTTTTACTATACTGGCAGAAGCTGATTCTGCTGTTACTCCAAAGTGACAAATCTCTGTCTTGTTCAGTATCTCTTAATTTTGGGAGGAATCTGTTGCTTGGCAAGGAATTAAGTATTTTCACATTCTACAATTGTGGATTCTGTTAATAGGAAAGCAGACTGAGCAAGAATAGCACTTAATTCATATCTAACACATAATTTGCTGATAGTAAGAAATTCATTAAATGTTTTGGAAGTGATAAAATGTTGTATGTAAGTTTTAATTTTTTAAAATTATATTTTATCATTTCATAGCATATTCTACAAATATGGAAATGCTTATTGTAGGCCAAGCTCTTTGCTTCAGTATCAGGAGCCAGGAACAGGCTTTATTTGAGTAACTGAATGGATGAAGGGTTGGACTTAGTTTCAAAGGAACTGAGTTCTAATTTAGCTTCTTACATGCCAAACTACATGATCATGTACCTGTTTCTCATTTATAAATGTAGATCATGTTTATAGTATGTACCCCATAGAATTGTTGCAAGGTGCCATTGAAATGTACATTTCATATATTAAGAAGCACAAGATGGAAGACATGAAATGTGGCTAGTAAACAGTTCCTGTGAAAAAAGTTTTAGTGGAGAGAGGTTTCTTTTACAGCTCAATATGTATCAATAGTGACATGGAAGCAAAAAATAAAACCCAAAAACCCTCTAAACCAAAACTTGACTATAATTGAGAGGCACAGTATTCGGAATGAGGATCAAAGGTTCTTAAGAAACCTGATTAGGTTTAATCTGATGTATTGTTTTCAGTTTGAGGTTCCTTTTTCTGGAAAGACATAAGTAAACAGGAGAAGGATGCACTAGAGGAAGATTAGAATGATGAAAGGTGAAAGGATCTACCATAATACTCTTTTAAAGCAATTGGGTTACTGTAGGTGATACGTGGTACCAGACTTCTTATCAAATACTTGGAAGTGAGAAGGCAGTTTAAATAGAATTAGTTTTTGTTGTTCTTCCTTTATTCTTGAAGAGGACCAATGATATAATGAAGGTAATGTCTTGATTTGCAAGTGAATTGGATAGAACTAGTAGCGATGTGTAAGAAGGAGCATGGAACAAGCAAAGGAGAATTGACTTTGGAAAGGAGGATATTTGAGTTCCAGTCCAAGCTCTACAAATTTTACTGTCTGTAGTACTTTGGGCACATCATTTCACCTTTCTGCCATTTCCTTATCTGTAAAATAAGAAATTTGGACTAAGTGATCTCTTAAGGTCCCTTCTTGCTGTGAGTCTGTGAACCTTTTAAAAGTCCTCTGTCACTTTCAATTATGCATATGTAATATGCTGTTGAATCACATTAAATATAGTAGTCTTTAAATGTCTTTGATTCTATGTACTTTCCCTAAATATCATACTTTTAAAAAAAAATTTGAACTCTAAATTTTTCTCTCTTCATCTCTCTTTCTCCCTCTCTCTCCCTTTCTCCCCCCCCCCTCTCTCTCTCTTTCCCTTTCTCCCTCACACACACACACACACTTCCTTTTCTCTTGGTGTAGCTTGAATCTTAAATTTTCAAGATTTTGAGCCTAACATTTAGGGCCTTCTGATATCTTCCTTATTAATATAAACCTCTTTAGAAAAAAGTCTTTCCCCAGAATGTTGTCATATTTTGTTCTTTTTGATAACTCATGCTTTGTGACTATCCAAAAGTTCCTTCCTAACTTCTCCCTAACTAGATTAAGTTGCTGGGTGACATTTATTTTCTCCTCTTATTCCATAATAGTGCCTAGAATCATACTCTCAATAAATACTTAGATTAAATCTTTAAAAACTAAATACATGTGGTATGTAATACTGATTTAGTGGAAATTAATGATTATATTTATAACTTCATATGTCTTTTAAGTTATGTTAAAATTAAGGACTTTTTAAAAAAAGAAATCATCTATAATTACATAGCTCATATGAATTAATTTTGTTTTAGTTCTTAGTAAAGGCTTGTTCATGTCATATGAATCCATATCACATTTGGTCTCTTAGCTGAGACTTTTAAGGGTGCCAAAGACTGAAAGAGTAGCAAGGCTAAATTAACCCTGGAGATAGTTAAAAAGTCAGGGCATAGGAAACTTGACCCAGCTAAATTAGGGTAGCTTTAATTGTCTGTAATCACCAAACTGTTGCAGCCTAAATCATTTGCTGTGCATTCCACAGATAGTCAAGTTATGTGGAAAATCAAGAAATCAATTTGAGTTAACTGAATAGAAATATATTATACTAACTAATGTGGCCAAAACTGTTAGGTTCTTACTAAGTGCTAATGAGATATTAGGCTCTTACTAAGTGCTAAGTTGGTACTTTAACAATTCTCTAGTTCCGGCCTTTACTGGGAGTTTTACTTCTGTGAACTCCTGGGGAGGAGCTTACCCTTTTGAACTCATCCACAGATGCCACAAACTCAATTTGTAATAGTTATTTTTGTTAAACCATTCACAATTTATTGGTGCTGAGGGCTGGGTATAGAAAAATGAAGAGATATAGTCCCCATTCTAAAAATATTATAGTAATAAGTATAATATAAATTAAAATAGTATAAATATAAATGAAACAATGCTATGAGAGAAAAGGAGAGAGAGGGGGGTAGTAGATGAATTAGAAAAAACTTTATAGATAATTTGGCACCTGTATTATACCCTGGTAGAAGCTGGGGGTGGGGATAAAGTCTCTTTAATTGTAAAAAACTAGGATGGAGAGAGTCTATTCAAGACAAAGCATTTAACAAAGACTCCCATTATGCCATTATGGACAAAATGGAGAGATGTGGACTGAATGGTACTAGAATTAAGTGGGTTCAGAAGTAGTTGAATGAGCAGCCTAAAGGAATAATTAATTGAATGTTAATTGAGTTTATGTGGTAGAATGTGCCAGTTTTCTGCTCAATATTTTTTAACAATTGGATGATGATATAGATAAGATAAATTTGCAGATAGGAAGTTTGAACTAATTCATTGAACAACAGAAATAGGATCCAAAAAGACCCGTGTAGTCTAAAGCAATGGGTCAAATCCAAGATGATGAAATTTTTAAAGGGAGAAATGTAAAATTTTCTGTGTGATTGTTTTTTGGACCCAACTACATGATGAGAGAATGTTGCTAGGCAACCATTCATGGAGAAAAAATATATTTGGATTTTAATGGACTACAAGCTCAGTATGAGTCATCAATGTGATACAGCAGCTAAAATAGTAATGTCATCTTTATCTTCATTAAGAGGGGCGAGGCATAATATCTAGTGATAGTCCTATTATACCCTGCCATGTTCAGCATCACATATTATACTGAAGTTCAAAATAACACATTTCAGGAAAGACCCTAATAAATTGGAGTGCATCCAGAGGAAGACAGTGAGGTTAGTGAGGGAACTGAAAACTACATCATATAAGGATCCACTGAAAGAACTGCTTAGTTCAAAGAAGAAGAGACCAATAGGGTACGTTGTGATGACTATTTTTAGCTATTTGAAAGACATATGTAGAAGAGATTTGGACTCCATTTACTTTATGGCAGTAGGTGAACTTGGACTATGAATTGGAACTTTGAGAGGTGTAGAGTTAGACTTGATGAAAAGAAAAAAACTCATTCAGTAGGGATATCCAAAAGTAAAAGATAGTCACTTGTTGGGAAATGTAGAATACATTGTCTTAAATGAAATAATAAGTCATTGAATCAAAAAAGGGTACTTGTGGTGGTGTAGAGATATATCTATCACTAGTCAGAAGACCAGCCAGCAATAGGCTTGTATGGTGGGGGAGGGTATGATATTTCATACCTTTGGACCTCATTTTTTTTTTTTAATCTGTAAAGAAGGAGGGTTGAATTATTTCTAGGATTATTTTTAGATTAAAAAATCTAATATTTGAAGTAAAAGACATGATCTGTAGTCTCCAATTTACAAATAAGACATAAGAAATTTTAACAATTTGAAAAAATTTGGACTATTTAAGAAAACAATAGACCTCTTTTGCATTGCTAGGAAAACCATTTGTAGGAAGACAATATGAAATAGTACCTTTTAAAATCTCTAATGATTCTGAATAGTTTCATTGGCTTATCTGTACTATGGAAAGGTCTACTAATTAAATTTTTAAATTACTTGAAAACTTAGTCTTGGAGCTGGTTATTTGAATTATTATTAGGTGTAAAGTTCAGAATTGAAATTCCATTTTCATTGAAATATTAGTTTTATGTATACTATTTATAATCATGCTGTCATTTGTCTCAGTAAATTTTGTTCTGATGATAAAATTTCCTGTTTCTGTTTCTAGATGCCGCTTCAAATGAACAACAAGAACTTTTCTGTCAGAAGTTGGAGCAGTGTTGCATACTATTTGATTTCATGGACTCTGTTGCAGACTTGAAAAGCAAAGAAATTAAAAGGGCAACACTAAACGAACTGATTGAGTATGTTTCAACAAATCGTGGTGTGCTTGTTGAATCAACATATTCTGATATAGTGAAAATGGTAAGCTCCTAGATTTATGTTCCTTTATATTTACCCCCTGATTAAAATTAGTATGTCTATATAACTGTCCCAAGTAATAAAGTTGCCTTTTTTTAAAAAGCAAATATCTCAGAATTTATATATCCAAACAGTCACCTTGGAACTTGGCTACAGCTACAGAAGAAAACAGAAGGAAGACCAGAAAGAATCACAGACAAGTAGGACAACTTTGAAAGTTACATATTGAATTTATTTTAATGATTAAGAAAAGCAAGTTATACATAATAGTGAGACATAGTTTAACAGACAATCTTTTTTATCTACTGTGTATATGGAAATACACATTTTAATTTTAAAATAAATTTAAAATTTTAAAACTACATTAAAAAAAGTTGAAGATGAGTTTGTCAAAGTTAACTTCATCTTGTAGACATGTTTTACTTCTATTTATTAAATAAAAGAAGTGCTCAATTAATAATTTACTTGTAAAATGTAAGATTTTCTTTTTATCATTTAGAATTTAGCTGAAATTTTGTTAGGAACATCTTGTTTAAATGTACCTAAGCCAAAAGTTTAAAAAGAAGCTTTTTGTCCTTAGTGAAAAATGTGGTGAGCATTTATCAAGCTTACTATGTGTTTTCCTTCCCTTCACATATTCTCATATTCCATTCAATTTGGCCCACTGGTTATTTCTCCATTTCATTCCATCTGTTAATATATTTGTGGTTCAGCACTAATGATGAGATTGATATAGACACACCAAATGTTGAGGCTGAGGAGAGCAATTGGCACCAAATGATGGGTTTTGGTCATGTGAAGACTTCACAATGGCCATTTTCTTTGGCAAAAGGTAGGTTTATTTATGAAAAGAGGTTATAGACAAAATGTAAAGATACAATAGATACTAGGAATGGTAAATATGAGATAGAATTGAGAGAGCAATAGCGTGACCAAGGAAAGAGTATGCCATGAACTGGCAAGCTAAATCCATGAAGGAGTTTAGCACTCTTTAAGAGTTAGCTGTAAGAAGAAGAAACACCACCATGAGGCATAGGGGAGAGTCAGGAAAGAAATAGCATGAGGAAGAATGATGGGCTAACCCAAAAGGGATTCAGCAAAGATGGCTTAAGCCCATTGACAAATTTAATCTTGGGAGTTTGACATAACTTGGGTTTCTGACTGGACACAACAAGGTGGGACTACACAAGACTTCCACAGAAGATGGGACTATAAGGTTGAATTGATCTGCATCACTTCCCTTCCCTGCTTATTTCAGGGATTAATCTTATCAGTATTTCAAGTTTCTTCTGCCAACCCCACCTAGTTACCCAGGACCTCATACCATGATTCTTCATACTTTTGTGTCTAGATGATCTTTTGTGGCTAGATTGCCCTTCTTCTTCACCTGTACTTTGTACTTCATGGAATCTGGTTTGTTTGTTTTTTTTAAATAACTGCTTAGCTCTGCCACATTCTTTAAAATAGCCTCTAATTTGTTGGTGGTTTATCTTTTGAAATTATTCTGCATAACTTTTTGCATATTTTGTATGTACTCATATTCTTATATAGGTTATCTCTCCCCCATCTCACTAGTACAGTGTAAATTTCTTGATCTCAGAGTCTTTCTTTGTTCCTTGTCTAAAGAATCTGTGTTTTTGAATATTTGTTGAAATGAGCTGAAGTTACAAAGATTGAATAAGACTTGACTTCTGATCTCCAGAATCTTAGGACATTGAGGAAAGGGACAAAAATAACAAATAAAAAGTATAAGTAATAGTTATAATGGATGAAGATCTGCTTGTCCTTGGAATTTTTTGTTTTTGTTTTAAAGGACTTGGGTTCATTTTTGCCTCCTATACATTTGAGCTGAGTGTCTATGCATATTTTTGTCAGACCTCTGGCTGGCCAGCCTTGGACAAGTATAAACTGAGTGACCACAAGCAAGTTACTTAATCTCTTAGGGCTCCTAGGTAACTATATCCTTAGGACTTATTGTATGAGGTCTCATCAAGCACTTTAAAATTAGAAAGTAGTTCCATCTAGTCCAGCTCTTTCATTTGACAATTTATAGAACTCGGACCCAAACAAGGAAGGAAAGAATATATTACTGAAACATAAAACTTATGCTTGTTTTGTATCATCTACCCAAGAGAGAGATGGGAATGAGATCAATTACGAAGAAGGCACTTAATGGGCTTGATTTAACATCTAGTCTATGAATGTGGATCACATTATATTATTTTCATCTTTGTTGTTTGCTTGCTTGTTTCTTATTTTTTCCACCCTATCAAAAAATTTCCAAAAATAAGTTTTTTTGTGCTTTTACCAGAGGTATTGAAGTTAACACACCCAGATTTAAGGGATGCCTATTTTATCAAAATGTGATAACAAATACAGATAATTTTTATATTCTAAGCCTACATATAGAAAAATTGACAAGATAGTAAAGTTCATTCTGTATGAAAATCTTTGAAGAAATTGAAGATTTTTAACCAGGGGAAGAAAAGTAGGAGTGAGGATGAGAAGGGGAACTTGGGGGGTGGGGAGGGAGGCTGGCTGAGATGACTGTCTTCCTGTATTTGAATGGCTGTTTTATGTAAAAGGGATCAGCTTTTTGTCTTTGCCTCTGAGGGCAATATTAGCATATAAGGAAGAGCTTCCTAACCCTTGGAGCCCCACATCCTGGAATGAGCTGCCTGTTGAGATAGTGTATTGCTCTGTCTTTGGTCTTCTTGCCAAAACTGGGTAACCTTATTGAGTATGTGTCAAAGGGAATTCTTGTTCAGATACTGGTTGGATTATGTGACTTAAGGCTCCTTCCAACGCCAAGACTCTCGGCTTCTTTGAAATTATTTACAATAAATAGTATCAACAGGTAGTAACTAAATGGTATGGATTTTTGAAAGCATGCAACTTAAAATCTCAAATACATATACATTGGATCACTTCTTGCTTTATTAAAACAACAAAATGGGATTTTATTTCTTTTGTCATTGAGCATCTTATTTAGTGTTGACTATTATCAGCTAAATAGATATGCTTTTTAATCCTAAATTCAAATATGTTATTTAAATGCAGCAAGTAAATGTAAATAAATTAAAATTTAGATTATTCTTAAGTAATAATGCCTCTTACCATCTGGCTTAGCCAATTCAGATTCCTCTCTTGTTTGTGGGTCTATCTGTACTGTAATATAATGAATCGTCTTTAAGACAAGTAATTAGGAAACACTAGACTAGATTTCTTCTTATAATATTAGCTTATTCTTTTTTAAAATACATGCAAAAATAGTTTTCAACATTCACCCTTGCAAAATCTTGTGTTCCAAATTTTTCTCTTCCCTCCTCACCTTTCCCCTCCCCTAGACAGCAAGTAATCCAATAGAGGCTAAACATGTGAAATTCTTCTAAATATATTTCCACATTTATCATGCTGCAGAAGAAAAATCAGTCAAAAAGGAAAAAAAATGAGAGAAAAAAGAAGCAAGCAAACAAAATAAAGGTGAAAATATTATGTTGTGATCCACATTCACAGACTAGATGTTAAATACCTTCTTAGTAAAAGATCCCAATACCCTCCCTCTCCCCATTTAGGTGGATGATACAAACAAGCACTAAGTAAATTACAAAACAAGTATAAATACATGTGAAAAGTGTGAGAAGTGATAAAATAATTTCTGCTGGGTATAATCTGGTCCAGCCTTCTCTATCTAGAAAGATAAGTAGATAAAGTACTTATGATATGCTAATGCACTGTGCTTGGCACTGGGTTTATCAAAACAAAATAATCCCTTCCTTGTGGGGGCATCATCTATTCTAGTCAATTCTGGGATGAAATAATAATTGGGTGTGGGGAGATCTAGACATCCTATTGGATGGTGACCGGAGGAAAAGAAATGAGCCTCCTGGCTGGGACTTTGAGTGATATGGATAGAAACAATAGTATGAACCCTCAAATCAATTTAAGACAAATTGTAGAGAATATAGAATTCTCATATGCCAGCTCACCTAGACTGCCAGAACTAATCCTAAGGAAGGGAAATGCCAATCAGAGAGGAATTTATTTGAGATACAGGGAGGAGGTGGGGTGGAGAAAGAAAGCTGATTCCTTCCTTTTTATACAAATCTTGCTAATTTGTAGATGCTAACTTGTGTTGTTTAGGTGTTGCTGGAATGTAAGTGCTTTCAATGACTTAAGACAAAGTCTCTCGTGCCTTTCTCTCCTAATCTGTGACCAAGGAAAGCTCCATGAAAGAGGTGGCATCAGAAATGGATCTTGAAAAATGGGTACAATTTCAACAGGTAGAGATGAGAGGAGAATAGGACCCTTTGGGCATAAGGAATGGTATGATCTTAGGCACAAAAGGGAAAACCTCAAGAAATATTGGTGCATGGTGAATTTTAGTGAGTTTGGCTTGATAGTCAACAATGGGAAAGAGATGGCTAAGTAAGGTACCACCGATTTCAGAAGGCCTTGAATATACTAGGGCAGGCATAAATGTACTTAATTCAGTACACAATAAAGAACCACTGAAGAGTTTTGATCAGGAACAACTGCTGCATCAGCTCCATTTTTAAAGATTAAAATGGCAAAGAGATGAATGACTTGAAAAGAAGAGATTAGAAGCTAAAAGACCACATAGATAATTTAAGTCATACAAGTTGGGAGACAAAAGCCTATGTTAGTCTTTAAAGTTTTTCCCATCTTTAAATATCTCCTTCTTCTGGGGGAGGGACAGGAGGGGCACTGAAGAAAGGTGCTCATCAATTGGGAAATGACTGAATAAATTATGAATACATATATAATAACATGTGATTTTAGTATAAGCAGTGATGAAAGGAGTATTTTCAGAAAACCTGAGAAAACTCCTGTGAACTGCAACAGAATGAAGTAAGTAGAATCAGAAAGACTATTTTTACCAAAGCAAAAACATTGTAAAGACAAACAACTTTGAAAAAAGAGCTCTGGTCAAACACAATTATAGAGGATTCATTATGATATGCTACTTATCCCTTGAACAGGTATTGGACTTATAGTACAGATTGAGACATTTATTTTGGACATGGGCAATGCATTAATTTGTTTTGCTTGACTAGGTATATTTGTTGCACGGATTTTGTTTTTGTTTTTTGTTTTGTTTTGTTTTTCTTTCTTTTTTCAGTGGGGCAGGTGAAGTAGGAGACAGAGAAAATAGATCTTTGTTCTATAAAAAAGTTTAATTTTTTAAAAGACTTAAAATAATAATAATTCTTCATTTGGTATTGGAGAGAAATGTCCCAAACATGATTTTAATAGCAACAGATAGAGTGCCAAGAGACGCCAATCCAAATTAATTTGACTCTTTTAAAGTCCAAAGATGGTTTAAAAAAAAAAAAAGACAGCATATAAATATTAATAGAATCTTTTGCCTTAGAAATGTGCCTTTTGGTGGTAATAGTGTACTTTTGTGCCATAAAAATACTCATCGAAAATCTGATAAAAATTGCTGTGTATTTAGAAAGGACTCTTTCACTATGCATTATGCTCTATCAAAGAGTTTGTTAAAAGGCACAAATCCCTGTTTCTTATCTATTATAAGGAAGTCATTCTAAAGCTAAATCTAAAGCAGGGGTTCCTAATCTTTTATTCTGTCAAGTATCTCTTTGACAGTCTGCATCTTGTGAACTGCTTCTTAGATTAATGACTTAATGCTTACATTGATGATTGAAGGAAAGGTTAAATTTTAGTTACTGGTTAGAGAAAAATCAGGATGATATAATCTTTTCTCAAATAAATTTAGAGATTATCCCAAAATCTATCCATAGACTTCTTGGGGAGTCCATGGACCTCAAGTTAAGATCTCCTGATCTAAGACAACATGGTGTCCCAGAACATGTGCTGGCTTTTGTTTTTCAGAAGATTTGTGTTTGAATCCAGACTCTTATTTACTATGTAATTGTGAACAAGTTATTTTGTTTCCCTGAGCCTCATTTCCTTAACTGTAAAAATGGATGGTGTAGTGCTTAGAGCACTGAGCCTAGAGTCAGAAGGACCTGAGTTCAAATTATAGCCTCAGACACTGTGTGACTCTGGGCAAGTCACTTATCCGTGTTTGCTTCATTTCCCTCATCTGTAAAATGGGCTTAGAGAAGGAAATGTTAAAGCACTCCTTTATCTTTGCCAGGAAAATTTCAAATGGAGTCATTAGAAATGACTGAACATGAATGAATTGTAATAACTTCTTATTAAAAAAAAAGGGATAGACAGATCTATGAGGTATTTTCCAGATCTTCAGTCCTAAATGTTCTGATCTGTAATTTTGCTTGCTTTTTTTTTTTTTTTCATAAAAATCTGATGAAGAAAATGAAAATGTCTTCCTTGTCTTAGTGAACTTGATTTGCAAATATTTGTAGCTTCTAAGAAGACAGCTATGTTCTCCATTAATATTGTTGACTTTAGTGGGAAAAGATCCATTGTTGTTGTTTTCAGTGGACTCTGAGTTTTCATACCACCATCTCTTGGCAACAATATTGGAGTGTTTGTTACTTATTGAATGCTGTTTCATCGATGATAACAAGAGCCTCAAGGACCTGTTGCTTTATTGTGATCCAACTGAAATTTTTAGTGAATTTGGCATCCCTTGCCTTTTACTTATTTGTCTGTACTGTCCACTGGTGTTTAATTTCCTTTGTCTGTACTTGGGGTTTATAACTATGTAACTTAATCTGCCTACTTAACTAAAGGTTTTTTTGTTTGTTTTTTGGGGGATGGAGGGGATTTTATTAGCCTCTGATCTTCTTGTTTACTTGTTAAGGTTTACTTGCTATCTCCAAATATTGTTTCCCTAGAGGACTTTGTGAATGTATAGGTAAGATACAAAAGAAATTTTCCTTAGATCTAAGTTGTATACAGTTTTTAAAAAGATTGAATTTAATTAACCAAATTGCCTCCTATGCTAGATGCAAGAGAGACAAAGGAAATGAGCCAGTTAGTACTCTCAAAGAGTTTGGAATTAGACATCTGTACAAATTGAAGAATGATACTGTTCACTGCAAAAAGTTTGCCAAATATTTGAGAGGTAGGAGCATACTGGAGAATTAATTATACCCATGTTTTAGCAAGTGCTTAATAAAATGCTTGTTGATTTTAAAGATTCGTGTCATCTTTTTCAGGACAGTGAAAGAAAGTGGTAGTAATTCAGAGAATAGGAGGGAGAACCTAAGGCCAGACCTCTTTGGGTCTGGGATTTGAGATTTCATGAAGTCAAAGAAAGAAATAAGAAATGAGGAAAAGAAAGCAAGATGTCTTGATTTTCAAAAGAGAAAGTTGTTTCTTTAAATTTCCTATAAACTTGTGGAGTTAACTCTGAGCTTTTACCTCTAAGATTAAAAATACTATCTTACTTGGTCCCTAACACTGCCTGGGGGATAGGTTCTTTTATTATTCCCATTTTTCGGGATTGGAAGGTTGACCAGCCCAAGTTAAGTGACTTGGCCTTGGGGTGCATAGCTAAAGCTCAAATTTGATCTTGAATTTCTTCCTCAATTTCAGGGCTCTATCCACTGTACCACCTAGCTGCTTTAATTTCTGAGTTATTGAAAAGTAATCTTAAAAAATAAGTCTTCTTTGATTGTCGGACTATACTTACCTAACAGAATTAAAGTCTATAAATGTGTTTTTGTTTACAGATCAGTGTCAATATCTTCAGGACTCTTCCTCCAAGTGATAATCCAGACTTTGATCCTGAAGAAGATGAGCCTACTCTTGAGGCATCGTGGCCTCACATACAGGTATGAAATAGAATTGTATTTATTCTATTTATGAATCATTCAAAGTGAAGATAATTTTTCTTTGCTCATTGTTGTATCTTTTAGATTCTGATTATTAAATTAATAGATAACTTTATTTTAAATTTTTGCCCACTTAACATTTTCTTATTTTCTAAAGAAACAATTATTGAGAATTCTATTCCTTAAAGTCTTCCTCACTACACTTTATCTTTCCTCCTTCCTGCATCTCCCTCCCAATTATTATTTTTTTCCCCTTGAGTGGGCATGTGCAACTTGAGGAAAATGTTGAAGCTGAAGGAATCTTGACTTTGTGCAGAATTAATTTCTTTACATACAGAAGCATCTTGAGTTGTGCCAAAAAAAAAAAATTATATATATATATATATATATATATATATATATATATATATATATATAAAACATATATATATATATGAAAACAAATAACTAGGTGGCACAATGGAGAGAACACTCATCATCCAGAGTTCAAATCCTGCCTCAGACACTTAACTAGCTGTGTGACCCTGGGCAAGTCACTTAATTCAGTTTTCCTTAGTTTCCTTATCTATAAAATGAGCTGGAAGAGGAAATGGTAAATCACTCCAGTATCTTTGCCAAGAAAGCCACAAATGATGCTGAAGTGAAATGACCATAAGCCTGGGCAAGTCACTTAACCTCAAGGGCAAAACTGCCTAATATCTAATATTTGTTTAATGAAATTTTCTTTTTTAACTTTAAACTGATACAACTTAAACAACTCTGTTTACTTCTGGAAATAAATGTATAATCAGAATCACACCAATATTAATAAACCATACCAATATTAATAAACTAAATTAAATTAATAAACTAAATAATAAACTAATAACTAAAATTTTGCTTTTTAAAAATATATGGGTCTTCAATTCTAATGGACCTGGCTCTCTTCAACAATGAGTTGATTCAAGTCAGTTCCAATTGTCCAGTAATGAAGAGAGCCATTATACTCACTAAGAAGACTGTGAGAACTGAGTGTGGATCACAACATAGCATTTTCACTCTTTCTGTTATAGTTTGCTTGCATTTTTGTTTTTTTTCTCAGGTTTTTTTTTGTTGTTGTTTGTTTTCTTTCTAGATCAGATTTTTCAAATATATGTGTATATTGGATTTAAC
This sequence comes from Sminthopsis crassicaudata, assembly GCF_048593235.1. Lineage (NCBI taxonomy): Eukaryota > Metazoa > Chordata > Mammalia > Dasyuromorphia > Dasyuridae > Sminthopsis > Sminthopsis crassicaudata. The sequence goes on from NC_133620.1 coordinate 107,979,889, forward strand.
ATATAATTTAACATAATTAACATGTATCGGACTACCTGTCTTCTAGGGGAGGGGAAAATTTGGAACAGAAGGTTTTGCAAGGATCAATCTTGAAAAATTACCCATGCATATGTTTTGTAAATAAAAAGATATAATGAATAAAAATATATGGTTCTTACAACTATATCTTTATGAATAATCTACCATTTAATATAATTGGTTAATTAGCTTGCTGATTTTCAAAAGATGCATGTGTTTACAGTCTTCCTTTGAGATGGAATGAAAAGCTGCTTTAAAAAAGCAGGTCCAATAACTCTTATAGTAGACTAATATTACATTTTGAGAAGTGGTTTACAAGCCCAACCAGCTTGTTCTTTGATCTGGGCAGATTTCATTGCCTCTGTAGCAACTGTAGGGGTGTTGGGAGAGGAGAGTATAACTTCAGTCTAACTAGTCATCCCTTAAAATGATTTGTGGTCATGCCTCCAGGGAACTAATGACCTAGATGATCTTCAGGTTCCATTCATACCTGCTGCTACTTCTAATTGCTTCCTGGTATATCCATTTTGGTAGCTTCTGTTCCCTGTTTAGAATCTATAAGTTCTGAAGTTCACTCCAGGCTATGTGTGTTGCATGATGTCTACTATTAAATAGAATCTTAATAGAGTTGTATAAGTCTTACTTGTCCTTTAAATTTCTGTCATAGTTGGTATACGAGTTCTTCTTAAGATTTTTGGAGAGTCCTGATTTCCAACCAAGTATTGCAAAGAGATATATTGACCAGAAATTTGTACAGCAGGTAAGAAACTCTTGTATTTTAAATCATTTGATGGTTGGAAATTAATATTGTATTAAATATATACTGTAGTAAATTGACTTCATTTGGTCTATGTTGATGTCCATCCTTGGACATTTCAAACTCCCCTCCACACACACACACACACCACATTCAAGAAGATTGGTTTAGTTTCTCAAAACATTAGTTTGGTGTAGTATATTTTTATTCTTACAAGACTATTAGTTATACCCTTTCTTGAAATTTGTGTTCTGAGATATTTCATCATTGAAACAGATGGAAAATAGCGTCTGAGAATACAAGGCTTTGAACAAAGGGTGAACTTCTTGTAAAATGAGTCAAATTAACTCAAGTTCCTTGTAGTTCTTTAATATCTAACACAAAATTCGACTTTTTCTGCCCTAACCAATTTACTTCCCAAGCCAGCAAACACTTCTTTCCACAAATTTAGTAGTAACAGCACCCAAACACTAATATACAAACACCTTTCCTTTATTATGCAGGCAAATTGGGCCTTCATCCAAATGAAAACTTTAATGTAATTTCAACTTTTCTTAAATGTATTTTGTGATTAGTCTCACCTGCTTTCTGATCTCTTCTATCTCCCTGTCTCTGTTGCTCTGTGACTCTCTTCTTCTCTTTCTGTCTTCCCCTCCCCATCTCTCTTTTTGTGTGTCTCTCTGCCTCTCTTTCTCTTTTTATCTTCCCCCCCTTCTTTTCTTCAGCTCTCTGCCTCTATCTCCCTTTTTTCCTCTACTCACTCCCTTTCCTTTTCATCCCTATCTTTTCCATTGAACAGCAAATCTTTCCTCTTTTTTATTTAGACCTTGATTTTTGCAATTTCTGTATATCCCTGTCTTAATTTCAGGCTCCATTCTAATTTAACACAAAACCTGGGATTCATCATGGTACAGTAAGGAAAAGCACCAGATTTTAGAGTCTCACAGGACCTGGGTCCAAATCTTAACTTTGCTACTTTAGAATCTGTGTGATGCTGGGCAAGTCACACCCCTTCTCTCTCTCTCTCTCTCCCCTCTCTCACTTTGCCTATCTCTAAAATGGAGGAGGTATGAACTAAATGATCTCTGGGATCTGTACAAGGTAGTCGGTCCTGTAACATTAACTAAGAACCTTATATACAGTCTAAAACCAGCTTTAAGCATTTTTGTTTTAAGGCTAGATAGTTTATATTCTAAACTAAAAGACTAGGTAGACAAGTTTGATAAGTCAACCAAATTTAGAAACTACCCAATATGTAAAGATATTTTCAATGTTTATTAAGTCTTAAGTGAAAATGAGATTAAATATCTTTTTCATTATGAAAGGTTTTTTTTGTTTGTTTCATTATGAACGATTCTGAAATTAGTGTTTGGTGACATTTTTAATGCCTCTTTGTCAATTCCTATCTCCTGACCCATGAATTTCCTGACTCATCTAGGTTTTTTCTTTGTTTTAAATAAAATCATTCACATGATTTAAGGTCACCTTTTCCAGGGCTATTTGTATTATACCCACATGATACTGGGGGATTCATACAAAGGAATGGATGTTCATATAATAGAATTTGTGGCTTCATTTAGGAGAGGTACTTTTTGTTCAGTTCTGTACCCTCTAAATAACTACTGGAAATTTTGAGACCGTTATGTTAGAGATTAAACTTTATTTGCATATTTTGGATGTTTATTTTTATCCAATAGTTATACAAACTTCTTTCTTAAAAAATTTAAACAAATGCAACGAATAAAGAACATTGGCAGCTTAAGATTAACTCATAATTACCTGAATTTGGTTCATTAGTTTAGCCATTCAAAAAGCATTTAATAAAAGGTAGAGAAATTAGAGTTTTATTTTAAACTCTTTAATAACTTTATGTTTCAAATACCTTTCAGTAAAATTATTCAGTTTAATGGAATTGGGCTATTTAAGTAGTTATAATATATATATATATATATATATATATATATATATATATATATATATATATATATATATATATATATATATATATGAATGAATAGGTTTATGATAACATCTTGAAATTATTTGATACAATTTATAGCTGGTTTTCATTTTGTACTTTCTTTCTTTCTTAGCAGTTTAGGGATCCCTGGTTCCATAGCTATGACCTTAAGTGTGAAGTATTTTTAGTGAGTCTCTACAACAAAGTATCTATTCTAGGTGAATAGATATGGCAAGTTTTAAGACTAGAACTTCATAAAACTTAGAGGTTAATAGGTAAATATCTGAAGAGACATGTTTACCTAGCTCATCTTGGTCATATTCATAATCTGTTTAAAAAAAAAAAAGTTCCAAACATTACAGGGCAACCAAATGGTACAGTATATAGAATACCAGCCCTGAAGTTCAAATCTGACGTCTTAACAGACACTTTACACTTCCTAGCTGTGTGACCCTGGGCAAGTCACTTAACTCCAATTGCCTCAGCAAAAAAAAAGAAGAAAAAAATTAAAATGTAAACATTATTTAGAACCTTAAGTACCTACCTTAGTATAAGATTCTGAATCAGGAACTTGAATTTGAATATGTTTGTTTTGAACACAAATTTAGCCATTTTCATTTTTTTCTGTAAAACTAGTGTAATTCTGACAGCTCTTAGAGGTGGTATGATATCCTTGGGAGAAAGAAGGCCTTGAAGTAAGGAAGACTTGTTATATATGCTGACTGTCCCTAGTCTCATATCTTGAATTCTCAGGACCTCCTAATGACTCCCTAAAATTGAGAATAGGTGCTAATGTAATCCCTGTACCAGTGCTCCCTTTTTCTTTATTATATGTATAAATTTTACAATAAATTTGATGGTTGAATGTATATATATTTTTAAGCTTTAAAACAATTTTATTTAGTAATTTTAAATCTAAAATCCATTAAGTCTAGAGATGGTCTTAACTTATCTTCAAAAAAACATCAACAACAAAAAAAGTTTGTTTAGATTTCAGCATTGTACAAGGGGGAAAAAACATACTCTTATAGAAAGGTATCATAGCTGATTCAGGCCAGTTTCAATAGACTTGTGAATGGAGAAAGCCATCTGCCTGCAAAGAGAACTATGGGAACTATATGGATCACAACATAGTATTTTTATCTTTTTGTTGTCATTTGTTTGCTTGTTTTTTTCTTTCTCGTTTTTTTCCCCTTTCTGATCTGAATTTTCTTTGTGCAGCATGATAAATGTGGAAATATGTTTAGAAGAATTGTACATGGTTTAACCTATCTTGGATTACTTGCTATGTGGGGAAAGGGAGAAGGTGGAGAGAAAGGAAGAAAAATTTGGAACACAAGGTTTTGCAAGAGTGAATGTTGAAAACTATCTTTGCATATATTTTGAAAAATAAAAAGCTATTATAGAAAAAAAAAAAAGATATCATAGATGGGAAAATTAGTGCTAAGCTAGAATTTGGGGAGTTTTTTTTTTTTCCTTTCTTGAAAATATGGAGGAGAAGGGGGGCAGCTAGGTGGCACAGTGGGTAGAGCACCAGCCCTGAATTCAGGAGGACCGAAGTTCAAATCTGGTCTCAGACATTTAACACTTCCTAGCTGTGTGACCCTGGGCAAGTCACTTTACCCCAGCCTCAGGGGGGAAAAAAAGAAAAGAAAGAAAATAAGGAGGAGTAATTACCTGCTATTAAACATTTGTGTATTTTCACTTTGTAGTTTCTAAGAACAGAATTGAGCCCAAGGGGAAAAAAGGGGAGGGGGTGAGAAATGTTTCTACTTAAATAGTGTGATCTAGTAATTAAAAGTATAGTTAATTTTTAGTTTGATTATTTTTTAAAAAGTAATTTCTCAGATTTTTTTTAAAGCTCTTGGAGCTTTTTGATAGTGAAGATCCCAGAGAGCGTGACTTCCTGAAGACGGTTCTGCATCGAATTTATGGGAAATTCCTTGGATTAAGAGCATTCATCAGAAAACAGATTAACAACATTTTCCTCAGGTAAATTCTTAATTACATGCACAACTTATTCCTTTCTTTGCATAGTATTTGTTTTACATAGGCTTCATTTAGGTTAATTTTTGAGCATTAAGAAAACTACAAATTAATAGCTTCTAGGTAATTTTTTGATAAAATGAAGATTCTTTTGTAATGTGATCTTAATGTTTCATATTTGAAATTCACTATAGTAGTAATATATATCCACATATGTATCTACTATATTACCTTTCACCTTTTTAGTAGAATAGTCTCATAAATATTTGGATTACCTATTCTAGCCCTAAAAACTTAAACTTAGTCTTTTTTCCTCTTAGTTAAGAAATATTTATATAAAGTGTTGAAGATCATTGCTTAAAAGTAGTATAGATAGGATGAAGGAAAAAATACTGACCTCCCCCTCAACATTGGCACTATGGCTAAAACCTCCAAAGTGAAACTGAGGCCTAGGGGGCAACTATGGGGCAAGAAAAAATCTGTGATGTTCTTGGAGGCCTCTTCGCTCCATTCTTCAGGACAGTTCAGAATTTATGCAGGGAATCAAGAGTCTCATTTTACTTGTGTGTCTTTTGATCTCCTACCTCTGATGTCACAAATAGGGAAACTTTTAATTTTTCTAATGTGGGTACTGAAATATGTTAAAAGTTTCTATCGCTACTGTTTTAGAAATGGAAGCTGGATGATGGGTAATTGATTTTATTAAAATAGAATGTAAGTCTCCTCAAAGACATTCTTAGTTGGATGCCTGTCTTTTGAGAATCTACAACATTTTACAAGTACTGAGGATATTCAATAAATAAATATTGGAGTAATTAAACTTATTCCTAACTTGAATGTGGTGGAAACCTAAGTTTTGTGAGTTAGACCAATAGAGCTTTAAACTGACTTTATTTATTGCACCTGATATTATATATTGAGTTGTGTATTATTTCCTTGCCTGTTTTGAAAATTGATTTGACAAGACTCATCCTCCCTCTTCATTGTAAAATGAAGTTGAATATTTCAGTTTTTCTTCTAAAGTTGATATAGTTCAAAGAATCAAGATAAAAACAGATGTGACTTAATAAGAAATTAGACATTTCTTAAATCAGAAATTCCTTCACATTTAACATTGGAAAGAATTTAAATTTGAATATTCTCTGATAACAAGAGGACTATTGGTCTCCCAACTGGTCTTAAATAATGTCACTAAGATGAAACTTATTTGTTTCAACTGATTGTCTTTGATGAGAGATTGATTTCTTCCTTTCTATTTTCTTCTTTTAGTTTGACTTTGCTGATTTACTTGACTAACAGTACCTCCCTTTTAATTGTTAAAATGCAGGTTTATATATGAAACAGAACATTTTAACGGTGTTGCTGAACTTCTTGAGATATTAGGAAGGTATGTCACTTTTTGATAAATTTTATTAATAGATCTTAAATGCTTTTTGAATTATGATTTTAAATTGAACTAGGGGTGCTTCATGTTTAAAAATAAGGCACAAAGTGTGGTTTTTCAATTATATTTCATAGAGATCAGCTACTTGAAACATGGTTTCAGAATAAAATAAAATCAGAATAGATTCTAGCTTTTGAGGTTATGGTATATTTCCTGCCTGAGTCTCTAAGTTGCCAGATACTACTTCCTATACTCTTTCATTCTATGGGAAGGAATTAAAATGAACTATAGAGAATAATGATGGAGATTTTTACAATTAAATTGTATTTTTAAAATTTTAACATCTGTTTTCTCTTCCCACACCCTTTATCCCATTGGTGAAGAAAAAAAAAATCCTTGTAACAAATATGTATAATCTAGCAAAACAGTTTCCCTTTTTGGCTATGTTCAAAAATATGTCTCCTTCTGCAATTACTATAATAAAGATATATTAAAAATCTATATTAATCCAGCTTTCTTACAGGATATAGAAATGCCTAAAGTTGTAATTTTAAGTAACTTACTCTGTTTTCATTACATAAATAGTATAGCTTTCTTATTTGGGGATTTTAGCCCAATGTTTGGAAGTAGTTTGCAGCTAAAGATACTCTGATGAAAGAAGAAAAAGGGACCTATATATAAAAATAATTATAGGATCTTTTTTGTGGTGGTGAAAAAGTAGAAACTGAAGGAGTGGAGAATGGCTAAAAACTAGTGTCTTATAAATGTAATATCTTGTTATGAGATATTGTGAAAGGAGACCCTTTTAGAAAAACTGAAAAAGACTTATGAACTGATACAGAATAAAATGAGCACAACTAGGAGAACAATTTATATAACAAGAGTAGTATTTTAAAATTCTATTTTACTTTCAGTTCCAAAATTATCTCCCTCCTTTACTTTACCTCAGCCATTGAAAAAGAAATAAAAACAAAAAGCATTTAAAATGTGTGTGTGTGTGTGTGTGTGTGTGTGTGTGTGTGTGTGTGTGTGTGTGTGTGTGTGTGTGTGTGTGTTCAAACAAATTGCCAAATTATACAGGGACAGGAGAGAGGGAGGGAGAGATTAATGCTTTAGTCTGTGCTTTGGGGCCATCACTTCTCTATCTAGAAGTAGATAGTATGCTTCATCCTGAGTCTTTTGGGATTATGGTTCATTATTGTGTTGCTCAAAGTTGCAAAGTCTTTTCAACATTAATGATTTTTACAATGTTGTTATTGTATAACTTCATATAAGTCTTTCCAGAAATTTTTGAAGCCTTTCCTTTTATTTCTTACAGGACAACAATGTTCTATCATATTTATATGACATAATATATTCAGTCATTCCCCAGTTAATGGGCACCATCTCAAGTTTTAATTCTTTGACACCACTAAAAGAACAGCTATAAATATTTTTATGCATATGGGCCCATTTTCTCTTTTGTGGATCTCTTTGAGGGGTAAAAATTTAGTGTATATCATTGGGCCACAGTTTAATAGCATTTTGGATATAGTTCCAAAATGGCTGGGACCCAGTTCATAGCTCCACCAACAGTGCATTAAAGTACCTATTTTCCCACAATCCCTCCGGCATTTAATAATTTTTTGCTAGTGAAGTAGTCTTACAAAAGGATTACAAAGACAATCAACTTTGAACTACTAAGGATCATTCATCAGTAAAGTGACTACCTACCTACCTACTGATGAGGCCATTTGTAGATTGAGACATTTTTCTTTTTCTTTTTCTCTTTTCTTATTATTTTTCTTTTTCTTTTGGACATGGCCAATGTCCAATGTTTGTTTGCTTGACTGTACATGTTTGTAAAAGGGATTTTGTTCTTGCTTTCTCAATAGTGGAGGGAAGGAGTAGGGAAGGGAAGGTGAGGGGAAGAGAAGATGAAATTTTTTTTTTTTTAATTAGAGAATTTACCCTATTTATTTTTGAAGAAACAAAATTTGTATCCAAGTAGAAATTAGGTTACTAATTGTCCTAAAAGTTTTTAAGAAAAGGAAATTGTGTCTAGAGAGTGCACATATATGTGGCCTTGAGTACGACATTTCATTTCCTTGACCCTCATTTTTCTCATCTGTTAAATGAGAGTGGTGCATGTTTGGAAGATAATTTCAAGTCTCCTTCATCAAACATTACTGAGTGACTTAAAGCCAAAGTTAGTAGTAATCTTTGTAATTTGTCAGTTACTAAATCACAAATCTGAAAATTTAAAAGAAGTTATCTTGGAAAACATGGATACCTACTTTAACTACACATAAATGAGTAATTGTATTTTTACTCCTTATATTTTTCAGTATTATCAACGGTTTTGCCCTGCCTCTGAAAGCAGAACACAAACAGTTTCTAATGAAGGTTTTAATTCCTATGCACACTGCGAAAGGATTGTCCTTGTTTCATGCTCAGGTAGGTTAAGGGGGAAAAAAATGGAATGAATTAATAATAGACTTTTGAAGTACAACATAGATAGCAAAGATGTTTTAATTTAATTAGTTTGTTTGGTAGATTGCCCTATAACATGCACACATTATATCATAGAGAATAATGGAATGCAACTTATTCCCTAATGAATAGAGCCAGCTTTAAAATGAGAAAGATTTATGTTCAAGATCCTATCTCTACTGGGATCTCTGTTATATAATGTTGAACAAATTTTTTAACTTTTCTTAGCTTCTCAGGTATCCTCCAGTTAAGACATAAAAACTGAATAAAATGTGCATAATGAAACACATTGGAAATCAAAGTACTTGTGTCACTAAAATGGCCTGTAAAATTGAAATATTGGCTTAAGAAATATATTTTAAAATATCATATTTGCCCTTTTTGTTATGTTTTATTTTGTCATATATAATATATAAAATATTGTCAAACAAATTCAGTATTTTCTATATAATATGAAGACATAATATCTTTTTAGTGAAAAATGTATCTTTGAAAATAGTATAAAACACTTCTTTTCCAGAGATTGAGAAATTAAGTGGCTAGTTATATTAGAAGTTTACATATATAAAAATAAAATAACATCTGTTAAGACAATACTTTCTAGTTATTCATGTTCTAAAACATCATTAAATATTTTTGCACAGTAATATTCATATAATTGTCACTTGTGTTTTAGCTAGCCTATTGTGTTGTACAGTTCCTGGAGAAGGACACAACACTAACAGAACCAGTAAGTGTTTCACTTATTTTTATCTGTTCAGTAGAACAACATTATTGTTTGTGTGTAGTGCTAACAACGCACATGAAGCTTACTTTTCTGGAAAATTGTATGTAAAGTTAAAAACTTTGCAACAATTAGTGTGAATAATGAAAATGTAGATTTTTTTAAAAAAAATAAGATCCTTTAGATGGTTGGATCAAGTGATTGTGATGTGGTATATAATGAAATTAAAAATTTTAAGTTACATTTAATTCTTAAGCAGCTTTTAAAATGTGGCATTCTTCCCTACCTCTGTAATCAGAACCCATTATTCAAGTTAATTCTTTAGAGACAAAAACATTTCTTTATCCTTGATGGAGATAGTATTGTACTATTTCTAATTTTGAATTAAATAGTATTTACTAAGAAATCTCAATTACTTTGTGACTAAAATGAAAGTAATGCACATTGATGGTGGAATAAAGGTCATGGGGTTTGATATCATTATATTATTAAATTCATAAATTACTTCTGATTCAAGAGCTACATAATTAACATGAAGTAGAAAAATGTATTTTCAAAAACATGAAGAAAAATATGAAGTAGACAGATAGAAGACAAACCTTTTATTTTTAATCAGCAAACCTATTTGACCTTTAGAGGCAAATCTGGTGTGTTATATTCAAAAATATATAAGATAAAAAAGTTAAATATTTAAAATACTAGAATTTTCTTTTTCTTTATGTAATATATTACCTTTTGGAGAGATATGCTTTGAAATGTATTTTTTTTAAAAAGTACTGAGTAGTATTACTATAACACTGTCATCATAAAGCAACAGGAATCATTTCTCTACTACCTCCACTTTTTTTTATTTAGAATTCATCGTGGAGACAGCTAAAAGCACTTGTAAAATGACACGTTAAAATAAAAATATTAACAAATACACTTAAGTCCACATAAACTATATAGTGTGAATATAAATAAAATTCAGCAATAAACTATGAGGTTTATGCTTTACCCAAATCCACAGGAGCATTCACTAGAATTCACAGTAAGAAAACCTTTTAAATAGCTATTCACCCACTCATGCATAGTAAACCAAGCTTTGTGCTGGATTAGTAGTAGAGAAAGCAATTTCATTCAATATGTGTAAAACCTCTTTGGGTGGGTGGGGGTAATAGGGTAGGGTTTTGTTTGTTCTTAATGTGTTTTAAAAATACTTAATATTTACTAGGAGTGCTACCATCTGTAGTCACAGGTTTTAATTAGGTTTCCTTGCTTGAAATTTGTAGCAAGCATTTGTATAAATTTAAATTCCAGTTTCCACGTCAAAATTTAAAAACCTATTGTTGGTTGTCAAATAGAGTTCTTGTTTTTAAAAAAAAAAAAAAAAAAAAAAAAAAAAAATCATCTCTTTGGTGCCTGTTCTCAAATCCCATTATTTGCAGGGCTTGGATAGTATTTTGGGCACATTTTGTACAGAATCTTAGAATCTGAATTGGAAATGATCTCCCTCAGAAACCATCTATTTGGTACCTAAACCTAACCAATAATTGCAAACCTAAACCCACCAAGTTTCAGTAAGAAGGTGCCAGCTCTCTCTCAAGGTGCCCCATTCTGCTTTTGGATACTTTGGAAGGAAAATTTGCCATTTTACAGAGCCCCAAATTATCTTTTCTACAACATTGGCCCCTCTGGAACCAAGGAGAATAAGTTAAATCCTTATACATGTCAGCTCTTCAAATATTTGAAAATATATATGTAAATACCCCTGGCCAACCTCCCCAAGCCTTTTATCCTCCATATTAAAAATTTTTGATTCCTCCAATCATTTCTCATATGGCAAGGCCTCAAGACCTTTTATCAACCTTATTGATCTTCTGGAACCCTTCCTGTTTATCAGCAACCTTTCTAAAAGGAAATAGGTGATTACCTGTTTTAAACAGCATAACTTTCCTTCCCAAAATAGGTTCAAGGTAATACCAAATGTAACTTTTAGAGATATGAATCATCATTATTGGAATTTAGATGCAGTATTGGTTAATCAATGAGAAGAGAGAATAAGATTCTGTGCCCTCTGGGGCAGCTAGGTTGCGCAGTGGATAGAGCACCAGCCCTCAAGTCAGGAAGAGCTGAGTTCAGATATGATCTCAGACACTTAACACTTCCTTGATGTGTGATCCTGAGCAAGTCACTTTAATCCCAATTGCTTCCGTGCCCTCCTCCATCTATACTTATAAAATTTTAAATAAGAGTTTTAATAGTGTATTTTAAATAGAAGATTTTAGGCTATTTAATACTATTTAGTAGTTTATATGATTCCATTCTCCTTTCCCATTAAGAAAAATATTTTTCTGGTCTAAAAATGACAAAAAGATTACAATCATTTATGTTACTCTAGGTCGAGTTCAAAGTTTGTCTCAGGGCATAATCCTATTGATTTTTTATTCTTGAATATTTCTGAATTAATTCAAATGATGAAAATTATTTCAATTGTAAGTTTTTCCTTCATGTATAAAATACTTAAGCCTACTTAACAAGCAGGAGCCATTAGTGTTATCAAATACTGCTGAGAGGTCAAGAATTAATAAAGATTGGGGGGGGGGGAAGGCCATTTAGTTTATCAATTGAAAGGTTATTTGTGACCTTGGAGAGAGGGTAATATTAGTGAAGTGATGGATCTGGAAGAAATCCAGATTCCTGATCAGAGTAAGATCAGAGTAAGTAAGTGGATGGTGAGAAGCATCAGAGACAATCATTCTACAGATTTACTACTGAACATAAGTTTAGAAAAATATGTTAATATATCAAAGGAAGTAACTGAAGATCAAAGAATTGTGTTTTTAGGAAAGATAAAACATATGAGCTGGTTTACAGGGAAAATGAGTAGGAGTCAGATTAGAGAAAGAAAGTGGAATAGGGAAACAGGGATCTGGGGAATATTAGATCTTTGAGGAGTTGGGATTAAAGATGGGACTAAAGTCACAAGCAGAGATCTTTGTTTGACAAGAAAAAAGCCCCCTATAACTTTTTATACTGGAGTGAGAAGAGGTGAATGAAGAAAATGATTTTGAGATATGGAGGAAAAAAGATAAGATGGAGGGAGACAAAATTGGTGGATTGAGAATATTTATTGACTGTAGCATATATGTATTTTAAAGATTGTTTCAAATGAAGTTTCATTCATTTTTATGTAGTTCCATAAATATTTATTAACTTGTTTGCTATATAGAGATCACTGAGCTAAATGCTATAACAAGATATTAAAATGTTTAAGAATGAGATCTCTTCTTGAAGTTTAAAACTGATTTAAGGAAAAGGAATAGAATGTATATACAAACAGCAAAAATATTTCTAAATCAATCTAATTAAAATTTTATTTTGTATATAAAGAAGCAAAGGTACATTACTCTGCTTTAAAGTTATGATGTTTATGATGCCTTATGGTTAATAAAGTCTTCAAATTAGTATCATGTACTTAATGACGATATATCTAGTGATAATTGATTACATGGCTTATTGGTGCAAATTAAGACTCAAGAAATTGGATCTTTGGTGGGGGGGTAGGGATAGGGAAGGAGGTACTTAAAAATCTGTTTAAAGAAAACCATTTCTAGTTTACTACAATAACTGAACAGCTACCCTCCCATCCTGCCCTCCCCAAAAAATCTACTTCAAGTCAGAAAAAAAAAAAAAAGCAGAAAAGATTATTGATTAAATTTGATCTTTGGTAAAGAGCTTGAAAATTTCAAGGAAAATTATACAAAAAACCAGTATATTGATATTATATGAATTGCCAATAAAACTAGACACTTGTTTTTAATTAATTTTGAGCCAAAAAATGAAAATCAAGTATGGTGCTGTCATAAACATTTGTATTTGAAATTGAAGTAACTCAAATTTTTATTCTTAAAATTAATCTTGATTTCTATATGTCTTTAAAAGGATCATAGTGATAAGGGAAACATAGTGGAAAGGAAACATGTGATATATTAAGTCTTTAACTGAGATATGCTTATCCATCATGACACTAGTATGATCATCATCATGATAAGGCAGCATATTGGTCACAGAAAAGGTTGTGTGAAAAGCAAATGGAATCTTGGAGTCAGCTTTTTCTTAATGTGTAAAATAACAACTGCCCTACCAAGCTTACAGGATTGTTCTAAGTGCATCGAATGTGATAATATGTATAAAAGCAAATTAACTGTAAATTACTAAGCAAATAAAAAGTGTTATTATTGGCCATATTTGTGTCTAACTACATGTTAAAACTTTTACGGTTAATTGGTACAAATATGTTCATTGTACCGTTTAGAAGCTTAGTTTGTTAGGTTGATTTAAAAAGAAAATTTTGCCTGCAATTAAAATTTTTCTTTTTCATAGGTGATCAGAGGATTGCTGAAATTTTGGCCAAAAACATGCAGTCAGAAGGAGGTAAATCTTAGAAAATATATTTCAACCTCAAAGTTTGTATTTATTTTGACAAAAAACATTCCATTCCACCCTCACCTCCCCAATAGTTGTATCGTTTCATTAGCAAGTTTTCAATTTGTTTCAATACTTCATACAATAGGGGGCAGCTAGATGGTTCAGTAGATAGAGCACCAGCCCTTAATTCAGGAGGACCCGAGTTCAAATCTGGTATCAGACACTTAACACTTCCTAGCTGTGTGACCCTGGGCAAGTCACTTAACCCCAGCCTGGGGGGGGGAGGGGAATATTTCATACAATATTTCTTTAGGTTATGTATTTCTATACCCCCCTACTTAGAAGTGCAATTCAATTTTTTTCCCCTGTGTTTGACAGGTGAATGCTGTCAATGGTATGATGATTTCTAACTATCAGTGTTTTATCATATTTACTATTTCTTTTTTTTATAGGTAATGTTTTTAGGAGAAATTGAAGAAATCTTAGATGTGATAGAGCCAACACAATTCAAAAAAATTGAAGAACCTCTCTTTAAGCAAATATCCAAGTGTGTGTCAAGTTCTCATTTCCAGGTTTGATGACTTATTTTCAGTGAATCTATTTCATGTAAAAACTGGTCGCTTTTGTTTTCTTCTGGCTCTAACCTTGCCAAATATTTGTTTCAGGTTGCAGAAAGGGCATTGTACTTCTGGAATAATGAATATATTCTTAGTTTGATTGAGGAAAATATTGATAAAATTCTTCCAATCATGTTTGCCAGTTTATACAAAATTTCCAAAGAACACTGGAATCCGTATGTACTTCTTTTTTTAATTTTTTTTCTAATTTGGCCTTTAAATTTTATTTAAAACCTAATCAAATTTGGTGTACCTTCTTTAACCACAGCTTATCCTAGTCATTTCTTTCCTCTTCTTGCAACATGCATCATTGTAAAATTTTGGATTTTATTGTATATATCTCTTTTTAACATGTTCTAGTCTTTATTCTTGCTATAATTATATCTCCTTGAAGGCAGAGATTATCTCATACTCTTTAAAATGATAGAATCATAAATTTCTTGGTTAAAAGGAGATAACTTAATCCAACCTCTTAATTTTCCAGATGAGGAAACTAATGTCCTAAGAAGGGATTTGTCTAAGGCCACACACAGCTACTTATAAGCAGAATAGGATTTGAAACCAGATTATTTGAGAGTGGAAGCAGGATAATAGTAGAAAAATCTCTGGAGTTGAGTCAGAAGGCCTGGTTTACTGGCTCTGCCATTGCCTTATTTTTGTATATCCTAGACAATATGTGAAATTGGGGTTTTAGGTCCAAGGGACTGAATGAAATGACATATAAGGTCACATTCAGCTCTTAAGTTGATGATCCCATAACTCCAAATCCAACATTCTACTCTACTCTAGCTAATAGGTGCTTGATGGATGTTCAGATTTGGTGTATGGACTCATGATCTCTTTGTTGAGAGTGCTTATCTCTTCAAAGTGATAACAAAGCTTTATTAATTTATTCAAAGCACAAGGTAGGTGGAGCAGAAAACTAATTTAACCAATCAAAATTATAGACCTCTTACTTTTGAAGCATTATTACCTAAGTTCTGGGCATTCATGGGCCATTGAAAGTCTCAGGTTTGACATTAGGTCTCTTGTTTATTGTATAGTAAGCTTCTGGATTACAATAACCTTTTGTAGTACTGTTCTTTTCTTCCTAGTGGCTGCGTTATGGGTTAGAATGATAGAATTCAAGAATGCTAGAAAAGGGGGGGCACTTTTAATTCACCTCTTCTACCTTTATTCCTGAAAGTGCAGTGTTTCAAGCAGAATGAAACACAGAGCAGAAATGAAAATAACCATATTTAACTCAACCAAATGATCTATCAACATCAATAATAGATCTGGATTTTTTTGTTCTAGAACCATTGTGGCACTAGTATACAATGTCTTGAAAACGTTGATGGAGATGAATGGCAAGCTTTTTGATGATCTTACGAGCTCATACAAAGCTGAAAGACAAAGGTATTTATTATTTTAAATATGACATGACTAAAGTTTTCATAGCCAGGGGTCTCAGGTGTCTCATATTGAAAATATCAGGATGCTATTTAATCCTGACCAAAATAAGTACTGAAGATATAGAGTATTTATGGAAAAATTAGTTGCATTTTGAGCTTTCTGCTAAATAAAATTATCTAAACAGCACCCTTTAAAAATTTTCACATGTACTATCTCACTTTAACTATTTCTAATTAGCATAAATCTATTAAACTATGTCATATCTTGGAAAAGATATCATAAAACTTCTGTGTGCAGGTCAGCATTTCTCCAAAATAATTTGACCACAGAAAACTTGGGTTTAAAATACAGGATGGAATGCCCCCTTTTTTTAGTGGCAATGAGCTACCAGAGAATGGCATTGTAAAATGAAAATATTTCTCATTCAGGAGCATATGTTTCTATTAGTACAACCTCATTTTTGACTGCCGTTTGTCACTGTTGACTCAGGTTAAATTTCTAAAACATTAAAACTCCAGGTCTTTTATATATAATCTATTGATTTTCCAAGCGTCTTAAATGTTTAAAAACTAAGAATACATTCATCTTTATGAAATATCATTATATAAGATTTGTTAAATTTTAGCCTAAAATTTGGGGGGGGATTTTAATTTTTGTCATCCAGTATGATAATTTTTTTCTTGAGCTTTGGGTCATTTCCAGATTTGCTAAGCTCTTGTGCCATCTGTGCCTTCAGCCAAGTCATTTATGAAAAGGTTAAAAAGGAACAAGATGATGATGCTTTCACTAGAAAACCTCCTTTCAATTTGAACATTGATCCATTAATCACCACATTATCTCTTAGCCTTGTCATTTCCTTGAACACTCAGCTATCCAGTCTAGTAACATCATTACATTTTTAAAGGGATTATTTTGGCATGATATAAAATCGTTTCTTTAGTGCTTAAAAGAAATTTTCAATTTACTTTAATTCTAATTTTATAAATAAGGAAACTGAGGCACAGAGAGATTAAGAATGTGTTTTCAATGAACCCATAGTGTTTCTTTTTTTTCCCCAATGATTTAATATTTACCCCAATTACATGTAAAAAGCATTTTAACTTTTTTTTTTTCTTTTTCTGAGGCTGGGGTTAAGTGACTTGCCCAGGGTCACACAGCTAGGAAGTGTTAAGTGTCTGAGACCACATTTGAACTCAGGTCCTCCTGAATTCAAGGCTGGTGCTCTATGCACTGTACCACCTAGCTGTGCCCCCATTTTAACATTTTTTTTTTTTAAATTTTTGAGCTCATATTCTCTCTTCCCTTCCCCGCCTAGCTCTTAATGATTACAAAACCATCCCTTTAATATGTAAAGTTTTGCTAAGAATCAAAAACCAGATACCAGTGATAATTTATTTATTTATTTGTTTGTTTTTTTGCTGAGACAATTGGGATTAAGTGACTTGCCCAGGGTCACATAGCTAGAAGGTCTTAAGTGTGAGACCACATTTGAAGTCAAGTACTCGACTTCAGGGCTAACTCCATTGCACCACCTAGCTGCCCCCTAACAATGATAATTTAAAGAAATTATTTCTCCCAGTTACAATAACTTAATATTTTCTTCCCTCAAAATGTTATTTTTATCATTTTTTTTAAAGTTTCAATTTCCAAATTCTCTTTCTCCTTCTCACCTCTCCTTCACCCATTGAAAAGGCAAGCAATATGATCATATATATGAAGTCGAGCAGCAAAGCAAGAAAAATAAAATGAAAAAATATTTCAGTATTCAATCATATTTCATTAGTTCTCTGTCTCTGGAAGTGGATGGCATTGTTCATCGTGGATCCTTTTGGATTTTTGATTTCTTATCTTCATAACTTATTTCCAAAATTTTTCAGAGATCACCAAAAATATCTCATCACATCTGAATCTTTTGATTTAAGGCCATTGAGAGCAGCTTTGACTATTATCTTTCTGTATGCTGCTTTTCAATTCTCTCTCAACAATTTTTGTTAGCCATCTAAGTCTGAAAAACATTATTCTTAGTAGAAAAAAAGAGGCAAAATTAGGTCTTTGAGTACTTCTGCATTCTTTTAATCTTCCATTATCAATGATTCATCTGTTCCCTGTAGCTGCCCAGTCTTTTCTTTGATCTTTCTCTTTCCCTCATAATGTATAGTATCTAGAAAATAACTTTTGGCTGTCCTTAACATCCTTTACAAACTTCAGCTATTTTGAGTTTTGGCATTCCTGACATTCTTATAAGGCTATCCTCTTTTATATTTATTTCTAACTTCCTTACCTTGCATCCATCTTTTCCATGTGTTACTTATAATTCTTCATTGGTCACTAAGTTCCTTCAGAAGCATATCAGTCTCTTAAGACGGTTCCTCAATTTCTTCTTCATCAGAATTATTTGTTATATTATCAGGATTTTGTTACTCAAGGGTGGATCCAGCTTTTTTTTTTTTTTTTTTACCTGACATCTTCTGAGGCACTGTTCCTGACTGTGTTTTTCATTAAAAAATAAAACTTTTCCATCATCTAGAAGATACATGTATGATTATACTCAACATTTCCATATCTTTTACTTACTCTAGGGTAGCATGCTTACTTTAATTTTTACTTTGGCATCTAATGTTTCCTTACTGGTTAGAAACACCAGAATAAAACTTCTTTTTCATTGTTTGCCTTGATTTCTGAATCCTGGAATTATCAGCAAGGCAAGTTATCCTAATTGTTTTGCTTTTTTTTTTTTTTTTAAAGCAGAAAAAGAGCTCTAACTTGATGTCCAAATAGTTAAAGCTTCCCCATCATTACTTACTTAATGTATTTGCTTTTCATTGATCTGGATCATCTTCCATTTCTCCCTTCCAGCTAAATGTCTTAAAATAAACTCTCATCACATGTTTGTTTCTATTTCTCCATCATGCTTGACGTGGATATTCTTGCTTTGAACTGTTCTTGCAGTTATTTGTAATTGCTTTAGTAAATCAAAATTATTAATAAATGGTATTTTGATATCAGCACCATTCTTTATTGGGAAATTAGAACTTAGATATGTCATTGACCGAGTCAACCCATTCAACAACCACTTAATAAAAATGCTTGTCATATGTTAGACACTGTGGTTACAAAGGTCAAAAGCAGCCCTGCTTTTAAGGAGCCTTTATAATGGTCTTATGGAAAAATGCAAATATATACAAACTAGTTACATGGGATAAATTAGCAAGAGCTTCCATAGAGTAGATGGGCATTTCCTTTCTAGAAAAGACAGTTAAGTTACATAAGTCATTGCCTACAAAGCTTCACTTTGGGGCTATAAAAATGAGATGAGCACACATACTTTTTTGTTGCTTAGGATGAGGCAGATGCATCTTATTTGGGAAATAATAGGAATCAAATGCTTTATCAAAAGGCGGTTAAGTGAACATGGATGAGGTCTATTCTCACCATTAGTGTATTGGTGCGTGGTATATTATTCTTAGCACTGGTCTAAACACTTCTGCTTACATTTGTTTTTGGTCTTTTCTGCAGAGAGAAAAAAAAGGAATTGGAACGTGAAGAATTATGGAAAAAATTGGAGGAGTTAAAGTTAAAGAAAGCTTTGACTGAAAAGCATAACAGTACTCACAATGTGCACAATGCACTCAACAGTACAAGTGCCAAATAAATGAAATGATGACGACTTCTGCTTGAAAGGCAGACTTTTTGTACACACTTTTTTGAAATATGTAAAAATTTGCAAAGGAAAAAACCTCAACAGTATAATGTAATTAAAAGGCCAATTTTTTTTCTGGCATCTGTAAATGAAAAATTTGTGGACTAAACATAGCCATATGTTACATCATGACCACAGTATATTGTAACTTTTTGTCTAATCATTGATTTATTGTGTCACTTCTGAAGTTTCACAGAAATGAATGAATTTTTATTATACATGATATGAGTGAGATAATTATGGGAGTGGTGAGAATTATGACTTGAATTTTTTTTGATTGTGTTGCATTGCACATAGATGTAGTAGTCTGCTATGTACATTTTTTAAATGTGCTTTTCACATTGCTGCACACCTTGGTTGAGTTATAGGAAAAGCAGTATTTCCTAAAATAAAACTAAGGTACAATCCTTCCTTTCCTTCTTTTTCCTTCCAGTAACACAAAGGGAGGAATAGCCTAACTTGCCCTTTTACCTTTTGTCCTTAAAGATATTACTGTATTCTGGGATTTGAGTGAAAAACTTAAAATTTCCAGGAAAAAAAAAATTGTGTCTTTAAGATATTACGGTTATTCTGGGATTTGATGAAAACTTAAATTTCAGGAAAAAATTAATTGTGATATTTTTAAAGCACAAGTTAGAAATAAAAGCTGGGAAAATAAACCAAATTTATCTCAGAATGTTCCTTGTGGTCACTAGGAGAACATCCCCTTTACCTGCCATCCCATTAATGACCTTCACTGTCTCTAGGGGGACCATGATCCCTTCCCATCACACTGATGGAGGCTTAGGGGGTCCCTCAGTAGGAGGTGCAGAGCTCTAATGATCACTGCCTGGCTTTATTTAAAAGAAATGCAGTATGCTTCCTAAATAGAAGATTCAAGAAATTGATTCTAGGGGGCCTTGTATATTTTTACTTGATCAGATATTTCTCACATCTTTTGTTATCAGTGTACCATTCCAATCTCTTGCGGTTGCATAGAAAGCTGTTTTGTAATGGAAGATCTTCACTGGGGGATTGAGCAGCATTTAATAAAGTCTATGTTTGTAGTCTGTTGTATGTTATCTTTGTTATCTTTGTCTACTCCAGTAGGCTCTAGAAATACTGCCGATTGGAGCAAGATTTACTTGATAAAATAGCTAGTAAGAAGATAAAATGATGATGGAGCACGTGGGTATATATACTGTTTATCAAAACAAAAATCTGGCTGCCAAGGGTCAGGGTTGCAGCCAGTAATCAGCAGTTGTCAACTGGAGCTTACTCTGATAAATTGATTTGTAGGAAATTTTAAAATCCTACAATGCCCTCCCAGCACCTCAGAAGGCCCATGTGAACTTAGAGAATATGAATTGATTTGAAAATTAGTCTTTATTAGGGCTGGGGTCAGGAAGATTGGACTTCAAATCTGGCCTCACTTGCTAGCTGTGTGGGCAAGTCACTTCACTTCTGCCTCATTTTTCTCAACTGCAAAATGGGGATAATAATAGCACCTAGTCCCCAAGGTGACTAAGGATCAAACGAAATAATAATTGTAAAGTATTTAGCACTATACCTAGCAACCTAGTAAATTCTATGTAAATGTTTATTTCTGTTTTAATAGTTTGATAACCATACTTCAATGTAATTGGCTTTTCTTGTAATCCTATGTATTTTGTTTGACACATTTAAAGAGTAGTAGCTAGGTGGCCCTGTGGATAAAATAAAGGACCCTAGAGTCAGGGTACTAGCTGTGTGATCCTGGCCAAGTCACTTAACTTCTGTCTGCCTTAGTATTCCTACATTGGATAATGGGGATAGTCATAGCACTTACCTCACAGGGTTGTTGTGAGGATTAATTGCAATAGTTTTTGCAGAGCACTTAGTACATACAGTGCCTTGTGACTCATAAAGACTTAATAAATACTTGTTTCCTTTATGCTAAACATTGAGAGTTCATGACACACAAAAAAAGACTAAGAACCCCCAAAAAGCCATACTTTCTTTGCTTAAAAAATCCTGCCTTTTCCTGCTGAAGCAGTCCCCTTTAATACATTCAAGAATTAGTCACCTCATTGTCCCAGAACAGTCTTCCTAAATTCCCATTGTCTCATTTGAATCCCACTCACATCACTCATGAACCTCTGTGATCCTGGGCAAATAACTTCTCTGAATCTCCATTTTTCACAGTTTAGCAGGGTGTGGTATATAGTAGGTAGGACATAAATATCTTTTCCTCCTCTCTTCTCCCCTTTTTTCCTCTCTGTAAAATAGGAATATGCCACTGTCCACTTGTTATGAGTAGAGTTCTTTGTAAAATTTAAAAATGCTTTTACTCAAAGTGTTTTAACTAAAAATACCCATTTAATGCTAGCCAGCACTAACTACTGACAGTAAAATTCAATGAGTGCCTCCCAACCACAGAAGTGTGGGTGAAGGAGATGGGCCAGCAGCAGCAGCAGCAGCAGCAGCAGCAGCAGCAGCCACCACCTTCCAAGAGAAGGAAGGGTAGGCAGATAGTTTCATCCTCCTGTATGCTGGGAAGCTCCCTTTCTATAAAGTTTCTATTTTAGGATAAGAGGAGTACTTCCCCCCCCCTCCCCCTTGAAGAGGGACTATAGTACAGGCTTGGTTATATAGCTAATTGTTTTAACAGTGTTGTTCTTTAAATAGCTAAGATGCTTTTGTATCCCTTTCTTGATTCTCCAGAGTTTATTCTGTCAAAAATGCATTTTAAAAGGTCTCTGTGAACTTTATATGATTCAGCAATCCAATTCAAGGTGGCCTTCGAAACATGTTTTTGTTAAATTTTAAGCAACACTAAAGTGACCTGTCATCTTTAAAAGATATTTATTTCTAAAATACTTCTAACAAGGCTACTTTTAGTACTTTTAATGTAAGCTTTCAAAAGTGTTTTTGAAATAAATTGTATGCTTGGCTCTGCATTTGCCTTAGAATTAAGATGTAGGGGAAAAAGCATAGCTGGGATTGTTTTCTTAAGCTTTTGTGGAGGAGACAAATTGCAAGGGGATAGTTTTAGATGGGCTTCCTTAGTCAAAAACAGAACTAGTTTCCTTTTTGGACACTAGACAAATGTGACCCACTTATCATCAATTTGGGACTCCTCACCCTTCCCCCCCACCATTTGAAGGGCAACAGCAAAGTGAAAATTTTGAAACTGTTGTAATTTGGTCCATGATTTCTTATGTAACTGGAAGAGACTTAAAGAAATCATGCGGGTATTGTCTGTCTGTAAAACTCATTTCTTGGTGGCACAGTGGATTAGAACACTGGATTTGGAGTCGGGAAGTCAAATCCAGCCTCAGATACTTCCTAGCTGGGTGACCCTTGGCAAGTCAGCCAGCCTCTGTTTGCCTCAGCTGTAAAATGAGAATCATACTAGCCCCTACCCTTGTAAGGATCAGATGGGATTTTTGTAACATATTTATGGCACAGACACTGGCACATAGTAGATGTCATAGTCCCTTCCTCTACTAAGCACTGAGACCCAATTTACTGGAGTAGAAGCACTAAAAGTCTCAGAGCAGTAAGGAGAATTTTATACAGATAGGATGGTGAGAGGGGTACAGAGAATAGAGTTAGCACAGTTCATTGGTAGAACCTTGCTGGGGGCCAGCTTGAACAGGATGTCACTGTCCCTTTCCTCTTGACATGGATGGGCTGTAGCTGAGCTAAAAACTGGATCATTCTGGAAGTAAAGGTAAAGTGTTAACCATTTCTCCCTCATGAATGAGCAGTTTGGGCAAATTTTGCATTTAGCCCTCAAAGCCCACTACTGTCTAGGCTTGCTTCCTCCCCACAATATTTGTTCCCCCGCTACATGGAAGGGTCTCGTGGGTCAAGTAGAACTTATTTCCTCAAGCTTTTATGTAGCTATTGAATAATGCTCAGACAATTAAGTGAATGGTCATTCAGGAGATATTTAATCACTCATTTCAAGTAGCTTTAAAAGATAATGTCACTTCATATTCCACATGAAAAAGTTTGTCAGCTGCTGACATTCTCATGTTGATGAGAAATAATGTACTATAGGACAGTGCATAGACTCGGGTCTAAGAACTGCTGTTCTGGTGGATGAGAAGAAAAAAATGAGTTACTCAGAGCCTTTATAACCATCTTAAGTAACAAGAGCCCCAATTCACTCTAGGCTTTTTAAGCATTTGTGTTCCATCAGAATCGTTGAGGAATGTCGAAGTGCATCTCAAACACAGAGAAAGACATGTCACAGCATCTTACACAATTAATTGGTCATTGGTTGAGCTCCCTGAACTCCTACTCCAATTTGCAAGTTGGTCCAATGTTTAAATGATTCATTAATAACTTAAACATTTAAATAACTTTAGGAGTTGCCTTTGGATCTATCCTCAGCACCAGTCAGCCTCCTCTTGGGCCAAGTCACTTGGAAAGGTGGTTTTTCCAAACTGTCACTTAAACATAACAAATATCCATTCAGGCAAATACAGAGTTAGTGGTGACCAGCTGGCCCGGTCACAGCTGGTGGTGTTAGCATCCCTCAAGTTCGCAGCTCTAACCCAGTGTGTAAACAACACCCCGCAGAAGCACTTTCAGCTGATATGGTTGGCTGCTTGACTTTTCCTTTTCAGATAGCGTTTTCGAATTTTGATCATCCACTTCACACTTAGTTTGGCAAATTCTGCTGCCTTGAACAATGCTAAGAAGGCCCCGCAAAGAAGAGCTATTGTGTTCCATGGGTTGGCAGTGATGATCTGAAAAACAGAAATTTGTTAGTCCTCCTTCAGGCATAGCTGACTTTGTGACCCCATTTGGAGCTTTCTTGGCAAAGACACTGGAGCAGTTTGCCATTTCCTTCTGCAATTCATTTTACAGGAGGAAACTGAGGTAATCAAGTCAAAGACTTATCCTGGGTCAGAGAGCTAGTAAGTATCTGAAGCCAATTTTGAACTCAGGCCCAGAATTCTACTGTACTATCTAGCTGCCTTCAAATATAAAGATAATAAAAAGAATACAGCCTTTGGTATTTATGTAGCATTTGGTTTGCAAATCACTTTATGAGTATCGTCTCATTTGATCTTTATAACAACTTTGGGAGGTAGGTGGTACTGTTATCCCCATTTTAAAGATGTGGAAAATTAGGCAAGCAGAAAGGAAGGGCTTTGCCGAGGGTCACACAGCTTGTAATGTCTTTGAAGCTAAATTTGAATTAGGTTTTCCTGATGCCGGGACTGACGCTGCACCTTCTGCTCCTTCTAGCTGCCCTAATGTAAGGTTATTTAAAATTTTAAATTTAGTTCTACAATCCTTGGCATGTCTCATTAAATAAGGGGCTCTTAAAACTTTCCTGAAGATGGTGCTAATCCAGCAGGAGAAGAGTGCTGAGTCTGGCTTTCACCTTTGCTTTTTTCCCTTGGCAAATCTCCCCTCACCCCCCTTCACCTCACACCAGACACGCTGGCCACGAAGGTCCGCTGGGCACTTCCTGAAAAGAGCTGCCTGCTGCTGAGCATCGGGACACCTGAGGGACTCACAGGTAAATCAGCAGCTCTGCCTTTGCGCTACAGTAGCAGGTATGAGGTTACGTGGGATGGTTAGAGCCCTTTGTAAAGCTGACCCACCACTCAACAGTTCTGAGCTTAAGGGGATAGTTGATTAGCAAATTTTCTGCAATAATGGAACACTTGATTTTAAATAAAACTTTAAAATCCTTAGAGTGAAACTATTGTACAGGGTGTCCTAAAAATCTCAATTTGAAGCTTAAATAACTTCAAAAGTTAATACTATTAAGCCAGTGGTCCTCAAACTTTTTAAATAGGGGGCCAGTTCACTGTCCCTTAGACTGTTGGAGGGCCGTAAAAAGAAAACCTCACACTCTCTCTGCCCCTCAGCCCATTTGCCATAATCCTGCAGCCACATAAACGTCCTCAGCAGTGCATCTGGCCCGAGGGTTGTAGTTTGAGAACCCCTGCTATAAACTCCAGTACATGTATATGTGTATATAATGTATAACTATAGCATATGTATATAATATATATAGTATATATAGCACATATAATATGTAATATATAGTATATATAATGTAATATGTAGAATGTAGTATATAACAGAAAATATAGTATGCATGATATAACATAGTATATATATATGTAAAGTGTTAGGATTACTAAGTGAGAACTGAGGTTGTCTGGACAGTGACAAGGTGAGAATTCAGGTGGACAATACAAGGTGAGAACTCAGTTGACTTGATAGAGGGGGCAAGCTCATTGGCTGGGGTGGTTCTTCCCAGAAGCCCTTGCATTATCCCACGCCCATTCTCTGGGAGAATAAAAGAGAGGACTCCCAGAGAAAGAAGAAGACTCTCTGCATTACATCAGGCCTGATGGGGCTCTCTGCAGGAAGGGAAGTCACTTCTAAGGACAAGAGTAACAGCAACTGCCTGGAGACAACGGTTCACTACAGGAAGAAGAATCTGTCTTAAAGATTTGAGTTGACACAGCAGATCTCTTCCCAGAAGCGATCCAGCAGCTTCTAGAGACAACAGCTCACTACAGTAAAGTATATAATAAATGGTACATATTGTATGTATATATTGTACAGAGTAATATACATATATTACATAGCATATAGTATATAGCAATATACAGTATATAATAACTATGTTATATACTGTATGCTATATATAAACATATTGTCCACATATATAGTATATGATATAGCAGTGGTCCTCAGACTTTTTAAATAGGGGCCAGTTCACTGTCCCTCAGACTGTGGAAGGGCCAGACTACAGTAAAAACAAAACCTCACACTCTGTCTCCACCCCTCAGCCCATTTGCCATAACCTGGTGGGCCGCATAAACATCCTCAGCGGGCCCAGCTGGCCCATGGGCCGTAGTTTGAGAACCCCTGTGATATAGTGTATATAGTGTATAGTAATATATGTCATACTGTAATGTCATATGCCATATAGTAATATAATAAACAGCATATAACATATATAGTAATATATAATATATAGTATGTAACATATATAACATAATATATAGTGTACAGTAATACCACAGTATGTAGACATATAATATATAGAGAATACATAATGATATATAATATATAGTAAATATATAACAGCCATACATAATATATAGTAATATATCTTATGTGGTATACATAACATATAATTTAACATATAATGTGTATAACTATGGTATATGTAATATATAGTAATATGTAGCATATATAATATAGTATGTGTAATATGTAATAATATAGTAATATATAACATATAGTATGTGATGATGCATAATATAATATATAGTATATATAATATAGTATATGTATTATTATTTTACCATAAACTTTAAAAAATTGATCTAAATCATCTAAAGTTTTAAGATATTAAGTTTCTTAACAAATTCCATTTAATCACAATCTTGTGTTCTGTGTGGCCCTCCCTAGTTGATTTTTGATCTTTATAAAAACTTTTATCAGCTGCTAGTCAGTGACTGAAAAGACTGAATTTGTAATCATAACCTTAAGATTATTGACAGAATAAGCTTTGGACCCACAGATAACAGTTTTCATGTAGGGTCCTACAAGAAAAAGTTTTAATTGAGAACGTATCAGGTGAATGAAGTGATCCAGAGAAAAGGAACCTCCTCTACTCAAGAGTCTCTGATCTAAGGTGAAGAAAATGTCAAAATACACTGACAGGGAGTCCCATCTTATTAAAATTTAATTATCCAAAATTTTTTTAAAAAGAAATTTAAATAAACTTCCAAATGTTGTTGTTGTTGTTGTTTTTAATGTAGCATTTATGCTTTTGAAGCTATTAAAGCTTAACATTACATTAAGACTTTGGGGACACATTATTTAAAAAAAAAATAGTCAAGCCACCTAACACTGTTACAAATAAGATTGATTTTTAAAAGTAAATTTTAGTCTAACAGTTACAACTTAGAATGATGTAATTCCTTTTTAATAAATGCTTTCTAATTTGGAATAGTACTTGATTCAATAGCTCACCTTGTATCAGGGGTGGGGAAAGTCCAGTTCATGAGTCATGTAAGACTGGATAAATCATTTGGCAAGGTAACTACAGGCACTGATAAGCTGAAAGCTAGATACAAGCACCTCTCACTACTTGAGTTTTTCTATAAATTGATAATTTTGCATGACTTGTGAATGATGTTATAAATACTAAAATGGTACTTAATAGAAAAAAGGTTCCCCCCCCCTGCCTTATTTGGTTCAATCAATTTTCATTTTTCCCTTAAGCCATATTTAGAACAAACTGTCTCAGTTCACACCACTTGCTTAAATTTTAAAGTCATTTAAACTAGATTTTAAATCTGATTAACATGATGAATCACAATTTTAGAATTTAGTTAACAAGAGGAGTTGAGATCACCACGAACAAATCTGTACTGCAGATAACAGCATTTCTTTATGAAGGGCACTGTGACATCATGAATAAAGAGAGCTAGTCTTTGAAGACCAGCTTGCAACTTCTGCCTCAAACACAGACGGCTGTGTGACCCTGGGCAAGGGTAGCAGGCAACACTTATCTAAGATTACGAATTACAGAGAAGGCATGGGCTAGGAGTTTCCTTCCATGGGAGTTCCCAGTACTAATGAAATTAAAAGTCCAGGCCCTATTCTGCATAAGGAATTCAAACTGATTCTCAAATGTTTATTCAGTCTTAGTTTATTATATACAACTTACTTTCTTATTATCTTTCTAAAATTCCCAAATTTGCCCAATTACTCATCATTATGTGGTTCCAAAACTAATCAGTTTTTTTTAAAATTATACATATAAACACCCTGATTACTTTTCACACCTTGTGCCAAGCTATTGACCTACATAATGGGCTGCTGGGCACATTCATTGTTTCTAGACCATTAAGATTCTAACTTCTCCATCAAGCATTCTATGTTTTGGATGAATGGCTCTGCTTCTGCTGAATGCATAAGATGAGACACATCATACTCGGACAATTCAGGAAAGCAGAGAAGTCTGCAGAAGGTCTTTCTCTGATGTAGCAATTATTTTCCTTGGGGACTGCTCTGAGAATTGATCTGTCCTCCTCTGGCAAATCCTTGGATGAAACTCTCCGGGCAGCCAGGTGGTAGGTACAGTGGATAAAGAACAGGACTGGCATTCGGGAAGACCTGAATAAATTCCTCTCTGGGGATAATAACACCTACCTTTCAGGAGTGTTGTGAGGATCAGTGGGATAATAATATATGTAAAGTGTTTTGCAAACTTTAAAGATTATTATTAAGTTTATAATTACACTCTAATTCACAAAGAAGTAGAATCAAGTGAAACTTGGTATGAAAAAAGCTTTGTAAATCATAAACTATATAGCTATATCTTCCTTAGAATGTGAGCTCCTTGTGTGTAGGAATTGTTTGATTCATTATATTTGAATCCCTGGAATCTAGCACAGTACCTCTGACCCACAGTAGAAGCTTAATACATACGTGTTCACTGATTGGTCTGGTCAAACCCCCTCACTTTACAAATGTTAAAGTGAGAACCTGGAGATGCTATGATGATGACAGTATGACGTCTGCTGCAAAATAACTAACACCTGCTATCTTGATTCAATCCTTACAACACAGAGGTAGATGTTACTGTTCTACCTGTTTTACAGAGAAGGAAGCTAAGGCACACTGAGTTGAAGTGACTTGCTCAGGTCATACAGTCATTTCAGTCATGTCTGATTTTTGTGACACCATCTGGGGTTTTCTTAGCAAAGATACCACTTTTTTCTCCAGCCCATTTTACAGATGAGGAAACTGAGGCAAGCAGGATGAAGTGACTTGCCCAGGTTCACCCCAGCTAGGAAGTGTCTGAGGCTGGATTTGAATTCAGTATCTCCCTTGGCTCCAGGTCCAGCACGCTACACACCATGGCACTGTTCCCAAGTCATACAACTGGTGAGTGAGGTAGGCATCAAACACTTGTAGCTGTAAAGATCTTCCTGGCTCCAGCTTCAGCACCCATCCATCCTCCCCCATCCTTGCTCATTAACGTCAGAGGTGAGCATCTGGACTCTCGGCCATCCCTGACAAGGGGCACTGGTTCATAATCTCTCATTTAAGTAAAACTTTGGCTCCTGCTCCCTCCCTAGCCTCTACACGATTTGTACTTTTCTGCTCTGCCTATGGCAGTAATCACTTTGGATTTTTTCCCCTAGTGTTCCCTAGATTACATCCAACAGGAGTGAGCTGAAGTTAGGATATAAAAAGTACAAAATGAGGCCATTTTGCCCAAGGAAAAGAAGCTGCATCCTTACATGTGCAGAGAGCTGCAAATCAAAAAACATGACTTACATCCTGGACTTTCTGAATAAAGGGATCTTTCCACTCAAAGACCACAAAGAACAACTGGACACTTCTTTCCTCTGTTGGTCTCTGGTCAATGTAGTTCACCACGCTTGTCTGGAAGGACAGAAAGCAGAGTTACTATTGACTATCTCGTCGTGCACCTTTCTTCCCTCAGGTTCTCCCTCTCTCTTTCCTACTACTTTTGAGGTCTCTTTATTGCCTCGTCTCATCTCAGCCCCAGTAAAGTACAACAAAAGGATTCAAAATCCAAATTTGCAGGCTCTCCCCCCCTCTCCCAGGCCCAACATGCTGCAACATGGGTTCAATCTCACTGCTGATCAGCAGAGAAACTTTGACCTGTTTCTGACACAGGCTGTTTGGCCCCTTCTGTGGTTCCTTCCCCCCTCCTGGGAATGAATTATTACCTAGTGGACATTTATTTGGTGTAACCCACTACAATTTAACGCTCCAGAGCTCAGAGTCAAGAGAGCCTCCCCAGAAGCAAAGGTTACAGGCTGTGCCTGTGCCAGCACTGTGCCAAGCTAAAATCTGCATTACTACAATCTTTTACCTGGAGCCGAGTCTCAGAGATTCCAAATCTTCAAAGTCCCTCTACTCATATCAGATTCACCCTCCATACAGTGTTGGGGTTTCTCTACCTCTCTGCCAGTCAGTCAACAAATGTAAGAGTTTACTATATATCAGATAAGCACAGGGAATAGGAAGAAAAGCGGATGCAGGGTTGCTTAACTCTCAACGAATTCCCATTCCAATGGATGAGAGAATGGATAAATGGAGTCTCAGAGGGAGATAAGTAGGCTCGCAAGAGATTAAGAAAGGCTTTTGACAGGAAGAACCAATTGAGCTAAGCCTTGAAGGAAGCCAGGAAGGGGAAAAGAGGAAGGAGAGCATCTCAGGCAGAGGAGACAGCCAATGATAAGGCAGGGAATTGGGAGATGAGTGTTTTGTTCAAGGAAAAGCCCAGCTTAATGTTACTGGATTATAGAGTATGTGAAGGGCAGCCAAGTGTCCAGTTGCTGTCCCTGTCCAATCCATCTTCCACATGGCTGCGAGATGCTGAAAAACTGGTTTTCCTATAACACAGGTCTGTCTATATCACACTCTAGTTCAAGAAGCTTTGGTTATTCCTTATTGACTTAAGGATAAAATATGTTCCATTGTTTGACACTGAAAGCTATGCAGAATTTGGTTTTGGTCTATTTTTCCAAGCTAATTATATTCTACTCCACACTTTGATTTACTACCTAAAATTTGGCCCAGTGTCTGACACAAAGAAGGTACTTGAATATTTGCTGACTCTATATTCACTTTACGTTATATACTTTATATATTTTTTACATCCCAGCCAAACTGGCCTGATTGTTATTTCTCATGTATAACAGTCCAACTTTTGCCTCCATGCCTTTGCCTAGGCTATATCCCCTGCTGGAAATAAATATTTTCCCTTCATTTCCTGACATCCTTAGTGACCTTCATAGCTCATTTTAAGTGCCATTTCCTTCAAAAAGTCTGTCCTGGTTTCTACTACTTTTTAGAATACTTTTTGTTGTAGCAAAGAATTGGAAACAAAGTAAAATAGCTCAATAAATTGTGGTAAATGAATGTAATAAAATATTACTGGGCTGTAAGTAATGATGAATGTGATGAATATAGAAAGGCATGGAAATATACTACATGAAATATTATACTAAATATTCTACATGAAGTGATGCAGAATGAAGTAAGCAGAGCCAAGAAAACAATATACAAGACTACAATAACGTAAATGAAAAGAACACTAACAAGTATACACACACACACACACAAACAAACCCAAAAATGAATGGAACGAAACTCTAAAGCTCAAGCATGATTTGAATGAAGAGATGTGAGAAAATATTTGCAACCTACTCTTCATGGTTTTTTTATATTAAGTTTTGTTCTTGTATCGTCTTGCTAAGAATTTTAAATAAATATTCAAATATATAAAAATTTATAAATGTATATATATATGTGTGTGTGTGCATATATATATATATATATATATATATATATATATATATATATATATATATATATTTTTTAATTTTTCTATCCAAAGTTTAATGAGATTGCCTTGGATCACTAAACTACTGAGAAGAACCAAATCTTTCATAGTTGGTCATCACACAATCTTGATTACTGGGTATACTGTACTCCTGGTTCTTTTAACAGGTTTGAGATCTCTCAATCATACTAGTAACTTGTTTTTGATAACAGTGGCCAAATGGTGAGTAATGCACATGGGTCCCCCACCAGGGGTCCCCTATCATTTCCCTGTTGCCCAAGGCAGAATCCGTGCTGAAGGAAACCTAGAATCAACTACCTCCTGCCGGAACTCCACAGCTTCCCGTCCATCTTCTTCTTTCGTCTTCACAAGTGACATTTTGACCCAGGTCCGGAAACCCCCAGAGAACTTCCAGCTGGAATAGGCACTCTCACAATCCTGCATGAAGCGTACTTTGTCTGGGCTTGGAAGGAAGGGGAAGGGTGAGATGGGGGAAAATGGCCAGATTTATTTATAGAATTAAAAAATAAAAAGGATTTTGGCAATCATCTCATTCAAACTTCCCCATCTCCCACTTTACAGAGAGAAAAAAAAATTATATAACTAACTCAGGACCAATCAGCAGCAAAGCCAGGTTTTAATTCCTACTTGATCTCCAATCCTAAGAGAAAAATGGTAGCAGCCAGACCCAACAACCTATATCCACTCCAAAGAAATGCTTTCTCCCTTAATACTACTCCCTTCCAAGGCAGCCCATTTCATTTGTAGATGGTTTTAACAGGAAGTTTTTCCTTACTTCAACTATGATACAGTAGAAAGAATACTGAATTTGGAATTAGAAGAATTCATTTTGTATTCTGGTTCTCCTTCTTTCTACCAGTTTGATCTGTAAAAATAAAGGGTTTGAACTAGATGTACTCTAAGGTCCCTTCAAATTAAATCCATGATCCTAAATCTAAATCTACCTCTGACAGATTCATCTATTGCTCTCCTTCTGGAGTCAAACAAAAGAAAGTTAATTTCTTTTCCATCTGACAGTTCAAGGCTCCTGCCGAGTCTTCTCTTTTCTCCACTTAGCTACATGTGCCCTGTTTTGTTTTGTTTTTAAGCTAATCCTTACACAGCATGATTTCAGGACTTATTATCCTGTCTTCTACATGTCTCATTGTTCCTTTACCGAATCTTTGGTTAAATCTGTTCTATTATGTAGGTATACTCCAGAGCATGTCAGGATGTCCCCTCTTTATATCCTTCCTCAGCGATCTCATCAGCTCCTAGGAATTTAATTATCATTTCTACCAAGATGACTCTCAGATCTTTATATCTCTTCTCTCTTAAGCTCTGGTCCCACAGCTCTAAATTCTGCTGGACATCTTTACTCCCATGGCACATAATCCCAAAGGACCAATGATGCCTGATGGACACTACCATCTTGTGACAGAGAGGTGATAGACTCAAGTTATGAAATGTGAAACATCTTCAGATTTCTGTTAAAGCCATTGGGGGAATTTGTTTTGCCTGATTATGTATAGTTGTTACGAAGGCTTTCTTTTTTTTTTCTTCTTCTTCTTTTTTCTCAATTAGGATGGGGGAGAAAAATGGTAAGAGCTAGGAATTGAATCATCAAAAAGAAAGAAAAGAAAAGGAGGGTCATTGAAAAATGTTTTTTAAATGCACAGAAGAGAACAGAAGGGAAGCCAGAAGGAATCACAGACATGAAGGACAGCTCTGAAAATAACATGTCAAACTTATATACATAAAAAGAATATAAGTTGTACATGACAGAGATTCCCAGTTTCATGGACAATCTTCTCTTTCCATTTTATTATACACAGGGAAGTGCTTATTTTAGCTGATACTTAAATTCAAAACTCTTTAAAATCAGGAAAAAACAAAATCGATATCTTCCTCCATGTATTCTTTCCTCACAACTGTTGAGAGATATGACAAGAGTTACTTGGGAATAAGGGGTTGCCTGAGACAATCAAGGATCCTACTAGGATTTGGCAGAACAAGCATGGCATCCTACTTCTCACTAATTTCCCTGTCACCTCTATACAACTCTATAGTTTAGTTGTGATTACAGTCACTGCCAAGATCAGATTTTTAAAAGGTTTGGTGTAGAGGAAGGGGAAGGGCCTTGGAATTCTGTTTCTAAAGAAAGCCAGACAAGTTGCTCATCCAGATAATTGTTCCTTCTAGCACTTCCAGATCAGTTTTTAATGCAGCAATTTCATGGAAGGCTCCAGATCTGCTGTGAAGATGCCTGGACTCAACTCAACCGGACCCAACCCAACCCAACCCAGCCCAGCCCAGCCCAGCCCAGTCTAACTTAACCAGCCTAACCCAGCCCAGCCCAATCCAGCTCACCACAGCCCAAGCATCCAAGCCTAGCAGAGGCCAGCACAGCCCTACCTCCGCACAAACTCCTGGAAAGAAGAGAAGAGGAGGTAATCAATGGCACTGAAGTCCTCACTGGTTTCATTCAGGCGGAACTGAAGGAAGACCAGCTCCCTCTTCTTTACTTCCTGGGGTCCCTGGACAATCAGAGCATATTTCTAGAGCAAAGAAAGGAAGAAAAGTAGGAGTCAGAGCTGGAGGGGATGAGGGTGGGAGGATGGGAATGGAGAAGAAGCTATGGCTCTTCTGCTTCTCCGTTATCTCCCTCAGGCAACATCCTACTCCATTCAGGAATTACCCACCTATTCTTCCCCCTCCACTCCATCCCTATAATTCAAGTCAAGTCAGGGAGCACATGAAATTACTCAGCCCAGCAGAAGCCTACCTAAATCAGGAACTGCTAAACAACACGTGAATACTCTGGAATATTTCTGAGCCATCAGATGCAATGAATACAAAGAGAAGCACAGAAAAGCTTCTATGAGCAGAAGCAAAGTCAAGAATGGAGCCATGACTCTTTTAAGAGTCCAGCCTCTGCTGCCCACACTTGTGTGAGCTGGACAAGGCAACCAGTCTGGGCCTCTGTTTCCTCCTGTGGAAAATAAAGGTGTGGAACTACAAGGCATCTGAGGTTTCTTCTAGAAGATCTAGAGATATTATGAATTAGGAAACTGTATACCCAAAAATCACAATATAAAGGAAAAGAATAACAGTAAGTGGGAAATATACAATTATAAGGAATGACCAAGTTTGGCCTTGATGAAAAAAGGAGACTTTCTGTGGAGACAAGGGAAGTACATTCATAGATGTAGATTTTATTTCATCCTGGAAGCTCATTCTTTTCCCTCTTGCCTCTCCCTCCAATTAGATTATCCTCCTCTCCCCACCCCCACTCCCCCCGGAACATCCACTTCAGTCATGTCTTCATTCCTTTGGACTTTCTCTACTAAGCTCCCAGGAACCTCCATTCTCCTTTTTAGCTTCCATTTCTGTATTGTCTTCCCCCATTAAAATGAGAGGAATCTCCCCCTTGAAAGGAAAGACTTTCTTTCTATTTATTAAGCACATAGGAAGTGCTTAATAAATGTTTGTTAACTGATGTAGGTGATGTAAAAACCAAAGACATCAATTTGAAATATTTATTGTATATTTATAGTGGGTAGAGCTCTATGTTAACCACCAGGAAAATAGAAATATTAAACAATCACTGGACATAAAGAATGGACAATTTATTAAGGAAATAAAAATATATACATGAGGCAACAGAGTCAGAAAAGACCTGATTTAAAAATGCCCTAAAACCTCTGTGCACCTTCACTGCCTCACTTGTAAAATGGAGATAATAAGAACACTTGCCTTAATATTAATACCATGTAGTACTAGGTACTACAAGTACTAAATAATAGTAATACCTTGTAATCTAGACATCTAGAACCTGGGAAGTCCAATAAATTAAGAACCAGGCTTGTAATCAGGAAGATCTGAATTTAAATTCATCCTCAGCACTTACTAGCTATGTGACTCTGGGCAATTATCTGCTATTTGCCTCCATTTCCTCAATTGTCAAATGGGGATAATAATAGCACCTAGCTCTTAGAATTGTTATGAGAATCCATAAGTCCAAGAATGCCTTAAGAGGAAATCCACCCAAAAGAATCCTAAGAAATCAATGGATGTCCATCAGTTGGAGAATGGTTGGGTAAATTATGGTATATGAAGGTTATGGAATATTATTGCTCTGTAAGAAATGACCAGCAGGAGGAATACAGAGAGGCCTGGAGAGACTTAAATCAACTGATGCTGAGTGAAATGAGCAGAACCAGAAGATCACTGTACACTTCAACAACAAAACTGTATGAGGATGTATTCTGACGGAAGTGGAAATCTTCAACATAAAGAAAAGCCAACTCACTTCCAGTTGATCAGTGATGGACAGAAATAACTATACCCAGAGAAGGAACACTGGGAAGTGAATGTAAATTGTTAGCACTAATATCTGTCTGCCCAGGTTACCTGTACCTTCGGAATCTAAAGTTTATTGTGCAACAAGAAAATGATATTCACACACATGTATTGTATCTAGACTATATTGTAACACATGTAAAATGTATGGGATTGCCTGTCGTCGGGAGGAGGGAATAGAGGGAGGGGGGGATAATTTGGAAAAATGAATACAAGGGATAATATTATAAAATATATATATATAATAAAAATTATTAATTAAAAAAAAAAAAAAAAAAAGAAGGGAAAGGGACCTGTATGTGCAAGAATGTTTGTGGCAGCCCTCTATGTGGTGGCCAGAAACTGGAAACTAACTGAATGGATGCCCATCAATTGGAGATTGGCTGAATAAATAGTGGTATATGAATGTAATGGAATATTATTGTTCTGTAAGAAATGCCCAACACGATGATTTTAGACAGGCCTGGAGAGACTTACATGAACTGATGCCAAGTAAAATGAGCAAGACTAGGAAATCGTTGTGTACTTCAACAACAATACACCCAGCAAAAGAACTCTAGGAAATGATTACTACATAGAATTCCCAATTCCTTTAATTTTGTCTGCCTGCATTTTGGATTTCTTTCACAGGCTAATTGTACACTATTTCAAAATCCAGTTCTTTTTGTACAGCAAAACAACTGTTTGGACATGTATACATATATTGTATTTAATGTACACTTCAACATATTTAACATGTATTGGTCAACCTGCCATCTGGGGGGTGAGGGGGAAAGGAGGGAAAAAATTAGAACAAAAGGTTTGGCAATTATCAATGTTGTAAAATTACCCATGCATATATCTGGTAAATAAAAACTATTAAAATATTAAAAAAAAAAAAAAAGAATCCTAAGAAATCAGCCTCCATCTTTTAAGCCCTTCTCTCAATGATGTCCAAATCTCCTCACCACTGCCCCTCTCCATCACACACATTGACATTCAAAGAATTAACCACTGAGGCAGAGAATGATGTTTGCAAAAGAACATTGTATTCACAAGGGAAGCCCTTTCTACCTGTCCTCAGACAAAGTGGCATCCCATCAGGAGCCATTCACAAGTTTATTTGGTCATGCTTAGGAGAGACCTGGAACAAATTTCACTTCATCACCCAATATAAGGGATCTTGCTGGAGCCACATTTCCATTTAATTCCATTTTCTGTCCTCATGGAGGACATTATTAGGAAAATAGGGGCCCATCCAACAAAACCTGAGAAATCAACCTCTCAGAAGCTGGGCTGGAAAAAGGGTTCTCTGGATTTCTCAGGCTGACTTGGCTCTTGAACCAGCCCTAAGAAGAGTTACCATGGTTTGGTTGGAGAAGGGGTCCGTGTAATTAATCCTCTTGGTAGTACAGTTCACATCTCCTGGCTGCCCGGGTCTGTTCAAAGGGGGGATGACGTCATAATGGTGCTTACAGCTTAACAACTGAGCCTGCCCAGGGTACAGGGCAATACCTGAATTGGGAAAAATAAGATAAAATGAGAAAAGCAAAAATCAGAAATCCTCAGGCCCCAGATCTGACCCCTTATTTTTCTTGTACTTTTCACCACCAGCAAGTTATATTGAACAACCCTGTGAGAAACCAAAAAATATAGTCCTGCCTTAAAGACTCCCTTCTTACTGCTATTACTCCCATCACTAATTCCCAAAACATCGTAAGGCTGACAATGTTTTCCATGATGCACTAGTGATATATGTACAAGTATTAATGTGCCCATTTCACAGATAAAGAAACTACATGATTTGCCCAGGACAGACAGCTAGTACGTATCAGGGACAGCATTGAAACTTCCATCTCTTGACCTTCAAATATAACAGTCTTTCCACTAAGTTATTGTTTCTACAAATGCTGAGAGAGTTTCTTCATCTATAAAATATGTGTGGGGCAAGGGACATATGAACAGAAAGTTCAGAAGAAATCCAGGCTATCCATAGCTTATTTATATGGGAAAATGCTCAAAAATCACTAATAATTAGAGTAATGCAAACTAAAGAAACTCTGAAGCTCTACCTCATACTCATCAGATTGGCAAAAAAAGAAAAATGTGGAGAATGGCACATGTCAGAAATAGGCCAGAAATATGCAAACATACTTCTGTTGTGTGGGTGAAGTTGTGAATTGATTTATCCATTCTGGTTTTTTAAAAGCATTTAAAAAAAATTATTCCTCCCACAAGTCTCCATTCAGTAATATGAAAAAATTAAAAACAAAAACAAAAAGCTGTCTAATGAAAGCCCTACTAGCCAAAAAATAACAACAACTAAAACAAAAAACAAACAAACAAAAACAACCCCTTCAAAGTAAGGTCTTACATAGCCAAAAAAATTTTTTTCAGTACCACCCCAAAAATATTTGTCTCTTTATTTTTGGTTCATCACCTTTTCTATCATGGAGTGAGTGGTCCAGTCATTTTGTAAAGTAATTTGGATTTATACCCAAAAGGTCATTAAACTGTCAATACTCTTTGACCGAGCAATACCACTACTAGGCCAGTACCTCAGAAAGGTCAAAGAAAGAGAAATAAGATCAATATGTATAAAAATATTTAAAGTAACTTTTTTTATAGTGGAAAAACCCTGAAACTTAAGGAAGTGTCTACCCATTGAGAAATGGCTAAACAAATTAGTGTATAATAATGTAATGGAATATTATTGTGCTCCCAAAGTGACAAAATGAACCGTTTCTGAGAAAACTGAGGAGAGTGATGCAGAATTAAATGAGCAGAACCAGAACAATTGATACTATAGTAACATGAAAATGAGCAGTTTTGAACTTAAGAACCCTCATCACTATAAAAATCAGCCATAATAAAGAATGGTACTCTCTTCCTGAAAGGAAGTCAATAGACTAAATATGCAGAATGAGACTCACATTTGTGGAAATGGCCAAACTTGGGGGGTTAATTTTGCTTGATTTATTTGTTACTCCTCCAAAAAGAAGGAGGTGGATTAGCTCGACATGGAGGTCCCTTCCACTTCTAAATCCATGATCTTGGGACTGCATAAAAGTTGCCTCGGACTTCTCCAAAATTATTTGGCCATGAGATCAGATACAGACTTGTCTGAAAAGTTGATGCCCTATAATTTTACATCACATCAGAGGTATGTTGGTAAATGTTTAACAATCAATTTCCAAGGGAAAAAAATGCAACAAAACACACTTTTAAGTTTAATCAAATTAAGTTTCTTTCTTAAGTCTAGAAATCAACAAAACAATAAATTAATTCCTAGTTTGTAGCATTTACCAATTTACAAAGTGTACATGGTCACACTAAAAATTCAATAATCAGCACTCAAGAATTTGTGAGTTGTCTCTCACATCACTGTAATACAACTTAGCTGAATATAAGGAACCAAAGAGCACCAGAGGCAACAGATTTTCCCCACATTCTGCCACAGTGGAGCAGAATTGTCTACTTGCTTCATGGGAAAGAACACAGTTCCAGTTCAAAAAGGATGCATTCTTGATGTAAATAATAATAAAAATACTGTGTGACTATAGGCAAGTCAAAAA
Organism: Sminthopsis crassicaudata; assembly: GCF_048593235.1. Lineage (NCBI taxonomy): Eukaryota > Metazoa > Chordata > Mammalia > Dasyuromorphia > Dasyuridae > Sminthopsis > Sminthopsis crassicaudata. The sequence continues at coordinate 108,019,577 of NC_133620.1, forward strand.
AAAAAAAAAAAAGAAGAGAAAGGAGGAAGGAGGAGGAGGAGAAGAAAGGTAGATATGGGAGGGAGAGGGTGGCTAAATATTAGTAACTCACATTTATGCAAAAATTTTTAAGATTTACTTTTTCTTTCACAACAACTCTGTGAAATAATAGTGTACATATTATTTCACAAATGAGGAAATTAAGGCTCAGGGCTGTTAAGAGAGTTTACCAATGATAGAGATCTACGTCAGAATCTATACCTCCTCCTGACTCTACCCCCATTTTGCTCACTACATCATGCTGCCTTACATTATCTCCTAACTAGAACAAGACAAAGGCAAAGTCCAAGACAAAGCTGAGCCCCATTGCATATAGCATTTCTCCTGGAATAAATAGGAAGATAAAGCGTTTATGAAGCACTTACTATGTACAATGGGTTGGGGATACAACAATAAGAAAGCAAGACAGTCCCTATCCTCAAGGACCTTATATTCTAAGGTGTGAAATAACACAAAAAAGGGATGAGGGAGTGAGTGGATGTGGTATGAAAAATGGCAGAAAGAACCTGAAAGTCTGCTTCTACACAAGACAAAGGAAAAGTTCAACTATCAGAGCCTGGGGGTGACAGGGGCAGAGTCCCAGCTTCTAATATAAGGGAGATGAGTTAGTGAGACTGATCTAGGATGGAATTTCCTCCCTTGTTTGTTCCCCCACTTATTGAAGGATGAAATTATTGTTTGAACAAGTCTAGAAGTCATTAACTTCTCTGTTCTTCCTCCCTAATGCCTCTAGGATAAAAACACAAATTCCTGTTTTGCTTGTAAAGCTTTTCACAGTCTGGCCCCAATTTATCTTTCCAGCCCTTAATCCAATGCAATTTGTCTTGTCTCTGTTCCACGTCTGCACCTTCATACTGGCTGTCCCCCATATCTGGATTTAATTCCTGCCTCAATTGAGCTTTCTCTTCCTTTAATACCCTACATAAAGCATTTCCCAATTCCCCCCAACTTCTAGTGCCCTCCTCCCATGACTTTGGATTTAATTATTATTTATTCTTTTCATTTCTGGTCAGTAGCCTTGCTTTTCAGAGATTTTCAATAATGTATGACTCTTTGTGAAACCATTTGGGGTTTTCTTAGCAAAGATACTGGAAAGGTTGGCTATTTCCTCCTCCATCAAGGAAACAGAGGCAAACAGTTAATTAAGGAACGTCCCCAGGATCACACAGCTGTTAAGTATCTAATGTCTACAGAAAAAAAGTCTTCCTGACTCCAGGTCCAACACCAATAATCACTGCACCACGCAGGTGTCCTATAGCCTGTCAAAGCTTTATTTTAAGCCTTGGTCCAGAAATCTGAATCTCATTCATAGACATCATCATCTTAGCCTGTTTGTTTCCCAAATCAAAAAAAAAATATTTTTTTTCTGTAATCTTTACTTTCAGTGGTGAGCACTGATGAAAATACCTGCTGAACTCTTCCGATTTTCCTTCTCTGGCTCAAGCTTTGCCATATTGGCAATGCTTTCTAGGTTCCTTCCAGCGGCATTTTTGCCATTTATAATGTAGTAATCTATTCTGAGAGGTCTTGGGAGGCTTTTTATCATGTCTTGCATCCAGGTAGGCAGCAGACTTTTACTGTTATCATCAGTACTCTAAACAGAGAGTCACTGACCACCATAACTCTCTTCTCTTACCCTTACTTATCTGACAGTACTTGTGGCTCTGCTCTAATCATCATTGCTTAAAAGTCAAGCAGTAATATTTCCTCTCCAAAATACCTAACTCTTTCCTCTTCAAGAAGAGTCATAAAAAGTCATAAATGATTTTAGTCTAAATTTATAGTGGTCTTTCTTCCTTTCCTTCTTGATGTAACATTTTTCCATTCTACCTCCAACATACTGATTCTGCAATTACATTCTTTTCCTATCACCTTGACTCCCTCTGCCATTATCCCTTATAGCCTAGAATATGAACTCTTTCACTTTCTCTTTGAGCAAAGAGCAACACAAAAACCCAAATCCCTTCATCTCTGGCACCCCTAGTATCATGGGATTTTGAACTAGAAGGAATGTTAGAAATCATATATAGAATGTAATCTTCTCATTTCACAGATGAGAAAACTGAGGCACAAAAAGTGGATAACTTGCCCCAAATCAAGAAAGAGTAAAACAAAGCCAAAATTTGAACACAAAGTCAATGCTATTTTTATTATACCAAGCTACTTCCTTATGTACTCAATAAGAAAACCACAGAGTTTTAGTGTCAGATTTTAGTTCTTTAAAGATCTTTCAGCTCAATCATATTTTTGAGATTTGTCATTAAATGATAAGCTGGCAACAGGAGTTGGGAGCAAGCCTTACCTGGTGCATCGTAGCGATCCACCTCCTTGTAGGAGACAGACATGACTGGATGCTTAAGCTTCTCCCGGAAATCAGTGATGGTCTGGTAGACCAGGAAGACAGCCACGGCCATGAGCAGCAGGTAAATGAAGATTAACAGTACTGAAAACACATTCTTCAGGCAGGCCTTGCTGAAGCGGATGCTGTTGATGACAGATTCGCTGTCTAAGACTGGAGATGACAAAGTAAAGTTGAAAAGATTGTCCCTCATATACAAAGATCCTCCTAATCCACCTAATCATAAGGTACTTCAATTGTGAGTCATCTTCCCAACTGTAGAGATTAACTGCACAGATACATACCCTTATGAAAAATGATGTATATATTACAAAGGCAAAAAGCCTATGACTATAAAAACTGAGGAAAAATAACTAGCCCTTAAAAGGACTGAAATTTTTACCCTTGCCCCTATACTAGGGGTTTAAAAGAACCATTGACATAAGCTATCTATAATCATGATATAGTTAAGGCATTTTGGATATTCCATATTTATGATTCAGGGATTCTGGAAATCATTCGAAAAACTTCAATTTTTTTTTTGGTAATAACCAGGATAATTTATATAAAATAAACAGAGGTACTACCTAATTCTCCCAAACCAGCAAAGGTTGCTAAGAATGATAAACATTGGAGGGATTAAGGCATACTAGTAGATTGTTGGTGGAACTACAAATTCTGCAATCTTTTTGAGAGCTATCTTACAGTGAGTTACAAAACTGATTATACCTTTTGAGTAAGGGATTTTACTACCAGGTCAGTCTCTTGGATATATCATTTAAAGGGAAATAAATGATTTATTATAAAATATTAATATAATAACCTTACTTAAAAATGGAAAACTAGATGCTAGTTTTATATGCTAGGCACTTGCTTGATGCTTGGTAACAGAGACAAACACAAAATGACCCCTAGCTTAAAGAAACTTGCATTGTGTTGGAGTGAAACAACAGGTACTCAGAGATAAATAAACATGAAGCAGCTTTGGATGGAGGAAGAGAGGACACTAGCTACTGATCTTAATGGATCAGAGTAGTTCTTAGGAGGGCTTGAGCTAGTCCTTGAAGGAAACTGGGGGTTCTGTGAGGTTGGGTAAGGAGGAAGAGAATTTTGGATGGATGGAATTAATTGTGACATTAATGTAAAATTATTTTTAAAATAATAAATGTAAAAAATACAATGAAATGTAAGAAAACACATATGGATCAAAGAAAATAAAATCAAAACAATGACTTGCACACTGTGACTCTCTTAAAAATACCAGTAACAGAAATCTGATAAGAATGCAGACAGAAAGAGATACCGCAGAACACAGAACTCTACCAGCTATAATTCATCATAATTATAGGATGATAAGATCTCTATGCTCTATAAATTCTACCATTTCTATACTTTTGCATTTTGTTTTGTTTTGTTCTATTTTTCCATAGTTATCTGGTAGAGTTTCTTCAGGGAAAATCATAAGCTTGTTTTGGAAGAGCTAAGGGATGAAACAGTGTTTTTCCCTATATCTAAGATGAGAAAAGTGAGGATCCCCAAAGTTTCCTTTCCTAGAGGCAGCAGAAGCAGCACTTTGGATGACGCTTACTCATTTATTATGTTAAAGATTAGAGAGAACCAAAAGATAGTTTTGATGATTGAGCTCTTCCCATTTGAGCTTTCCTTTTTTTATACCCTCCTGTCTCCTGCTTTCATTCTCTAAGACTTCAAAAACCCATTGATGACAGTCACTCTTTAACTTTAGTGGGCTAGTGAAAAGGGCACTGGATTAGGAGCCTAGAGACTGTGGTTCTAATACTTATTGCTCTATGACCATGGACAAGTCACATAAAAGTCACTTTTCAAGACTCAGTTTACTCATCTGTAAGATGAGGATATTAAGACTTGAACTACCTTCCTCAAACTGTGAATGTGAGAAAAATTCCTTGTCAGCCTTAAAACACTATAAAAATGTAAATTATTGTCATTATTATTAATCTTGGCTCCATTTTAGCCACTTATTGGCAAAGTCACTCTGGAGACTTCCTCTTTACTTGGAACAACTGATTTTCTAGTCCCCTATTCAAGAAACTCCAATGGTTTCCCTACTAGCTCTAAGATAAAATAAAAACTCTTTTGAGCAGCAAAACTTTGCACAATCTGACTCAGGGCCTATACTTCTATGCTTACTACATATTAGTTTTCTTCATGTACTCCATGTACATGAAGACCTTCATACTGTCTTGAGTACCTGTGCTGTTGCACCAGAGTGCCTGGTACATGGAAAGGCTGCCATCCACTCAAAATTCTCCCTCTTCACTCATTCTCACAGAATCCCTAGTTTCCTTCATGGCCTATCTCAAGCCCTCCTACATAAGGACTACTATGATCCACCAAGATTAGTAGTTAATGTCTTCCCCTCCTCCATCTAAAGCTGCTTCATGTTTATTTATCTGAGGACCTGTTGTTTCATTCCAGTACACTACAAGTTCCTTTAAGCTATTTTGTGTTTGTAACCTAAGCATCAAGTAAGTGCCTACCATATAAAAGTCATTTAATAAACTCTTTAAAAATATATATCACTTCCCCCAATCACATATAAATACATTTAACTGTTTTTTTTAAATTAATAATCTCTTGTTGAATAAATGAAAGTAGGCAAGAAACTGAAGGCTTTTATTCTAACCACAAGCTCCAAACTTTTTACTTCTCCCACTTACTGAACCTACCATTTATCCTCAACACCAAATACCCTTCTATGTTCCCAGGCCAACAGCTTCCTTTTGATTTCACCCAGGATCCAGAGTCAGCCATTTCAATGCTATACTTTCTAGCCTACAGAATCCTTAGCTAGGCATTCAAGACCACCCACAGCCTGGCCACAAACCACCCTGCCAAGCTTTTTTCTCACTAGTTAATAAAAATTATATTAATAGCTAGTGACTCAACATGACTAATGTAGAAATATGTTTTACAAAATTGCACATGTATAACCTATATTAAATTGTTTGCTGTCTTGGCAGGGGGAGCAGGAAAGGAGAAAGAAAAATTTAGAGCTCAGAATCTAATAAGAAAATGAATGTTGAAAATTGTCTTTTCCAAAAGACTCATGATGGAAAATACTATTTACATCCAGAAAAAGCTCTATGGAGTCTGCATATAGATGGAAGCATATACTTTTCACTTTGGGGATTATTTTTGTGTTCTTGTCCCTTTTTTCTGTTTCTTCTTTCACAACATGACTAATGTGGAAATATGTTTACATGATTGCATATGTATAACCTATATTAGACTGCTTGCTGTCTTAGGGAAGGAAGTAGAAAAAATTCGAAACTCAAAATTTTATTGAAAACTATCTTTACATGTAATTGAAAAAACAAAACACTATCAATAAAAAAAGAAAGAAAGAAATGTGGAAAGTATAGTTTTATTTGTGGCTATATCAACCAACAATATATCAATTAACAAGCACTTAAAAATTTAAGTTGTCTTTACAATTGAAAAAATGCTATTTAAAAATAATAAAAATAGCTAATGATTAATGGATCCAACCATTCTGGAAAATAATTTGGATCTCTAATCTCAAAATATAAATTGGTGCAACCTCTTTGAGGTATATCATTGCAATATATCTATATCACAAAGAGATCAAAGAAAGATGAAAATGAACCAAGTAGTTAAAAAGTATTTAGAGCAACTCTTTTTAGTGACAAATAATTGGAAACTGAAGGGGTAGCCATAAAATGGGAAATGGTTGAACAAATTATAAAAATATAAATGTGATAGAATATCATTAATTTTTTTAAATGATGTAGATGGTTTCAGTTGGAAAGACTTGTATAAACTGAAGCTGAGTGAAATGAGAAAAACCAGGAGAATTTATGCACTAAAAATATAAAAACAATTAACTTTGAAAGATTGAGGGATTCTAATGAACAAAATTACCAGCAATGATTCCAAAGGGACTGTGTTGAAAAATACTACAGATCTGATAGGTGATGGACTTAAGGGTACAAACTGGAACTTTTTTTGGTAATTTATCTAACTCATTTACAAAATGAGTTTCCTCATTTATAAAATGTAGGGAGTAAACTATATAGTCCCTTTAAAAAAGGTCCCTTCTAGTTTTAAATCTGTGATCCTATGAACTCCTATATCATTTATGGCTAGTGCCAGTACTATGATAATATATATTATGTAGCCATGTCCTATCTCCCAAACTAGACTGAAAGTTTCTCAAGTGCAAACACTGTACTACTGTATCATCTACCAATAGCCAGAGCTATGTAAATGCTTCTTGATTATAACTACAGAAGCTAAGAATCTCTTTTTCTTGTGGGAGTAGAGAAAAGAGATCTAAAGATTCTCAGAAGGGAGGCTCAAGATTGGGAACATGAGCTTGATGATTATTACATACATTCTTCTGACTGTCTTTATTTCTTGAAGCAACATGAATCACAAATTCATGTACTTGGAGCTGGAAGGAGCCACAGAGACCAACTAGTCCAACCCCCTCATTTTACAGTTGAAGAAACTAAAATCCAGAAAAGTTAAATCATAGAGAATGACTCAGTAGAGAGAATACAAGATTGAGAATTAGGAAAATTTGTGTTTGAATCTCATCAATGGGAAAGTAATATAAACCTCTCTGAGCTACTCATCTGCATCTTCATCTAGAAAATGTTCTGTGTCTGCAAAATGGGTAAAGAGGAAATGAAGATAATAATACCCACAGTACCTATGTCACAATGAGATGCAAAACAACATAGCAAATTATATGTGCAATTATATCAGCCATGATAGTCATTATAATGTATCTCTGTATGTCTCTCAGCACCTAGCACAGGGCAATAAACACTGTAGGCATTTGATAAAAGTCTCTTCATTTGACTTGCTAAATATTTTTTACCTGGGTGTGTGTGTGTGTGTGTGTGTGTGTGTGTGTGTGTGTGTGTGTAAAGCGATAGGAGAGAGAGTCAGGATTAAGAATAGGGGGAGAAAGAAAGGAAAGGATAGGAGGGAGGAGGGGAAAAGAAAGAGAGAAGGAGAGAAGGAAAGTAAGGAAGAAATGAAGGAAAAACTCATCAAGTCTTTTTGAAAAAAGCATAGAGGAGATAAAAAGAATCACAAATTAGTAAGACAGTTTTGAAAGATATATGTTGAGCTTATGTATTATGTATTAAGTATGTAACTGAAATGATAGAAATTTGCAATTTGATGCTTTATTTTATATACAGAAATACATATTTTATTAATATTTATAAGCTTCAAATGGGGCCCCTAGGTGACACAGTGTATAGAGTGCCAGCTCTAGTGTCAGAGAGGACCTAAGTTCAAATCTACCCTGAGATATTTATTAGTTGTATGACTCTGAGCAAGTCACTTAACCCTATTTGCCTCAGTTTTCTCATTTGTAAAATAAGTTGAAGAAATGGCAAATTATTCCAGTATCTTTGCCAAAAAACAAAACCAAAAAAATCCTCTAATTGGAGTCACAGAGAGCCAGACGTAAGTGAAATGACCCAATAACAAAAATTTTCAAATAAGAAAAGTTCTTTTTTAAAAATTAAATTTAATTGCTGAGAAAATGATTTAAATGTCCACATTCTTTGACCTTGGGAATCCACTGCTAGACATTGACTCAAATCAAGTCCATAATTAAAGAAAGGTCCCATATACACCAAAATATTGAGAGCAGCACTTTTAGTGAAAGCAAATATCTGGAAATAAAGCAAACTGAGGAATAGTTTAGGCGACACTGAGAGATGCACAGTGTCGATGACATAGGATATTATTATGTTGTAAGAAACCATCAATATGATGAATACCAAGAAATATGGGAAGATTTTAAAAGATATTAAAAAAACAACCAGCGCCAGAAAAATGACATCTGTAATGACTGTGACAATGTTGATGTAATATCTATGTAAATGCAATAATAACAATGACAACCAAATCAAAACTGAATGTATCAAAATTATAATGATCAAGCTCAGCTCCCTCAAAAAGTTAAGCCATCCACATAAAGACCCACTATTTTTTTTTCTTCAGATGTAGAGAACAAAGGTGGAGCACACTGAATATAATATCAAAATTTTTTTATTATGTCAATTAGTTTTCCTGAACTTTCTTTTCCTTTTAAAAAAAATCTTTATTATAAGAAATGATTCCCTAAACAACAGCAATAAAAGAATAAACAACAACAACAACTGAATTACTAGATTCAATCTGACATGCATTTATTAAGCACTTACTATATGCAAGGCACTCTGATAAGTGCTGTGGGCTCAAAGATGAAACATTTTACTCTTGAAAAATTCACATTCTATTTGGTGAAATACACAGATAAATAAATATGGAGCCTTCTGAAAGTAAATAGAAGATCATCCAAATTTCCTATCATGAAAAATGCTATCTACTTCCAGAAAAAAAAAACCAATGAATTCTGAATGTAGATTGAAGGATACAATTTTTCCTTGGCTGCTTCTTCTTCTTTTTTTTTTTTTTTTTGGTCTGTGTTTTCTTTTGCAGCATGGCTAATATGGAAATATGTTTTTCATGACTTCACATTATAAACAGTATCAAATTGCTTGCCTTCTCAGGGAGGTAAGAAGAGAATTTGAAACTTAAATTTTTTTAAAATGAATATTAACTTTTTATAAATAATTAGGAAATGTTTAATGAAATAACTAAAAACAATTTTTTTTAAAGGAAGATCAAAAAGGACTTTTATTCAAAAGTAATCTGGAAAATGTTTTAGATCCATTATCTCTATGGTTAATTAAGTAAATTAATTCTCCAACTATTTTTCTATATTCAACATTAGGGACTCAGTTTTAATTTCTAAATTTGGATAAAAACATATTTCTAAAAGAAAAGAAAAAAGAAAGAAAATTCTCTTAAATTTAAGAGAAAATAAATAAAAGAAAATACAGTCATTTCAGAAAGAATTCACATCCTTCCAAGAACCTCCAAGCCATCTCTGATCTCAAAGTCTCCCATCTCTGACAAAAATCTTGATAGTGTCTACTTCTATTCTTCAAAAAAGAAATAAGGCAGACTTTTGTCTCCTAAAGGCAGGAAACAGGGATCTTGGCTGTCAGTGGAACTTCCTAGATAACACTCCAGATCTGAAAGTAGACTTCACTTCCTGCTCTGACAGTTTTTATAGTGCCCTGGAACCTTAAACATGGAGACTGAAGGCTACAGACGCTAAAATTCTCTACAATCGCTTCCTGACTAGTCTGTTCCTTCAATAAAAGAAAACACAAAAGAAATACCTTTCTATGGATTTAGCCTAGCATGTCCACACAATCTTTTAGTGGGTTTAAAAAAAAAAAAAGTCCCCTTCATACAAACAGGATGAGGAGTAGTTGGAGAGCAGTTCAAGTCGAATTTTTTTTCTTTGTTTTAATGTAGCTGCCAGTTCAGCATGAGTGTCTCCCTCTATGCCATATAGCATAAGTGTCATGAGAGGGCTAAATCTTAGGCTGCTCTGAAGCATGGATACTAAAAGATGTAATGACACTGGCTTTTAACCTGCTCTGATCACATTGGGAGTCAGTTGGCTGGCTGTGGTCCTTCATTCTCAAAGAGATTCAAAATGACATTACTGTGTTGGGGTTGAGTTACTGTGGCTGATCAGACCAAGGTGAGCATGGAAGGCTCTACCCCCAGATTGGGCACAATTAGTCCAGATGCAAATTGTAAAGATGTCTCTAAATTTGTTCTTTTCTCATTTCTTTTGAGCTTCTGCAATTCTGCTTTGCTCACAGAGAACAGTATGCTATGCTAGATGGTTCTTTGCCAGCATCTCCCCTGTCATGCAATCAATGCCCTTAAAAATGGCATTGTATCACTTCTGCCCTCTGTGTGAGCACCTTCCTTACTTGAGTTCTCCAAAAAACAGCATTTTAGGCAAAGGCATTAAAGCCATGTGGCAAACCCATTGGGGTTGTGCTCGCTGCATAGCTTGGCAATTTAGTGTGAGAAAGGACTCCAGGGTTTGGTCCAATGTCTTTCATGTAGGCTCACCATGCCGGATGGTCCCACACCAGTGTCTCCCGTGTCTCACAGTCAATTCCAGTCTTCAGAGAACCTTAAGAGTTTATTTGTACATTTGGGAGTGCTATGTTCCTTTCTGTGCACCAAACTTTAAAAAGGGAATGAATAAACTGGAGGACTTTGAGGATGGTGAACAAGAAAAAACTGGAAAGCTATACCATTTAAGTATCAGTTGAAGGAGTAAGTAATGTTAATCTTGGGAAGACTTAGGGAAAATACGCTATCTGTATTCAAGTACTTGAAGGGTTGGAAAGAGAATTAGATATAAAATAATATGTGTGTGTATGTATACATACACACACACATATGTAAAATGGAGATTTATGGTTTCTTATCCAATCCTCTTTTTGTGTTCCACTTTTTCTAGTGCTAATATACAAATGAAAGAACAAAATTTTTAAAAGAAAGGATTAGATTTGTTTTCTTTTGGTCCTGAGAACAGTACTAGGACTAATAAGGGAAAGCCAAAATATATTTGGAGCTTAATTTAAAGCCAAAATTCCCAACAATTAGAACTATTGAAAAATAAAACGAGCTGTCCCAAAAGGCAGTTGAGTTGGTCATCACTGGAGATCTTCATGATGATGTGCTGGGCATCTAGTATAGGACTAGACAACCTCTGAGGTCCCTTTCAATGCTGAGCTTTTGAGATTCTGTGATTCTTTCCTGTATCTCAGGTCCCTGAGAAGCCAATGGATCCTGCTCCTTTCAGGAAAGTGAATGGACAAGGCGAACCTCCTCTAGAGAACCTTTCCTAACTAAGGGCATAGTGACTTCATAGACTTTCCTACTTCATTACCTCCCTGATTAAGGTACAGGAAGAAAGAGCATCAAGTTTATCCTAACTCTACTCAGAAACTTAAGAAAAGCTAAGACTATCACATGTCAACTACCTGCCCAGCAGGCTGCAAGTGTACCCATCTGAGAGATAATAAGTACTCATATTCTTCCAGCACTTTAAGGTTTACAAAGCAGTTTTTCTTACAACAACCCTGTAAGATACATAGTGTCAGAGTTACTATCCCACGTTATAAGATAAGGAAACTAGGGCTCAATGATCCCACAGCTTGTGCCAAGAGATAAAATTTGAACAAGAACTCTTAACTCCAAGGCCAGATCCCTTCCCATTACACCAGCTGTTCTTAACCTGGAGTCCATTTTCTTTTTAATATTTAAATAACTGCATTCCAATATAACTTTTTTTCCTGTAATCTATATATTTTACACAGTTAAGAACGTTATTCTAAGAAGGGGTCCATAGAGTCCACCAGACTGCTCAAAGGGGTTCATAACTTAAAGAAAGTTAAGAACTCTGATACTAAGTGATATCTGAAGAGAATTAAAGGGGACTGGCACATGTGCCCTGAGGCACTCTGAGGAATAACCCATTAGCAGGATGGAGGCAGTGGAAAATCTCTGAATTTCTAGATACTTTACCTGGTATCACTGAGTTTCTCCAGATGGCTTTGGGGAAGATCAACTCAACCTTGAGTGTGAGACATAGCTAGACAAAAAAGATAGCATTGCCCATGTCTGCACAACCTTGTTAAATATGTATAGCTTCAGAAATAGGGGAACGGGGATCTCCCCAATGGGGCAGTAACAAGAGCCCCATCTGGAACAGAAGCAACCAGACACCAGAGGCGGGTGAAGATGTTCAGATATCTACTTGGAGCCACTGCCTAGCCCCTAAGTGTCTTAACCAGGGTTCCTGTTGCTCCCAATGCCTTTTGCAGACTGTACTAAAGATTCTTCACAACAAAGTCTTAAAGACAGCTAAAGACACCTGTCCCTTATCTTCATTCCCCAACTCACCTGGCAAAATTCCTGAGCCTTTGTCTTTGGAGTCCTTCCTTTCTTTCTCCTCCGCTCTGTCTGAGTTCTCAACCACTTGATCCAGATCTTCATTTAGCTAGGAGGGAAGCATCATCAAGCAAAGGATCTGTAGTGAGAGGAAACTTATCATCTCACAAGTGGCCTACCTCAGGGCCCCTCCCCTTCACCCTTGGGATGGTGCAAAAAGCACTGGATGTGTAGCTAGAATCCCTGGGATTGAATCCCAGCTCTAATGGGATGACCTTGGACTCGGTACTCTAACGCTGAGCTTCAGTTTTTTCATTTGCAAAATGGGAATAATACCCACCAATCCCCCAGGATTACTATGTCAGTCTTAAAACACTGAAAAGGGACTTTTATACAGTGTAATATTATCATCCTCATTTTCCAATTATCTGGCTAGTAACTTCTAGAGCAGATATTCTCTTCCAATTACCTAATTCCCAAATTCAGTGTTTTTTTCCATTCAATGCACCACACAGACTTTTCCATAGGTACACAATATATCACCATGCATTATGTCATAAAAAAAAAAATCTTAAGAATTGGAAGGATTCTTAGAAATCATCTGTTCTAAATTACTCATTGCAAGAATATCTTCTGCAAATGGCACATGTTTAACCTATATCAGATTGCTAGCTGTTTTGAGGAGGGAAAGAGTGGGAAGAGAGGGAGAAAAATTTGGAATAGAAGGTTTTGCAAAGGTGAATGCCGAAAACTACCTTTGCATGTATTTGGAAAAATAAAATACTACTTAAAAAAGAAAAAAAGTTTAAAATTTATATATGTGTGTGTGTGTGTGTGTGTGTGTGTGTGTGTGTGTGTATGTATAAAGTGAGTATTTCCAGTGACCAAGAGATCACCATTCAGTACAAATCAACCATTCCATTGTTAGCCAGATCTAAAAGACAGAAGTTTGGTTTTTTTGTTTGTTTGTTTTGTTTTTACTTAAGCTGAATTTCGTCTCTTAGAAATTCCTACCCAGGTTTGTTTCTGGATTAATAATACAAAGCAAGTCTAATATGGTTTTTTTTTAATATGCGGTAGCTCTTCAAATGTTAAAAGAGCTATCATGTACCCCAGAAATCTTCTCCAGATTAAATTCTTTATATGACAGCCCTTCTCATACTGCAGGACTATCAGAAGGATAGGGATAAGGACTGATGTTTTCACTAGTATAAAGAATTCCCAGGGGAGGAAACTCCCTCTACAGATTCCAATCAGCACCTTCTAGGCAACTTAGAGTTGCCTACAGCAATGAGCATTAAGATATTACATAACTTGCCCAGGAGAGTGAAAGGAAGTGAACATGCATTTGTTAAGCCCCTCCTATGTAGTAGGTACTGTGTTAAGTGCTTTCCAAATGTCTCATTTAATCCTCACCACAACCCTGGGAGGTAGGTTCTGTTATCCTTCTTTTACAGTTGAGGAAACTGCATAAAAGTTAAATCATTCGCCCAGTTGGTGTCTGAGGCCCAGTTCTATCCACTGCACCACTCAGTTGCTTATAAGGTCACAAACATATATCATAGGCAGAACTTTGGATCTTTAAGACCAACTCTCTAGTCACCATGTCATTCTGATTCCCATCAAAATGACATGAGAAATTTCTCTGAATTTTTAAGATTCTACATGAATTCAAGTCGCCTTGACAATTTTTACTTATTTTTTAAAAAGAGAAACAAAGTATGAGAGCAACTGAAAAGAGATTAGGAAGGCTGATTAAGGAAGATGGAAAGAGGAGCCTGGGACAGAAAGAAGGCCTGCTCACAGCTGAGGATTCACTGAGACTTAAGGAAACAGCTGAGATGGTTGTCTTCAAAGTTTTTTTTGTTTGTTTGTTTCTGACTAATGATCAGAAAAGATCTGGAGCCATAGATGTATAAAAACTCTTTTCATTAATGAGATTAGCAAATCATAGCATGAGACATTCAATTTTTAAGGAACTTTCTAATTTCAAGATTGGTTCTCTCTTTGGTAGGTCACACTGCATCTCACACTGGACCTAAAGAATATTAGGGTTTCGGTTGTTTATTTAGGTCTAGGCCACAGCAGCACTGTAGGATCTGCCCAGGAGTTGCTGGCCCCTTTCCTCTCCCACAATCTTCTAGACCCCAACCCCCAACCAAGCTCCATACACACTTTCTGAAAGCAAGTTCTAAACATACTCACTCATTCATATGACCCAGCCCAAAGAAATCTGCATTCAGCAGATGTTGTAACCTCAAGCTAAATTCTCTCAGTGTAGGCAAAAATGATGTAGACTTCTCCAAATTGCTTTTTTCTCTCATGTGAATCTCAGAACAAGATTCTCTGAGGAAGAACCAGCAGATCAATTTCCTAAAACTGAATTGAATGTATATGTATAGAGAAATGGGGAGATAAGGTTGAATTGGCATGGACATCTTGAATTTCAGGCAAATTGTTATAATTTTGTTCAAGAAGTAATGGCCAGCAGTTCCCATGGACTTGTGATGGAGAGAGCCATCTGCATCCAGAGAGAGGATTGTGGGGATTGAATGTGGATCACAACATAGTATTTTTCACCTCTTTTTGTTATCATTTACTTGTATTTTGTTTTCTTTCTCATTTTTCCCCCTTTTTGTCTGACTTTTCTTGTGCAACATAATAACTGTGGAAATATGTACAGAAGAATTGCACATGTTTAACATCTATTGGATTACTTGCTATCCAGGGAAGGGAGTGGGGGGAAAAAATTGGAACACAAGGTTTTGCAAGGGTGAATGTTAAAAATTATCCATGCAGATGTTTTGAAAATAAAAAGCTTTAATAACATGTATGTGCATATGTATATATATACATACATATAAAAGAAGTATGACCAGCCATTGGAGTTTTTTGAGCATAGAAGCAAAATTATAAGATCTGCAGAGGAAACTAAGCTGGACCAGTAATTTCTTTAGCATAATGAATTCCATAGTCAGGAATTCTCTCTGTCAGTGCAGAGTGTTACCTTTTCTGCAACTTAGTCTTATGGAGCAGCCTAGCACAAACAGAAATGAAGGGACTTGCTCACAGTCACACCAGGTATGTGTCAAAATCAATTTTGCATGTGTAACGTGAAGGATGGACTGGGGGAAGGGGAGAAATTAAACAGCTAGATAGCAACATTCTGATGAAGTAATAAGAGGTACGGATGTGGATAACGGAAAAGAAAAGTCATCAAAGAAGAGAGACACTTCGGAGGAAGAACTAGTTAATTAACAGACCTGACCACAATGGGGGAGGGGAGGGAAGAGACAGGAGCGATCAGAGGCTGACACGGAGGTTTCAAGGTTGGGTGACTAGGAGAACAGTGATACCACTGTGGAAATGGGGAAGTCGGGAGGATGAGCAGGTTTGGGGGAGGGGAAGGTGATGAGTGCGGCTCTGGAAAGCTGAGCCATCCACATTGGAAAAGGTCCCTCCAACAGACACCGGGAAGGAAGGCAAGAAAAAGACCCAGGGCTGAGGGACGAGCCTCGGCAGCCGTCCGCACGGAGGGGGAGTGACAGCTGGGTGAGGGGGTGTCCCGGGAAAGGGAGAGATGGGCGAGAAGTTAACGCCAGTGCGGGGAGCTGCCCTCGTCCTTCTTCCCAAGCCCTGGCCCGGCGCCCGAAGGTCCGGGAGGAGGGGGCACGCCGCTTCTCAGCAGCATCCCGCCCCGACGGCAGCCCCGGGCCCCAGACTTCCCCCAGCGCCCGAGACGCGTGAATCATTCACCTGCTGTTATTGAACCACCACCCTCCGGACCGGAGCTCCCCCAGCTGCCCAGCAACGAGGACAAACTGAGTTCTTCTGCAGTTTTCTTCCCCTCCCCGCCCCCCGCTGCAACTCGTGCTTGAGAAGTGGAACCTACACCACCATCCCCCCCTCCGCCGTCCGAATCAACTTTTCTTTCGCTCCCCGCTCCCCTACCTCTTGATAAGATGAAGACAGCTCCTGCCTGATCATGGCATCGATTGGAAGAGATGCTGAAACCCGGAGCCAGCGGTGCTCCCCAGGGTAGAGGAGGAGGAGGAGGAAGAGGAGCACCTCGAGGGTAGCAAGCAGCAGGAACTGTGAACAGTGCCCGGGTAAACGGGTTCAACAGAACCTTCCCGGGAGTGCCGGCCCCCCGGGAAGCTCAGAGGCGCATGCGTCTCGCCTGAAGGCAACTGTCGGGGCTGAAGGAGCACTGATTCAGAGGCTGCTGGGAAATGTAGTCCTCCATGGGGGGGGGTGGAGATTCAGAGGCTGTTAAGTGCCTCACAGGAAGGAACTGGGTCAGTTCGCCCAGCGGCGCAAGGGCAGGCCTCCTATACTTTTTTTTTTTTTTTTTTTTTTTGAGGGGAACGGAGAAATGTGGGAGCTGAATGCGTGAAGGGGTCGGGAGTACCCGAGTCGGAAGTGGGCTAGAATCCTGCAGTGCCTGGAAACCTTAAGCGCGCCCCGGGGCGCAAGCTTCAACTTTGGAGTCTGAGGGAACCTTGATGTTGCCGGTGCGGCCCGACTGGAACTCCGGCCGCATCTTCCCGCCTCAGAGATAATCAGCGGGCGCTCTCTCACTGCACGGAATGAATGGCCTTTCTTTGTGCTCCCATCCGAGGCTTCCCCGAAGGACCGCCAATAGTGGTTGCTTATCCCTTAATGAATGCAGCTCTGTGCCCGCCGCAGCTGCAGACCCGTAGCCCAGCTCCTTCCCGTGGGGGAAGGCAGCGCCCCTCACCCCGCGCACATTGGGAGCCCCGAGCCCGAATCAGTTTCTTCCTTTCTAAATGGACGAGCAGAACTGGGGAAAGCTGCAGAAGGTAGAACCCGAAGGGCTCTGAGATCATCCTTTCCATCCCGACTTCCCACTTTATTCAAATAAGTACATAAATCTCAAGAGAAGTGACGTCACAAAGCTAGTAGACCTTGGCTTTTATATCTTTCCTCCTAAGGCGACCCTCAATAAAGAGGTGATACCACTTGGCAGGCAAACTTCCTCTTGCCTTTCTATACATCCCCAGCACTTAGCGCTGTGACTGACACCTGGTTAAAGATCACAAGTATTCAGTTCAAGATACCACAGTTTAGGCAAGACATTGAAACATTTCTTTTTTTAAATAATATTTTCTTTCTTCAGTTACATGTAAAGATAATTTTTTAAATCGAGTTAAGAAAGAAATTGTTAAGCTAGAAGAATAGCCAGAGGAGGCCATCTAAAATAGTGAAGGGTGTGAAATTCATAAGTTGAGATAATTGAGATTGTTTAGTCTGAAAAACAAGACTTTAAAAAAATTCAATATTGTAATTATTTTCAAGTTTTTAAAAGGCAGTTATATGAAAAAGGAGTTGGAAGGTGTTTGGCTCTTAATAGGCCACCTGGTCCAAATAAAACCAAGGGACTGATTGTCCTTTGCCCAAACATTAATTACCTGAATTTGTCCTTAAGGCAGTTACTGTTACTCACTGCCCAGTCTATTTGTTAATTTTGTTTCAGCCCTGGGGGCAGAACTTGGAGCAATAGGTAAAAGTTAGATTAAAAAAAAAAAAAAAAAGACCTGCATGTTGTTGAGTTAGATCCAGACTAAGTTTCCTACATCTCAAATCTCATCATCTACCCTAATCTCTCTCCTAATTTATAATTTTACCTCTCAACATTTCTAAAACTGCACTCATGATATTCTCCAAAAAAAAAAAACCCTTGGTTTCTAACTTCCCTAATATTCTTGGTTATACTTCCATCTTCCCAGTTACCTAGGCTGATGACTTGGAATCATCCTTAACTTCTTACTCTCCCTGCCCCCACTATTTAATCTGTTGCCAAAGCCTGTGGATTTCATTTTCATGCCGTCTCTCAAATATGTATCCTTTTCTCTCCTGATACTGCCAATCACCCTGATTCATCACCTCACATATCAGCTATTGAAATAGCCTCTTGATTGCTCTGTCTACAAGTATCTGCTTTGATTCTTCACATAAAGTCAGGAGAAGATACACTCCTTTTGATCTGGAAGTTATCAAAGATCTGAAAAAGGGTTCCACTCTTTATGGGGCTACATCATCTTATGTTAAAATGGTATTAGAGAATTTGGCTTTTGAAATTTTAACCCCTAGTTATTGGAAATCTATAGCAAGGACATGTTTAGAACCTGGACAAAACTTGTGGCTTTTGAAATATAGTGATCTATGTAGAATGCAAGCCCAACAAAATAGGCAAACTGGAGTTAATATACCAGTCACTTTTGATCAACTAGAGGTATAGGTCATTATGCAGATGCTTCAGCACAGATTAATTACCCTATAGCAGCATATAAGCAAATTGCTTCTGCTGCTATAAAAGCATGGGGTACCCTCCCAGGAAAACAAGATAGAGGGGAAGCCTTCATGAAAATAGAACAAGGTCCAAATGAACCCTTTGCTGATTTTGGGGGAGTTCTGTAGACAGCTGTCATACAACAATTGGAGAAAATGCAGCTACAGAAATTATGATAAGACAACTAACGAAAATGCTAATGAAGTATGTAGAAGAATTATATGAGGACAACACAAGGAAGACACTGTGCCACAGTGGGCACAAATGCCTTTTATACCCAGGCTATGATGTAGAACATAGGAAGATGGAATCCCTCTTGACAAGGGACTTCCAGAGAAACTCATCAATGCTTTCAATGTGGTAAAGTAGGTTCTTACTAGGTGCTAAATCGGTACTTAACTAGCTACCCTCTAGCTCAGGATTCACACATTTAGTTTAGAAAAGGATTTACAGAAAAGAAACCTCTTCCCAGAGAAGGATTACAATTGAAAGACAAAAGGGCACTACAATTTGGCGCCCAGCGTGGGGCAAAGACTGATTCTGAACCCTTCAGGGAACAAGCCCAGACTTTACACATCTGAAAGCTCAATGTTGGCATAGAGATAGAATGAGAAGACAGGGTGAGAGAACAAGACCCAAAACCCCATGTCCAAAATGCAAGAGAGGCTTCCATTGGGCCTAAGAATGTAGATTGACCCAGGAAAATAAGAGGTAGGGCCCAGCTCCAAGACCTCAAACAAAAAACAGGTACAGCATGATGGCAGCTGAGAGAGTCTTTGGAAGTTCAGGACTCTTATATGATCAATCAGCCAATAAGCAATCAGATGGGAGAAAGGGATTATAATTGGGGAGAATACAGGCTTTTTAGCCTAACAGAAGAATAGTGTCCAGTGCAAGCAGCTCCAATATAATCTCTAGGTGATCAGGAGAGACCCAGAAAATGAGGAATGGAAAGGACCAGATAGGTTAACTGCTTGGGGGAGAGGGTTTGCTTGTATCTCTACAGATACAAGCTTGTATCTCTACAGATCTCTACAGAAAAGGAATCAGATGGGTGCCATCAAGCCATATTCGCCTTGTCCATCAGAGAGAGACAGAAAAAGAGAAAAACCTCAAAACAAAGGAGAAGACCTAAGAAACATCTAACACTGAAAAAATCATGGCTGATAATGAGACTGTTACAGAAATTCAAAACCCACAGGAATCACTGGATTTTCTGAGACATGATAAGATTGCTGCAGGACTTGAAAACCATCAGGAACCATTGGATTCCCTAATACATAATATGACTGTTGCAGAACTTGCAGGAATCATTGGATTTCCTAACACTTGAACTAATGGACAATAGCTTGGTTTGGGACTAACTCTTGGTTGCTGAAGGAGGCACATGTGTGACTGCTGTTTATATATCCTCCTTCTAGGACTTCTGGAAATCTTTTACAATACCATGTTTATTAATATTGTTTATTATATCACTACTTACATGTACAATTCATGTTTGTTACACCACATTGAGCCTGTGCCTGCTGCGGGAAGAGCCATCACTGCTAGCCTGTGTTATATTACTATGTGCTTATGTAATACCTCCCATGCTGATGGGTATGTGCATACCTGTTTCTAGTGAGACCCTTCAGCCTAAAAATCCACTAACAAAATCTGGTTGGACTCCCCATTTCCCTTTGGTGTTTTTCAATTCCTTCCTGAGACGTCAGGGAGGATGTGATCACCTCCTTTTTGGTGTTTTCATCCCCCTTTCTGAGAAGTCAGGGAGGGCATGGCCACCTATGTTCTAAAACAAAAGAAAGCAGGAGATATTCTCCAGAACTCTAGAGAAAGGTGTTCACTCAGTGGAATTGATAAGACAATGGTTATCTAGTTTAGCATGGTGATTAATAGTTCTCTAGTTCAGAATGATTGATTTAATCTTACAACAAATAATGATTCCCTAGTGGTATAATGACTGGTTTATACTCAGTATACTGTAATGATGTAATTGTGATAGAGCATATAAACTGGGGAAAAACTCAGCCAGAGACAGAGAAGACTTGACCAGCCTCTGGTGGCTCTCGTGCCTCCTGCATTCCTCCACTAAGAAGACCAAGGCTCATCTGAAGGTCTCCCAGAAAGCTTTGCCGCAGGCAAAGGAGATAATAAAGACTTTGGACTTTATTCCTGACTATTCTTGTGGTGATTATTCTGCTGAGACTTAGGCTGGTCCTGAGACCTCCAGAAAGCTAACCATGACATTATAAACTATGGAGACTGATTATGGTTCAAAACAGTACTTTCACTTTGTTGTTGCTTTTTTTTCCTTTCACCTTTTGATGTGACTTTTTTGTGTAGCATGATGAATATGGAAATGTATGTAGAAGAATTTAAACTATATCAGACTGTTTGCTGTCTGTGGAAGAAGTAGTGGGGAGAGAGAGAAAAATTTGGAACAGAAGGTTTTGTAAAGATGAATGTTGAAAACTATCTTTGCATGTATTTGGAGGAAAAAGCTATTAAAAATAAAGAATTCTAATGCCTTTCCTCTATTGATTATTGTCATTTTATCCTGTATGTAGCTTCTTTGTAATTAATTATTTAGCTTCTCTGTACATACAGTGCCTGGCACTTATTAAGTGCTTAATAAATGCTTATTTTATTCACCTTTTCTTGCCCTTTCCAAAAGAACAAGAAATTCAATAGTTTCCAAAAAATTAAAATAGTTTCTATCTGAGGGCAATGGAGAGAGACAGATAGTGAGTATAAAAAGTCTGCCAAGTGTTAGCAATGAAGAACATTATAGAATGGGAATAAAATATGTCAGTC
The DNA here is from genome assembly GCF_048593235.1 of Sminthopsis crassicaudata. Lineage (NCBI taxonomy): Eukaryota > Metazoa > Chordata > Mammalia > Dasyuromorphia > Dasyuridae > Sminthopsis > Sminthopsis crassicaudata. The sequence goes on from NC_133620.1 coordinate 108,040,927, forward strand.
ATCAAGGAAATGCATGATAAGAAGAAGGATTAGTGAACCTGGAAAGATGCTGTTGGTATCCTCTTTTTGTCATTAGATATTGAGAATGTTAGATGTCATTAGAAATTTAAGATGTTGGATGGACCCCCTAGTGGCAAATTTAAATGAACATTCACACACAAGAGTCAAAAACACAGGATGGTCAATCATGGTTGGTTAATGCATGGCATAATTGTAGGGAAGTTATTAATGAGATCACAGGACCTATTGAGTGTTTGAGTTAATTTTTCATTCCTTTGAGTCTTCTATGTTCAAGGTCAAAGGTTTTATGGGAGTATTTGCCCCTTGTTTTCTAAATTTATTTGGTTTATTTAATTATGCTTATTTGTTCTGTATGTTTATTTGATTGTTTTTGTAAGTGGTTATTAAGTTTATGATAGAAAAAATATCTTTTAATAAAGCCAAGGACAGCATGTGGGACAGAGATATTGCTCAGTTTAATACCATGAGCTCTTTGCACAGCAGGTAGCAAATGAAATCAAATATGAAAATCAATAATAGGCAGACCCTTTGAGAGAAGACTGACATTGACATAGCCCTTAATCAGTCAGTGTATCTTAGGGGAAGATCTCATTTTCAGGCAATGTGACTTTGAGGCTGATTGTTTTTTTTTTTTAAGTCCACAAATTCCTCTGATCTAGTTATATAAAATCATTCAAGCCAACAGTTCCAGATTACACAGTAGCCTTTAGAATCTTATATGAAGGACTCTACATTTAACTAGTTAGTTATTTTATTAAAGAGGAAATAATAGGAATATCTCATATGTACATAGCACCTTGCACTACAAAACTACCCCATGAGCAAAACCCAAAGAAGATATTTTTACTGCCTAGACAAAGGTCAAAAATTTCATAAGTCCCAACAACTGGGGAATGAGCATAGGAATATAATGGAAAATTATTGTGCTGGAAGAATTGATGAAAGAGAAACCTGGAAAAAGTTGTATGAACTGATCCAGAGTGAAAGGAGCAGGATTAGAAAACAAAATGTATACAACAACAATAATACTGGAAAGACAAACGGCTTTGAAAGATTTAAGAGCTCTCTTGTTGATGCAATGACTAACAGTTTTTCTCTAAAAAAGACTTAATAGTGCCCAAAATAGAGAATAAATGCTTGATCTGATCTGTGTATCTACCCACACATACATATAGGTACGCATATGTATATCTGGATGTGTGTAATGTATATACTGAATGTCTCTATATATGTATGTATATACACACTATATACACACATACACACACATAAATATAAAACCTATGACTATCATACATAATATTGTTCAGGTAATGGACAAAGAGCCTACCTTGTAGGCAAGAAAACCTACATTCAATCCCTGCTTGAGACACATTAGCTATGTATTCCTTGCCAAATCATTTAACCCTTTCAGTGAACTGAAGAGGCAACTCTTAAGATTTCAAGTTGTGAAGTGGTCGGTTCCCATTGGCAGAAGAAGTATCCTTCCTAGGAGTACCTTTGCACCAATGAAATCATAAATCTAGATCCCCCAACATAACAAACACCATGTCGGTGTATTAAAAAAAACATAAAGAGATAGACTTTCATATTCTTTTAATATACACAATATCTCAATGGATTACTCTTCTATGTAATCTCTTCACTTCCTTGTACTTTGGCAAAAGGAGAGATGAAGTGAAAGGACACAGAGCTGAATGAGGAAATCTTGAATTTATCAATAGTCGCCGTGTGACCTTGGACAATATTAACTCATTTATATAGCAACTGTAAAGTGCATTTGTTATTTCACAACACCTCGTAAGCATTATTATTCTCATTTTGGAGATGGAGAAACTGAGACATTTAAGAGATCTTTTGGCCCAACTAACCTGACTCTGAATCCCGCATGCCAGGCAGACTCTCTCACCACTTGGTGAGACTTGGAGTCCTAGTTTCTCTAGGTATGAAAAACAGAAAGGGAGGATTGGAAGGGTTTGGGACTTGCTGAGATCTAAATCCCTTCCAGCTCGGGATGGGGAGGGGTGGAAAGCTGGGCCCGAGCTAAGGTGGGGAGGTAGCGAGGGGCCGGCCTTGGGAGAGGCGGGCCGGGGCGGGGCTGGGAGCCTCTGGCTCTCCCGGTTCCGCCAGCCTGAGCCTCTTCTTCCCAGCCTGACCTCTCCGCTCCTCACCATGGCGGCTCGGGGGCCGTGGAGGAGGCCGCGCCTCTGGCAGTTTCTGTTGCCGGTGGTGCTGGCCTTGAACTTGGCTGCTGTCCGAGCCCAGCAGACGCCTCGCACCCCGGAGCGCGGGCCCCCGGTGCGGCTCTTTACGGAGGAGGAGCTGGCCCGCTACGGCGGGGAAGAGGTAGCAGGGGGGCGGGACGGGACCGGATGAAGGGAGTGGGCACAGACAGATCCAAGAACTGATCGGCAGCCCTGCCCAGGGCTCCTGGTCCTGGTAGGGAAGGGGGAGGGGGTGGGAGACTGGGGGCTACGGGAAAGGTGGCAGAGATTCAGCGAGCTGCTGGGACTGGGTCCTGTCGAGAACTAAGGGGCGGGACTTCCCGCGGCTGACTTAGGGAGGAGGAGACTGTTAGCCTTAAACTGAGTCCCGGGCCCCTAAGGGAGGGAGAAAGCAGAAAGTGCAAATCTGTTTCCAGGGGAGACTTCTTTCTGTGTCTGAAATCCCCTTCCCCTAGTGAAACCTCAGTAATCTCCTGGCCTCTAGTCCTGAAGCACTAATTCCTTGGGTGAATTCTTTGGGCAAGTGGCTCCGGTCCTTTCTCTGGACCTCACTGTGAAAGGACCTCGTCTGTGAAATGAGGGGGTTCAACACCTCTGCCTCCCGACTTTTCTGATTTCCTTCAAGTCCCCGATAAAATCCCATCTTCTACTAAAAACTTCTGTTGATGATGTCCATTTTGTCCTGGGAATATTTTGTTCGTACATAGTTACTTGCTTGTTGTCCCCTCCACATGTGCACATCAGACTTGAATGTCCATTAGATTCTGCTCTTTGAGAGAGAAATAAGATATTATTTCTTAATATCTCCTAGTTCTAGGCAGTTCTATATAGTTCTATATAGTTGCGGCTTAATGATTTGTCCACAGGGAATTTGGGGGCAGATAGTCCCTGCCTCTTCCCTTCTCTATCATTTAAACGTATTTCATTATATTTATGGAGGTCCCTTAACAAAAAACATCTGCTTAAGATTTTTACTATAATTCAGGCTCTCGTTGCACACACACATCCCCAATCTCTCAGTAAATCTTCAGTCTCTTGGTGTGGTAGGTAATGTCATAGCTGCAGAACAGGCGTTCTGCCCAGGCGTTGGGTGATCCAGCCTACGTCATCCAAACTTAGCTCTTAACAAAGTTGTGTTCGGTACTGAAAAGGTATAGGCAATGACATGGGGAGGGCAAGATCTGAGTTCCAATCTATCTTTAGATACCAGATGTGTGCCATTTGCTGCTGGGCAAATCATTTAACCTCCCTCAGCCTCAGTTTCTTCATCTATAAAATGGACTTAGTAGCACCTTAAATTAAGACCTATATTCATTTGAACAAATATTGATTACACACGTATGCGCTGAACTAGGACAGTGAATCCCATTATTGTTTGTTCCATGAACTATTTTCAACAATAACAGAAATATGCTGTGAACTACAGGGTAATTTAATATACCGTTTGTCTTTTTAGATTTATTCATGAAGTGCTTACCTACTGCAATGTTATCTTTTGCCCTCCAAAGCTTTAAATTAAAATTTACATTATGTTGTATCATAATTGGTTGATTGGCTGATTGAGTATTGCCCTTTAAAAGGCCCAAAATGACATCACTGTGTTAGAGTCCAGTTACAGTGTGTCCAACCGTGGCTGATCAGACCAACCTGAGCTCTGCCACAGGTCGGATATAAATAGTCCACATGGACATTTGGGGTGGCTTCTTCAATTCTGCACATGTTCCATTTCTTTTGGACAAATTTAATTCTGCTTTGTATAGCAGAGCATATGAACTGTAATATTTTGTTCTATTTATAATTATGAAAGCTAAATATAAAATTAGAAAGTAATTACAAATATTTTCTGTGAGACATCCTATAAGAATTAAAAGAATTAATTCAAAATCTCATGTATTATCTGTGAGATTTCATATTAAAATTTTTTACAAATTTTGTTGAATGTAAATATCAATTTTAATGATATAAGTTATAATTTTAAAGATGTTTAAAATAATAACAATGATCATTTGTTAACTTAATTTTGATGTTAGACTTTTATTTGAAGAAAAGTTTACAATATTTGGTTTAACAACAAAAACAGTCAAACCTGGTTCCTCATTAACCTTGTTTCTGTATTTTGATTTATAGCAAAAATAAAATGAAAATCCTTTCTCATAAAAATATGAGGTAAAAATGATAGGAAATATTTACAAAAAGAAAATTTTTTTGCTGAGAGATGGAAATTTATTTTTTGCTTTTAGCTACCTAACCAGATGATTTATAATATATAAAATGCATACTCTTCCACTGGCTAATGACAAACACTGCCTTAAATGATAAATGCTCTTAAAGTGAAATTGCAAATATTGCTGCATTTTAACAGTTTAAAAATAAGCTAATCTATATAAGGAAAGAATCTCATTAGACATGATTTTCTTTTTTTCTACCACTAGCACCCCAGCTATATACTTACAGAAATTCACTAACCAATGTTGCCAAATAGATCACTTAAAAATTCACACAACAGTAATTAATAAGCAAAGCATGAATGGTAACTAAGTAACTAATAAGCAAATAAATAGTAACTAATAAGCCAAGCCTAAGTTTAAATCTGAAAGCAACTTAAAATTACAATGGGTAATATATGGTTTGCTTATACAGAACATTTCTGATGGTCAGTGATAGTTTCAAAATGACTTTTAATTAAGGAGCATGCACCCAGTGATCACGATTTTCAAACCATCTGACATGTGCCCTCGAACACAAACATTCCTAATATCTCCATCACTTAATCACACAGCTGACAAGGTATGATTATATAGTGACAGAAAAGATGGAGGGAGCAGCTGTAGTGCAGTGTACAGAAAAACAATGAAAATAATGACATATAACTATACTTTAGGAATTGGTTCAGACTGTAACGTTGGACCTTTGTGTATGGGTGTGGGTGGACATTAAATTAAAAATTAAAGTTGTTTGATGATCCAATTTAAGCAACCACTAAGGCTGGCATATAGGTGGTACAGATAATAGAGTGCTGGGTCTGGAATCAAGAAGATATGGTCCTGAATTCTAATCTGACCTCAGATATGTACTAGTTGTGTGACCCTGGCACTTTAACTCTGCCTCAGTTTCCTCATTTGTAAAATGATGCTGGAGAAGGAAATGGCAATCCCCCAAACAACTGAACAATAACAAAAAAATAAGAACCACTGTTTTAGACAATAGGAATTCAGAAAAGGCTAAGTTCAGGGAATATTATAGTACAAATGCTTCATGGCAGAGATAGGAATTGGGTTAGTTTTTGAAAGATTTTGGATTAGGAGAGAGGAGTTGAGGATAAAAGATTAGTATTCTATGGATATTGGGAGAATGGGAATGGGAAGCAGCAAGTTAAGTGGCAGAAGTGAGCATAGTTTAGATAAGGGACAAGTCTGTCAAGATATTAAAATTTTGTATAGTAGAGAGTGATAAAGTCACATTTGGAAGTAGTGGAATGATAGCAATATAAGAATAACTTTTGGAGACATTTGTCTTGGAGGAATATTGAGATGTGGGAGTGAGCTTTGAGACACACATTAGGCATTTAACAAATGTTTATTAATTAATTGCTTTTGGATTAAAGGTACTAGGTGGATTAAAGGCACCTAGGCAGGTCTGTTGTTTATTTTATCATAAATTTCTGGATCAGTTCTGCTATATAATTGAATACACTTTTCATTTTGGGTATCTAAAAATAATTAGCTTCACTGGTATAATATCAGCTATTGTACCACTTTTGTCTTTGTATTCCTAGTTCCGAGCGAGCACAGTGAGTAATAAGTACTTATTGACTGATTGATTCACCTTGGCAATAGGATTCTATGGTATTTACATTTGTCTGGGGCTAGAGTTAATGGATCTCTTTGGGAAGAACATTTAGCAAACTCATGAAGTTTTCTTTGTTTAGGATGAAAACAATTATATGTCCTCAAAGAAATAACCTCTGATCTCCCTGGTGAAAGTAATCCTTTTTTTACTGCTATTTTACTGAAACACTTTTTATGGATCTCCTTTAAGCTCTCATTACTTTCTACATTGTGAAACTTACTTGTAGACTTGCATCCTTTATTAAATTGTAGTCCCTTTGAAAGCAGAGACTATACTTGTTCTTGGTTGTTTTTTTTTTTTTTTGTTTGTTTGTTTTTTGTTGTTGTTGTTGTTGTTTGTTTGTTTTTCATCTTTAGAACATTTAGAAAATGACCTTACATTTAAAAATCATTTAATAAATGGCTGGCTTTATGTGTATTTGGAAAAAAAATGAAATGCTATTGGAAAAAAAAAATGGTTGACTTTAATTGAATTCTATCAAGCTTGAATCAGTAGATTTTTCACCCATGAAACTGCATCTGATAAGTCTTGCATTTTATATCAGTTAACTAAGCTCAGTGAGTGCTTTTTGATCAGAAGAGAAGGCATAACTTTTATTAATTATTTAGCTTTTGGAATTGAGGAACAATATGATTAACAGGATAATTTCTAAATTTGCCAATTGTTCATGAAGGTAAGGGTGGAATATTAACGGTAAAGGCAAGGAGGATGGAGTAGGAAGTGCTTCTTTTGCAAATTATCACTGGTAGTGATCTTTGGTGAATAGGCAGTCTATTTAGTTTCTTAACAATTTCCCCAGATGTAGGAGATTCACTTGATATGTCATTTACTGACGAATGATATTTTTCCTGTCTTAGATGGTGGAGAAAAAAGGACGAGGGAAGAATCAGCCTATTAAACAAAACAGATGTTGAGAAGAGATTAAATTTGGGGGAGTAAAGCCTGCTGACTACCCTCTTATAGTCTTTTCATCCTAAGACAAGATATTATCCATTATCTGCAGAGAGTAGAACTACAGCTATAATCATCTTGCAGGAAGCTAAATATGAATAGGATTTGTTAAGGGGATCATGAAGTGGCATTTACCCAGTCAAAGAAATAGATTATTTCTGGTCTAACTTCTGGATTCTCAACATTAGATCCTCTCTCCCTAACCTACTTCTGGCAGAAATATGTCATTGCTGGCAATTGTCCATTTTAGGGACCATTCTTAAAATAGTATAGGGCACATAGTAAGTCCTTAATATTTTCTTCCTTTCCTTTCCTTTTTATTTTCCCCTTTTCTTTTTCCTTTCCCCTTTCCTTCCTTCCTTCCTTCCTTCCTTCCTTCCTTCCTTCCTTCCTTCCTTCCTTCCTTCCTTCCTTCCTTCCTTCCTTCCTTCCTTCCTTCCTTCCTTCCTTCCTTCCTTCCTTTCTTTCTTTCTTTCTTTCTTTCTTTCTTTCTTTCTTTCTTTCTTTCTTTCTTTCTTTCTTTCTTTCTTTCTTTCTTTCTTTCTTTCTTTCTTTCTTTCTTTCTTTCTTTCTTTCTTTCTTTCTTTCTTTCTTTCTTTCTTTCTTTCTTTCTTTTTTCTTTCTTCCTCCCTCCCTCCTTTCTTTCTTTCTTCCTTCCTTCCTTCCTTTCCTGACTTCCAGGCTGGTGCTTTATTCACTGCACCACCTAGCTGCCCCCATCCTTAATATATTATTAATGATTTGACTTGACATTGGTCTACTTCTAGTGGATAATGTATTATATAATATTGAAATAAGCAGAATTGGTATAAGAGGGAAGCAACATGGTGCAGTTGAAAGAGCCCTAGCTTGTAAATCACTTGTTCTCTGTAGATTTCAGTTTTCCTCATCTGTAAAATGTGTCAATTACACTGTGCAACATCCTACATCTCTTTTAATTCTGGGATCTTATGGTTCTGAGAGGCTGATTGAAACTAGCCATCAGTACCTGAATTAATATTGCAATTAAATATTTATCCTGAGTAAGTGGCATTTTCCTATACTATGATCTTGTCTATCTCAAACTAGAGAACTCCACTCTCTGGTTGTACTTATTGCCCCTTTTCCTGAAATCTCCAGCAATATGGGAAAGGGCCACTTGTTTTAATGAACAAAACTTAGAAATTTTCCAAAGTTGAATTTTAGCTAGTACAATAAAGGCTTATTTATTCAGAAAGTACTACTGTGGACAGACATAAAACAAAGTCAGTGATAAAATGCAGGATGAAATCAGATACAAATATTTGCATTTTATATTATAACTTAGAAATTAAGGAATTTCTGGAAAGGAAAGGTTAGAAAGTTCTATTTCCATTCTTTCGAGGAGGAAAAAAGAGGAGTATGAGATTTATGCACTGATTGTCAGTGGTTAGGTCATGTCTGAGGGCATATCAAGAGGCAAAGTACCTATAATTTATGAGTCCTTGCCAAGGCCTCTGTCTCAAGATCTTTCTCTTATGACTATGTTTGGAGACTTAGTATCAATGAATCCATTTTTTCAGCCATTATTTCCTGTATTCTTTCTTGTACTAAGCCATCACCCCCCTCAGCCTTGGCCTGTAGCCATTTTATCTTGTCACTGGTCAACTTGCCATCACCACATTCTTTACTTACTCTCCCAAGGCATTGCTGGAGAGGGAGAAAAGGGCTGTCAAATCTACTGTTGGTATAAACTACTGACAGTTTAGTCAAACAAGGACATTAACTTTAGCAGTTAAATGCAGGGATGGAGAATGGAGAGAGGGTGATTGTTCCCTAGGAATTTGTGACTTTCTTAAGCAGACAAAATGTGTAGTACATTACATGATAATACTTCTCTGAGCCTATATGTGCCCTTGATTAGGGAATCAGAGAATTCTCCCATCCCAGGAAAGAAAGTTCTCATATTCTAAAATGCTGATGAAAACTTATTTAGTAGACAGGTACTGATCTTGGAATCAGGAGATCTGAATTCAACCAAGTTTCAACTCTGTCATTTATTAATTTTGAGATCATGGGCAAATCATTTAACATTGAACTTTGATTTCCTCATCTGAAAAATAGGAATTATAATACTTCTACTCAGTGTGGTTGTCAGGTACTTAACATTAAATCTACTCTAGTAATTTTCATTTTTACCAAAATGAGAGGACTGGATGACAGTCTGTAAATCACTTTTCAGCTCTAACATTTGAGAGGTCTACTTATTTTCAAAGGACACTGATTTCTCTGACTGACCATTTAGGCACCTGATTTTGGTTCCTCTATGATTTTTTTTTTTTTCCATAAAGGAAAGAACAACATCCTCTATTTTACCCACAGCTATGGTAATTATTAATAATAGCTAGCATTTATGTAATCAGCTAGGTGGCTCAGTGAATAGGGAGCTGGGCCTGGAGGTTAGTAAGATCTGAGTTTAAATTCATCCTCAGATAGTCACTAAATGAATGACCCTAGGCAAGCTTGTTTTAACCCAGTAGAGAAGAAAATGGCAAACTACTCCAGTACCTTTGCCAAGAAAACTCCATGGAAAGGAATGGTGTGCAGTGGTCCATGGAGTCACAAAGATTTGGACCCAGGTAAATGACTGAACAACAGAGCATTCATATAATACTTCAAAGTTTGCAAAATGAAATATTTGTAAATATCTCACTTTATCCTCACAAATATCCTCATTTCATTATAATAAATCTGGAATGTGGCTACTATTATTATCCTCATTTTATTGATGAGGAAACTAAGGCAGATTAAAAGCTCATTGACATAGAGTCACACAACTACTAAGTGTCTGAGATTGGATTTGAACTCACATCTTCCTGATTTAAGGCTGAATACTCTATGTACTACACATCTGTCTGTCTATTAATAATAGTCAATGTGTCAAAGACCTCTAATTTTGTTGGCATGAGAATTCCTTTCATCAAAGTAACTATATAACTTAATAGATTTATCTTAGATTTGTTTCTGACTCATGACTTTTTCTGGAGTCCCATGATCAAGCCCTATGTCTACAGCAACCTCACTCTCCTATACCTGTCATTTAGGATCCCTAATTTCCTTTAAAGTTCAGCTCAAGTATTGCCTCCCATGTTTCTTGATCCCTTAGTTATAGCTTGTTCTTTGACTTATTGATGTTGTTATAAATATAACTGGGGGTAGTGATCACACATTTAGTGCTTTGGATGTAGTAGGTGCTTAATTAATGTTTACTGAATACAGAAATGAATTCGGACATAAGTCAGAAAGGAAGTAATTAATGTCATTAGTGATTATAGGGCTCTCTATCCTGGATATTATAAGAAAAAATATGATTGTGCTTTAGACCCGTCTTTCAGACATATTTATATACATGGGTAATTTTTTCATCATTGACCCTTACACAACCTTCTGTTCCAAATTATCCCCTTCTTCCCTCCCCACCTCCCCTAGAAGGCAGTAATCAAATACATGTTAAATATGTTAAATTATATGTTAAATCCAATATATGTATACATATTTATACAGTTATCTTGCTGCACAAAGAAAATAGGATCTAGAAAGAAAAAAAACTGAGAAGGAAAATAAAAATGCAAGCAAACAATAACAGAAAGAGTAAGAATGTTATGTTGTTTCCACACTCATTTCCACTGAATAATTGGAACTGCTCTGAATCATTTCATTGTTGAAAAGAGCCACGTCCATCAGAATTGATCATCGTATAGTCTTGTTGTTGCTATATATAATAATCTCCTGGTTCTGCTCACTTCACTTAGCATGAGTTCATGTAAGTCTCTCCAAGCCTCTGTATTCATCTTGCTGGTTGTTTCGAACAGAACAATAATATTCCATAACATTCATATACCATAACTTATTTGGCCATTCTCCAATTGATGGGTATCCATTCAGTTTCCAGTTTCTAGCTACTAAAAAAAGGGCTGCCACAAACATTTTTGTACATGTGGGGGGGTCCCTTTCTTCCTTTAAGATCTCTTTGGGATATAGGCCCAGTAGTAACACTGCTGGTCAAAGGATATGCATAGTTTGATAGCCCTTTGAGCATAGTTCCAAATTGCTGTCCAGAATTTCACAGTTCCACCAACAATGCATTAGTGTCCCAGTTTTCCCACATTCCCTCCAACATTCATCATTATCTTTTCCTGTCCATCCACAATTCTAAAAAATTAATTTAATATTATCCTATATTAAAAGATGTATAGGTAAATAGAGAAGAGGGTAGAGAGAGAAATGTCCAACCTAGAAAAATCCCCGTGTCCTTGGACATGTCTCTAATACCATTTGAAATAACTTTTAAAGGAATTTTGAACAAGGAAAAGATCATAATAGAATTTTTTTTCTTAAATTTGGGGTTAACGTTTTTTGGATAGAATGATAATCACTAAAGCTGTGTTTCCAATTACATATAAAGATAGTTTTAGACTTTTGTTTTTCTAAGATTTTGATTTCCAATTTTTTTTCTCTCTTCCATTTTTACCTCTGCCCTCCCCAGGACAGTAAGCAATTTGATATTCACTTAATCTTTTGGGGGAACATACCTAGAGAACTATTCTCCTAAAATTATTCCTTCTTTGACCACTTTCCTCAAGGGCTCCCCCCACAACATAGTCATAAGCAAAATCATATTAGCATTTCTGTAATTACAAAGCACTTTATACATATTAATTCATTTTATTCTCACAATAGCCCTGAAAAATAAGTGCTGTTGTTATCTCTGTTTTCTAGATGATGAATTGAGGCTAAAATGGTGTAAGGGATTTGTCACACAGTTAAGTGATGTAGCTAGTAAGAGGCCTCTAGTAGATAGAGTCCTAGATCTGGAGTCAAAAAGACTCACCTTCCTGAGTTCAAATCTGACCTACTATTTGGGTGACATGGGCAAGTCAATTAACTCTGTTTCTTTCTCTGTAAAATAAGCTGGAGAAGGAAACGTCAAACCACCCCAGTATCGCTGCCAAGAAAATCCCAAATGAGGTCTTAAAGAGTTGGACATGACTGAAAAAAGACTGAACCGCAAAAAGTTAAGTATCTGAGATAGGATTTCAGCTTTGCTCTTCTAATTTCAAGTCTAGTGCTCTATCCACAGCTCCACCCGAAATAATCAAAGGATTCTTCTCCCTCTGATCAATTCCTTAATTATTACCTTAATTAATACCTTAATCCTTTCAGGAAATGGGGAAAGAAAATTAGAAGCATATATCTGATCCAGATAAGACGTGGGTCTTATCCCTCTGGGAAGAGAGAAGATAATGATCTTAGAGAGATAGGCAAGAGGTACATCTTGCACTAAATTGGGCTACTGCTCATGATCCATTCTCTGGACTGTCAGCTATTATACTAAATCTTTTGCAGACTTCCATAAAGGGAAAAGTGTATAAAGAACTTTAGAAATATTATTCCTTAATAATTTCAGTTGAACTAAAAACTTGTTTTTAATATGGGTCTAGTTATGTAATGTGAGCCCCTGATCAAATCTCACATTACCTTCTTTTCTTTGCCTATCATTTCTCCTGCTGCTTTGCTCCTAATTTCTATCAATTTCACAAGCTCACACTCTGGCAGGAAGTCTTCTGGCTTAATCCCACTGTAATTACTTTCACTCTTAGGCACTCTCAATCTTAACAATTTCATAAAATGAGAGGACTCAAAAGATCCTTCAATCTAACCTCTCACATTTTACAGAGAATAGTAATGTTCAAAGATTTTTGACTTCTCTGCTTGTTAGCACCCTATCCCCCACATCTCCAACAAGTGATCATCCTCCTTTGTTTGAAGACCTCTAGAGAAAAGGAGTCCAGTATCTTCTAGGAAATTCACTTTTGGATAGTTATAAAGTATTAGAAAGTTTTTCTTTAAACTGAGTCTAAATCTGTGTCTCTGCAGCATCTACTCCACTTCTAATTCTCCCTTTGGGCAAACAAACCTCAAAGCTAATCTCTTTTCTTGGCTATAATCCTTTAAATTTCTCCTTAGGACTTTAATTCTTCATATTCACTTCACTTTCTATCATTGTATGACATGACCTTGTGGCCTTTTCACCCAGGTTGCCTGGATCTTTTTTTTTTTTTTTTTTTAATTAATTTTATAATTATAACATTTTTTTTCTGACAGTACATATGCATAGGTAATTTTTTTTTTTTTTTTTTTTACATTATCCCTTGTACTCCCTTCTGTTCCGAATTTTTCCCCTTGTTCCCTCCACCCCCTCTCTTAGATGGCAGGTTGCCTGGTTCTTTTAACTCTAAATGGATCATTATAAATTTTTACATTTGTTCTTAAATTTGATCTAACATTCAAACCCTTGAAATCTATTTGAATTCTTATTGTGTCATCCAACATGGTCACAAGCTTTCTGAGCTTTGTGCCATCTATAAATTTTACAGGCATACTATTTAAGTATACTAAATCTGAAAAAATAGAGTTAAACAGCTTAGGACCAAGGACAGTTCCCTTGGACACTCCAGTAGAGGCTTACTTCCAATCTTACATGTAATGATCAATAACTTTCTGAGAGGTATAGGTGATAGGACACTGGGCTTGAAGTTCCGAAAAACTGGATTTTACTTGCATCTCTTATGCTTGTTGTTGTTGTTGTTCAGTCATTTCAATCATTTCCTTCTCTAGCTTTTTTTGTTTATTTGTTTGTTTGTTTGGTTTTTTTTTTGGATGAGGAACTGAGATAAATAGGGTTACTCAAGGTCACACAACTAGTAAGTGTCGTGGGTCAGACTGAACTGAGGAAGATGAGTTTTCATGACTCCAAACTAAGTACTCCATTCACTGGGCCCTCTAGTTTTCCCTTTCATATAACACTACATAAGCCATTTAACCTCTATGTGTTTTAGGCGATTCCCTAATAGACTAAGTTTTGAGCTTCCTGAATTGGAGTTCCCACACCCAGAATGCCCTACACCAACAAAAATCACACATCTTTTATGTTTTCATGATGACTCTTGTAGTCCAATCTTTCAAATAATTCCAATTCTGTTTAACAGTACTAGCCATCTAATCCATATCTCTTTATCTTGTGTCCAATTGAATAGAAAAAAGATTTCATGCTTTGCTAAGATATTTATCTACAATATTTTTTTTATTTACTCATTTAGTAATATCATTAAGGGGCAGCTAGGTGGCGCAGTGGATAGAGCATCAGCCCTGAATTCAGGAGGACCCGAGTTCAAATGTGGTCTCAGACACTTAACACTTCCTAGCTGTGTGACCCTGGGCAAGTCACTTAACCCCAGCCTCAGAAAAAGGGGGGAAAAAAAAAAAAAAGGAAATTAGATTAGTCATGAATTGTGTCTGACTATCCATGTTCCCATTTGGGCTTTTCTTGGCAGAGATACCAAAGTGTTTATTATTTCTCCAGTTCATTTTATAGATGAGGAAACTGGGGTAAACAGGGTTAAGTGACTTGCCCCCAGGGTCATACAGTTAGTAAATAATCTAAGGTCTAATTTGAATTTAGGAAGAAGTCTTCCTAACTTCAGGCCTGAGACTTATCTATTGCACCACCTAGCTACCAAAAGGTTAGTCATGCTAGCTCCTTAGATCATCATTCTCCCATGCTCCCCCTCCCCCCAGAGTCCATTAGTCAATCCTATAATTAAATGGCCTAGAATTTACCAGAAAACAAAGTCAGATTTAATGGCCAATAATTTGCAGTCTCTTGGTATCTTTCCTCTTTTGAAAATCAAGACAACATTTGTCATTCTCCAGTCCTATAGTACTTTTTCTATTGTCCATGATCTTTCAAAAAACACTGATAGGGACTCAGTGGCTGCACACACTAGAACATCTTATGTACTTTTCAATCATTCTGGATACATGGTTATGTATGAGATCTCCTTGATTAGAATTAAGTTCCTTAAGAAGAGATTCTTGGTCATACTTATATTGAATTTCTTACATGTACAATGAGTGCTGAATAACATGATTGCCCTTCCTGGCCAATGGAGGTGTGGGATCTTTTAAAATCTTACGTCTGCCCCTTAGATTTTTCAGGAAAAGGTTTTCACCTCTTCTCCTTGCCTTCTAGGAAGACCAGCCCATTTACCTGGCAGTGAAAGGGGTAGTATTTGATGTCACTTCTGGAAAGGGTGAGTTGTATAGTTCCTTGAGTTTTCTCTTTTCATGAGAATCTTGGGAAATGGAGGTAGAAGGGGGAAGGGACTGGAGGGCAGAATCAATAGAAAAGTTGGGGGATTACTTGTAGTTCAGAGGACAAGATTTAGAGATTGGAGACATGAGTTTAAATTTCAATTCTTCCAGCTGTGTGATTATAGGCAGATCACTCCACCTTGCCACAATTTTCCTCAAATATAAAATGGAAGTGTTGGTAATATTTGCCCTGCCTATCTCCCATAGTAGTTGAGGACATGAAAGAATTTTGTGTAATTATAAAGTACCATATAAATTTATAAGTCCTGACTTCCATGACCAGACTCAGTTTTTATTCTTTGCTAATGCTAATCACAAGAACAAAACCCAAAATCTGAAAGAGTTTTAGAATTTTTTGGGATCATTTGTTAGGGGAGAGAGCAGAACACAGTCAAGTCTCTGCCAGGTTTACATTAGGGTTCCAAGTATGACATAAATCACACAGCAGGTCAAAATTGAAATCTAAGCTTAAACAATCACATTTAGAGAATTTCAAAACTCAAGCTTTGTGTTGACCCTAGACCCGGGTAAGATTAAAGCAATCTACCTTCCCAGAAATGGCTTTGACCTCTACAGTAAGCTTTTCTAATCACATAAGCTAAGTTCAAATAATATAATTTATAAATAATAAAGTTTTTTTTTTCCACACTAGGTTCTAACTTGATCAATACAAGTTAACCCTTACTTATCTACTATAGTATACTACTATATCTACTATAGTATATGTAGATATATGTGTGTGTGTGTGTGTGTGTGTGTGTGCGCGTGTGCCTTAGAAAGGGGGCACAGTTCAACTGTCTGATTATTATATAATAATAATATAATAATATTACATACATAATAAAAACTAAGTTTTATATTATACCTTATCATTTACAAAATGCTTTATAAATATTATCTCATTCAATTTTCACAACAATCCTAGGAGGTAGGTACTATTATCTCCATTTTACAGGTGAGGAAACAGCTAGTAAGTATCTAAGGCAGGATTTGAAGCCAGATATTCCTTATTTCAGGTCTAGTTCTTTGTCTACCACATCACCTACACACTATATAGAATGTAATCTATTTCAGATAATTAGCTAGAGTGAAAATGTTATAAAGAAATTGTGATATATTAGAAGGTAAAGAATCTATTTGTGAAATTATATTTCCAATATTAATCATGTTACCAAAAAATGCAAGAAAAATAAGGCGAAAAAAGTATGCTTCAATATGAATTCAGAGTTCATCATCTCTCTCCCTGGATATGAATAGTAATTTTCAGCATGAGTCTTTTGAAATTGTCATTGATGATTTTATTGATTGACGTAACTAATTTTTTCACAGTTGATCATTGTTGCAAAATTGCTTTTACTGTATACAGTGTTCTCTTGGTTCTGCTCACTTCTCTTTGCATCAGTTCATATAAAATTTTCCAGGCTAAAGCATTAATGTGATCATGTCACTCCTCTACTCAATAAATTCTAGTGACTCCATTTTATCTATAGGATTAAATATGACTTCTCTTAAGCATTACAACCTAGCCTGTCCCTTCCCTTCACATATTCTATGATCTAGCCATTACAACCTACTTGATATTTTTTATATCTTATCTTGTCTTTATGCCTTTTCACTGGTTATCTCCCATTCCAGGAATATTCTACCTTTTCTCTTTTGCTTCTTAGAATCTCTAGTGTCTTTTAAAATTTGAATCAATTATCACCTTCTATAGGAATTCTTATCCTCTAGCTTCTAGTATCCTGCCACCCCAAACCATCTTGAATATATTCTAAATATCTATCTATATGTGTGCATATTTTCTTTGCCATTAGAATGCAAACTCCTTGAGGGCAAGAACTATTTCACTTTTCTATCCTCAATCCTTTGCATAATATTTGGAATAAAGTAGAAGTTTAATAACTACTTTTGGATTTATTGACTGGTAAATGTTTCAGATGTAAACTCAACTTAGTCCATACTTGAATGAGGGGTATAAAATATTACATAAGTATATACATAAATATAATCTATAACAATAAAATAATAAGACATTATTATTTCAATAGTGTTCACAATATATTGCCTTTGGGATATTGTGTTTTCCCTACCTCCAGGCTGATAATTTCTTTTTGATGAGTTTTGACCTAACTCGATATACACATTTATTTAAAGTTCCACACTCAGTAAATCTTTCTTCTTTCCTGGTACAGAGTTCTATGGGAGGGGGGCACCATACAATGCTCTGGTTGGGAAAGACTCTACAAGAGGAGTGGCCAAGATGTCTTTGGATCCTGCAGACCTCACACATGATACTGTAAGTAATTTTTGAGATCCCCTTCCCCAAACCTGTCATCTTCAGAAATCTTGGTGCTTCTCCAAATATTTCATCAATGCTCACCCTCATTTTCCAGTTTCTCTTTAAATCATTGGTATAAGTTGTGATGTTAGACTTCATTAAAAGGAGCCTAATACTCAGAACAGAGGGTGTGCCCACTGTCTAATTTCTTTTAAGTCCCCAGACTGGTCTTTAATGTACTTTTTATTTTGTCCTGTTAGTTAAAGTCCAGTTGTATATAATGATATACCATACTTTGTTCAGTCATTCCTTATTGTTCATTTACTTTGGCTCTAATTTCTTCTTTCTGCCTTCTCTGTAAGTTGCAAAACAGATTCCAATCTTCATTGATAAAAAGAGTTTCCTCATTAGGAACTCCCTACAACAATGTAATCTTATATCCAGCCTAGTGTTATATATACCAAAGACATATTCTGAAGTGGCCATTTATTTTTAAAATTTTCTACATTTGGTTTTGTCAAAACGTTTCTTTTCCTTACCAATTGATTTGTGAAGAGGGCAAAAAAGAAAGGAGAAATCCCAATGTAAAATCAGTCTTTTCCTTTAAACTGTTTTATTTTTTGTATTTTTCCTCATTCAGACTGGACTCACAGAAGAAGAGCTAAAGTCCCTGGATGATATCTTCACTAATGTATACAAAGCCAAATATCCTATTATTGGCTACACAGCACGTCGTATCCTAAATGATGATGGCAGCCCTAACAGGAACTTCAAGCCTGAGGACCAGCCCCATTTTGACATTAAGGATGAGTTCTGACAGTCTGCCAGAGGCAATCCCTTGATGGAAAGGTGGAACTCAAAGGGAACTCAGTAGACTTCTGCATTAGCTGAGGATTGAAAGAAGTAACTTCATACATCAGAAGTACTCAAAGTGTCCCATTTTGGAATATCTGAATCACTTTTTGATATGAATAAAATGAACTTTTACATAAAACATTTCTTCTTTTCTTTTCTTTTCTTCTTCCTCCTTTTTCTTCTTCTTCTTCTTCTTCTTCTTCTTCTTCTTCTTCTTCTTCTTCTTCTTCTTCTTCTTCTTCTTCTTCTTCTTCTTCTTCTTCTTCTTCTTCTTCTTCTTCTTCTTCTTCTTCTTCTTCTTCTTCTCTCCTGCTCTTCCTCCCCCTTCTCTTCTTTTTTCATCTTCTTCATCCTCCTCCTCTTCCTGCTCCTTTTTTTCTTTCTTCATTCTTCTTCTTTTTGTTTGCATGTTTCACTCACAAGATCATAGGGTTTAGAGCTGAAAGAAGCCTTAGAAATCAATTCATGGAATAAGCTCATTTTACATAGGAGGGAACTGAGTTCCAAAAAAAAGTCAAAATACCTTTCCCAAAGACAGATTTACCTACTAAATGGATATAGTGCCTAATCTGGTGTTAGAAAGACATGGATTTAAATCCTGGCTCAGATACTTTTTAGCTGTGTTACCCTGGATAAAGTACTTAACTTTTCAACTTCAGTTTCTCTATCTATTAAATGGTAATAAAAATTGTACCTACCTCACACAGTAATTCTGAGGATCAAATAAGATTTATATATGTAAAGTTATTTTGTAAACCTTAAAACACCATGTAAATTCCAGCTATTACTTTTTTTTTTTTTTTTAACAAACTGGATTCCAGTAGGCAACTCAATGACTCAACAGTCCAAAACCAATATACTTTAAATCCACCCCTCTTCTGAACACCTCTGTTACTATCCATCAACACTGCCTTCCTAAGACATGAACTGATGAACAAGCACTATGGGTTGTCCATCTAACTGGTCTGGACAATAAGGCATTCTTCATTCATTTGGTAATTAGATTAAACTCTTTTGATTAGTTATGGATCAGTTTAGGAGGCTTTGCAGTTTTTTTGGGCTTTATGTAATTAGCACAATGTCATTTCCCAATCAATGGCCTCTGTAGGACCTCACCATTTGTAGGAAATCTCTCTAATTTGGCCTTTTCTCTATCATTCACAGTCCTAAATAAAAGGGCTGCTTTGGCAGAGTCTCATTCCTAAGTCTTATCATCATCTCTTGCTCTCTGCTGACTTTAGTGAGAGAAAGATTGATTCCCTACCCCCACCCCCAACCTTTCCTGCTGGTCCATATGATCTGAATACAGATTGTCAGGCAGGGAGAGGCTGGCTCTCATTCTCCAATCTTTCAATAATATCTCCCCCATTCTAAAAGAGCAAAACTTCCAGAATATAACTTTCTGGGTATGATCATTCTAGCTCTTATTCTTCCCCCTTCAGTTTGTACTCCACATTTTATCTTTATCGCCACCCACCACACATACCCTCACATACTATTTATTCTCTTGTACACAAATAGAAAAAGGAAAGAGAAAAATTTCAATATTTCCTTTATCTGTGATATCCCCAGTGGATAGGCTTGAGTTGGAGCTGTACAGATGGCATCTGGCATTCCCTTGATATCTGGTATAGCCTATAAATATCACTGGGCAAAAGCCTCTGGGTTGTTTCAATTCTTCCAGGGCAATCATCCAGGAAAAAATGGAGATAGGGAATAGGAAAGGAGGGATTCTAGTTTTATAAAATAAAAAATAAAACAAAAGCTCCTGCCCTGAAGGAGCATATATTCTCTTGGGGGCAACAACTTGTACATAAACAGCTATGTCTATAGAATAGATGCCAAGTAACATTAGAGGAGAAGGAAGTAATTCTGCAAGGAAGACTCAATCTTTTCTGAAGGGCAGCATGATCTTCACTGGGAAAATGGCCTGTTGCCAGGCCATGAGGTGGTTTCCAAGCATTTCCTCCTTAATCTACTTCTGTCCTTTTAAAAATGTGAACTCCAGAAACTCAGCTTCATTAACTTCTGGGTTTTTTTTTTAAATCATCTCTAATCACCATGACCTATGTTTTATGCACTTTTCACACAAAGCATTTATGCAATACTTTATACAGGCTGTCTTACTTGATCCTTAGAACAACTCTGTTAGGTAGAAGCTACTATCATCCCATTTTACAGATGAGGAAACAGACTGCTAAGGGTAAAAAAAAAAAAAAAAAAAAAAACAACCTTCCAAAGATCCTACAGCTAGTAAGCATCTGAGGCAGAATGTAAACTCGGATATTCTTGACTTCAGGGCAGGGCTCTAACCACTATTCTACCTATTCTCATTCTGGCCCCATTCTTTTGTGTGCAAAAACTGTTTGTTCCATACAGGAAGAGTCACCTTCATGATTGTTTTGACGTATTTCAGGCTGTACTTTGTTAAAACTGACTCAACATGAGGTGTTAAACTGTTGCTGCTTTCTGCAAAGAGCTTTGTATGATTCATGGGCTAAATAATAGGGAATATGGGGTCTGAGTAGAGAACATCCAATGGTGATGAAAATCAACTCAGAAGGATACAAAAAAGAAAGAAAAGATATTGCTTAAAGACTCCTATCGGAGCTGACAAAATCTTCCTAATTCCCTAAAGAATTATATACAGACAACAGGAAAGGCTGTGCTTAATTCAGTTCCTTTGAAATTCAATTTAGTTCAACAAATATTTATTGATATATTTACTTTTAGTATCCCATTATAATGATGATGATGATGATAACTCACATAGAACACAAGATCATAGGGTCATGGAATTAGACTTGGAAAAAAAAAATTGGAAGCAGGCTAGTTCAGCCAGCATCTTTTATAGATAAGGGAACTAAAGTTCAGAAAGATATAATGATGATAATAATAGCAGTTAACATTTAATGTTACTATGTGCCAGGCACTTGGCTGGCACTCTTATTTCTTTGTTGCTGTTTGTCCTTTGTTCTTGAAGAAAACCGTGACATCAGGGAGGGGACGCCATGACATGAAAGGGGATTGGGTTTACATGAGAGAGGGCTGGGCAAAGTCACCTGTCTCACTTGTTCCTCCCGAGCCATCTGGGTCCAGTGGCCAGAAAACAGAAACAGAAAAGATTGTTATTTACATTCAATCTGAGTCAATCAGGATCCAAACAATGACCAAATGGGGCTTGGCCTAGGACTTATTGTTGGCCAATGAGGATCAGTTTGGTTTTGGTTTAAGGCATGATCCTTATTTCACTGGATCCTCATAACAACCTTGTTATTATCCTGAATATCTCAGGGGATGAGGTATCCTCAGGATTAATGAGGGGTTGGGGATATCTCAGGATTAATTGACTTGCTCGTGGTCACACAGATATTAAATGTCTCAGGCTGGATTCCGGACTCCAGACCCCCATGCTTTTTTGACTGTACCATCTAATTGCCTCCAAGATTGATGAGGTAATAGGGAACCTCAAAATGATGAGGTAACTTGAACCAAATCATGAGGTAAATACCTAATAATGAAGTATATACCTCAATAGGATTAAGTGAGGTCTAGTGGCAGGATTTGGGGTACAGGGAGTCACATGGAGCTCCCCTGCAACCCCCTTAGGATTCGGCGCAAGGATACAAAGTTAAATCAGGTCTAGTGGCGGTGAGAGTCCCCTGTAAATGAATTTACAGGCCGAAAACCTAGATGGGTAAAACATGTTTATTGCAGGGTTTGGAAGCAAGGTTAAGGTCTGGTTAGTAAAAGGCATTAGATAGAGGAAGATACACGCCAAAAGCGGCGGGGACAGAGAATCTCTGATGCAAGCATCTTAGCTGGCATCTTTCAAATCTCTGAACCAAAGATGATTCTAGCTTTGCTCTTTTTATCTGCTTGAAGAAGTAATGGGCGGAGCTCAGGTTAATTCCTTGAAGGCCAGATTTTTGGCGGGCTTTATCCAAGCCAGCTCAGATCCGGTGGGGGGCTGGGTACAAGCCCAGACTAGTTTGATCAGATCTTCTATGAAAGGTCCAAGTCCCAAAGGAAGTTGTAGATCAAACAAGGAATACCAAGGGGCTACTGCCCTCAACAAGATCATATAGTCAGTCAATTCTGATCAGCAGAACCAGGATTTCAACCAAGGTCTTTTAGTAACAAATCTGATGCTCCAGCATTTTAAGATTTATAAATTGTCCTCTCCATAACAATGCCAGGAAGGAGATAGTGCATATATCATTATTCTCATTTTTCAGATGAGGAAATTGAGTCTAGATAAAGTGACTTGTCCAGAGTCACAAGAAAAATCAGAGGCCATTAGTCAAACTAGAACGGTGCTGATCAATTTTTAAATACAGGCTGTCTCCGGAAAAAAAATATTGCTGGACACCCTTTTAAATTCAATCTGAATTATTAACATTTTCTCCATCACTTTCTTATATCTAGAGACAATCAACAAAGCAATTTGATTCAAGACTTGATTTGTAATGCTTGCCTATTTCTGAGATATAAATGCTCACACTGGAGATTTAACAATCACTTCTCCTGATGGAGTAAAAGATAGCTCCCATACATCCTGATTCAAATCCAAGTCTCTTGCATAATGAAACAAAAGAGCACGCTTCCTACTATGCCAAACTGTATGATAGGAGGCACTTGTGTGATCCTGCCTCACTTCAATTCATGTACAAGTTAAGACAATATCCTCTGATGTCATTGGTTTTCTTAGAAAAGGAAGGACAAACAACAATAATTTGTGATGATAAGAGACTTTGTTGACTCACCACACTATTCTCTCTTTGTATTAGGAACTTAACAAGCATCAGTAAATACAGTGCCTCCTTGGAGGTTACCACAGTTCTTTCTTTGGTTCTTTGGTTTTCTTTATTTTCTTTTCTTTTCTCTTTTTTGTTTCCTTTCCTTTCCTTTCTTTCTATCCATCCATCTATCCATCCACCCACCATCCATCTATTTATCTATCTAGGTTATATATGTACATTCATTTTGAACATATTTCCATGTGAGTTATGTTGGGAAAGAAAAAATCAGAACAAAGGGGAAAACCACAAGAAACAAGCAAATCCTTCCTCCCAAATGAAACAAAAAAGTGAAAATAGCACCCTTTGCTTTGCATTCCATCTCTATAGTTCTTTCTCTGGGTGCAGATGCCATTTTCCATTCAAAGACTATCAGAATTGTCTTAGATCATTGTATTGCTGAGAACAGCTAAGTCTATTACAATTGATCATCACACTATCTTGCTGTTATTGTGTACAATGTTTTCTTCACTTGCTTCATTCAGCACATAATGAAAATTTGATTCAGCATATAAAGAGAAGAATGGACTTTGAAGGAAAGAAGGCTGAGGAATGAGGAGAGGATCAGAGAGTGAAAGGGTAGGCCAGAAAGAATAATATAGGAAATTATTCATGATCAAGATAATGATTCCTAGCACATTATTTTGTAAATCTAACAGCACTAGATAAATGTTTTTACTACTACTTCTGTTTCAGGTAGCATTAAGAAGTTCTTCATATCCAACAGGTCCCTCTTCTACTGGCTCTTTCATAGAGAAAGCAAGGATTAGCTGAGCCTGGAAGTTTCCCTGGATTTTTGAGAGAAAGAGAGATGACAATTTCCCTTAAATCCATTCTGTCTGAGTAATTGAAGTCCCATGAATCTCCCTTATTCATTGATTGGCATTGTGCTTAGCTTTCAGCTTGCTCATCTCTACACATGCATTTTATCTTCTCAAATATATTTTACCCCATATTCATTGACAATGTGTTCTCCTTTCCTGTCAGTCAATGGTAGTGTGTCATCAATACATCCCTTATCTATTATATAAAAGGTATTAGGCCTGAGGTAGTAACACCAGAAGTGTGGAAACATATTAAAAACCTCCTTTTTAGTTCAATTAAAATTATTAAGAAATAAACTCTTTTCAATCTAATCTAAAAACTTTTAAATTTGCCTTCTATGATGTTATCAAGAACAAAAAGTCTTTCCTAAGGAAATGCATTAAGGGTGGAAACTAACCTTTGGTCAAAAATCCTTAGTTCCAATTTAAGAATCTCATTTTCCCTACTCTCAGAAGTGTTTAGGCTATTGATTCATTAAGGGCAGTTTCTTCTCTCATCCCCTGAAGTGATGATGTGGGACTATTGTATGACCCATCCTCATCCAAAAAAGACTGTTGATATTAATGATAGGGAGGAATCTTTTTTCAGTTATGGAGAGAGTGGTCAAGGAAGGAATCCAGTAAAGGTCATTGTTTTGGAATGTTAGCTCCAAACTTCATTTCAAAATATGGGTAAGAAGGAGCCAACTTAGTATTTATCAAGCATCAATTAAGAAATTTACAATTATATCATTTGATCCTTACAACAACTCTGGGAGATAGGTGCTATCATGATCTCCATTTTGCAGTTGAGGAAACTGATATGGATAGAGGTTATTGATTTATCTAGGAAGTGTCCGAGGGTAGATTTGAACTCAAGTTTTATTGACTCTAGACCCAGTCCTCTAGCCATGAAGTCTCCTGGATTCCTCATCTCATGATCTGTTGTCTTATTTAAGATTCCTTTAAATGTTACCCCCATTTGTTGGAGTTATTGGAGGACATGTGAGACATGGCCAAAACATGGAATATAGTATTAATATTTTTTTCTTTCACAGAAATATAAACCACCATCCCTGTAATCAAGGAGTTTAAGGTCTTATTGACAAAACAAGACAGACATACACAAAAGATCAAAGATCACAGAAGGCAGTGTTTTTAGTGGAAAGAACATTGAGTTAGGAGACTTAAGTCCCTGCTCTTTCATTTATCCTCAGTATGATCCTGGACAAATGTATCCCACTGTCTGGGCTTCAATTTATTCATTATCTGCAACATGTCTCAATTCTTTTGGAAGTTAAAGAGAACTCCAGAAGTTGCTCTAGGGATAAAAATATTAGTGAAATACCGAGGAATGGAGGGACATATATGTGTGGGTGAAGATTCCAAGTTTTTCTTTTTTGACCTTGAGGAACTTTTTGTCTGAGAGATTTAATTTGTGGGAAGCAGGAGAGATATAGGAGCCGGGTCAGGTCTCCAGAGTTGTCACCCTGGCCACAGGGAATGAGCAGCCTTGGTGTTTAGATTGACAGTGTAGATATGACTGCCTCCCCAGAACCTGCTGGAGCTGGTATTTCATAATGTTTTTTTTATTATGAGGGAAATGAAACTTCACAAAATGAAACAAGAAAGTTGGAATGTCAAGCATGACCATCATTAGGAAAAAACCCACTGTCAAGCCTTGCCAAGTAGGGAAAGGGATCTGTAGTAACGGATCTCCCAGGTAAGGTAGAGAGTAGGAACAGAGGAGTATGATGAGAATTTTAGGGTGCTTAATTCTGTTTGGATTTTTGAGAGGACTTCCAGGGGAGGTCATATGGTCTATTCCTCTGCCTCTGGTCAGACATATATTCAATCTCTCCAATAAGTATAATTATTATTTTTAGGAATTTCTCCATGAATCAAGGTTTTATAAACTTTGGCCAAATATTTCAGTATTTGACAAGGTGAAAAATAGGTTTTTCACAACTCATGTTGGAAGAAAAAAAACTAGAAGAATTAGTAAAGCAAATATTGAACCATATCCACCTCCACATTTACATCTTTTCCAAAGGATGCTCTACAAATCTTGGCAAAAGTGAGCCCATAGGGCATCTTAAGACCATTGTTTGGAAGACAAGAGCAGGATGAATGAATGCCAAGTCCAGTTGTCAATGATATTATGGCTCCGAAGTACATTTTCCTCCCCTGAGATTATCCAGAATCATACACTATTACTTAGCCCCAGAGAATCCAATTATCCAGCTGACAGCATCTCTAAAGATTCCAGAATCTCTCTCTATCAAATATGACTGAGATAGCACATGGCCTCACCAGAAAGATCATCCCACAGGTTAGTTAAGGGATATTATCCTTAAATTGTATAGAAATATTGGATGCTCTCACTTGTCAGGCAGAACTGCCTGGTTCATGAATGCAGAAAGAACTCTATTTAGTGACCCAAATCTGATTATCACCTGCAATGTCATTAAATAGCATTTACTTTCTCTGCCCTTAGTACACATTGTCTGGTACATAACAAGTTCCTAATAAATGCTTTATTTAATTTACTCTGGTTCCTTCCCTTTCTGAACCAGAATATTTCTTGGATTTTGAGACACAGGGTTCTTATTGGGATGGGGTAGGCATTTGTTCAGTGGTCCATGGGGTTATTAGGAATGAAAAGAGAAACAATGGAGGTACTATGGAGAGCATACTGGGAGATGGAGACAATATTTCAGTTAATCCTGATCTTTTATGCATGTTAGGTGTCCAAAGCTAGCTTCTCTTAGCTTCTCCTTCAATCTGACTCCTTTTATTGTTGTTCAATCATGACTAATTCATGGTGACCCCATTTCTAGTTTTCTCAGCAAAAATATTGGAGTGACTTCTCATTTCCTTCTTCATCTCATTTTACAGATGAGGACACTGAGGCAAAGTTAAGAGACTTGCTTAGAGACACTCAGGTAAGTGTGTGAAGCCAAATTTGAACTCAGGAAGGTGAGTCTTTTTGACTCCAGGCCTGACACTCTATCCACTGTTCCACCTAGCTTCTGACTTGTTTTAATATATGATAATTTTATTAACATAATGCTATGATCTATACTAATAAATAATAGCTATAATTAATATACTGTTTTATATCTCGCAAAGTACCTACAAACATTATCTCATTTGATCATCACAACAACCCTGTAAAGTGTTACTATTTCCATTTTGCAAATGAAGAAACTAATCTATATAGAGGCTAAGTGGCTTGACCAGGATCATGCATCCTCCTCTTCCTTCTCCTCCTACTCCCTTCTTCCCACTCTCTCCCCCAAAACAACAAGTAATCCAATCTATGTTTAATATATCCAATTCTCCTGTACATATTTCCACAATTATCTAGCAGCACAAGAAAACTGGTCAAAAAAGAAAAAAATGAGAAAGAAAACAAAATGCAAGCACACAACAAAAAGAGAGAAAATTCTATGACGTGATCCACCCTCAGTCCCCATAGTCCTCTCTCTGGGTGCAGATTAGCCCGAACCTTCTTTTCAGGAGAAGAGTTTTGCTCCTCACTGGACCAGCCCAAGAGAAAGACTCCTTTATCTGTCCTGGATCTAGACCTTCTCAATCTGTCTTTAGAAGTCTTCTTTTAGGGCTGATTGTTTCTTTTGGAATGTGCTCACTCATTTCTATGGAGACTATTTTACTTTTTGTCTTGAGCTATTATTCATATTCAGTTTTCATTGATAAGCATTTCTCCTGGCCATCTCCCAGCATGGGGGTTGGGGCTCTCTTTATTTATTATTCTCCATCACTTCTGGCTGCCTTCTCTAAGAAAACTAAAAACATTTTAAATATCCATTATTTCTCTTAACTAATCCTCACATTCACCTGAATTATCTTTCACCTGAACCCAACTGAATTATCTTTGTCTTACTAAACCATACCATCTCTAGTAGCATGTTCCCCATTTTCTTACACTAGCTGAAATGTTGTTAGAAACTCCTGGGCTAGTGAACGCTGGACACCATTTCTTTTCACTGAATAAGAGGTAGGGAGAGTCTCAGTGTTTGGCCATCCCCTGTGGTAAATGACTTCTTTTCCTACATATTTGGTATAGTGATCATGAATAGGAAATACATAGGAGAGTCAACAATTATCTCAACATATTTATTTCAGCTTGGGGAAGTGTGTAGACCATAGAATCAAGGAAGACCTGACTTTATGTTCTTCCATGCATACTTTCTGTTTCTTATTCTCATTGTTTCAAGCAATTCCTTTTTTTTCCCCCCAGGCAATTCTTTAAATCTATAAATTGAACGAATTAACTATTTGCTGTTAAAAAGCAAAGCATTTCTGTGTGACCCTGGGCAAGTCACCTAACCCCAATTGCCTCAGGGTAAAAAAAGAAATAATTTTTAATTTAATGTAAGTAAAATTATCCATTTTAAATCCCACAATGTTCTCTAAGTCTTATTTATTAATAAATTCTTCTCTTTCCATAATCAGATCATTATTATCATTTTGGCCTGGAAACCTATGTTGTAACCTGCATTGTAATCTGTACTTTTTATGCCTGTAATGGAAGAGAAGAAGCAGTTACCATAAGTACCTTCAAAGCCAGCCCAGTAGCTTGGCTTCCTGGGAATTTGCTGCCTGAGATGGAGAGATCATCCTATCTACCTGCCCCAGGATGAAGTAGGTCACTGGACCACTGCCATATCCTACTCCCAAGAATCCTCCTGCCATTTTTGAGACCTAGAACTAAGTTTCAGATCCTCTTTTCTTATCTATCTTCTTGCAAACATCTGGGATATAGAATGACTGTGGAGTCCTTTCCTGGCCCTATTCCTGTTCAGGCATGTGCATTTACCCAAATCTCTCTGCTTCACCAACCCCATCACCTGGGGATATATGAAAATAGCAAGTGGTTCCTTAGCAACAAACATAGTAAATGGTGCAGTTATCATTGAAAGAGAAATTAATTCTGCTTTATACAGTAAATATATTGTCCTGGCCCAACCAAAGAGCCATGGGAGCTGCATCTTTGATTCCTATCAATTTCCTGGAAATAGCCTCCCCAAAGGCCCAGAAGCAAGCATTCCATTGAAAAGTTGCTCTGCTTATCCTAGGTGATTCTGAATTTAGGTTGTTCTCCCCCATTCTAGGTGTAATTCCCTAATTCTAAATTACACTCTCTCCTATTCTTAGCTATTTTTTTTTCTCTTTTAAGCTACTCTCTTCTATTCTAGACTACCATATTCTTGGTTATTCCATGTGAGGAATGATTCCTTTCAAACAGAAAACCGTCTGCTCTGGATTTTGCATTTCTCCAGGGCCGCAGATTCAGAGCTAGCCTGATCACAGGAAGCCGGAACTTTTTGTTTGGCCCAACTCCTGAGTGACCACTTTTTTTTTCCTTCAACAATTTGAAGACCTGAACTCAAATCTAGCTTCAGACACTTGGGCAAGATCACTCAATCTCTGTCTCAGTTTTCTCACCTTTAGAATGGGGATAATAACCACCTCCTAGGGCTGTTGTTAAGATTATGAGATAATAATTGTAAAGTACTTGGTACATACAAATGTTAGCTATTAGTATTATTATTAATATCAGGAATCCAAGGGCTTGTCTTCAAATCTCAATTCTGCTACTGTTGTGAGTATATACCCTTGGGGAAATAATTTCACTTCTCTGACCTTCAGCTTCCTTATCGATAAAATGAAGGTGTGTCTGGATAACTTAGACGGTCATTGCAGATCCTACTTTTTTTTTTCTTTTTTTTTAGTAGCCCATTTTATCCTGGGGCAGCAATGAGAGAATTTTTTTATACCAAAATCTTCATTCTGGCCTCTTTTAGGTATTAGCCCTAATTCTATCCTTTGGGACCAAATAGAACACATCTAATGTTTACAGAAAAGCCCTTTGAATTCTTAAAGGTTGTCATCATGTCCCTTTGGGCTAAGCATGTCCCCTTCAGGCTAAACAATCCTATTTTCTTCAATGAATCCTTTATGGTGAGTTTTGTATATCTCATAATCTCACCTCATGGATAGACTCCAATAGATTAATATCCTTCCTAAAATGCTCAGAACTTAACACAATAATCCAAATTAGTCTAACCAGGGCAGGATATAGCTATTAATTCAGCATTGTCTAGGAACTTATGTCTCTCTTAATGCAGCTCAAAATTACATTAACTTTTTTAAACTGCTACATCACACTCACATCAAACCTGTACTTCATTTAAACCCTCAAGTCTCTGTAGATGAACTTTTCCCTAATCATCCTATAATTGTATTGTTGATTTTTCAAACCCATATTTAATCGATCTCTATTAAAATCTACCCTATTGGATTCAGTTCATTTGGCATCGTGGATAAAGTACTGGTCATGGTGTCAGGAAGGCCGGAGCTCCCATGCTGCCTCAGACACTTACTTGCTGTGTGATCCTGGTTAAATCATTTAACATCTGTTTCCCTCAGTTTCCTCAATAGTGAAGTGAGGGTAAAATTTGTATCAATCTCCTGGAGTTGTTGTAAGGATCAAATGAGATGACATTTATAAAATACTGAGTATAGCACTAGGTTCATAGTAGATGCTATATAAATACCGGCTATTATTATTGTCACTACTCTTATTTTATATATACATACATACATATACATATACATATACATATATATATCTTATTTGATTTCCCAAGAAGTTAGTTGTACTATTCAGTTTCATTTTA
This sequence comes from Sminthopsis crassicaudata, assembly GCF_048593235.1. NCBI lineage: Eukaryota > Metazoa > Chordata > Mammalia > Dasyuromorphia > Dasyuridae > Sminthopsis > Sminthopsis crassicaudata. The sequence goes on from NC_133620.1 coordinate 108,071,587, forward strand.
TCTGCAAATTTCATAAGCTTATTTTCCATATCTTCATTCAATCATTGTTAAAAATTGTTAATCAGAATAAGAAAAGATCCTTGAGTCATTCCACTAATGATCTCCCTCCATATTGATCCTTTGATCACGACATTTCTAGTCTGGTCAGCTCTGAATCTATATAAGTACATGTTCACCTTCCATACCAAGGTATTAGAAGTAACTTTGATAAATATCTTGTTGGAACCCAAATATACTAAATTATATCTCTCAGTCTTGTTTTAAAAAGGAAATCACTGTCTTTTCTTTCTTTTTTAAATTTAAAGCTTTTTAATCTTCAAGACATATGTGTGTTTTCATGCATTTTTCAACATTCATCCCTGCAAAACCTTGTGCTCCAATTTTTTTTCCTCTCTTCTCTCCACCCCCTCCTCTAGATGGCAAGCAATCCAATATATGTTTATGTGCAGTTGTTCTATACACACTTCCACAATTATCATGCTGTACAAGAAAAATCAGATCAAAAAGGAAAAAAAATAAGAAAACAAATGCAAGCAAATAACAATGAAAAGAGTGAAAATACTAAGTTGTGATCCACATTCAGTCCCCACAGTCCTCTCTCTGGCTCTTTCTATCACATCTTTTCTTTCTTAAAAGATAATTTTTTTTTAAGGGGCAGTGAATAGGGTACTAGCTCTGAAGTCCAGAGGAACTGAGTTTAAATCTGGTCTCAGACACTTAATGCTTCCTAGATGTGTGACCCTAGGCAAGTCACTTAACCCCAATTGCCTCAGCAAAAAAATTTAATGTCCCATACATTTCTCATTCTACCATCCCTTGCCCTTCCAAAAAGCCATTCCTTATAATAAAGAATAATAAGGGATGGAGGGGAGAAGTTCAGCAAAACTAACCAACAACTGAAATAGTCTGACATCACTTGCATTGCCTTATAGTAAAGCACTGGGCTTGAAATCAGATTCAGTTTCCTGAGTTCAAATCTGATCTTAGACACGTACTAGCTGTGTGACCCTGAGCAAGTCACGTAACCCTGTCTGCTTCAGTTTCCTCATCTGTGAAATAAGTTGGCAAAGGACATGGCAAACCACTCCTGCATCTCTGCTAAGAAAGCTCATAAATAGTCATACACAACTGAAACGACTCAAAACAACTGCCCCTACTTTTGCAACTTATCAGGAAGAATTATCTTCTCAAATTTGTTCTTTGGTGCAAAACTTGGCATTTTAATTTCACTGTCACCCCTTCTATTTCTCAATATCCTGAAACAAAGCTTTTAATAACACTTTCCATATATCCTGATCCCCATGCCCACAAGGGAAACAAACTCCTAGCCTATAGTTTTAACGATCTGTTTTCATTCCCTCTCCGAAAATGGAGATAACATCAAAGATCACCAGGAGCAGCTGAGCCGTCACATCTAAAAGATCTTTCAGTACTTCAGATGTAGTTGGTTCAGGTCTGGTGATTTGCACTTAGCTAAGGAACAGCTAGCTGTTCTCTGGCCATTATCTCTATTTGTGGAGTGGGGCAGAGATGTTTAACTGCAAGTTAACCATTTTTGTTCTATTTTTCTAATGCCAAAGATCATTCTCCCTAATAGAGAAAAGAGGTAAAATAAGGATTGACTTCTCTTTATCATTTAGATAATGGGTCCCTCCATCCTAAACAGCAAATCTGGTTTTTCTTTCTGATTTTTTTTTTTTTTGGTTCCCTCCAAGAAAAAATTAAAAAAAAAAAAAAAAAAAAAGGAAAAGAAAGAAAAGAAAAGCTATGATGATAGAATACGAGTAAAATGGATTCCAGGCACACGAGGGATTATTTTTGTCTTATCTTTCTCATAGTAGTGAACAAAAGTTACCCAGGATGAGGAAGCAAGAATGAGTTATGATCTATATATTTAGGTGGAGCATCCACATCTGAGATCATAGATCCAGCCAAGTTATTGACTTAAATTTTGAAGGTTAACTTTCCAGTAGTGCTATATCTCTTCTACCTTTTTACTGGCACTGCCCACAAGTGACTATACTGAAATCCAGTGCCTTTGTTTGAACAAAATGGAAGTTGGGGGGTGTAGGGGATAGAACACTGGACTTAGGAAGTTAGGAAGATCTGAGTTTAAAATCTCCCTCAGACACTTATTAGCTGTATGAACTTTGTCAAGGCACTTAATGTTTCCCGTGCCTCAGTTTTCTTATTTTAGACTTGATGGAGTTTGTTTCCTTCTCTCATTAGACTGTGAGCTTCTTGAAGTTAAGGGTCAGTTTTTTTGCTTCTTTATATTCCTAGAGCTTAGCACAGTTCCTGCCACATAGAAGGTGCTTAAAATTTTAAATTACTTAAAAATTTAAAATACTTAAAAATTATTTTATGCTAAATTTGATAAATACCAACCAACATGAACATTTATATATATAAAAATATACTAGTTGCATAACCCTGTATATTTTTCCATATACAAACAGAATTTTATGTATTAAGCCACAAATCTTATTTTTAAATATATACAAAATTCAGCATGTTAATTCTAAAAGCTACCCTGCTTGTAAACGTCCTTCTGTTCTACATGAATTTTAAATGTTTTTTGGTGGTGTTCGTTTATTTCCATCTATCCTTCCTTACTTCCCTTTTTCTCCCTTCTTCCTTCCTTTCTTCCTCCCTCCCTTTCTTCCTTCCTTCCTTCCTATCCTTTATTTTCTTCCCATCTTTTTCTCCCTTTTTATTCCTTGTTTCCTTCCTTCCTCAATATTACTATCCTCTTCTCCTCCAATTCCACTTCCTCCAAATAAAAAACTTTTCCTTGTAACAAATCAACAATCACATAAAACAGATACATATCTGACCATATCCAAAAATAGCCTATAGTCTCAAAAAATTGTCCATGGCCTCTCTGTCAAGAGGTGAGAGAAGGTGCTTCACTCTTGATCCTATTGAGTAATGGTTGAACATTAAATCCATCAGTGTTCTTAAGCCTCCAGCACTCTTTCTAAGACATCATGCTGCCTCTGGAGGAGGAGGCTGATATTCTGGGAGCATATACTCTCATGTCTCTTTCTTGTATTTGTCCAATCCATGATCTCTGAGGACAGGAAAAATTCTAAAGTTAGAGTGAGACAACTTGGATTTGAATCCCAGCTTTTCCTACTTGTGGTGATATTAGAAAAATCACCTTCTTTGGGTTTTAGTCCTCTCATCTTTAAAAATAAGTGGGCTAGACTATTAGAAGTGTCAAACATGCAGCTCTCAGCTGAGTAATCTCAAAACAGATTAAAATGTAATTAATAACAAAATAAATAAAAATATACCAGAATCCAGATAATGTTAACATGTGATTTTCTAAGTCAATATACAATAGATAGGTAGGTTTCCCTCTGTATGGTTTAGTGACCCATTTTTGTTAATTGGACATTCTTGGACCAGATGATCCCTAAAGTCACTCCTAGTTCTAATCTATGATCCTCTTTTGTCTTTTCTCCTCTGGATTCTTTACCTTCCTAGAGCTTTATCCAGGACTCTGCACAGAGTAATAATACTTATTAAAATTACATATTACACACAGAGTGTTTCATTTCTTGCAAAGTGCTTTACATACATTAAATGATTAGTTCCTCACAAGCACCTTGTGAAGTAGGTGTTATCATTATTTCCGTTTTATGTTTAAGGAAACTGAGGCTCAGAAAAATTCACTGATCTTCCCAAGGTAGCTTTGAACCCAGATTTTCCTGACTCAAAGTGTATTATCCATTATGCTGTACTTTGGAATCTATAAGGCTATCTACAAGACTGGGGCGTGGGATTCAGATCCTTAGAAGCTAGTTGGCCATTGGAATCATAAAGATCTGAATTCAAATTCTGCCTCAGAAACTAGCTATGTGACCCTGGGCAAGTATTTTAACCTTTGTGGGCCTCGGTTTCTTATCTGTAAAATGGGGATAATAATCACAACTACCTCCCAGGGTTGTTGTGAGGATCAGAGTAAAGTGTTTTATAAGCCTTAAAGTGACATGCAGGATATCCCCAAAATCTTCTAAGATACCATGTATGAATGCAAGTTAGTTGTTAAAAGTTGCTCCAAAATTTCAGACATATGCAAACCAATTATTAGATACCAATAGAAGAAGAAGAAAACTTCCCATGATGGTCAGCAATTTGGTTTAAAGGAATGGGGTGAGAGATGAGACTCAATTTATGCAAAAAGACTCTTGCCTTCTGCCCTTTGATTAGTGACCCTTTCTATCCTACATTCTGAAAGGGGAGATTCTGTGGTTTACAAGAAATGTCTAGCTATGGAGCAACTGAGATCTTCACAAAGATCTCTAGCTCAGAACAAGTTCCATTTATAGGGCTGCCATTTTTAATTTGAGTAAGACCACAGCATCACCTGGTGGCCAATACATGGAATTTGCTCTTTCTCCACATCTAGTTTTGTTTCCTTTTTTTGAGTAGTTTCTAAGACAAGGGTTCTAAAACTGGAGATTTAGATCTTAGGATCCAGAGAAACTCAGTGATCCATTAATATATTTTAGGAGGTCCATGAACATAGATGGAAAGATTTCATTTTTATTTTCGCTAACCTTTATTTTAAACATTATTCTGAGGAGTCCTAGGCTTCCCCAGACTAACAAAAGGATTCACGATATAGAAAAGGTTACAGACTCAACTCTTTGTTCTAAAGGATCTGAATCTAATTTGTGACTACAATTCACTGACAATCCTACATATTTACTTTTTTGTTGTCATTCAATCACTGAACAGACAAAGTAGTACCAAATAGTGAAGAGAAAAATGGACTTGGAAGTTAGGAAGTTGAGGATTCAAATCTACTTGGGAAACATGTAACTTAGTGTATTCTTATTTTTGCTTTTAAATGAAGCAAAAAACCCCAGAAAAATACTTGATTTTTAAGACAACTAAATGAATTTTCAACATGTATTCCTTTTTTAAAAATGTCACCAAAATTTCTCTCAGAGAACAATTTCTTGGAAGCCTTCCCTCTCCCAGAGAGCCACCCCAAATATAGTATACAATGTTTTTAAAGGGAAAAAAAGAGAGAAATGAGGAAAAATGATTTAAAAAACAAGAAAGTCTAAAAATATATACAATGAAATTCCCATCTCTGCAAAGGAGTGAAGATGAAAGTTCATCTTCTCATATCTCTTTTTTTTGGAGCCATGCTTGTTTTTTATATTTTTATCAACATTCATTTTTGATTTGTGATTGTTCTTTCCATTTACATTACTTTAGTCATTTTATATGTTTTATATATATGTATATATATACTTTGACTGCTTACTTTACTCTGTATCATAGCATAGAAATGTTTCTTTGCTTCCATGCATTCATCATATTTGTTGTTTTTTAAGCATAGTAATATTCCATCATGTTCATGTGCCACAAATTTGTCTAGACATTTCCCAATTCTTAGGTATCTATTTTGTTTCCAATTCTTTGCTATCATAGAAAATGCTACCATAAATATTTTGGTGCATATGGGGATTTTTTTTTTCTTATAGTGTCCTCATTGACATATGAGCCTAGTAGTAGAATCATTGAATTAAAGAGATGGACAATTTAGTCACTTTATTTGAATAATTCCAAATTTCTTTTTAAAATAGTTATATTGATTTACAGCTCCACCAGCAATCCAGCAGTGTGCTTCTCTTTCCTTTACTCCTGCAACAGATCTTGGGCAAGTCACTTAATTCTGTTTGCCTCTGTTTCATCATCTGTAAAATGAATTAGAGAAGGAAATCACAAACCACTCCAGTGACTTTGCCAAGAAAATGGAGTCATGAATAATCAGACATCACAGAAATGATTAAAGGATGACAACAAGTTCTTTGTCATTATTGCTACTTTGCAGAATATAAAGTGAAACCTCATGGTTGTTTTGATTTTCATCCCTCTTATTATTAGTGGTTCAAGGCATTCTTTCACAGGATTGTTAATAGTTTGCAATTCTTTTGAGAATTGTTTGTTCATATCCTTTGACCATTTAACTATTAGGAATGGCTTGATCTTGTATGTGTATACAGGTGTGTGCTTATATATGCAGAAATACACACATGCATATGAAAACATATATGTGTACATACATATCTATTAGTTGTTTTTATATCTGGGACACCAAATCCTTATCTGAGAAATCTGATGCAAAAATTTTTTTTCCCCTTTAATTGCTTCCCTTCTTGTCCCAACAGAGAGCTGGGCAGAGTCAAGAAGATGTGAGTTCATATTTGACCCTAGATGCTAACTATGTGAGTCAGAGCAAGTCATTTAAGTTCTCTGTGCTTCAGTTCCCTATCCATAAAACAGGGTTAGTAACAGTATTTAGCTCCTAAGATTGCTATGGGGATTAAAAAAGATAAATATCTAGAAAGTGCTTGACACAGTACCTGGCACATAATAGGTACTATATAAATGCTAACTATTGTTGTTTTTGTTTTTGTTCCCTTTCTGGCAATGACACAAGGATCAAGTGCATTTTCCCAACCTTAAGGAAATATATAAACATTTTACTATTATTATCATTATCATTATTACTGTTCAGAAACTTTTCAGATTCATATAAAGTTATCCATTTTATCTTTTGTAATTGCCTCAGTCCCTTATTTGGTCAAAAATACATCTCCTATCTGCAGTTGTGAGAGGATATATAATTTGCTTCTCTTAAATTTTTTTGCGTACAATTTTTAATATTCAAGCCACAAATTTATTTAGTATTATAGTAGAATAGAGTTTTGGTCTAAGCTTAATATTTTCTAGACTGTTTCCTGCTCTTCCTAACAGGTTTTTTTTTTTTTTTTTAATCAAATAAGGAGTTCATTCCCAAGTAATTTATCTTTTCCAGTTTATTAAGTACTAAGTTCCATTGTTTCTGATTCTCCCAGTCCAATCTCTTCCACTGATCTATTTTAAATCAATATTAAATTGTTTTAATAGCTATTGCTTCATAATGTAATCTGAAGTCTGAAAGAACTATTCACCTTTCATTCTTATCCCTTCTGTGCATTTCAGAAGTATATTTCAATAACCTTCTTTTCTTTTTCTTTCTTTCCTTCTCCCTCTCTTCTTCCCAGAATCACCTGATATTAAAGCACAAATCTTCTCTACAATATACCCAAAATGAAATAATTCAACAACTTACTACCTCTTGAGCCTACTCATTCTACTTTTAGACAGTTTGAATTATTATGAAATTTTCTCTTATATTAAAAAGAACTCTGCCTCTCTATAGTCCCTGTTTCTGCTCTCCCAAATGAAGCAGAATAAATTTAATTCTTCTTTCATGTGAGAACCCTTCCAACATTCAAAGACTGCTATCATAGCCCTTCTAAATCTTGATTTTTTTGGTCTAAATATTCACCATTTTTTCAGCCAATCATTGTTTGGCATGATTCCCTATCCTCTACTATCATGGTCCCTGTCCCTTCCCACCTCCAGAGAAGTTCTAGTTTCTTCATACAAACCAGTGAAAATCAGTTTGCCTCAGTTGGCCCTTATTCCCAGGATGCATGTTTGCTAAGAATGAATAAAATCAGGATATTGAGCATTATCATCCTCACTTTCCTCTTGCTTTTGTGACTCAGGATATGAATCCTAATTCCTCATTTCTCATTTTTTATTAAGAAATCAGAAAATTTCCTCATTTCCAAATTATTTAACTTAGTTCTCATGAAAGACAGGCGATTTATTACCATCACAATTTTTTGTCGGAAATTCTTTGTAAGTTTGAGCCCTGAAGAAATCAAGCCTTTGACCAGAATATGTTGTAGATTCAGAGCTAACTCATGGAGTGGGTTGTCAGTCTTTGGAACTGAGGGCAAATGGGGGTTTCCAAAGATTGTTCCCTGTTGTTCATGAGCTCCTGTGTGATGTAACTGCTATTCATCTAAATGGCTTCTTCCCTTTTTTTGTGCTACAGTCAATAGCTTTCTAAAATGTAATACCCAACACAGTATTTCAAATGTAGTGTGACCAGAGTATGGCTCTGTACTATCTTCTAGCTTCACCATCAAGAAGCACCAGCAAGGTAAACTACCCTGCTCCTTGATCTTAAACCTTTTAAAAATTTTTTTAGGGGCAGCTAGATGGTGTAGTGGATAGATCCCTGAAGTAGGAGGATCTGAGTTCAAATTTGACCTCAGATACTTAACACTTCCCAGCTGTGTGACTGTGGGCAAAAAAAATTTTAATTCAAAAAATTCAGTGTGGGATTGGCCATTTTAAAAAATCAGTCTAGTTTGGAAAGGAAATGGGACAAGATTGGAAGTATATGCATAACAAGATCAGGCATGAAGGAAAAGTATAAAAGAGCTTTCAAACTGAGGAGAGAATGAAATAAGGCTCTTCTACTATCAGAGGACTAATAAGGATTCAAGAACATGAATGAATGGATTGGAATAGAAAGTGATGGTCTGTGAAAAGAAAACTGAAATAAGAGTTCTGAATAACCCATAAACTGGATAATTAGCCCTTGAATAACAAAGGTCTATGTGGAGTAAATTTTGAAATTATTAAAAGACTAGTCTTTAGAATGGAACATCACTAAGCAGAGGGAAAACCTCAATTGGAGTCAGAAGATCCAAGTCCAAATTCTAGTTCCACAGTAAAAGATGATGATGATGATGATGATGATGATGACATTGACAATGATGATAAGGATAATGATATTAATGGAGATAAGGAGTCAGATTTTTTATTTCATTTGATATTAGGGACTCCCATATGAGAAATAATTATAATGAAAATGACTCAAATTTATGTTGCACTTTAAGAATCCCAACAACTCTATGACACATCTATATATTAAAGACCCGTGGCTTTGGTGTGGGAACTTTGTCCAAAGATCACAAGTTATACATAACTTAGTAAATAAATATTTGGGGTGTCACCTGAGCTTTAACAAATTAAGTGATTTGCCCCAAATCCCACACATTCAAGTATTATCCCCATGAATCAGATAAAATGACTATAAATTGTGGAGAGCTCAACAAACCTAAAGGTTTATTCTTGGGTTCTGTGTCTATTCATTTTTTTCTCTGACTTTTTCTAAAAGTTTTGTGTTTGCCAAATTCCCCACTTTGTGCTTACCAAAAACTCCAAAACTCCTCCACCCACAAATTCTTCTTAGGCAAGAATGAAGTTCCTGGAACCTCATTCGTCATTGGTGTGATAAACATCAGACTATTGAACAATCTAAAGGGGTCACGCCAGTGAGTCTCTGTCTTTAGTAAAACATGTCTCCCCCAAAGCTGCTGTCATAGTCCTAAATCAGCTTTGGACATTTATCTGGTTCCTTGCCCATCAGGAGCTTGATGTCTGTTGAGGGGTATAAGAATCAGATAAAGAATACAAGAGGTTAAACAATGCAAGGTTAAATTGTATTTCAGCCATCCGATTTTGAAGGCTCTCTTTGTTTAAGATCAGAGACTTTCATTTTTGGTTTTTTATCCCCCAGCATCTTGACTATAGTAAAATTTAACAAATGCTTATTGAACTACATTGAACACTCCTCCTGGTGGTTACCCAATATTTTTTAAACTTTTGGGGGAGGGAAGAATTATTTTGTTTTTTGCCTTGCATAGTGCCTGACACAAAGTAGGAGCTTATTAAGTGCCCTTTGATTGATCTGTAAATTTCCAGGAATCTCTTGAGTCACCATCTGTTTTTCCACTGCATCCCATGTAACATATTGAGAGTCTGTCTACAAGATGACCCTTTCTTTTAACCCCTGATCTCATAGTTCCTCAGCTTCCTCAATTCTATTGTCTTTCATCCCCACCCCTTTTCAGTTACCCACACTTAAGATCACACCTTAAGCCCTACCCTTACCTAGAAGTGTACCACCTTGCAGATCCTGAATCCTGCTATTGCCCTGACTACAATCTTTCACCTTTCCCACTTCTTCTTCTTCTTCTTCTTCTTCTTCTTCTTCTTCTTCTTCTTCTTCTTCTTCTTCTTCTTCTTCTTCTTCTTCTTCTTCTTCTTCTTCTTCTTCTTCTTCTTCTTCTTCTTCTTCTTCTTCTTCTTCTTCTTCTTCTTCTTCTTCTTCTTCTTCTTCTTCTTCTTCTTCTTCTTCTTCTTCTTCTTCTTCTTCTTCTCTTCTTCTTCTTCTTCTTCTTCTTCTTCTTCTTCTTCTTCTTCTTCTTCTTCTTCTTCTTCTTCTTCTTCTTCTTCTTCTTCTTCTTCTTCTTCTTCTTCTTCTTCTTCTTCTTCTTCTTCTTCTTCTTCTTCTTCTTCTTCTTCTTCTTCTTCTTCTTCTTCTTCTTCTTCTTCTTCTTCTTCTTCTTCTTCTTCTTCTTCTTCTTCTTCTTCTTCTTCTTCTTCTTCTTCTTCTTCTTCTTCTTCTTCTTCTTCTTCTTCTTCTTCTTCTTCTTCTTCTTCTTCTTCTTCTTCTTCTTCTTCTTCTTCTTCTTCTTCTTCTTCTTCTTCTTCTTCTTCTTCTTCTTCTTCTTCTTCTTTTTTAAAGACTGGGTCTCCCTATTTGTTGCCATCTGGAAAGGAAAGCAAAGGAAAGAACTTTTCATGGGCCAGGTCTCTCTCTGATCAGCACAGAGCTTGACCTGCTTGGTTTCCACCCTGGCTTGTTTGGCCCTTCCTGGTGTCCCCCTACCTCACCCTAATCCTGGGGGCTCACCATAGTATTGGTTAATGGGTTGGCTTAGCCCACTGCCCATCAGAACTCCTGAGCTCAAAACATCCATCAGTCTCAGCCTTCTTTCTAGCTGGGATTATAGATGTGAGGTGAATCACCAGACTCAAGCCCTCACTCCTAGTGAACTTGCTTTTGTTCACTTTTTGCCCTCTGCTCCTCAGTCCTCTCTTCTCCCATTCTTCACTTCACTTGCTTCTGACCCAATATGGACCTCATCTGTTTACATAGGTATCAGAGATTTTGAGCTAAAAAGAAATTCAATGATTCCACTTATTATTATCTAGAATCTCTGACCCGTTGACCTTTAGCTATTCTCATCCTGCTAATCCCCAAATTTGGTTCTGAGTTGAGGGATATAGGATTAAGCTCACAAGGTCATAGATTATAAAGAACCTTAGGAGATCACTTGATCCAACTCCAAATTGAAGAGAGATACAGTTACTTGCCCAGGATCACACAGATAATTTGTAAAATAGCTCATTGGATCAGTTATCAATTAATGTTACTTAATCTCATTTGGGTTCCCACTGCCGCTCAAGTAATCCTTTTATTACAGTATTATAGACCTCATAAGAGTCTTTGCAGAGCCTAGGATTGCCAATATTTTTCACTCTTTTCAAGACTCTTAGTTTCCCATTTATACATATATAGAACATGTATACATGCCCCCTGCACACACACACACACACACACACACATAGCATCTTGAGTGGAGATTGTTTTTTTGTTTGTTTGTTTTTTTCCTTTGTAGCCCAAGCACTTAGCACAGAGCCTACTTAATAAATGCTAGTCACTAATTAAAGCTAGTGACTGAATGACCTGTTCAAATTCCTACTCTTCCTTTCCCAGCAAATGGCTTCACTCCGGTGATGATGTGGGGCTCAAATGAGATCCTGGATATAAAGTACTTTGCAAACCTTAAAACCCTATGATAAGTGCCAGTTGTTATTATTAGTAGTATAATTATTATTATTTTCTAATCACCAGGTTTCTAGTCTAGTAATGACTTCATTCTCTGAGCCTTCTATTGCACTCCTACTGAGCTTAAGCAATGTTTATGGGGCAATATAAAGGAGTTCTGGTAAATGTTTAACACCTGTAGGATGTTCAGTCATTACAGTCATATCTGCCTCTTCACAATTTGGGGTCTTCTTGGCAAAGGCACTGGAGCACTTTGCCATTTTCTTTTCCAGCTCATTTTACAGATGAGGAAATTGAGATAAACAGGGCTAAATGACTTGCCCAGGCTCACACAAATTGTTAAGCGTCTGAGGCTGGATTTGAACTGAGGAGAATGAGTTTTCCACTATCACCTAGCTACCCTGGAGATGTCAGGGTTCACACCGAAACTTTTAACAAATGGTTCTTGCAAGGTTAGAGTCCCCTCACTCCCTGCAGTCTGAGATCACTCGATTTTTTTCTCTGGACTTCAAAAACTTCTCTATCTCCCCCCATCCATTCCTCCTTTCCCATTGCCTTAGAAGACATCTTTTTCTCCAACTTGACAAAGCCAGTTCCTCTCGCCCCTTCCTCCCATTTATTCTCTTTCCCATACATCAGTGTGTAGCACATTTTATCCCTTTGTTAAAGACCCTAGCTTAAAAAGGAGAATGTCTCCTCCTGTATCCAGACCTATTTCCAGTTGTCTGATCCATATGTTGCCCCTGAATCCTAAATGATTACGCAAGAGAAAAATGAGCCTGGTGACTTTGCCCAGTTCACCCTCACCCAAATCCAATTCACTTGCATGTCATGGCATCCCCTCCCTGATATGGTCCTCTTTGAGAATGAAGGACAGACAAGAAGAACAACATAACGAGTCCAACTGCTAGATCTCATGAATGAATGAGATGCAAGGAATCATCAGTTCAGCTAGAGGGCAACACAGTTACACGACCCAGGCCTTCACAACCTGCCCAGTGAAAGAATAGCAGGGAGAGAAATCAGGTATCTGGAAGACAAAGAAATCCAGGAAGAGGGTGTGAGCAGGGGCAGCTCTGATCAACAAGGGGATTTCTGAGCCTCAGAAAGTCAGTTCATCCAGGTAAATCAAGGACCATATTGTCCCAATAGGAAACTTTGCATTTTTTAAATCTATATTTCTAATTTAATGAGCTTTCCAAAAGTCATAGGATCAAAGATCCTAATCTGAGGCCCCTTAGACCCCAGTCTTTTAAATTGTAGGGTCTTGTAACTGAATGTGAAGGCTGAAAAGTTATGATTTATTATCAGTAAGTGTTTGATTTGTATACCTATTTTACACATCTTTATACCAGGAGTCATGTAAAAATTTCTGAGACAAAAATGGGTCTCAAGTGGAGAAAATTTAAGAAGCCCTGACCTAGACCAACCCCTCAATTTTACAGTGAAAGAAACCGAAGGTGACAGACATTAACTGACTTGCCAAATTGTAAGTGTCAGAGTAGAATTTGAATCCTGACTTCTGACTCTAGAGAGCAATTTTGGGGTGCATTGAGCCTGGATTCAGGAAAAAAACAAACAAACCTGAGTTTAAATCCAGCCTCAGACTGGACAGATCACTTAAGCTTTGGCTGCCTCAGTTTCCTCAATCATAAAATGGGGATAATAATTGTATCTCCCTCCTAATGTTTGTCATGATGATCAAATGAAATATTTATAAAGTACTTAGCACATAAGTGCCAAGGCACCTAGTAGGTGCTTAATAATGCTTGTTCCCTCAGTATCCAGATATGAGTGCTAAGGGGTATGTGGAGAATTCTTTTTTTCCATCTTCTTCATACTACTGTGCCCTATTAAAATCAGCTGAATTAATGAACTCAGTTCATCTGCCTCACCCCTACCCATTATTAAGGTACTTTAGCCTGTTGTTACATAGACTTCAAGCCAAAAGGGATTCTAGAGCAATGGTGAGAAATTCAAATAGAAATAGATTTTTTGTCAGACTAGTAATCTTAGAAAACCACAAATTAACATTTTCTATGTTGCATTATATTTTTGTTTATTTGATAAACATTTCCCTACTGCATTTTAATTTGGTTCAGGCTGCACTCAAGAGTTTTGTTGGACTAGGAATTTGATATTCTGCTTTAGAGATTTTCCTGTCCAATCTTTTATTTTTAAGATGAGGAAAATTATGTCCAGAGAAGGAAAAAAAAGTTATCTATTCAAGGACACATAAAAAGTTAATAGGAGATCATGGACCTGAACCCCTTTCTGACTCCTGGTCTAAAGTTTGTTCCATTGTACCATGATTCCAGAGGAAATCCAAAAAAAAGTGAAGAGATCCCAAAGCTAAAGCAAGGATGATTTCCAAAATAATATCTTTGGATGATCAAGAAAGAGAATGCTTTTGTTGAGGTTGGAAAGGAACCCCAAAAGGTTGGGGGTCATAGACTGGTGTTGTGAGGTGTCTCAAAAGAATTTGCAGGCTTGAACTCATATCCAAATCAAAGGGCAAAGTTTATTGTAATTGTAACACCAATTGAAGCAGTCTAAATTCCAGGAGAATTTAGCAAAGAACCTGGAGCAAGGAGACAAATTTATCTAGTTCATATATTTTGATATGCTAATTTTATGGCCTACAGGTAAAACTGAGGAATGGTCTCAGGAATTTGGTTATCACTGACCAGCAGATCTAGAATTACCCTAAAGCCAGAAGACTTTAGAATCATTTAGAAACAGATAAGCTTGTTAGAACAATAGCATCCTAAGATTAGAGAGTCTCAGGATCACTAATATATCTTCCCTAAAGTTTAAGTGAAAATATTATATTCCTAGGCCAGAAGACTTTTACAATCATTGAGAGAACAATAGCATTCTTATATCAGAAGGCCTCAGGATCACAGATTCCAAAGCTAGACGATTTGGAATCACAGACAGATTGTTAGAACAGAAGCCCCCTAAGATCAGGGGACCTTAAAATTATCATTGTCTCTCCTAGAAACAATATTACATCACTTTGACATTGGCACTAGACTTGAGGTCAAGAAAACCTGAATTTGTTACTTACTAGTTGTATGAATGGAACAAGTCATTTAATCTCTTTCAGCCTCACTTTGCTTATCTATAAAATGAAAATAATAATAGCATTTATCTGCCAGGGTAGACATAAAGATAAGATGAAATAATAAAAAAAATCACTTTGCAAATCTCAAAGCACTATATAAATGTAGTTTTTATTGTTGTTATTATAATACTTTTATGCCTGTGATGTAGAGTGGAGAGGAAAAAGAATCTGAGCAGCTGTAAAAGCTAGGGGGTAACGTGGTTAGCATGACTTTCTGGCCTCCAATAAAGGAATGCAAAAGAGCAGGTTTACAGGTTAGGTTGGTCTGGGAGGGGACTTTAGTTTCTTTATAGCCTGGATCTCCTCAGCCCACACCCCATCCAGAACCACACCAGGGTGTGCCTCTGTCTGTTTTCACAGGGAAAAGGCTTCTCAAAGTTACAACCACCTGGAACTTTGGGGGCCTGGGACTGGGTCTCATTGAGTTTGCTGGATTAAAGCTAAATCCCCAGATGTACCAAGATGGGGGGGTGTTGGAAGTAGGAGCATCTTTTGAAGCTATGAAAGAAAAGTGATTGCTAATATAAGTCCAGAAAAGCACCTTATTCTATATAATTAACAAGCATATGTAGCATTCTCCAATGTCTAGGACCAAGAGCTGGAAGGACCTTAGCCATCATTTAGAACAATTAGAATTTCAAGGGTTTGTGAACTGAGATGGGAGTAGGGGAGAGGAAATCACTTCTTTATTTTCATTCATCTTTAATTAAAAATTAGCAGTTCTTTTAATTATTTAAAAACAAACTTCTAAGAAAGAATCTGTAACTTTACCAGACTTCTAAGAAGGTCCATGACATAGAAATGGTTAAGAATTCCTAGTTTAGTCTATTGCTAGTACTCTTCAGATGGAAAATAAACTAGGTACTTTTGTTCTCCAAATTAGTAAAGTAATCCACTCTTTAACCTAAATAACTCAAAGTAGGGATAAATCAAATGCATTTATAGTTGGTTTGCACTATGATTATTATATTGGGGTAGCCAGATGGCACAGTGGATCAAATGTAGGGCTTGGAGTTAGGAGCACTTTTCCTTCATGAGCTCAAATCTGGCCTCAGATACTTAACTGTCTGTCATCCTGGCTAAGTCACTTAATTCTGTTTGCCTCAGTTTCCTCATCTGTAAAATGAGCAGGAAATGGCAAACTGCTTCAGTATCTTTGCTAAGAAAACCCCAAATAGGAGCCTGAAGACTCAAAAATGACTCAATGAGGATAAGTGGATTTTTTTTTTTTCAGCAAGAGTAGCAATATCTGTTCCAAAGCAAATAGTAAAATGATTGCATATTATATCAGTTGGTAGTTTAGGGAGGAATTTCCAGGAATTAAAGGCCCAGAGTGACCTTGAAGTCATTCTTGATTCTTCACTCCTCCTCCTTTTCCATATGTGGTCAGTTTCTAAGTCTTTTAGATTCTACATCCAAGATAGCTCTCCCATTCATTCCTTTTTCTCTACTCCTATAGCCACCACCCTAGTTCAAGCTTCTTTTACTTTTCCCCCATCACTATACTGGCCCTCCTATCTGGTTTCTTTGTATCCAGGATCTCTCCTCTTTATTCTATTCTTTGTATAGTGCTAAAATTTTCCTAATGATGTCACCCTCTACTAGAAAATCTTCATTAACTCCCTATTTTCTCTACTATCTATCCAGCTGTTTCTTCTTTCTTCTTCTTCTTCTTCTTCTTCTTCTTCTTCTTCTTCTTCTTCTTCTTCTTCTTCTTCTTCTTCTTCTTCTTCTTCTTCTTCTTCTTCTTCTTCTTCTTCTTCTTCTTCTTCTTCTTCTTCTTCTTCTTCTTCTTCTTCTTCTCCTTCTTCTTCTTCTCCTTCTCCTCCTCCTCCTTCTTCTTCTCCTTTTCCTCCTCCTCTTCTTTCTCCTCTTTCTCTCTTCTCCTCCTCCTCTTTCTCTCTTCTCCTCTTCCTCCTCCTTTCTTTGTCTCTGTGTGTGTGTGTCATTCTGTTTATCTCCTATCTCTCTCCCTCTTCCCCCTCTTTCTCTCAATCTCTCCCTTCCTAAAAATTCCTGTTATACTCCCACCTTAGTCAGTATGAGGATGTACACTCAATTAACATGCGTTACTGAAGGCATTCTCCAAAGCCTGACTCATAGTATCTTAGGACTAAGATCTGGAAGGGCATTAAACAGTGTCTTGTTGATTAGGTAAAGTAGGAGGTTGCCTATATGATGATGAGATTTCAGAGGCTAGAGGAGGATTTTTATAGCTCTCAAGCCCTCCTTTATTGCCTGGATGATGTCTGAAATTTTTTGTATTTCATTAAATAGTTTGTTCCTATTAGAATGCAAATAGCTCTGTGAGAAATAACACTTTAAGCTGCAAATTCATTCATTAGTTTAATAAGGATTTTTAAAGCCCCCATTAGCATACCACATGGTACTAAGTTCTGATGACAGTATAACAATGAAGGGCACACATCAAGAAGCATCAGATGTAATAGGAATAAACTAAAACCATTCCCAAGAAAATCAGAGATGAAACAAGGCTGCCCACTATCACCATTACTATTAAATAATGTATTAGAAATGTTAGCTCTGGCAATAAAAGAAGAAAAAGAGATTAAAGGAATTAGCATAGGTAATGAGGAAACCAAATTATCACTCTTTGAAGATGACATGATGGTATACTTAGAGAACCAACTAAAAACTACTAGGAACAATTCACAATTTTAGCAAAGTTGCAGGATACAAAATAAATTCACATAAATCATCAGCATTTTTATATACTATCAACAAAGTCCAGTAGCAAGAGATACAAAGAGAAATTCCATCTAAAATAACTGTCAATAATATAGAATATTTGGGAGTCTATCTGCCAAGGCAAAGTCAGGAACTATATGAACATAACTTTCTACACAAAGTCAGATCTAGTCAACTGGAAAAATATCAGGTGCTCATGGGTAGGCTGAGCAAATATAATAAAAATAACAATACTACTTAAATTAATCTACTTATTCAATGCCATACCAATGAAACTCCCAAGAAATTACTTCATAGAGCTAGAAAAAAATAGTAACAAAATTCATATGGAAGAACAAAAAGTCAAGAATTTCAAGGGAATTAATGAAAAAAAATGCAAATGAAGGTGACCTAGCTATACCAGATCTAAAACTATATTATAAAGTAGCAGTCATCAAAACCATTTGGTATTGACTAAGAAATAGACTAGCTGACCAGTGGAATAGGTTAGGTTCACAGGACAAAATAGTCAATGACTATAGTAATCTAGTGTTTGACAAACCCAAAGACCCCAGCTTTTTGGATAAGAACTCACTATTTGACAAAAACTGCTGGGAAAATTGGAAATTAGTATGGAATAAACTAAGCATTGAGCCTCACTTAACACTGTATACCAAGATAAGATTGAAATGGGTTAATGATTTAGACATAAAGAGTGATACTACATGCAAATTAGAAGAACAAAGAATAGTCTACCTCTCAGAACTGTGGAGAAGGAAGGAATTGTGACCAAAGAAGAACTAGAGAACATTATTGATCACAAGATAGATGATTTTGATTATATTAAGTTAAAAAGTTTTTGTATAAACAAAACTAACACAGACAAAATTAGAAGGGAAGCAATAACGTGGGGAAACATTTTTACATTCAAGGGTTCTGATAAAGGCCTCATTTCTAAAATATACAGAGAATTGTCTCAAATTTATGAGAATTCAAGACATTCTCCAATTAATGGTCAAAGAATATGAACAAATTTCATCTGAAGAAATTGAAACCATTTCTAGTCATATGAAAAGGTGCTTTAAATCACTATTCATCAGAGAAATGCAAATTAAGACAACTCTGAGATATCACTACATATTTCTCAGATGGGCTAAGATGACAAGAAAAGATAGAGACCAATCTAGAGGGGATGTGGGAAAAGTGGGACACTGATGCATTGTTGGTGGAATTGTAAACAAATCCAACCATTCTGGAGAGCAATTTGGAACGATGCTCAAAAAAGTTATCAAACTGTGCATACCCTTTGACCCAGCAGTGTTTCTACTGGTCTTATATTCCAAAGGGATCTTAAAGGAGGGAAAGGGACCCACATGTGCAAAAATGTTTGTGGCAGCCCTTTTTGTAGTGGCAAGAAATTGGAAACTGGAAATTCTCAATTGGAGAATGGCTGAATATAGTGTGGTATATGACTGTTATGGAATATTATTGTTCTGTAAGAAATGGCCAGCAGGATGAATACAAAGAGGCTTGGAGAGACTTGTACCAACTGATGCTGAGTGAAATGAGCAGAACCAGGAGATCAGATCATTCTAACCAGTTCCAATGATCTTGTGATGATGAGAGTCATCTGTGATGAGCACTGTAGGGACTGAATGTGGATCACAACATAGTATTTTCACTCTTTTTGTTGTTGTTTGCTTGCATTATGTTTTCTATCTCACTTTTTCACTTTTTAATCTGATTTTTCTTGTGTAGCAAGATAATTGCATATTGGATTTAACATATACTTTAACATGTTTAACATAGATGAATTGCCATGGAGTGAG
Source organism: Sminthopsis crassicaudata (assembly GCF_048593235.1). Classification (NCBI taxonomy): domain Eukaryota; kingdom Metazoa; phylum Chordata; class Mammalia; order Dasyuromorphia; family Dasyuridae; genus Sminthopsis; species Sminthopsis crassicaudata. The sequence continues at coordinate 108,090,803 of NC_133620.1, forward strand.
GGGAAGGAGGGAAAATTTGGAACACAAGAGTTGGCAAGGGTCAATGTTGAAATATTATCCATGCATTTGTTTTGAAAATAAAAAGCTTTAATAAACAACAACAACAACAAAAGATAGCAAAACAAAAAAACAAACAAACAAAAGGAATGGTTCAATCTTTACCATTATGGAGTTTATAATCTAGATGAAGCTAAGACATTAGAAAGTGAATGAAGCAAGAATGAAGGATTCAAAAGCCAGTTTTGACAGGAGCTAATGAGTAAAGTAAAGACATTGGGTACCTGGGGTTTTAGGGAAAGGGCACAAAAGAGAAATAAGTTGGAAACAATGAAGATAACATCAATCTCTACAATTTTGCCTGGGGCTACATAGGTGCCAGAACCCTGCTAAGACTATTTTCAGGACCTCTGGAGCTTGACCCATTTAAGTGTCTCTGTCACCTAGGACCAGGGGAAAGCAGGGAGACCTTAAATTTGTGTTTAATGTTTTTGTGAGTCCATAATGTAGGGAACATCTGTGTACATGCACATCAAGGTCAGTCTCTTCTGGGGTTCCTGCTCTTGGGGATCTTACTGAAAAATTCGCCTTTCATCTTGTTTCCTCCTTGGGAACCTGAGTATACAACAAGAACTTGACTTTTTTTTGACTCTTATAAGTACATGGAAGGCTTGTGGGAAGAGGTAAGTTAGGAAGAAATATAGAGACTGTAATAACTACGCAGTTATATAACTCCACTGAGAGGGAGCCAGGGACTGAGCTCTAAAATTTTGCTACTAACTAGCTCTGTGACATTGGAAAAGACTGTACCTCTGTACCCCTATTCATAGATCGCTGAACTAGAAATAAAAAGAACCCCAGAAGTCAAGGAGTTCAATGTGCCATTATACAGGCAAGGTTAAGGTCCAAGGAGGTCAACTGACTTGTACAAAGTGGTGTGGATAATAAATGGCAGAATCAGGATTGAATCCAATTGCTTTGATTCCAGAACCAGTGCTATGTTCCTCTATAGCAGTGATAGTGGTCATAGTAGTGGTGGTAAGGATGTAATAGTGGGAATAGTGATAGTGATAGTAATAATAGTAATAGTAATGTAGTAGTAATAGTAGTAGTGGTAGTCAAAGTAGCAGTAATAGTGGTAGTAGTAATAGTAGTAATAGTGGTAGTAGTGGTAGTAGTGATAGTAGTAGTAGTGGTAGTAGTGGTGGTGTAGTAATAGAAGTAGTAGTAATAGTATTAGTGCTAGTAGTAGTAATAGTAGTAGTGGTAGTCAAAGTAGCAGTAATAGTGGTAGTAGTAATAGTGGTAGTAGTAATAGTAGTAATAGTGGTAGTAGTGGTAGTAGTGGTAGTAGTAATAGTAGTGGTAGTGGTGGTGGTGTTGTAATAGAAGTAGTAGTAATAGTATTAGTGCTAGTAGTAGTAATAGTAGTAGTGGTAGTCAAAGTAGCAGTAATAGTGGTAGTAGTAATAGTAGTAATAGTGGTAGTAGTGGTAGTAGTGGTAGTAGTAGTAGTAGTGGTGGTGGTGTAGTAATAGAAGTAGTAGTAATAGTATTAGTGCTAGTAATAGTAATAGTAGTAGTGGTAGTCAAAGTAGCAGTAATAGTAATACTGGTAGTAGTAATATTATTAGTACTAGTAGTAGCAGTGATAGTAGTAATAATAGTAGTAATAATGGTAGTGCTAGTAGTAATAGTAGTAATAATGGTACTAGTAGTAGTAGTAATATTAATAGTAGTGGTAGTAGTAGTACCATAGTAGTGGTAGTAGTAATAACAGTAATAGTGGTAGTAGTAGTCATAGTAGTACAATCACCCTGGGAGGCTGATGTTATTATGACCCTCATTCTACAAATGGGGTATGGGACAAATAGAGATAGTGTGATTTGTCCAAGTGCCAGAGCAAGGCACTTCCTCTCTCCCCCCAGGGATGACTGATGTTGGTTCCCCCCACCATCTGCATCCTTAGTCTGTTCCACAGTGCCTCTCAACGCACTGTCCATTATTGTTTGGGACTCAAATTCCTTCCCCTCTTTTGTCCTGAGTGGGGTCCGAGGTCTTTTCAGAAGCTCCTGGCAGCATGTGACAGACGGCCCATCCCACCCTGGACTGCAGGCTGCTGAGGTATCCCTCTGTGAGATGTACTGGTCCAGTCCTGAGAGGCTGCCATTAGTCACACCAGAAAGCGACTCTTTCCCTCCTTACTGTTCTTTGGTGACTATGTGCCAGCCAATCTAGGGATGAGTCACTTCCCACACCTGTTATTATCCAGGCATCCAAAGCAGGCCTTTGTCTGCCGCTTTTGTGCCTAACATTTCTTTTAGTTTAATGAGTCAGAAATAGCAACCCAACCAGAATCTTGTGACCTCTCAAGCCTCCCCCGAGAAATAATCTGAGGAAAATTTACTGGAAAACCCTGGAAGGAAAGGAAAGAACTGATTTTGGGAATGGTGACTCTGTACTGAAACTATGGTAAAGGGAGTTGAAAGAAGAAAACTGGAAATTGTATTTCAGAAAAACATTCTTATTGAAGAAGATTTATTTAGGGCTGTGCATTTTAGATGTTTGTTTGGTTTTTTTGTCTTTTAAAAGAATCAGTCAAAGGCAATTGTAACAGTGACAGCTTCTTAAACTGTGGTTCTGACCCAATGGGGGTCTTGTAACTGAATGTGGGGGTCACAAAATTATGATTTTTTATTAGTATATATTTTATATACTTACATAACCAGGGTCATGTAAAAATTTATCAGGCAAAAAGGGGTCTTGAGTAGAAAAAGTTTAAGAAGCCCTGGTCTAGGGGTGCAGATCATATGGTTCCATAAGACCTCTATCATCCAGGTTATCTGCAAGTTCACAGGAGCCTCCAAATATAGACATTCTTTTTATTTAATGCCTTAGAATATTTATAGCACTACTTTTTGTAGGAACAAAGAACTGAATATAAGATAAATTTTTATCAAATTAACTAAGTAAATACATTAGTGAACTATGATTATACCAAAAGAAGTGATTCACAGAAAAACAGAGATGCATAAAAAAATGAAGAATATGACATTATAAAAAACCTAAAATTGAACACTGTGTAATTATAAAGATGAAACTTGTTTTCAAAGAAAACCTAAAGAAATGCATTTCCTTCTCTTCTGTGCAGGGGTTGGGGGGGAACTAGGCATATAAAATTATAGAATTGGTTGATATATTATTATTTAGTTTTGCTGAAAATATTATTAATAATTTTTCCCATTTATTTAATTTATTGTTATCAGGTATGGATGTTATAGGAAGAGGAGGAAAAAAATTATATCATGACTAAATAAGGACATTTTTTTTTTTCTGAGGCTGGGGTTAAGTGATTTGCCCAGGGTCACACAGCTAGGAAGTGTTCAGTGTCTAAGACCACATTTGAACTCGGATCTATCCACTGCGCCACCTTGCTGCCCCCCATAAGGACATTCTTAAGAATAATGACATTGATATCTCATCTGGACTTTATGATAGCTAAGCTATTTCCTAGAATTTTGGTGATTGTCCAGTTCTCAGGCCACATATCCAGCATTCCCAAATTTGCTTATGCTTAAAGGCTCTACTTGCTATAAATTTATTAGAATGTAAGAATCCTGAGGGCACAGGCTGTTTTATTTGTTTTTATTTATATCTTTAGTAGTAAGTATAGCAGTAAGCCCTTAATAAATGTGTTTATCTCTCCACTCCTCCATCCCTTCACCCCTCTGTCTGTCTGTCTGTCTATCTCTCTATCTATCTATCTATTTCTCTGGCTCTTGTTCTAGCTCTCTTATCAGAATCCAAAAGGCCCTTTATGTGGGAATCTTTCCAATGCTTTGCATATGCTTGAGGAGTTGTCAAGAGCAGAAGAACAGAAAGCAGAAAGCCCCAGTCTTTTCAGGTCTTTGGCGGGGGGTTTCTTTGGTTCTCCTTGATCTTCAAGTATTTCTGGCTTCCAGCTTTGAGAGAGAAGATAGATAGATGATACCAACTGTATTTCAGGTCACTAGAGAGAAGAAGCAGACATGAGAAACTAGCAGTCTATATAATGATCTTATCCTCATCTTGCTACACTAAATGCTTCAGGGATCTTCCCTGTAAGTGAAATCTGGGATTCTCTCTCTCAGTTGAGCTGTTACCTCTCTAGTACTGGGAGAGCCCCTTTACTCTGTATTATCTGGCAGATATTCTCTGATTTGTTTTATTTTTTAAATTGGACAAATGTTTTTTTTTCACCACAAACTCCATTGTGTCCATTATGGAATTTATATTTGTTGGGAAAGAAGTCAAGCCTTGGATAGAAAGCTTGGGGTACAAAGCTCCTTTCTACATAAAGAAACAATGATCAAAAGTTAGCTTGAATCTAAAATCATATCCTCCTAAGACTATTAATATTTAAGGGAGCGATAAATATAATTCTAGTTCAGTACTTTTCTTTAAGGAGAGCAGAGTGGTCAAGCTTTTGGTTCCAACCTCTATTTTTCCCTCTTGGCAATAAATCAAGTCTTCTTTGGAGAAGGATCAGGAAGAACATCAAGATATCTATTTTGCCTACTTTTTATATTATATGATTTAAAAAAATATTTTTAACCATTCTTTTATTTTTAAATTTTGAGTTCCAAATTTTCTCCTGCCTTCCCATCCCTCTTATGTACACTGAGAAGGCAAGCAAATAATATCAATTATATATGTGAAATCATACAAAACATGTTTCAACAATTCATATAAAAATAAAGGAAAGGAGAAAATTATATTTCAATTTGCTCTTAGAAGTTGTCTCTTTGGAGGTAGATAGCATTTTTAAAAATTGTGAATCTTTTGGAATTATCTTAGATCATTAAATTGATCAGAGTAGCTTAATCTTCCAAAATTAATCATTATAACATTGCTGTATACAAAGATCTCTCCTTATTTTTTTCACTTCAGTCTTCATCAGTTCATATGTCTTGCCAGATTTTTTTTCTGAAACCACCTCCTTCATTATTTCTTATAACACAATAATAATCACTATCATATACCTTAACTTGTTCAGTTATTCCCCAGCTGATGAGCATCCCCTCAATTTTTAATTCTTCATCACCACAAAAGAGTAGCTTTAAATATTTTTGTACACGTAGGTAATTTTCCTTTTTCTTTGCTCTCTTCTGGATACAGAATAGTTTTGGCGGTTCAACAGGTAAGTACAAATTTATAGCTCTGTAACAATTTTGGAAATTGTTCTCCAGAATATTTCGACCAGTTCACAATTCCTCCAATAATTTATTAGTGTATGGGTTTTCCCTCATTCCTTCCAGCATTTGTCATTTCTAATAATTCTAATAATTAATTTCTAATGAGGCTTCAATGGTACCCTCAGAGTCATTTTAATGTGCATTTCTCTAGTAAATGGTGATTTAGTATTTTTAATATGATTATAGATAGTTTTGATTTCTTCTTTTGTAAACTTCCTGTTTAAATTCTTTGATTATTTATCATTTGATGAATGGCTCTTATTTTTATAAATTTGACTCAATTGCCTATATGTTTGAGATAAGACCTCAAAATACGTATAGCAATTCTTTATTGTGTTGACATTTTAAAAAAGAAAAAGAAAACCTAAAATCAGAATCTAAGAAGATATTCAACAATTGAGCAGTGGCTGAATAAGTTGTGGTATATGAATATGACAGAATATCATGTTATTTGTAAAACACGAGAAAATAGACAATTTCTAAAAGACATGTTGCTTAAATGAACTGATGCAGTGTGAAGTGAACAGAACCAGAAGAATAACTTATTCCATTTCATCATTATTAAAAAGATGACCAATTTTGAAGACTTTTACAAACTGATGAAAGAAATGAGCAAAATCAGAACAATTTATACAATGACAACACTGTAAAAAATAGAACAAACCTCCAAATTTTGAAAGCTATGAGACTATTTCTGGTTCTAGAGTAGCTCAGAGACTCTTTTTATCCAGCAACACTTCCAATGCTGCCAAACCAGATAAAAATAGAAGTGGAAAATATTTAACAAAATAAATTAAATGGAACATAAAAATGCTAATATGTGAGTTAATGTGCAGCTTCCATGAATTTCTATGACTATTTCTAGTGGTCCTGTTTCTATCTGAGTTTAGCATCAATTGTTTTAAAGTATTGATAACGAAATATGCTTACCTTTATGCAGAATAAAACATTGTTTTTTTTCTTAATCTGCAGCATTGGGAGAAGTTTTTGCTGATTATGCAGATTTGTTATAAGAAATTTGTTTTCTTTTTCTTTTTTCCCCCAATAGGTTCAGGATGAGGTGAAAGAAAGAGAAAATGGATTTTTGTTTATTTTTGGTGGGGGGGAGGGACATATGTAAAATGTGTGTACTTTCAAATTGGTCACTGTATTGTTGGTTTTACTTAATTGTTTTAAGAAATCACTCATAAAATAGATGGGAGGTAATCTGTAAAAGTTGGTAATGTAAAAATATACCAATAAGATTGAAAGTGGGGGGGAAAGGATGGAGGTGATAATTGGAATGCAAATAGAGGGTTTGACTTTGAAATGGTGACTATATGCCTTTTATTCTGAGACAAGAAAGAATGAAGAGAGAATCACAAAGAGATAAAGGTATTTTAAATTCAAATAGTCTTTATTAACCCCTGCTATGTGTCAGGTACATTGTAGGAATGAGCTGAGTGCTGCAGATACAAAGTTTACTCTATTGTGGATGGTAAGAGATGGGGAAACTGGGTTACTATAATCTGTACTCAGATAATTAAATACAAAACATATACAAGATAATATAAAATGCTTTCTGGAAAGGAGGGGAACATAAATAATGGGGAAATCAGGAAAGGCAGCAAATGAACTGAGCCTTGAAGGGAACAAGGGATTTCAAAAAGGAATGGTGCAGAGGGAGAATATTCCAGGAAAATCACATAGAGTACAAAAAGGTCAATTGACCTTAGAGTATATGAGCAGGAGTAATGTATAAATTCCATATAATGATAGTTTAGAGGTAGGTCATAGAGCCAACCTTTAAGGAGGATTGATGATGAAGTTTGCACTGGATATTAAAAGCATGATGATCCATGCTTTTAATGACCCATGGATGGCCCACTTCACCCCATCCACATTTAAGACTGGCGGGCTTAAAACCTGACACCAAATGGCAGGATGCTGAGTTACTACCTTGATGAGCTAATTCATCCTATTGTGTTTATCATACCCTAGGCTTCTCATTCATGAACAAGATGGGCCCTTTGACACTACTATGTTTAAAAAAGCTGTCAGTCTAATAAATCAATACCTCTTTATTAGTCCTGACATTACAAGTAGAACTTGATTATGGATCATAATTTAGGAAAAATGTTGAGTGCATTTAGCTCCCAACAGACTTGAAGAAATTTCAAACATATTTTCATTTGTTTATAGGCAATAATGACTTTAATGAAGGAGAAAACATGTTTTTAAACTATATATTCATTTAATATTTTCCCCAATTACATGTAAAAACAATTTTAACATTCATTTTTAAAATGTTGAGTTCTAAGTTCTCTCTCTCCTTTCTATCCCTTCCCCTCATTGAAAAGGCAAGCAATTGATATCTTATATATATGCAGTCATGCAAAATATATTTCCATATTAATCATGTTATGAAAGAAAATACAGAAAAAAACTAGAAAAAGAAAGTTTTTTAAACATATGCTTCAATCTACATTTAGATTCCATCATTTCTTTCTCTGGAGATGAATAGAATTTTTTATTATAAGTGAAGGAAAAACATGCTACTCCAAATTAATGACTTGCCTTCCTAATAGAAGTGTAAACAAGTTTTTACTTTAAGTATTACTTAATTGGATAATTAATGTTCCTCTCATGAATATTAGACAATGTGTCATGTATAGGAACCCAGATACAGATAATTGCTTATATTTACATGAAGGCTTAACAGGGTAAAAAGTTTACTTTTATTTGATACTGCCTATAATAATATTATTCTTTTTTTTTTAAACAGATGAGGAAACTGAGGCTCAGAAAGGTAAAATGTACCAGTCTACTGCCATATAAGTAATAAATGGTGAGAATGGGACACATTTTCTTTTGGCAATGTTAGTGCTGTTTCCACTAACTCCTGTATCTCTATGGGTTTATTTTTAAGTTATTATAATCACCTTTCAATTGCATTGTATAGAATTTCAACTTGTGGTCAAAGTGTGGGCAAGGATAAGAATCCTAGGATAGTCTACCCTCTTATCCATTAGGCTTGTAGATCATTGGTTCTTAGGATACATAGCTACCAACAGGCCACCATAATATAGTGGAAAGAATGGTGAATCTGAGATCAAAGGACTTGGATTTGAATATTGGATTTGTGGCTTTAGACAAGTATATTGACTGCTCAGAGTTTATGTTTTCTCATATGGAAAATGAGGGCTTGAGCAAGATAAACTCCAAGGCCTTTTCTAGTTCAAAGTGCCATGGATTGCAAATTAATTTTAATATTAACTTCAGCAGAATAAATGGAGGTAAAATACTGCAAGAAAATATTATAATATGGATGCAATACAAATAACAATGAATTTCAGATGCTTTGCTCTCAAGTCCTTTCAATTAATGGGGAAAATCAAGAATGTCTTGTCTCTTCCTCCTTATAAGTTCCTTAGGGGTATGGAATTTCCATGATTATTTCTTTGTATGACATAAATTCTACTTCAACCCAGTCCCTAAGATTCAAGTCCCATGTTAAAACTGGTCATTTCCAATGAGGATGAGAATAAAGATTAAAGTATGTTTTGGATGAAAATGGGAAGATTTAGGTCCTTGGTTGACTAAGCCCTCTCTTGAATAAATATTTTGATCTCTTAAAAACTGTCACCTCTGAAATATATGCAACAATAAAGAATTCCTCTTTATATTTCATGAAAATTCAACTCACCCTCACAAAATTTCCTTCTTTTAAAAAGTAGGAATACTATGTATCCGTACTTTTCTACTCCTCATGTTGGGGCAACTCTAGATATGAGCCAAATGTGGTCTTTAAGTGGAAGATATAACGAGCCAAAGAGTGTGAAAAAAGAGTATAATCCTTTTCTCAGGCTGCCAAGCTCCCCTAAGACTAAACCAAGTCACCAAGTAAAGGAGTCTGGGATGAGAGGTTGCATTAGTATAAAGGAAGAAGGGTTCAGTGCTTCTTTCCACTCTGGGTCCAGAAATGGTTTATAATTAATTCACAGAGAATAAAACTCATCATCATGTCTGAAGGCTCTGTTATATGATAGACTGATAGAGGGGGAAAAGTTCCAACTTTTGGAACTCCCAAACCCATGTTTAAATCTTGTTTCTAATATTTGTTTTGTCAAATAGCTGCTCTAAATTTTGGCTTTGGAGAAGGAAATGCAGATCACTCCAGTATCCTAGCCAAGAAGACCCCACGGACGCTGGTTATGAAGAGTTATACACAAATGAATAATAAGCCTCGGTTTCCTCGAGTGTAAAATAAGGGTAATAATACTTAGACTACTTTCTTCATACAGGATTGTTGTGAGGAAAGTAAACCTTAAAGTTCTAGAGAAATATATCACACTGATATTTATTGCTCCAATCTGTGTCTAAAATCATCCCTTAACCCTTCTCATGGAGCTTTGTGATGGAAAGAATTTGGAAGTTAGTTCCAGGCTCCATGTCTGGCTGGTATGGAGAGGGCTTACTTGGGCAAAATCTAGACAAATAAGGCACTTTGGGGAGTTGGGAGACTAATTGTGTAGTAGAAAGAGACATGGTTTGGAGACAGAAGAACTGGATTCTTTTCCCAGATCTGTTACTTATTATCTGTGAGACTTCTGGGCTTCAGTATACTTATTTAAAAAATGACGTCTCTGGATGAGTTGATCTCATTAAGTCCATTTCTTCCTACTTTGACAATCAATGGGTTCTGTAATGATGGTTCTGAAATCCAATGAAAACCATGGCCACTAGGGGGCAATAGAAGGTAGGTGATAGGGAGGATTAAGGTAATTTTCCTTCCATGACACTGAAATATCATTGTAGATATGGTGATGATATTTTCTAAAACAAAAATTGTAGCCTGACAAGCAGTGGTCCTTCGGGATCGGATTTTTTTCTTGCCATGAGGAGGGTCTATGGTGTATTAATAGAGCCATGGTTACAAAGGTAAGAGGGGCGGTATGGGATGTTCAGGGGGGACTAACGGCTCACTGAGCCCTTTTCATGGCTGCTTATCCATCTTTGTTGTGTATCTGCCACCCAACTCTCGCCTGTAGTTCCAAGAAGTTGTAGCATCTTCAGTGACTACATCCCAGTAAAATTGTAGATGGGTTAAACCAGATTGAGGGTAATGGAGGGTGCTCAAACCTGTCCCCCTGTTAGTTGGGGGATATCTATCTCAAGAATGTGAAGACTTGCTCTGGTGGAATGGTGGATTACAACAATTTGTTCTAAAGAGCATGATGATGGCTCAAGCACCTACTCTGGAGCACTTGGAGCTTGAGTAGACACCAAAGGCTCCAAGATCATCTACGGCATCCCAGACCATCATCAGTTATCTTGACTTTTATCTTGCCATAAACTCTGGAAGAAAAAGAATGAAGCAGAAGACTGAGCAACTGTGCTTCATTTAAATATAATTCACAAACAAGTCAAGATATCACCTTCATGATGTCTTTGATCCTCTCCCAAATTGAGGTAACACATGAATTCTGAAGCTAGTCAATAGATGTTTTAAAGTACTTACTAAGTGCCAGGCTCTGCCCTAAGTGTTGGACAAGGTTCTTGCCTCTGACACTTTACTTTTGTGACTGGATAAGTCCTTGAATTACCGACAGCTTCTGAGGCTTCTTTTAACTCTAAATTGATGATCTATGAACTTCTTTCTCCTTATCTATAAGATAATCAAGATGATAAAAGCATTTATTCTTCTTCTGAAATGTATTTTGGATCTGTTTTCCTGTTTCTATAATAATCATTTTCAGGTTGTCATCCAGAAATTTATCTACTGGCTCTTTAAAAAAATGTAAGCAAGATATACTTTTAAATCTAATTTGCATCATTAACATTTTTCCACCATTTTCTTGTGTCTAGACAATCATCAAAACAATAAATTAAAACCTGGTTTGTAGCTTTTGTCAGTTTTCAAGGGGGTAATTGATCACATTGAAAATTTAACAATTGGCTTTTGTATGAGCTGTTTCCATCATACCCTTATGTCTCTTATCATATCATATCATATTGAGCTGCTGAAGAAGTCGTTTTCCTAAGGACTGGGTGGACAGGCCAAAATCTCAATAAGTTATAGCTTCTAATTCAATAAGGTGACCCTCATCTTTGGATTTTATAAACTAATATAAGGCATACAAGTGAGATATCTTAGGCTCAGAGATGGTGGGTCAATAAGATTTATCCAGAGGTAAAATTCAAACTCAGGCTTGTGGATACCAAATACAGGACCTTTTTCAGTACACCATTCTGTCTTACTAATGATACTAGTAAATGGTTCTAAGATGCTTTCATTGAGGTCTCTCTCTGGGAAGACTTTGAAGGGGAGAAGGGTGAGTTTGGATAATTCATATCCAAAGATAATGCAAAAATATCATTTAGTCAATAGTTTGAAGCTCCTGCCCCATTTAACTTTTTTTTTTTTGCAATTCAATTTCACTCCACAAGGACAACTGCTCAGTAGAGCCAAATGTACTGGTATAGATATAAATATCTGTCTCTCTGTCTCTATCTCCATCTCTGTTTCTCTGTCTCTCGCTGTATCTCTCTCTCTCTGTTTCTCTCTCCTCCCTCCATCTTTCTTGTTCTCCTTCTACTGATATTACAAACCAAATAAGAAGAAACAAATACTTCCTTCATCAAGTTTCAGATTTTCTTTTCCATTACTTTTTATTTTAGTATTATTTAATTTATTTTGGTTGTTTAAATGTATGATAATTTTAGTTATAATTTGTAAAATGTATAATAATAATAATTAGCATTTGTGTAATACTTTAAGGTTTGCAAAGTATTTTACAAGTATTACTTCATTTCATCCTCACTATAACACTATAATAGGTATTGTTATTATTCCCAGTTTGCAGTTGAAGAAACTGAGGCCGGTTAGTGAGAGGTTAGGTGACTTGCCCAGGATCATAGAGCTAGTAAGAGTTTGAAGCAAAATCTAAACTCGGGTCTTTCTGACTCCAACTCTCTTGAATTTCCTCTAAACAACTTAGCTGCAATAGTGTAATATTTCCCTGGGATTTCCTCATGGGCCAATCTGGATTTCACTGTGCTGGTTGAAGCCATAACTAGCTAATTCTGTGGTTTCAGCAAATTCTATAGAATTATGCTTCTTTCTCCTAAAGGAGTAGGTGTTCTTGGGATACAGATGCTTATTTTATATGTTTTTTGTGCCCTCCAATTTTCACATCTGAGGCACAAAAGCCACTTGCTTTTCTGTTACACCTCTGCTGCTGGCCATGAGACTCCATGAAGGCAGTAACAATTCACCTGCTGGGAGACCCCGTGATAGGTCATAGTCCATGAAGAAATCATAGTTCTCTCTGGGATTCCTTCCAGCCCACAGTCACCACAAGATTGTTGGGATTAACACAAGGTAAACAAACTATCAACAAAGAAACTAAGGAACTCTGCCTGAGGAAGAGAGCTCAAAGGTCAGTATCCTCTATTAATTCATTACTAAAACAAGTGGACAGCAAGTTTAGGTAGAAAAGTGGTGACATGAATTTTAAACATGTAAAGATACCATTTGCATTCATTGGCTTATAGGACAAAATAATTGAAGGAAAAAAACTGAAAGCAAAATAAATCAAAGCCATGGAATGCAGGAGAATTGGAACTGAAGCAACTGGGTTCAAATCCTCCCATCTTGTCCACTGACTTTGTGTGACTTTGTATAAGTATTTGGGTCTCAGTTTCCTTGTCTGTAAAATTAGACTATCGGTCTAGGTGACCTCTGAAGTTCCTTCTAACTTTAAATTCATGATCTTATGACCTTAAAATCTACAATCCCACCTACAAATCAACAGATATTTTTCTGGGCAGAGAAAGAAAATGCCAATGTTTTGTGGAGGAGGGTATGCTGTGACCATTCTGATACCTCTATTGTCTTTCCTGTCCATCTAGTTCATGACTAAAAGTCAACAGCAAGAATACAGAAAGTAGTGATAGAATTTTTAAATCTTATGTTTGACTTGAAAAGCCCTTCATAACTGACCTTCTTATACCCTCCCCCATTTCCCCACCATGTACTCTGTGATGCAGTGACACGAGCCTCCTAGCTGTCATCCAACATTCCAGATTCCAGATTCTGGCTGTGTTCCATCCCTAGGACTCTCTTCTTCTTCCTCTACCTTTTGATTTCTCTGGATTCCTTCAAGTCTCAGCTTAATTCTTACCTGCAAAAATCTCCTTCTAGCCTTCTTAATCTTAGTGCCTTGCCTCTGAGGCTCTTCCCAATTTATCCTGCATTTATCTTGTTTGTACATAGCTGTTTTCCTATTGTCTCCCAACTAGATCCTGGTCTAATATTAGGTTCTTAATAAAAATCTATAGGTTTGACTTAATGAAGACACCAATTATTTTCTTTTGCCCAGAATCTAAAACCACCTGGATCACTTAACCTGAAGGTTGGTTAGGAAAAAAGGCTTTAGTTTCAAGCTCAATTTTTTCAAGGTTCTACCTAACGGCTGTATGTGGTTGGAGTACTGTCACCAATAGCTAGGAGACCTTGTCTGTGGCCAAGCCTACCTTTCTAGCTTTGTTATATCATTTAAAAATACATGCAATCCTTTGCATGTGAAAAGCAAGAGAAGATTAGCTGACTCAAAAGCTAATTAAACTGAGAAGGATCAATTATGAAAAAGCAAGGAATCTCAGACTCTTAGCTAGTCACAAATGCAGGGGAGTTGGAGAATGTTTGTCTTTTAAAAACTGGTCTTGGCAGGATGAGAAGAAAAAATGGGGCACTGAGGGGTACCAGAACTATTGGTGGAAAGAGCCTTGGCTCAAGAGACTCAAGACCAGGGTTTCAATACTGGCTCCAGTTACAAGTTAGCTCCTCTGAGCCCCAGTTTGCTCATCTGTAAAACACGGAAATTGGAGTGGATGCTTTCCAAGATTCCTTCAACCTCTAGATCTGTTAGTGTTCTAAAGTATTTTATCACCGACTTTCTTTTTCCTAATTCTCCTTTTTCTAAGCCTTTGGCTCTCCCAGTGGAAATGATAATGATGCTTACCCTTAATGGCAACACTCAGGTCTGAAGTGGTGGGAGTTTAGTAGTGTGATGTAGTGTGAAGAGTCTTAAATTAGCAAACAAAAGTTCCATGAGATGGTAATGAGAAGCCTGGCTCCTTAGAGATTTTCTGCAGAAGAGTACACATTTAGCCTAAAAGGAAAACTCATGGGCCATGCTCCTGAGCCCTAACTATGCAGAGGAGGGGAGATTTCAACCTCCTAGGCTGTGGAGATTTCAGAATGTATTCCGGGAAGTGAGATATACTGGCCAGGTTCAGCCTCAGGGACTGCCTTGTGAGGGACCCCCAACTTCTAGACTTACCAAATTAGAAAATTTGGAGACCTAGAAGAAGAAGAAGAAGAACATCATTTCTTGGAAAAAGGAAAGGACTGCTCAAATGCCCCCCCATGGGTAAAAGCAGCGGTAAATGGGACCCTTAGCTTGCAGAAGCAATAGGACTGAACCTTTGAATAGTAAGGAGTATCTCCTTAATATTATAGTAAGGGATTCAGACAGTGCAGGTTCAATGAGATATATTGCCTATTCAGTAGCCTTCCAAGAATTACTTCCCAAGAGACTTGTGGGCTATTTCAGTGCCTTATATTTTCTGTATCTATTTCAAAGTTGGTCAGCTAGGTAGCACAGCTAAAGTGCCAAGCCTGGAATCAGGAATTCTTATATCTCTGAGTTCAAATCTGGCTTCAGACACCAGCTGTGTGACCCCAGGCGAGTCACTTACGCCTGCTTATCTCACTTCTTCATCTGTACAATGAGTTGGAGAAGGAAATGAAAAACTCTGTCAGTATCTCTGCCAAGAAAACCTTAAATGGGGACACAAAAAGTTGGATACAACTGAACAAATTTCTAAGCTGCAGTGAGTTTTTGCATCTTTTTCCTCTTCTGAAGGACAAAATATAGATTATTGCATCCTTGTTTGTATATATGACTGAGTGCTTGTGAAAGAGCTTAGGAACCCTGTTCTCCAAATTTAGGGAAACCTTGGAATAATATAGAGAGATTTGTCTCTCTAGATAGGGAGCATAGCAAGCCAAGGGGAGAAAATAAATCTTTGGGAGTCAGCCCTAAAGACTATGTCTAGTGCATGCAAGCCCCAGAATTTTGGGGGTGAGGAAGGCTTATATAAATCTTAATTTTTTTTTACTTACCCCTTGAAAGAATTCAGGGACCAACTCAGGTACCATTTTCTCCATGAAGCCTTCCTTGGAACCTATCAAGGAAGGTACCACATTTTCCCCTAAAACTAATCTCTTCAACTTCTCATAGCTTTTTTTTTTGCCTGGCTCTCTCCTTTGCGTATTTGTGTACTTGTATTTCCCTTATCAGATTGTAAATTCCCTTAGAGGAAAGTCTAAATTATATTTTTATCAAGTATTCAGATTATCCTCACATATTCTGCCTCTAAACTACCGTAAGTTTAAAACACTTTGTAGAGAAGGATGCACTAAAAACTATAGCTCCAGAGACTCTGCCAGCGTATTTCCTTTGTGAGACCAACCAGAGTACACATTAGCTCAAAACAAAAGACATTCAGCTAATAGGTAAATGAAAAGAAAAATATCATCACTACCTTCCCCTTCTCCCTACCCACACAAAGGGATGCACATCCCCCTAAGAAGTTACAAGTCACCAGGGAGGGAAGGGTTGCCCCCCACCCTCCCAGTTGATGGATAAACTCTCTATTGGATATTTCTGCTGAGCTGCTCTCCATTCTTTGCTGCCATATGCATATGTTTCTTTTCAACTTCAGTATAGCTTCTTTATTGAATGGCTCTGGCAGTTGCTAGGATCTTAGCTCTTAAAATAGCCTCGATTTTTGTTTGTTTGTTTTTACTCTTTTGAGAATCCAGATTCCAGCCAGCCTATAGGCATCTTTAAAAGCCTTCAGGCATTTTAATCTATCCTTCTGAACTAATTCTTGTTCATACATCTTCAGCATAATTTTAAATTATGATTATATAATTCCCCTTAATTACTGTTACATTTCTGCTCTCCCCAGAAGATTCCCATGGACTCCACTTAGCAAAATCACAAAGGATTTAGGTGAAACTGGGGTGAAGAAACTCCTCTAAATCCCTAATCCCCTTGCTATACACCCTCATGTTTCAATAAAAATCAGAGAGTTGGGCTGGATGGAGAAAATTAAAAGGACTATGACATTTGTCTTAACTTCTCATCAATAAAACTGCTGCTATTCTAACTTTGCATTTTCAGTACCTAGCACAGTGCCTTGCATATAGAAAATGAATATATAAATAGCATTGGTCAGTCCTTTAAACACTGCTGTCTGAGTACCTTCTGTCTACGAGCTCTATTCTGAGCTATATTAAAGATGAATAGGAGACATGCTCTCTGCTCTTAGGGAATTCATAGACTAATAAAGAAAAGCAAACAAAATCACCAGCTTCTAAGAATAAGGATATAAAGAATGTTACTTCTGTTAAAAATAAGTAACACTGAGCATGTGGAGAGACAAGCACATTTGCAGGTGGAGCTGTGAATTGGTGTAAGCATTTTGGAAAGCAATTTGGAATTTTGCAAATAAAGTGACTAAAATGTTTGCACTCTCTGACCCAGTGATATTGCTGTTAGGCATATAACTTGAGGAAGTTGTTGGAGAAAAACAAATACAGTAAAGATATGCCAAAATTTTTATTGTCACCCTTTTTGTGATAGCAAAGAACTAAAAACAAAATAGAAGCCCATAGATTAAACTATGGTACATGAATGTAATGGAAAAATACTGTGCAATAAGACAGAAAGATCAAACATAGGCTGCAGACCAGTCTACATCATTTCCAAGTGCAGTCCAAAGCAGAAAACAATGTAAATGGGAGATATTTAGCAAAATAAATAAAAATGCACTTAAACAAGATAACATTTTATTTTAAAATTAAATCAATGTGTGACTCACAGAGATCCTTTTATATGATCCTGTTTTTATTTGAGCTTGCTATCACTTCAAGAAACAATGAACATGATAATTATAGAAAAGACTTATAAGAACTGATACAAAGTGAAGTGTGCAGAATCAGAAACATAATGTATACAATAACTATAACAAAATTAACAGAAATAACAACCACCAGAAAACAACTGAAATTGAATGTTGTGAAATTATAAAGGATAAATTTAGCTTCAGAAATGAAATAGAAGACATATTATTCTATTCCTTTATAGAGACTGGGGATTTCAGGTATGGGATATTGAATATAATATCAATTTTTTTGTATTGATTGATTGATGTTGATATTTTCCCTTCCTAAAAAATTATTCATCATAAAGGATATCTCTTGAAGGGAAGAGGAAAAAGAACTTGGTGGGAAATCTAGGGACTATACAAATAATAAACATCAATAAAAGTCTATTTTAAAAATTAGGACAGTTAGCCTTGTTATATAGGGAGGAAATATGATATATAGTTTTCTGAACTTAGCCTTAAAAACTCAAAACATTCATCTTTGATTCCCATTTAGGTATGTGATATCAGACAAAGAATTTCATTTTCTGCATTTCACTTTCTTCATGTGTAAAACTTATTGGTGGGAGTGAGAAAATGTTGGATTAGATTATCTCAAAGGACCTTTCCAGTTCTAACATTCAAGTATTTCTTGAGAACAGAAGGCGAGCATACATAAATAGAGGCAAGTGTTGTGGAAAAAAAAAGTTATCAGATATTTTAAGGACGTTCATAGGTATCATGCATATATGAATTATCCATAAATAGTAAACTGTTCATATAAATTACTCAAGTATCCAAAGAACTATGATTTCATCAGTCTTGGTGCTAGTTTCATTGACAGATTGGAAGTCATTAGACAAGTTCATGAATTGAAATTGCCAAAAAAAAAAAAAAAATCAGCTTTTCACCAACTTCCTAGTGATGAACCTTTTCACATTTAACCAAGCTTGTCCTTGGATAGTAGATACTATGTCTGACTGGAAACTCGTTTGATTTGCCAGAGCTTGTATTGACTTGGCATAGCCATAAAGACTCAGGATTACTGATGAAGAAGAATTGGAAGGGGACTTTCCTAGGGTAAATGATTCATTAGTATTACTTTGACACAATTAAAACAAAATTTTAAAGTTTTCCTTTTGTTTTTTGTTTGTTTTTCAGAATTACAAACATCAGAATCAAAAGGGAGCTTGGAAAATGTACTCCAACCCATACATGCCCAAGGATCACCTCTACATTTCCCACAAGGCTTCATCCAACGTATGATTGAAGACTTTCAGTGAAGGTAAATCCATCAACTTCCAAGGCAGCCCATTTCACTTTTGGAGTACTTTAAGTGTTAGGAAACTTTTCTCTACATCAAGTCTAAATGTACTTATCTGTAACATCTAACTGGGATACCACTTTAGTTCTTGGGACTGAGCAAAACAAGTCATGTCTCTCTTCCACATGACAGTCCTTCAAATAACATTGCAAAATACTGCCTGGATTCGACTTCCAGATTCCTAGACCATAAGTGGTTCACTCTTTTGTCCTTTGAAACTCACTGCCATAGCCTCCAATTTCCTTCACCTAAAATGAAAGGGTAAAAAACTCAGTTATGAAGAATTAAACTGGAAGATCAGGGAACCTGAGTGAGAAAGAGAGAGGAAGAGGAGGGAGAGATAGATAGATAGAGAGAGAGAGAGGAAGAGAGAAGGAGAGGGAGGGAGAGGGAGAGAGAGAAGAAGGAAGAAGTGTAGGAAGAGGAGGGGGCGCAGGAGAGAGGGAGAGAGAGAAGAGAGGGAGGAGGGGAAGCAGAGGAGGAAACAGGAAGGGAGGGAGAGAGGGAGAGGGAAAGAGAGAGATCAAGAGAGAGATACATAGATAGAGATATATAAGTTCCCTGATATAAGTATATGTATATATATGTGTGTATGTATGTATATGCATAAATATATATATATATATATATTTAGTCCAGTTTTTTTAGACAAATCATTTAATAATGAATCTAATGCTATTCTTAAGAAAAATAGAAATGCAAGTTAAATGAAATGTGGACATTAAATAAAATGTGGGCATTATTCAATGGATTTGGAACTTGGGGATGGCCAGACTCAAATAATAATCATTAATGGTTCAATATAAAGCTGGCAGGTCTCCAATGGGTGCCCCAGGGATCAGTTCTTGGCTTTGTGTCTGACATATTTATCAATGCTTTGAACGAAGTCATAGAATGCTTATTAAATTTTCAGATGACACAAAACAGACTAGATAATAATCAGGATCTAAAAAAAGATTGTGATGAGATAGGAAAATGGATAGACATAAGAAGCATTTTTTTGACATAAGAAGCATTTTAACAGTGATAAGATAAAGTGCAAAATGGGAAAGACATGGTCAGTTAGCAGTTTCTAAGAAAAAGATCTGGACTTGTGAGTAGACTGCAAAGTCATTGTGAGTCAACATTGCGATATGGTAGCCAAAAAAGCTAATGTAATCGTAGGCTGAGTTGAGAGGCTACGTATGTTTCCAGGAACAAAGAGGTCAAAGTCCTCCTAGATTGCCTTTGTCGGACAACATCTCCCAGGTTTGTGTTCGGTTCTGGGTGTCTCCACTTAGGGAGAACATTGATAAGTTGGAGAGCATCCCAAGAAGGGCAATAAGGTAAAGAGCCTTGAGTCTATGTCATGTGAGAATTGGCTGAAGGAACTAGAAATGTTTAGCCTAGAGAAGACTTTGAGTGGAAGGGACATGATATTTGAATTAAAATATTTGAAGTGCTTTGTAGAAAAGGGATTGGTTAGGTGTGCTCTTGTTTCTTTGCTTAATCCCAAAGGGCAGAACAAGAAGCCACTGATGAAAAACTACAAAGAGGCAAATAGAGGGTCAAAATCAGGAAAATTAATTAAAACTCTCCAAAGGTGGAATGAGTTTCTTTGGGAGGTAGGTAATTTTCACTAGATATCTTTACATATAAGTCTGAATGACCATATATATAGTGGTTTTGCTGACTGGGAATTCTTTTTCAGATATGTAGTAGATGAGAGGGCCTCTGAGGCCCTTTCAGTTCAAAATGAACCAGAGGAAAAACTGGAGGCATGAGTGCTAGGATTCTGAGAGTGATGGTTGTTGTGAGGTGAGAGACGAGGAGTTTGGTGACTGAAATGATTATGCTAAAAAAATAACTTGAATAGACTACTAACCATTTTTGTCTTCTACATAAAACACTATTAGTTCCATAGGGAGAAAAGATAATTGTCTAAAGAAGATTAAACTGTATGGCCTGAGTCCATTTGTTCAGTGATGTGTATCTTTTGTGTGCATTACCAAATCTGTGACTAAAAACACTTTTACATGTGGTGAGAATATCTGGGGAGGGGGCAGTGGCCAAAAGGACAGGTTGACTGCAGATCTGATTGTACTAACAAGAAGATTAAACGTTGGATCCCTGATCACTTTCCTCAAAGTCTTTGGGGTCCTTCCTCCAAATTCTTTACAAATGAGATTCTCCTCTGTCTATGATGGTTTAGGGGTGGGCTTGACCAGAATCAAGAGGCTATAGTCTTAAAAATTCAATTGAGACCTCTGTTATTACTCCCTGTGTAAATTTATTTAAATTACTTCATCATTCCATTTCCTGAAATGCAAAATGAAAGATTTGTACTAAGTTGCTTCTAAGTTCTCTTCTAACTTTAAATCTGTTACCCTGTGAGCCAAATAAAGGATCTTACACATATAACCTGACTCCCAATCGAGCTGGCTAAGAGACAGTGCATGGTACTAAGTTAATATGATTCTGGATTGGTGGAGAGAACCCTAGCACAACTTTGTACGACTGTGTGAGAGATAAAGTTGGTGGGAAAGCTTAGGAGGAGAGAAACATCCTTCACTTCTTCTTCAAGAGAGGACACACATGGTTCTTTGTCTTTAGGTAGTTAGGTGAATAGGGTACAAGACCTGAAATCAGGAATACCTCAATTTAAATCCTGCATCAGACACTCTCTAAATGTGTAACACTAGGTGAGTCACTTAGTTTCTTCCAGCCTCAGTTTCTTACTTTAAAAATGGTAATGATAGTACCCATTATGGTGCCATTGAGAGGATCAAATGATTATATATATGTATATATATATATATATACATATATATATATGTAAACTTTAAGTTATTATAGAAATGTTAGCTATTATTATTGTTATTGCTATTATCATCATGATTATCTTTGGGACAACAGATATAGGGGGTTAGAGACTATGTCCTTGATTTTCAGATTGCCTCCCAAAGACTTTGGAGGTGACATGAGATAGGACCTCTCTCTTACTTGAATTGAAACACTTAGCTTCCAGTGGGAGAGTTCATTCCCTTTGTATATTTTCTAGTACAGGCTAATCTGTATATTTTTTGATGCTCAATCCCTGTTTGAGTAAACAGGTTTATTTACTATTCATTATTTGTAATGATTTTTTTTGTGTAACAAGTATGAGATAAGAATAGTCTAAGTTGGTTAAGTGTAGCTAGTATCTTTCTTTGTTTCTTTGTCTGTCTCTAAATCTAAAAAAAAAAAAAAATCATGCTCCTGGATCATCAGTATTAAGAAGGCTAGACAAGATGCAATTCTACTCTGGCATTCTGTCTCCTGATCCCCAGACAAGAGGAAACAGAGTAGTCAGTCTTGTGGCCCCTTCTTTTCCTTTCCGGGCAGGAATCAATCTCCTTTGGAGACAAATGAACAAGATTTCAGAGATTTCATGCCTCCATATGAGCCATATGCAAACAAACCATAAATGACATATATAACCTAGCATATATATCTAAATACACACATATATGTACATGCACCCATTTATAACCTATAGCATAGATTACTCAGTATAACTTTCAAAAGGAAAAAAAAAACACAAGCCAAGGACTATGTATAATCTAAATATATGATAGGTGATTGTTGGAGGATACCCCCCAATTCATGTCTTTCCCCCTCCCCCAGAGCCCAGTTTAATACTTACTTCTTCCAAAATGTTCTCTTTGTTTAATATCATCCCAGAGACTGAGGTGATCCATATCAGGGAAGAGAGATTTTGCTTTCCATGTGTTGGGGAAGTAAGTTTGGATATTTGTGAATATACCTTTTGGATTACATATTTCTGTGTAGAAGCTAATCTAATATTAGCAGATAATACAAGCAGAGTAGAGGGGAGCCCCTCCATTCACTTGAGGGAATATTAGTTGGATTCATCTCCCTACTCAATTCTCCATAAGAGTTCTAGAGAACCCTGGGGGAGAGAGGGAGGGTCACAATAGTATGTTATCTCATTTGATCTTCACAAAAACCCTGGGAAATAGATACTATTATTTCCCCATTTTACAACTGAAGAAATCTAGAAATCTAGCCACACAAGGTTAATCACTTGTCCAGAGTTACACAACTAGTAATTATCTGAGGCCAGATTTGAAGTCAGGTTATATTACTTAGCTGCTTTCCTCTGGCTGGAGCAATGGGCTTATCAGAAAGACCTGAATTCAATATCTGCCTTAGACATTGGCCAATTCGCTTAATATCTCATTACCCAAATATCCTCATCTGTAAAATGAAGGGGTTAGGTTCACTGACCTTTAGAGTCCCTTCCAGCTCTAAGTTTCAGCTCTAAGGTCTGATACATGAGTTTCTTCCACAGCGTCACAAGTGACCTATTTAAATATCTCTGGTGACAAAGTCTTCATGGCCAGACGAGCCCTGGGTGTGTGTGTATCTTTGGGTGCTATCCTTGCCATTTAACTTAGAATGAACCAAATGCCAGGGACCCCTCAATTAGAATAGGAATGCCCTCCATGCAACTGTGGCTCCTCCCTCCTAAGTCACCCACCATTCTCACTGTCACTCCCTCCCCCCACACACAGCCTGCTTCACCTCAGAACAAACTCTTCCCATACTACCTGGGCACCATACATGTTACCAATAGACTAACAGAGATTAGATAACAGGAGAGAGAAGGATAAAGTGAGCTGAAGACCACCAGGAAATGGTAGCCAGGACACATCAGACCCTGGGGGAATGGAAGGAGGGGAGGTAGAGGAGTGACTCAGTGAACCTGGGATGTTAGTCCCCTTGTTATGGTTGTTTATTTTTCTCCATTGAACAATAACAATTCCTTGGCTATGTGTCTTAGTCTCTATAGGAACCAGAAACCACACTGGATATCATGAAACCTGTGGATCAGGGTCTTTTGAGATAGATTAGGGGAAGGTGAGACCAGATAAAAGAAATACTTCCCTGCCCCCTTCATCTGGACTCTGGTCCTAGCCCCTGGCCTCCCAGGTTGCATCCTGGCTACTCTCTCTCACCCTGGCCTTGAGAGGATCAGGTAAACAGCCACAAGGAACTAAACTGATTCTTGGAATGTCTGATCTTATCTAAACCAGGAAGCCCTCTGATTATCACAAGTCCCTGCTTGTGGGACTAGAGCTGAAATTCTGCCCAAGAGTGGAGCTCTTTGACTCAGGTCTGGAGCTATCCTGATTTAAACAGGCTTTTATTATGAACTATGGGAACACAGAGGAAATAACTAAATGTCTAACTTTCAGGGAGTTCCCCCAAGACTAATGAAAATAGATGAAAAGGTCAAAAAGCATCGAGGCAAGCATACAAATGGACTACAAATCCATAGATTGTGGGACTGGGCAGTAATGTGATTTAGAAGCCAGAGCTCTGGACCTGGAAGTCAAGTATCTAAATCCCACTTCAGGGTCATTTCCTAGATCATCATCCATATATTACATCCCAAAGCTCTGTCTTAGGCTCTCTATTCTCCTCTTGACACTCTCGAGGCATCCCTCAGCTCCCATTGGCTCAATTATCATCTATATGAATGACTCCTAGATCTAAATATACAACTGGTCCTGTTCTCTCTCTTGAGTTCCAGTTACATCCAGTTGAGTTCATTGGATATCATACTGAACGTCCTGTAGGCATTTCATCTTATTATGTCCAAAACAGAATGCTACATCTTTCCCCACAACAGCCTCTTCTTTTCCTACCTTCCCTGTTTCTTTCAAGGGTACCATCATCTTTCTAGTCACCCCGATTGACAACCTCAGAATCATCCTCAGTTCTTACTCATAGTCACATATATTTAATTATTCACCCTATTTTATTGATTTTACCTTTTATCTTTCTTCCCTAATTTCCAATCACATAGCCACCATTCTAGTTCAGGACATCATCACCTGCTTTATCACAACATTCTCCTAATTGATCTCTCTGAGACAAATCTTTTCCTTTGACAATCTACCAATATAATATAACTTGCTAAAGTGATACTCCTTTTTTATTAATTTTTATAATTATAACTTTTTTTGACAGTACATATGCAAAGGTAATTTTTTTTTTTACAACATTATCCCTTGTACTTCCTTCTGTTCCACATTTTTCCCCTCTTTCCCTCCACCCCCTCCCCTAGATGGCAGGCATTCCCATACATATTAAATATCTTATAGTATATCGTAGGTACAATATATATGTGCAGAACCGAATTTTGTTGTTGTTGTTGCAAAGGAAGAATTGTATTCAGAAGGTAAAAATAATCTGGGAAGAAAAACAAAAAAAATGCTCACAGTTTACATAAAGTGATACTCCTAAAACACAAGTACTCTATCACTTCCCTGTGAAAAACCATAGCAGCTCCTGGCTGCCTGTTAGAGAAAATAAAAACTTCTTCCTTTGACATTTAAACCTCTTCTCAATCAGACTCAGATCTACCTTTCTAAGCTTATTACATGTTACTCCAGCTGAACTAATTTACTAGCTGTTCCTCATACCTGACATTCTCTCTCCTGTCATCCACACCTGGAATAAACTTTCTCCTCCCCTCTGTGTCTTTAAATCCATGGTTCCCTTTAAATCTTTGCTCAAATGACATCTTCTACCCGAGACTTTTCCTGATTTCCCCCGCTGGTAATGCCCTAAGAAATTACTTGATATCTTCCTTATACATGTTTTGTATTTACTTATATAGGGAGATTATAGGGACCATGAATATACCCTTGGAAACTTCTGGGGATTCCAAAAGACATGGTGACACATTGGCCTTTTGGAGATTATGAACTCTCTGGTTGCTTCCAGATATGTGGTGGTCTAAAGCAAAAGGATTTGGAATTTTAGAGTGACATACAAAATGTTGAGTGATTCTTTAATCCTGCCTCCCCATCCCCATGAGGGCCACATTGGAGTTTGGTGATGAATCTATTAAAAGAAGAGATATATTCTAGCTGTTGGCCCTCTCAACTTTGACTCTCTAGGTTGCATTATGTGATTCCATTGAGGGGTAAAGGCCACAGTATCATGGCAACCTTACATATAAATCCTACCTCCTTCCACTGGTGGACAGGTTGGTTGGGACCCCTAGCTGCCTTTGATCTTTTGTATTTGTTCTTTTCTGACCTTAGACAAGTAAGACCCCTGAAAGGGACCTCTCTCTCTCTCTCTCTCGAGGAATTTGTGAGTTTGGAAGATATAGAAAATCTTGGGAGGCAGTTTAATTTAAATAGAAGCAAGGAAGATGACACCAGAGTAATAATGACTGATGATAAAGATGATGTATTGCTTTCTCCAGTAGACTATAAGGGTAAAGACCATTTTGTCTTTGTTTATTTCTTATCCCTAATACAAAATAGGGGCTTTTTATTGATTGATTGATTGATTGATATTCTTCACAACAGTGACAATCAATTGTAATAAATCTGTTTCCAAAGGACCACTGAACAAAGTGATCTTGGTTGTCGTATCCAACAAGGAATCTTATATGATCTTAGAATCTGCAGGGAGATCCCATGTTGTAGAAGGGCCTTTAAGGCTGCTGCATTTTGCTTAATTGAACTAAATGTTTTTTAAAAAATCAACACACAATAAGCACAGCAACATATTTATTTGTTCTCTGCACCTGTTAGTCAGCTACATATCTATAAAATTGAATTGTAGAATATTACATGCAAAAACCTAACTGTCCCTTTCTTACATATTCATCAAATATATTACAAAACTTTTTGTGATCCTCCAAAATGCTAGGCAGCTGGTGGTCCAATGAATGAGGTTCTGGGTATCAAAATAGCACCTATTTCTCAGGAAGTAGGTGCTCTCTATATGCTTATTCTTTTCTTGCTTTGCCTTATAAACTATTCTGTACTATCTAATATGTGTGTGCATTTCTATATATATTATTTTGAAATACTCATCTTTTCCATTAGGACATAAGCTCATTATGACAAGAGATTGTTTTATTCATTGTATTTTTATTCTCGAGACCTAGCACAATACCTGGTATATACTAATGGCTGTTTTTGGAATTATTTTAATAATAATCATAATCATAATTATAGCTAACATTTATATGATGTTTTAAGGTTTGCAAACCTTATCTCATTTGATATTTATAACAACAAACCCAAGAGGATGGTGCTATTTACAGAGGAGGCAGAAACTTTAAGTAACTTGTTTAGGGTTACTTAGCTGATAATTATCCAAGGCTAGATTTGAACTTAGATTTTCCCAACTACAAGTTCAGAACTCGATCCACATTTCATATGTGTGCAATCTCATTCTTATAAAGATTTTGAAGAGAAAAGAAACCAGAAATATATGTAGTTATAGATGCCCTTTCCATTGCTGCTATAACAATTGTAACAACTTCCATAGTATTTTTAGGCACATTTACATTATTAAAGTAATTTTTTACAACAAACCTAGAAATCAGATAGTGCAAATATTATTATATCCCATTCATAGATGAGGAAACTGAGCCTCAAAGATATGGGATACAAGGAGGCAGGAAGGAGAAATGTCTAAAAGACTCAATGAAATATAACTTCAAAAAAGCCTTTCTAAAGGTGATTGAGATAGCAGTCTGGCAATCATTCACCAAGTGTTTATTAGTCATTATTATTCCTGACAGGCATCTGCAGTCAGGAAAAGTAGACAAGTTGTGTTTATGAGGAGTGACTTCAGACTATCATTTATCTATAAGCATGGGGTTGAAAAACCTGTTGGTCAGACATTAGCACATATATACATCCCTCCCAAATATATGTCTGTGTGCATGTAAGCACACACACATTCATACAGAGGCAACAACCCATATAGGAATGTGAAGGAGTATGAAATAGTAATACCAAGGTTATATCACAGAATCAGATATCTAGACACACAAGAGACCAATCTATTATCCTTTTATAGATAAGAAGTGTTGAAAGACTTCCCCCAAATCACAGAGGGAGTAAGTATCAGAAGTGGGATCTGAATCCAGATCCTTTAATTCCAAATTTAATGTTCTTCCCTTAATAGAAAGAAGCATTTAATTACATTTAATATTAGGAAAAAATTCCATGCTGGGAGACCTGGAGAGAAATCTTCAAACCAAAACAAAAAAAATTTCAAATTGGAATTTTGCTTTAAAAAAATAAAAGGTGACTAAATATTCTTACCTTTTGATTCAGAGATCTAATTGCTAATTATATACTGGAAGGAGATTAAAAACTGAAAGGTCCCATACAGATCAAAATGTTATATATATATATATATATATATATATATATATATATATATATAGTGTGTGTGTGTGTGTGTGTGTGTGTGTGTATGTATGTAAGTATACATACACACACACACACACACACACATTGCACCTGCATCTCAGGGTTGTTATAAGAGTCAAATGAAATAATATTTACAAAGTCTGGCACTTTATAAGTACTATGAAATATTTATAGCAGCATATAAGCAGTAAAGAACTAGGAATCAGATGTATTTTTGCATTGAATGATATTGTACCATAAAAATTATGAAAAGGAAAAATCATGAATTCTTCTCGCAAGCATTTGCTATAATTTACAATGAATGTTTTAATTTTTCCAGGTGGGGCAGCTAGATGACACAGTAGATAGAGACTTTGGAAGTCAGGAGGACTTGAGTTCAAATCCAGCCTCAGACACTTAATACTAGCTGTGTGACCCTGGGCAAATAAATCACTTAACCCCAATTGCCTTGCAACATCCCCTCCAAAAAAACAAAAACAAAACCAGAAATGATGAAAATGAAGAATATCAAGAAGACACATAAACTTATTTAGAATGAACAAAGTAATCAGAACCAGGAAAACAATACACATAATGACTATAAAAATGTAAATGAAAAGAACAAGAAAAAGAAGCTGAGCATTGTGTAATTATAATGTTCAAGCTTAGCCCCTGGAGAAGAAATGAGAAAATTTATCCCCTTCCTTCCTTTTCACCATGGGTATTAAAAATTGTATATAAAGCCAAATTTAGCTGACATTTTAAATAGTTTAGCTAAACTACCTTTTTTCTTTCTTTATTACAAGGAATGGTTCTCTAAGAGGAAGGAAGAGAAAGGAATATGTTCAGATGTAAAGGTTTATAAGAAAGAAAACATCAATAATATAAAAAATAAGTTTCAGAAGTCCCTTGGAAATACTATACATTATTTATGGATAGCAAATGTCATCTCTGGGAAGTTCTGTACATTTTGGTTAAAATCTTTACTATATAAGGGATTACAGCTAGGTTGACTCAGAATAATGTGTAACCTGTCATTCTTCCAAGGACTTTTGTAACTTTCTGTTTTCTATTTCTGAGCTTTTAAAAGATTGATCTGAAGATTTGATCTGAAGGAAGACATTGATTGAGTTTCAAGACTAGGTTAATTCTGCTAGCTAGGCAATCCCCAAGCAGTTTTACATTTCAAATGCTGTTAACTTTAATATGGACTTTTCTATTGTTTCACTGAACCTGTCAAAATTCTATTTTTAATTAAAGTTCATTTTAGAAACGTCATTTCTCAATGCTATAGAAAATTTTGGAGAAATATTTGATTTTTCTTCTTTAGGTTTATATTGCTTCAGCTAAAGTCATCAAAGCAATTGGATAAGAAATCATGAATTTTATTACATACAACTGGTTGTTGGATTTTTAAAAATTTTGTTGATGTGTTTTGTTTTACATTACAAATATTTATAGATTATCTCAATTCTCTGAGAGACCCTATGTATCAAAGCAAAACCCCTAAGTAAAACTAATAATGTAAGGAACTCATCTGAAAATACATGTAATAGTATCTGAAACATCCCACCCTAATGTATTTAAAAATTTTTTCATTTATAGAAATCAATTCTGTCTCCTTCCCACTTCCCATTCCATTGGGGAAAAAAAGAGAGAAAAGACAAACAAATTCCTTGTAACAAATATGCACAGCAAGGAAAGCAAATTCCTTTATTAGTTGTAACGTGTGTGTAAATAAGTAAATAAATATGTATACACAATCACATATACATATGCATATATACACACATATATTTGTATGTTTATGTATATATATATATATATTATATATATATATATATATATATATATATATATATATATATATATATATATATATACACGAGAGAGAGAGACAGAGACAGAAAAAGAGGAAAGAGAGGAAAGGAGGGAGGGAGGGAGGGAGAGAAAGAGGTTCAAATCTTTCTATTCCGTAACTAAATGCTGGTGTGACTGCATGTACATACCATTCAGAGACTATGTCTTATTTATGGACATATGATGTAGGTTCTTTTGGTTCATGAATGCTAGGATTAGGATTAGAGGTTAGAAGATATGAATTTTCTTGTAGGCGTTTGCTATAATTTACAATGAATGTTTTAATTTTTCCAGGGTCCCACTTTGTTCATTCATTCTTTCCACTAAAGTCCTTTTACTTCATGGAGTTCTTTGGGTTCTGAGAGGCTGCACCAATTGAACATAGGTCCTGTTGCATCCAGCTAAATGGGAAAGCTTTCAAGTGCATATATACCAATGGTATGTGTGTCCATTCTAGCTAATTGACAAGAGGTTCATCACCAAAATAAGCCACTAAGCAATGAATTTTTTGGCCATAGCAACTCAAAAATTTATCTCACGAGTTTTAGGGGTTTGATCTGCAGTGGTGAAGTATGGAATAATTACACCAAAGAAATCAAAGATTTTAAAAGACATATTAATTAATTTATTTATAGAATCATTCAACATCTCTATCCATTTACTGAATGTCTACCATGTGTAAAGCATTGGGCCAGGCCATTTCCACTTGGCTATGTCACCATCATTTTAAAATCAGTGCTTCCAAAGTTAAAGCCATCCTTTTTTACTCCAAAAGTGGTTTCCCATATCAATACTTCTAGTCTCTTCAGCTAAAAAAATCTATGACCCTTTCCTTTCTATCAGTTCAATCTAATTCCATTCTTTCTCTCAGTATGGCATTTTTTTCCCTATTCCTTTCTGCTTCATTTATAACACCTCCATCCTTGTTCTGGCCATAATTCTGGCCAGGACTGAAGATCTATGAATAAGGAGCACTGTGAGAAGGTTGTTTGATGATGGAACAGGGTTCCAACCCTGGCTTTAGAATGCTTTAGCAGCCAGGGGGCACAGTGGATAGAGTACCAGACCTGAAGTTAGAAAACAATGAGTTCAAAAATGACTTCAGATACTTACTAGCTATGTGTGTGGATGGTGTTCCAGAAGTTCTAGCACCTATGATATAAGAACTTGCTGAGCCCTTTTTGGGACTCCTTATCCACTTTTGATGTCCACCTTTCAGCACCTCTCTCATTGGTTTCAAGTAGTTGTAGCATGTGCAGCAGCCATACCCAGGTAAACTGAATCAGTAAAAGGGCTAAACTAGGGAGGTCTCAAATCTGTTGGTGAATTAGAAACATGTCTACCCCAAGCATATGAAGATTTCCCCTGGCAGAATGGGCAGAGGAGAACAATTTATTCCAATGGCCATGAAAAGCTGAAGTAGCTGCTGTGGAGCACTTAGACCCTAGTCAGACATAGAAGATGCCAAGGTTATCCATTGCATCCTGGCCATCATCAATAGTCTTGACCTTGGTCCTGTTACTGATGACTCTGGAAGACAACAAAGGTATCTGTCTTGCTTACCCCTAAGGAGTGTTCTCAGGATCAAATGAGATCAAATAGATAAAAAGGTAATAATGCACAAAACAATAGCAAACTTTCTCTGCCAACTTGCAGACAATTACATATATGTGACTCAGAGTTATGGAGTTTGGTGCTTTGAGATTATTAAGCAATCTCTTTATTGACCACTGAACCTGAAGTACTGATTACTCAGTTGATCTTTAAGGAAATTGCAATCTCAGAGCACCAAACCCCTACAGTGCTGAGTCATGAGCATATGATTAGTCTAAGAATGTAGGGAAGTTGTTTACTATCCATGCAACACTACTCCACTTCCCTCTTCCTCTCCAAAACAGTAGTAAACTTTAGACTTCATTTGATCCAAACTCCTCATTTTAGAGAGGGGGAAATTATGGCCTAAACAGATAAAAGGACTTTTCAGCTAGCAAGAGCTGAATTCTAGTTCTAGTATTTTTTGCACTCTATCATACTTATTCTTCATTCAGTTAATTAGTAAATATCTTGTATATTCCTACTGTATGTAAGAAAGGCACTATGCTAGATCCTGTGAAGAATACAAAGTTCTATGAGATCTACATTCTTCACAAGTGCTTATCATCCAGTAAGATAATATATGATAATATGATATATATATAATACATATATATGATATATTACATAAAATGTATAATATATATGTATATAAGTAACCATAATGTAAGAGTGCAAATACCATAGGAGGAAAAGATGATTTCAGGAAAAAATAATCAAGGAAGACTTCATTGAGGAGATAGATTTTGTGCTAAGAAAAACAGGTAAAATGAAAACAGAACTCAATATAATTAGAGACAATATAGTGCAGCAAGGTGGTGCAGTGGATGCCTGGTCTGGGTCAGGAAGACTCTAGTTCAAATCCAGTCTGAGACATTCACTAGCTATATCTACCCCTTAAGTGACCTCTTAAGTCACTTAACCCTTTTTGACTCAGTTTCCTTATCTGTAAAATGGGCTGAAACAGGAAATGACAAACCACTATCTTTGCCAAGAAAACCTCAAATGGGATCATGAAGAATTAGGTATGACTGAATTACCTGAACAACAGAAAGGACACTATAATAAAATGTACAAAGGAACATAATGAAAACTACAAAAAGTCAGTATTGTGAAAAGATAAAGAATTTCCTTTTTCCTCCATGAACCCCTTAAATAGAGTGGTAGCAGAAGGTAATAAGCACTTTAATAAGCACTTGCTTATTAAAATGTATATAATTCTATGAGGGAACTGATTTGCTTAAGGCTGGATTTTTTTATGCTGAAATAAAAATATTTTGAGTCTATGAAAAGCAATGGTGGTCTTGATAGGTGGGAAGGCAGAAAGGTATTAATTTATTTTGTCAACTCCCATACCACCCAATAGGTGTTTTTTAATAGCCTCAAGATGTACCGTAAATCTACCTGGAGGTCTCCTGAAGGTAATAAAGATTTCTGAGTAGTTCTGAAATTCATTTAAGAAACTTGTTTCCATCCATTTTGGGCAGTGCCATCTAATGAAAAGAGACATTGTATTCCATCACATGCCCAAGGAAGCTTTCCCTCTTACCACTGACAATGAACCCAGACATCATGGTGTAGCCAAGAGCTGTGCATTTGGAGTCAGCTCAAGTTGGAATGCAGGCTCCCACTGATCAAGGGTTTGCCTTTAGGTAATTCACAGAGTACTCTGAGACTCAATTCCCCATCTGTAAAATGCAGAAATTGGACTGGACGATCCCTAAGGTTATCTCAGGGCTTTAAATGGAATGATCCA
The DNA here is from genome assembly GCF_048593235.1 of Sminthopsis crassicaudata. Lineage (NCBI taxonomy): Eukaryota > Metazoa > Chordata > Mammalia > Dasyuromorphia > Dasyuridae > Sminthopsis > Sminthopsis crassicaudata. The sequence continues at coordinate 108,123,770 of NC_133620.1, forward strand.
ACTTGCCTTTAGGACAGATAGACAATAAGCTCCTTATTCTCCATTTGATTGACTGACACACTGAGGTCAGAGGGGAAGTATCCTGTTACTGGACACCCAGACAGAAATGGCAAACTTCAGATTTTTACACCCCCAGAGCCCTGAATCCTAAGCCCTTGCTCTTTACCCTACATGGCAATATGCCTTGTGAAGCTGACCTCATCCCAGCCCTGAAAACCTCAAGGTCTTAGAGAATGTAACCTTAGAGTCCCCAGTTACTCTGATTCTTGTGATAATAGGTGATGAGTCACTTTAGCTTGCCAGGTTGGCCCTGGCCCTAGCAGGTTCCAGCACCCTGCAAACGTCTTCTGGGGATGATGCAAAAGGCAGCCTGGCCACGTATAATTCCTATTCAAGTCCAAGAATGGGGGGACGGACTTTCAGGCAGAACAGTGTAACTAACACCTCAGGGAAAGGAAAGATGGGTTTGGGAGGACCTCTGGACTTGGACCCCCAGCCTTCCGTCCCTGAGTATTTGCAATCTCAGTCTGGTAATCCACCCTTCTCTCTCCTTTCCCCAATTCCTCCGTTACTATTAACTGAAGATAAACAGATTACAACCAGAGCATCAGCGGTGATGCAAGTTTGGAAGAGCCTGAGTGATTGGCATCTGGGATGGTGAAACACCTGGAAAACCAACAAGTCTTTATGTCACTCAGTGAAATACGTTTTTGCCCTATAATAAACCTTCGTCACGTGCCCCAGATTCAGCTGCTCTCGGACACGCGGGGGAGGGGGATTTCCCAGTTATGATGAGTCTCTCGTCTCCTACCCCAAACACAAATACAAGAAACAATCAGTCACTGAGAAATCAGCGAGGTCACGCGATGCAGACGTGTTTCTTTCACCGCAAAATTCTGCACTGAGCAGGGAGGCTGAGCGGTCCTCACTTACTCAGCGGGATGGGAGCTTGAGTTGGGAAGCGTCTGTACTTTTTGCTTTGGAGGGGATAATTCACCTTTTTTTTCCCTGTGTTTTTCAGATCATTTTCCTATTCGGGAGACTCAATGGAAAATTGCATCAAAGCCCTTAAGTCTAAATATTTCATTCTTTCTTTTTTTAATTAAAGCTTTTTATTTACAAAACATATGCATGGGTAATTTTTCAACATTGACTCGTGCAAAACCTTCTGTTCCAATTTTTTCCTCCTTCCTCCCACTCCCTCCCCTAGATGGCAGGTAGTCCAATACATATTAAACATGTAAAATATATGTTAAATCCAATATATGTATACATATTTATACAGTTATCTTGCTTTACAAGGAAAATCGGATCTAGAAAGAAAAAAAAAAACTGAGAAGGAAAACAAAATGCAAGCAAACATCAACAGAATGCAAGCCTAAATATTTCTTAAACAAAAATATTCCTCCACCTCTGGGGAGTCGCATCCCCACCTGCGCTCATTAAACTGTGCAGCTGGGTTATAAAGGATTCATTTGCTGGGGGGTTCCCTTTTTCCCTTTGAAGAGGGAGCTGCCCTCAGACAGAAGCTGAATTTAACTTAATTTTCCTCCCCAAATGAAAACACTTCCCTCCTCTTCTTCACCTCCCCAATCAGTCATCATTCAAAAAACAAAATAAAAAAACAACAAAAACCCACCTTTATTATGTGTTTACTATAAGCCAGGCAGGGGTCCTGTAAATTCTAGGACTGTGACCTCCAGCCTCTGCCTTCGGGGAGACAAGGCTGTCACACATAAAGCAAGGCAAACACACATCAAACAGCACAAAATATACTAAATATGCATGCCAAAATATACATAACAAGCAGCATATGATAAAATGCTAAATCCAACTATAGATAAGTAATCTCCAAAGTGGACATTGTGGTTTGAACCCTCAGGGAGAACATGCCATGACCCCAAGGGGTAAGTGATCAATCAGAGGGTCAGAAGATGAGTTGATCTCATCCTCCTGGCATAGCCAGGCCTGCAGTTTATCGCCATTACAATCCTACTCCCTCCCACTCTCTCCTAAAGGCTCCCCTTCGGAGCCAGGTGTGGGAGTTATATATAATCTAAGGACTAACTGTCCATCAACAGTAACTACCTCAATGGCATTGCAAAAATCTCCTTCTCACACGTTCAACTCCTTGCCCCAATATCGCCTCCTGGCTATGGCTGATGTCTCTCAGAAAGAAGACTCTGCATTCCAGGACAATAAACTAAAAGAATGTCATCACCTCCCTTTTCAATTTGGGTGGGACAGAATGAGTTGAACAGGATGAGCAGACATGGATAGGTGGAAAGAAATCACAGATGTCCTTATTTTATTCTCTTCCCCCCACCCCTTTCCCCCAACTTTCCTATTATTGTTGAAGTCCTTTCAGTCACCTACTTTTCATTCTCTTTCCTATATATCCATTCAATAACCAAATATCTTAATTTCTTCATACTTTCCCCATCTTTTTTTCTCACACATTTGCCATCCCAGTCCAAATCCTCTCATCTTTCCTCCTCCTCCTCCTCCAAATCCTCCTCCTCCTCCTCCTCCTCCTCCTCCTCCTCCTCCCTCCTCCTCTTCTCCTCCTCCTCCTCCTCCTCTCTCCTCTCCTTCTTCTTCTCTCTTCTTATCTTCTTCTTCTTCTTCTTCTTCTTTCTTCTTCTTCTTCTTCTCTCTCTCTCTCTCTCTCTCTCTCTCTCTCTCTCTCTCTCTCTCTCTCTCTCTCTCTCCCCCTTTGTTTTTGGCTGTAGCAATTGGGGTGCACTATACACGGCTCTACCCAGCTGCCCCTACAACTATATCTCAATAAGTCTGTCATCTTCCACAAAGCTACCAAATTGATCTTTCTAAAGTTCAGGCTTTGCTGCCTGCAAGTTCTAGTGGCTACTATTGACAAACATCAAATCCTATTTTATCTTTATTTCATTTAAAGTTTTTTATTTTTGTGTTTTATACTGTATTAGTATAGTAGTACATGTTTATGATTTATATATTATCATTAATTATATAAAATGTTTATAATTTATATATAAAAACATACTGGGGATTCATGGTCAAGAAAGTTTAAATGATTTCTACTATACATTCTAAGTATATAAGAGTAAAAAAGATATTATGGAATCAAATAAGAAGAATTAAAAGGCTTCATGGAGGAACTGGAGGTTGGACTGGAGTCTTGAGGGATAACTGGTAAGAATCCCAATCCCTTCTGCTCTTCATGGTGCTTATAGATATAGATACTTGAAATCCCTATTTCTGGAATTATGTGATGATCATCTATGATAGAAAGCCATGTTCTCCATTTCAGATCCATTCTGAGTATTTCTTGTAGCTTTCTGTAATAAGAGAAAGCTTTTTTTTTTTAAATAGTTTTTATTAACCAGATATATGCATAGGTAATTTTACAACATTGACAATTGCCAAACCCCCTGCTCCAACCTTTCCCCTCCTTCCATGGCAGGCTGACCAATACATGCTAAACATGTTAAAGTATGAATCAAACACAATATATGTATACATGTCCAAACAGTTGTTTTGCTGTAGAAAAAGAATTGGACTTGAAACAGTGTACAATTAGCCTGTGAAGGAAATAAAAAATGCAGATAGACAGAAATAGAGGGACTAGGAATTCTATGTAGTGATCCATAGTCATCTCCCAGAGTTCTTTCGCTGGGTGTAGCTGGTTCAGTTCATCACTGCTCTATTGGAACTGATTTGGTTCATCTCATTGTTGAAAATGGCCACATCCATCAGAATTGGACATCATATAGTATTGTTGTTGAAGTATACAATGGTCCTGCTCATTTCACTCAGCATCAGTTCCATGTAAGTCTCTCCAGGCCTTTCTGAAATCATCCTGCTGGTCATTTCTTACAGAACAATAATATTCCATAACATTGGTATACCACAATTTATTCAGTCATTCTGCAGCTGATGGACATCCACTCAGTTTCCAGTTTCTGGCCACTACAAAGAGGGCTGCCACAAACATTCTTGCACATACAGGTCCCTTTCCCTTAAGAGAAAGCTTTTTAATTGGCTGTCGAGTCAATGTATGATCACTATTCAGTACTGAAGTACAAATTCCTTTAAGTAGGGATTGTTTCAATCAATGCATTTGTTTCCCAGTGTCTAGCAAAATATCTGACACATAGCAGGCAGAGGTGATGACAAATCATCTCTGAATCTCAGTTTCTAAATTCAATTTCTAAAATGAAGATAGTTGTTGAGAGGAAGATGTTTCACAATTTACAAACCAGTTAAATAATAGCTAATATGAAGCTGTTGACTATTGAATGCTCTGGAGCCAGGAATGAAAAATCCAGGCAGCCTTCAGCCTTAGGCTAGAGTTTTTAATTTAACCCCTGCAGGACACTGTTCTTTCTGTTTTGAAAGCCAAAGGTTTCAGAATTTTCTTCAAGGCTGGTCCTGTATACACACAAGACATATCTATGGGCTAGATTTCTTTGTCCCCTGCTGAAACACCCAACTGACAAAGGGAGCAAGAATGTGACCAAGGGAGCCCAGCTCACAGTGACTTTCCTCTCCACACCCTGGACAAGAATGCTCTTTTATAGACGTGAAGCAATCAAGTACCTTGTTGATCTATGATCCTTTAATACTGAATACCTGATTTTCTGATAATAGCAGTCCAGTCCTCACAGACCTAAGCCTCAATCCCGAAAATACCTCAGAAAGTAACTGAGGGAAAAGAAATCCCCTTTAGTAAGGTAATGTACTTCTTTCCTTCTCCCTCTCCCTTCTTCTCTCCCTTTCTTCCTCCTCCTCCCTGCCTCTCCCCTCCCTCCCTCTCTCTCTCTCCCCTTCTTCTCCCCCTCCTTCTGCTTTCCCTTACTCCTTTCTCCCCCTCCCCCTCTCCATTTCCTTCTCCCCCTTCCTCCCTCTCTCCCTCTCTTGTCTCCTTTCCTCCCTCTCTTCCTCTCCTCTTCCCTCTTCCTCCTTCCTCTCCTTTCTCTCTCCCTCTCCTTTCCTTCTCTCTTTTTCTCCCCTCCTCTCTCCTTTTCCCTCTTCCTTTCTTCCTCCTCCTCCCTACCTCTCCTCTCTCTTCCCTCCTCTCCCTCCTTTCTCTCTTTCCCTCCTTCTCCTTTCCCTTACTCCTTCTTCCCCCTCCCCCTCTCCATCTCCTTTTCCCCTTCCTTCCCTCTCTCCCTCTCATTCTCTTCTTCCCCCTCCTTCTCTTCCTCCCCTCTCCTCTCCCTGTCTCTCATTCTCTTTCTTCCACCTCTTCTTCCCTTCCTCTCTCTCTGTCTTTCAGACGCTCTTTTTTTTCTCTCTGTCCTCAGTTTCTCTATGTATTTCTCTGTCTCTGTCTCTTATGTGTGTCTTTCTCTCATTCCCCTCTTTCCTCTTAGTTCTCCTTTCTTCTCTCTCAAACATTCACATTTAATTAAAGCTGTAACTAGGACAGGGCAATCAGGGTTATTCTCTAGGATGCTGTATGTGGAGAGAAGACACTATTCTATCCCTTTACAAAGAATAAATGAATAAAGCACTTATTAAGCACTTACTATGTACAAAACTGGTTTTGTTCTCAAGAAGCTCACATTTTAACAAGAAACAACAACATTGAGTAACCAATCTCTTACCAATGAGCACATTCTCAAGCAAATTAATCTTCTTCACCCCAATCCTTGCCCTCACACTCAAGTATAAGGTATCATTCCTCTCTTGGACTTAAAATCAAAAATTTTAAATTAAAAATCAAGCCTGAAATATTATAAACACAAATTAAGCCCCTCCTATAGGAACACTGTTATTGATCTCCACCAATATGAAGATATAGATAGACTTTAAACCTCTGGTTACTTGAATTATCTGAGAAAGAACTATTTCCTGGAGGGGGGGGTTGGGAAGTGGTCAATTGATGACAACAGCTCCATAAAGTGATCAAAAGACAATATAAACTTCCAAGGTGGAGAAATTACTATGAGATAGTAGTGGAAGGAGGTTCCAGGAGTGGTAAAATGTTGTAAAACAGTAATCCTGCTCTTCCTCCTAAAGAGGGTCTTTTGGTAAGAGATGGCTTTCTACTAGGAAAAGATATAATATGAAGGACAGTTTGTTAGCTATATAATAGCATCCCAGCAGGTATTACAAGAAAGGAAGAGCAGAGCAGGAAAGAAGTTCTGGAGGGGTCAATTGAAATAGGCAGAGATGAGATAAGGGAGCAGAACAGTCTAACATATTCCTTCCTCCCTCTCTCCCTCCCTCATTCCTTCCTTCCCTTTCTTCTTTGTTTCTGTTTTTCACCCATTCTTTCTCATCTTTCAGTTTCCTGAAGAGATGGAGAGAATAGTTTGTTAGTCATAGAGCAATAGATTTTCTTTCTTTTTCTTTTTCTTTTATTTTCTTTCCTTTCTTTTTTTTTTTTTTCTGGGACAATTGGGGTTAAGTGACTTGCCCAGGGTCACACAGATAAGTGTCTGAGAGAGATCACATTTGATTTCAGATCTTCCTGACTTCAGGGTTTGTGCTCTATCCACTGCACCACCTAGCTGCCCCATAAGCCTCTATTTTTAAGATATTTTCTAAACTGTTTTATCAGTTTAACCATATTTCCCTTTTTTATTTTTCTTTCTGTACTTTTTGACTTTTCTTTCTCCTTCCAAGGTGCTCTTTTTCTTCTTCTTTTGTCCGTAACTCTTCTCCTCTTCATTTTTTCTGCTTCTTTTCTTTCCTACCTTGATCATGTCATCATCTCCTGGCATTTTTCCTTTTTCTTGCCCTCTCCCTGTTTTTCTTTCTGACTAAGAACAACATTGGCAGTAGTGAATTTGAAACCTAATTTCTGAAACAGCCTTCCTCAGCTCACCAACCATCTCAGCAATCTTGGGGGTCTTGACCATGTCATAAAAGGCCCCCCAGGTCTCAGAAAAAGACAGATTGATTTACACATTTATTAGAACTGGACCCATCATGATACACAGAAAAGCACTCTACAGACACCCAGCACAACTAGCATTAAACATCCAGGATTCCAGGCAAACTGCCAAGTTCATTGAACTGTCAAGTCCCTAGTTACAAATTGTTTTTCATTTGTGTGAAGAATTTAAGTCATCAGTGATGTTTTATGGATGCTCCCACTGATCAAGGCAAATATTCTCCTACTTAGTGGAGATATCAGACTGCTAATGCCAAGGAAGGGCATAGAGGGCTTAAAAGATCATATATTCAAAGGATTTTAAATTGAAGGAACATTAGAGATCATCTGATCCAACTAGCTCATTTTACTAATAAATAAAATGAAAGATTAGAAGAAAGGAAGGAATAAGGAAAGAAGGAAGGAAGGAAGGAAATAAAGAAGGGAGAGAGGGAGGGAGAAGGGAGGGAGGAAGGAAGAAAAGGAGGAAGGGAGGAAGGAAGGGAAGAAAGGAGAGAGAAAAAGAGAGGAGTATCAAACATTAAAAAATACAAAGAACAATAACTGCTAACACTTATATGACATTCTAGAATTTGCAAAGTGCTTAATATGTATTATCCCATTTGAGTCTCACAATAACTCTGAAAGGTAGATGCTATTATTTTCTCCATTTTCCAGATGAGGAAACTGAGGTTAACTGAACAAGGTTAAATGACTTTGAAATCAGATCTTTCTGACTCTAGAAGAAAATAAAAATAAGTTCAGAAGAAGACTCAAGGTAATTTTCTTACTACCCTGTGAAATTTAACACATAGTCTGTTACAGGAAAGGGAAGCCCCTTGAGATGCTGAAAGAGGTCAAATCAATAAACATTTGTTAAGCTGAATGCCAGGTTATTGTTCCTGGAGTTCCGAGTTCAAATTTGACCTCATACACTTACTAGCTGTGTGATTCCTGGACAAATCACTTAACTCTGTTTGTTTCCATTTCCTCATTTGTCAAAAGATCTGGAGAAGGAATTAGCTAAATCATTCCAGTATCTTTGCCAAAACAAAAACAAAAACAAAAACAAAAACAAAAACAAAAACAAAAACAAAAACAAAAACCCAAAACAACAACAACAACAACAACAACAAAAATAAAATAAAATAAAAAACCACGGATCATGAAGAGGCTGAAAATGACTGAAAAACAAAATGTGCCAGGTTAGGTGCAAAGCACTGAGGATGCAAAATAAGGCAATTAACCAGTCAAACCAGTCCTGTTCTCAAAGAGTTCACACTTAGTTGGGGAGACAACATGCAAACAACTATGTACAAACAAAATCTGTTCTGGATACAATGAAGCAGTAAAACTAGGATAATTTGTCCCAAGTCACACAGATTGTTAATTAGAGCCAATGATTAATGCAAATCCTCTAATTCTGAATTCAATGCCATTTTTACTTTACCAGGCAACCTCAAATGTACTTAAAGGCAGACAAGCCAAAGGTGAAAGATAGGATGGAAGTAACCAAATTTTAAAGGCTGTCTTAGTATTCAGGATGGGGCCAGTGGAATATCCTTCAGTTTGCTTGAGTTGGAGAGCATAAAATAAAATGGTCTAGATGATATTTTTTAAGGCATATGAGATTAAGTGACTTGCCTAGGGTCACAAATAAGTGCTAAGGCTAGATTTGAACTCAGAGAGATGAGAATTCCTAGCTCCAGGCTTGACATTATATCCACTGAGCTCTATAGTAGCAAGACTGGATATAACAGTTGCCTAATATTTAATAATTCCAAGAATATCATCAGCCAAAGCCATAGAAGTATCAAGAATTATGAAATTTCCCTATTTGGCCATGACTTTCTACCATTCCATCTTTCCCTGAGCCTGGCTCCTCCTTAATTTATTCTTCATCTTTACCTAGTCCTTCAATACCTTCATTCCTCTCTTCTCTCCCACTCCATTTTTCCTGCTCTGGTTTTATTTCCTTTCTTTCCTAATCTTGACTCTATAATTCATCAGTTCAAGTCATTTACTTTCTAATACTTGTCCCTCTGTCATATTGCAGCTCATGCCTTGACAAACCGCAGGGCTGGATCACCTTCACCATCTCCATCTTCCACCCCCACTCAATTTTCATTTGCTACTGAACAGTGCTGGAGGAAGTCTCATGACCAAATGACTGAGTCTATCTAATCTCAACTGGGCTCTTATTGCAGTGAGGTGATCTTATTACTCTTCCTTAACAAATTTAATGGTATTATTTCATAGTGACTATTCTAAATCTTCTCTATCTTTAAGCCTCCAATACTATTCTTTTCTCCTTCCCTCTTTACAGAGGGTATAACCTCATAATTTATTGAGGAAATAAAGATCATTCTCATAAATTCTTTTGTCTCTGCTATTCTAAAATCTCATAATCTCTTTATATACTACATTTTCCTTTTCTTTACTCCAGTGACTCAAACCATAAGGATTTATTAACTGTCTAAGACATATGAGACTCTCCACTAAGCATTGGGCATACATAGAAAAGTGAAACTTTTCTGACTTCAAATGTATTTTCTTCTGAAAGGATGCATGTTTCCCAATAACTAACATGGAGTAAATTAACTCTAGGCTCAATCTCTTAAGTCTTATTTTTCATTGATAGATTGGATCTCTAGAGCCCATCTGGTCACATCTCAGTCAGTCAATCAACAAAAATTTATTTATTTCCATGGGTCAAAAACTGTACTAACCATTGGGGATACAAAGAACATCCTTCAATGCACAATAACCACAATGATATGAGAAAAACAATAGCCAAAGACTGTAGAACTTTGATCAATTCTGTAATTAGTCTTTGGGGAAGCATGTCTCCTTCTCCTAGGCAGAAAAATTGTGAACAATGAAAGGAGTGAGTGTTTGAGCTATTAAATGAGGCATTCATTGTCAGATATGACCAATGTGCTGATTTATCTTGCTGAGCTGCATTTCTTTGTAACAAATGACAGTTAAAATAGAAAAGAAGGAGTTGTTGGGAAATGGATAAAAATGTAAGAAAAACATCAATAAGACACTTAAAAAATACTTGATGGTGAAGCATGATGGCTATCTTCAAACACCTGAAGAACTGTCATTTGGAATAAGAATTAGATGTACTCTGCTTGGTCTGAGAGAGTAGAAACAGAATTGCAAACAGGGAAACAAGGAAGTTGCAAAGACAAACAGCCTTGCAGGAAAAAAAACACTCTCTAACTATTAAAGCTTTTGAAAATCATAACAGGCTCCCATGGGAGCTAATGGGTTCTCCCTGGTTTGAAGAAAATACTAGATGGTCATTTGTTGGACATGGTTTAGAAGGAATTCTTGTTCTAGGTAGGGTTCTAATTAAATGGCCTCTGGGATTGCTTTCAGCTTGGAAATTCTGTGATTATGCGACATAGTAGCTGTCTTTAAGAATTTTTTAAGCTTTTTATTTTCAAAATATATAGTTTTCAACATTCACCTTTGCAAAATCTTGTGTTGCAAGTTTTTTCTCCCTCTTCCTCCTCATTCTCTCTTTTAGAAGGCAAATAATCCAATATATGTTAAACATGTGCAATTCTTCTATACATTTCCACAATTATGCTGCACAAGAAAAATCAAAAAGGGAAAAAAATGAGAAAGAAAACAAAAAGCACTCAAAAAACAACAAAAGAAGTGAAAATGCTATGCTGTGATCCATATTCAGTCCCCACTCTCTCTGGGTGTAGATGGCTCTCATCATCACAAAATCATTGGAACTGTCTTTAATCCTTAATTATTGAAAAGAGCCATGTCTATCAGAATTGATCATTGTATAATCCTGTTACCATGTATAATGATCTCCTGGTTCTGCTCATTTCACTTAGCATAAGTTCATGTAAATCTCTCCAGGACTCTCTGAAATCAACCTGCTGATCGTTTCTTATAGAACAGTAACATTCCATAACATTCATATACCATAATTTATTCAGCCATTCTCCATCTGATGGGCATCCACTCAATTTGCAGTTTCTGACTACTACAAAAAGGACTGCCACAAACATTCTTGCACATACAGGTCCCTTTCCCTTCTTTATGATCTCTTTGGGATATAAGCCCAGTAGAGACACTGCTGGATCAAAGGATATGCACAGTTTTGATATCCCTTTGGGCATAGTTCCACTTAATGTTTTTAAAAATTGAACATATTTAACCTATATCAGATTACTTGCTGTCTTAGGGAAAAGAAAGGTAAGGAAGGGAGGGAGAAATACAAAGTCTTACAAAAAATTAATGTTGAAAACTATCTTTACATGTATTTGGAAAAAAATACTCTTGAAAATTAAAAAAAAATAATCTGAAGGCTTGTTATACAAGAGAGAGAAACAATTATTTTATTGGTTTCCATAGAGTAGAATTATGAATAACAGTTGACATTTCAGAGAGGCACATTTTGACTCTATGTATGGAACAAGTTTCTAACAAAGTTATCGTAAAGTGGAATATAGGGGGTTGTGAATTCATTAGTTCTAAGGGTATTTAATTTTAGGTTACATAATCACTTATGGGGATGTGGAAGAGAGGATTTCTTTTCAGATACAAGTTGGGTTAGATGGCCTCTGAGTTCTCTCCTAACTCTGTGATTTTGTGGTTCCATGATTTAATTATCATTAGTGGTAGAAAAGTGAATTTTGGGGGAACAATTTGCCAACAGTCCCCCCTCTACTCTAGTTCATCACTTCTAGAAATGCCTATACTGAACATTCCTGAGTTTCCTATGTCTTTTCTTCTGTTTAGAGTCCAGTAAGATCTACAGAGGTGGTAATCAAACAACCCCCATAATTACCACCTACTTCTCCATCCTAGAGAACAGACTTTAGATATAGAGTCTCCATAAAATAAATTTGAGAAGAGGAGTTGGGATGCTGGACCTAGAAGGGATAGGGGAGGGAAGAAGGTAGAAAGAAGAAGAGAAATAGAATAGGCAAAAGTATAATGAAAAATAACTGGAATATGGATGTGTTCTCCAGTATCACAATTTGAAAACATCGATTCTGTGACTCTCAGCTTTCCTTATATTCTAGCTCTCACAGCCATACATTGTTCCAGGGAAAAACACAGTTTTGACTATGTGAACTTTTATTGTCAAGGAGATGTCTCTATTTATTAGTGTGCTGTTTGGTTTGCCATAGTTTTCCATCTGAGGAAAATTCATCTTTTAATTTCATGGCTGCAATGATCATCTGCAGTGATCTTCGAGCCCAAGAATATAAAATCTGACACTGTTTCTATTTCTTCTCTCTCTATTTATCAGGAAGTAATGGGACCAGCAGACAAGATCTTAGGGTTTTTTTTGAGTGTGTTTTTTTTTAATCTTAAACTTTAAGCCAGCTTTATTCTCATCAAAAGGCTTCTTAATTCTTTTTCACTTTTTGCCCTCAGAGTAGTATCACCTGCATATCTGAGATTATTGATATTTCTCCTGGCAACCTCATCCTCAACTTGGCTATTCATTCATTCAGCCTGGCATTTCAAATAGTGTGAAATCTCTCTGCATATAAGTTAAATAAATAAGGTGACAATATACAGCTATGATGTACTGTTTTTCCAATCTTAAACCAATCAGTTATTCCATGTTCAGTTCTAACTGCTTCTTCCTGGTCCACACACAGGTTCCTCAAGAGATAAGTAATACAATCCGAAACTGCATCTCTTCGAGAACTTGATACATTTTGTCCTGATCCACAAAGTCAAAAAGGCTTTAGTGTGGTCAGTGAAGCAGAAATAGATGTTTTTTTTCTGGAACTCTTTTGCTTTCTCCATAATACAGTGAATATTGGCTATCTGGTTTGTAGTCCCTCTGCCTCTTTGAAAATCTGCTCCTCAAGTAATTCTTGGCTCATATATTATTGAAACCTAGCTTGCAACATCTTAAGCATTAGCTTGCTGACCTGTGAAATGAGTGATCTTTTTCAATCCAGTGGACACTGTTGAGTTTTCCAAATTTTCTGGCATATGGAATGTAGCACTTTAACATCTTTTAGGATTTTAAATAGCTCACCTGGAATTCTGTCACTTTCACTAGCTTTATTGTCATCAGTATTTCTAAGGCCCACTTGACCTCCTTTTCCAAGATGTCTAGCTTTAGATGAATAATCACATCATTGTGGTTTCTTATATAGTTACACATATTCTTGCTACATCTTCTTGATCTTTGTTAAATATGTTAAATAACTACCATTTTTGTCTTTTATCATGCCCATTTTGCATGAAATATTCCTTTAATAGCTCTAATTTTCTTGAAGAGATCTCATTTTTCTCATTTTATTGTTTTCTTTTATTTCCTTACATTATTCATTTAAGGAATCCTTTCTTCTCTTTTTGGAATTCTGCATCCAATTGGAGATATTTTTCTTTTTCTCTTTTCCCTTTGCTTTCCTTCTTTCCTCGACTATTTGTAAAGCCTTATCAGATAGCCATTTTGCTTTCTTGCCCTTCCTTTTTTATTGGTGAACTTTTTTTTTTTAATTAGAGTTTCTATACAATATTGTAAACCTCTGTCCATAGTTCTTCAGGCTCTCTATTTACCAAATCTAATCACATTATTCATCATCTCCTTTTCACTTTTATAAGGGATGTCATTTAGGTTATAATTATACAATTTGATGATTTTTCCCTGTTTTCTTCACTTTAGTTTTTGCAGTAAGAAGTTCATGAATTGAACCACAATCTATTCCAGATTTTGTTTTAACTGATTACATGTATCTTTGGCTGAAAAGTATATAATCAGTCTGTTTTTGATATTGACCTTCTGGTAATATTCATATGTAAGTCTCCTTTTAGATAATTGAAAACAATTGTTTGCTGTGACCAGTAAATTATTTTTACAAAACTCTATTGGGCTTTGCCCTATTTCATTTTGTAGTCCAAGGCCAAACTTGCCTGTCATATCAATTATCTTCTGATTTCCTATTTTAGTATTCAAATCTCTTTTTTTTGGATGTTATTTCAGATCTTCATAAAATTGATCAACTTTGGCCTCTTCAGCATAAGTGGTTGGAGCATGGACTTGTATTATTGTGATGTTGAATGGTTTGCCTTGGATTCAAACAGATTATACCACAGTACTGCCTTTCTCACTCTTTTATTGACTATCAAGGCTATTCTATTTCTTCTAAGAAATTCTTGCCCACACTAGTATATGTTAAGATCACCTCAATTAAATCATCCATTCTCAATCATTTAAGTTCATTTGACACCCATGATGTTAATATTTAATCTTTCCATCTCCTGTTTGATCACATCACTTACCTTGGTTCATAGATACTACATCCCAGGTTCTCATGAAATATTGATCTTTACAGCATCAGACTTTCCTTTCATCATCAGATACACCCACATCTGAGTTTCCTTTCAGCTTTGGCCCAACTGATTCATCAGTACTGGATCTACATGTAGTTGTTCTACAGTTTGCTCAATAGTATGTTGGATGCCTTCTGACCTAAGGAGTTTATCTTCTGGTGTCATGTCACTTATCATTTTAATACTATCTATGAAGTTTTCTTGGCAAAAATATTAGAGTGGTTTGCCATTTCCTTCTCTAGTGGATCAACTTTTGCCAGAACTCTCTACTATGATCTGTCAGTCTTGGGCAACCCGGCATGACAGAGTTTGTAGTTTCACTGAGCTATGCAAACCCCTTTGCCAGGACAAGGCAATAATTCAAGAGGGAGGTTGGAGCTAAGGGAGCATATTATTTTATGACTGGAGGTGACCACCATGGCCATCCAGTTGTGGAATCTAGACCCTAGATCTAGATATAAGCCTGTTCCAGGGAGCCTGTAGATTGGAAAGAGAATGCCACAAAAATAGACCAATGATATATACATACTCATAGACAATAGATGAAGAGTGTTGTAAATATAGATCTAAGAAAAATAATGAGTCAGCCTTTCTATAGTGCTTTAAGATTCTCACAGTGTTTCTTGCTCCGGAAATTATTATTATCATTACTATTTTACAGATGAGGAAAATGTTGCAGCACTTGGCACAATGGTTGTATATTTAATATAATAAGTAGTATTTAGTAGGGACAGTACCCTATACCTAGTAGTAGGTATGTTTTTGGTATTAGGCATGTAGTACATATATAATAAAAACTTGTTGACTGGCTGAGGCAGAGATTAAGTGATGTGCATGAGGTTACATAGCTAACACATTTCTGAGCTGAAGTTGAACTCATGTCTTCTTGACTCTAGGTTCAATATTCCATCTACTATGCCATCTAACTCTCTTCTATATTATCTGGTGATACTAAATACTAAATAATAAGCACTTATTGCAGTGTGTAATTCTAGGGAAATTGTATTATATGTATATATATATATACATACACACATAATGATTTAAGTCAGAATGTTCCTCTCCTTCGTTTCTTTCCTTTATATCTTGCCTTTCCCCCAAGAGAGTCTAAGAGAGCTGCCCTAGCACCTCCTGGCACCTTACAAACATTGAAGCATTCTAAGATCCCAGTTCCAAGGAAAGAAGGAGACAGGGAGTGGGGGTTGGGAAGAGGAAGTATCAATTACTATAATGGGGATAAAGGAAGGAAGGAAGCTTATTTATTTAGACTCTGCTCTTTTGGCCTCTGGGAATCTGTATATCTGAGACCTGTATTAAAAATGTGTTGAACACCTTGTGGACAGATCATTTTCCTTTGCTGAATTCCATTTTTTAAAAAAAAGTCTAAGACAAATCCACCTTTACTTGTTAAACACAATTCACAACATCAAGAGCATGTGGATAAATTTGTTCAAACTTTCATTACCCTAAAAAATATAATTTTTTTCTGAATTACTAAAAACAAATAGTAAAATCTACCAGCCAGTTGCCAGCCTCCTAGTGTTGTGAGTTTTTGTGTATACTTATCAAATACTACCTAAATTCCAGAGGCCATAGATGGACAGGATTTAATTTTATCTTCTACCTTAATGCTGTCACTGGAGTGGAGAGGAGGTATCTGCAAACAGGAAAGAGAAAAGAACTATCTTCAAAGCCTGTGGCAGAATGGTAACTGGGAAGCCAGTGCAGTAGACAGGCTGGCTTGTTTGCTATGTCTGGTGAACAGTAATCAGGAAAGGAAGGATGAGAAGGGGGAGGTAGAAGAGGAGGGGAAGTGGCTTCTTGGGGCAAAGTTTCTGGGCCTGTGCCAACTTCACAAACCAGTACCAGGCAGCAGCTGCAAACCACTGGTGGGTCTGTACATGTTCTTCCTCTGGAAGCGGGGTGAGGATGGGGGTGGGCAGAGGGATTCGATGTAGGACACGTCCTCACATATGCAATGAGCAATTGCCAGTGGCAGAGTAATCAGTCAGCACATCTTTCTGCCAGGGAGATCTTCTCAGATATCACACAGTTAGCTCCTTGTGTGGAGGCTCTCTGGCCACTCATTCCTAGAACTGTTAAAGAAATACAGCTCTGCTTGAAACTAGAGGCAAAAAGAGGGCCATTTGAGCACAAGTCTCAAGTAAGTTTTGCCTAAATGATCTCAGCACAGATTGAAAATTAGGGCACACTTGGAATGATCTGTTAGGAGAAGCCCTTGGGAAAGAAATGCCCAAGCCCACTGATAAGGAAGGATACAGGATTAGAAGTGAGGCAATGACTTATTCAGATTCAGAATCATAGAATACAGTAAAGGGGAGAGAGTGAGCCTGGGACTCCAAACCTGGGGAGCAATTCACAGGTAAATGAGCCTTAAAAGCGGAACCTCTCTTGAGGCAAGTTGGTGACAGAGACCAACTTGAAACATCGAATGCTTGGCTGGAGCATGATGGTGAACTTCTAGGAGTTTGTATGAATGCCAGGTAATACAGGTAGAGAGCTATAAATACCTGATTACTGGGCCTGTATCCCAAGGAAATCACAAAAGGAGGAGAAAGGACTCATATGTGTAGAAATGTTTGTAGCCGCTCTTTTTGTGATGGTAAAGAATTGGAAAATGACTATATTGCCCATCAATTGGGGAATAACTGAATAAGTTATAGTATATGAAAGTAATGGAATAGTATTGGATTTTTTAAAAAAAAATGATGAACCAACTGATTTTAGAAAGTCCTGGAAAGATTTATATGAACTGATGCTGAGAGAAACAAGCAGAACCAGGAATACATTGTACACAATAATATCAAGATTGTGCAATGATCAACTATGAAAGACTTGGTTCTTCTCAGCAGTTCAATGATCCAAGGCAATCCCAATACATTTTGGATGGAAAACACCATCTGTATCCAGAAAGAACTATGGAGATTGAATATAAATCAACATATACTGTGTTCACTTTTTTTCTATTTTTTTCCTCTTGTAGTGTTTCCCTTTTGTTCTGATTTTTCTCTTCCAACATGATTCATAAACAAATATGCATTTTAAAAGTTAATGCATTTGTATGACCAGAAAAAATAAAACAAGAGAGAGAGATTGAGAGAGACAGAGACACAGAGAGACAGAGAGAGAGACAGAGACAGAGAGAGAGAGAGAGAGACAGAGACAGAGAGAGACAGAGAGAGAGACAGAGAGAGACAGAGAGAGACAGAGAGAGAGATAGAGAGAGAGAGACAGAGAGAGACAGAGAGAGACAGACAGACAGACAGACAGAGAGTGTGTGTGTGTGTGTGTGTGTGTGTGTGTGTGTGTGTGTGTGTGTGTGTGTGTTTGTGTTATGGACTCCTGTAGATAGCCAGGGACTTCACAGAACTGGAAGTAAGTTAGCCAGTCTGTCAGGATTAGGATAAAGAGACAATGGGTATAGACAGAACTGTGAATTGTGGTGAGATCCAAGAACTGTGGTAAGATCCAGGATGGAAGAGCCAGGACCCACAGTCAGGACTTCCAGCCACAGAGCGCAGTGCTGTAGATCATTCCAGAGTAACTAGACAGAATTCCCTGGGAGGAAGAGCCCTGCCTCTTGTATCTATGCCAGTCTAAGACTGAGGAAAGAAAGAGTGGATCAATAATTAGAATTCTAAACCTACACTCTTGGGTTCAAACCCTGCATTTGTCTTCCTAATGGGGTGGTCTCAGAGTCTGTTTCTCCATATGTGAAAGGGAGACAATAGTATTTATTACCTACTTCACAGAGTTGTTATTGGGAAAATACTATTCTAACCCTTAAGTGGGAATTATTCTAGAAATCCACAATAGACCTGTGATAGCCCAAGAATTGTGACATCTGGAATTGTTGGTGAACTTCAGAACGTGGGTCTTTAGTTTTCATATCTCTAAAATAGAAGCCCGGTATAGATTAGCTGATCTCCAGTATCCCTTCTAGTTCTAACATACTGAAATACCTAATAATTTTCCATTTTTAAAAAAAGGGCCCTTTTGATGCAATTTGATCAAAGTATCTGTAGAAGCAGTGGAAGAAAAAGAAATATGACGGGAGCACAGAAACAACAGAACAGGTATCTTTATGATGGAGCTGGAATGCAGACCAAAAGCTCCCAGACATACTTATTTTCCTTTTTACTGTCACTGAGTTCCTTGTGGTGGATCTAAGCCTTAAAGCATTTTATAGGGCCCAGGAGTTAACTGCCAAGGGCAGGATGAGAATTCATTCATCCTAACCCATCTACAAGTGAAGCTTGAAGTGACTTTCTGTTAAAAAAGAAGCAAGTCAGGAATATAAAAGCCAAGGTGTTTATTTAAATAATCCTTTTATGAATCAGTCACATGTGCTGAAAATTTGTTGATTAATTACTAGGAGTATTGGCAGATTCACAAAAGAGCAGTAACACTTGAGGGTGGGGAACAGCAAACAGCAGGTCCAGCAGATGACAACAGCAGTGGACGTACCAGAAATGAAAGATTTACAGCTGGTTATGAGGAGGCAGAGTCTTGAGAGTGTGTTGTTCAGTTCCAGCCAACTCTTGGTCACCCCATTTGGGGTTTTCTTGGCAAAAATATTGGAGTTGTTTTACATTTCCTTCTCCAGTTAATTTTCCAGATGAGGAAACTCAGGCAGAGTGAAGTGATTTGCCCATAGTCAGTTAGTCAAGGTCTAAGACTGGATTTGAATTCAGGTTTTCCTAACTCCACCTAATTTCCCTGGAGAGATGTAATAACTATGGAAGAACTCTTTTCTGACTTCGGAGTATGAGTTTTCCAAGTAGCATTCCCTCCTCTAAGTATGTGTAGTGATGGGGGTGGGACATGGAGGGAGGTAAAGGAAGCCTGTGGGATATTGTATCTTTTTGTATATGTGGACAAGGTCCTGAGAATTGTCCAATTACTTGATTTTCCCTTGTTATTTTGTTATTGTGTCTCAGTTAAATACTTTGTTATTTGTTTGCTGATGGAATGCATTGAACAGAGGAGGGGGGGAGGGTGTGAAAATTGTGATCACTTCTATTATATTAAACCAGGGATAGCATGGGGTCGAAAGAGATGCCTATTACCTAGATATTTTAAAACAAATTGCAGATAAATTCAACTTTAGGTTTATGCACATCCTATTACTTTTTTTTTTTTTTTAAGTTTTTAATGGTTGGTTTTACTTTTAAAAAGAAAGTAGTGTTAAGAGCTATCATAGCTACATGATCCAATGACAGAGAGGTGGTAGGGCATCAAAGACCAAAATCACTTACTGAAATCTATAATAGGAATTACTATACTTTTTCTTCCAGAGACTAAATTATAAGAACTTCCCCCTCCCCAATAAATAATATATGTCATTTAACTTTTAATGCTCACAAACCTTATTCTGCTCCCCCTGAAGTAGTTAGGTAAGCAGGGAAGGATATGAGCTAGTTTTGTAGTCCAGAAACCTCCTATGAAACTACCCTTAGAAACTTGGGAAGAAAATGAATCTTCCACCTAACTCCACTTGAAAAATTCCCTGTTCCCATTCTTCATCTATTGCAATGAGTTGTGATAATGCCTGAAGGAACCTGGAGTAAGTTTCCCAGGTTCAAGCAAAAAGTGAGAGGGGGAGGACAGACAGACAGACAGAGACAGACAGACAGACAGACAGAGAGGATTCTATCTGATGTAGAATATCCCTGCTATATATGTGTGTGTGTGTGTGTGTGTGTGTGTGTGTGTGTGCATATACATATATATACATACACATATATATGAAAAAATATATAAACATATATATATGAATGAATCATGCATAGAGTGTTAGACTGTGAGTCAGGAAAGCCTTAATTCAAATGCTAGCTTTGTAATCTTGGGCAAATCAATTAGCTCCTGACTGCCTCAATTTCCTCATCTGTATAAAAGGGATTATAACAGCATCTATCCCTAAGGATTGTGAGGATCAAATTAGACAATATTTGTAAAGTGCTTTGGAAACTTTAAATGACTATACCAGTACTAGCTATTTTTATTATCAGGTTCTCAAAGTCAAGAATAGGTACCTGATTGAAACCAAAGAGATCAGGCCCCTTAGCCTTTGCTTAGGTTTCTCATACAATTCTCCACTAAATATTCACTGGCAAAGAGGTAATCTGTTATTCATGGACAATTAGGCTGAAATTCTTCTACCAAACTCAGGATTATAGTTTTAGAGGTAATTTTTATTCCTTAAGATGGAAAAGGAAAATCAAATTCAACAAAAATTTCCTAAAGCCCCCCAAATAAAGTATGTGGCTGTGGGATTACAAAAGAATTTTAAAGGTTTCCTTGGAATCAGCTGTCCTGGCTTTGGACCATCTATGTTGTAATAGGGGTACTCAGCCTTCCCCAGAATAGATGGCCCCACTACCAAACTTCCTGATTTTATATCTATTTATATATGCATGTGTGCATTTTTGTGTGTACTTGGAAGTCAATGATGCCAAAAATATTCCTTCCCTACACATTTCTTTGTTTTCTGCAGTTTCCTTTTTCTATATTTAAACGTCAGGAGACTGGAAATTGCTATGTTGATGGATTGACCCCTTAGTATTGGGAAATAACACACAGTAGTGGAACTTCCACCAAGTTTGGAGTCAGGAGATTTGACCATCTACACTTGACTATCATAAGTTTGCTGTATGATTGAGAACAAGGCATTTAACACCTTAACAACCTCATTTTTCTGTGTGAAATGAAATATTAGGTGGTCTTTAAGATTCTTTTCAGTTCTAAATGTGAAGATCTGATACTCTTCCCTTTGGGTCTTAAAAATAGTTTTCCTTCTATGGGGGTCATTCTATGAGCATACCACCCAAGGTTCTGGATCCAGAATTGCTTAAATAACCATTATAGATCTATATCAAGGACAGAGCAAATGGGGATTTGCTTCAAGACATAATTTTTAAAGTGCAGAAATTTAACACATGCTCTACTTCAGCTGTGTGGAAGGTGTTCTGTAGAATATGGGTTCTTAACTATCTTTGTGTCGCAGACATTTTTGACAGTGTGGTAAAATCTATGTGCTCCTCAGAATAATGTTTAAAAGTGCTTTATTGCCATTGATTTAGTTACCTGAGTGAGACTCCAGGAACTCAGCAGGTTTGTCTACCTCCCTCATAGGGAGACTCTGGTCTTTGCCCAAAGGCTCCAACTCCCATCTGCAGGCCCAGGCCAGTCTCAGATAGCCTCACAGTTTGTCCAAAGCCTTGGAGGATTAGAGTCTTATCTAAACAAAACAAGTCAACAACCATTTATTAAGAATTTGCTCTCTGTGCTAATTCCTGGGAATACAAATATAAGCAGAAGACAGCCCCTGTCCTCAAGGAGATTACATTCTAAAAGAGGAAGATATCAGTTAAAAGGAGGCTAAAAAATGTGAGAAAGAAGGAGAAGGGATGAATCTCAAAAGCATCTTAGAGAAGATTCAAGAGAATCGCGATTATAACCTCGGAATGGAATGAATACATGGCTGGCCCAGGAAATTTCTTTAAAATGGAATAAACCATATAATCCAAAGAATAGGCCACAGAAAAGCTCCTATGTGAAGCCTTCCCTGATACTCCACATGAGATATGAGCTGCTCTTTCATGAATCAAGAATGAATGAATGTATAAATGGGAAAGGATTCATTAGACATATAACATAGAACCCAGTTTTTCCTCTTGTGCACTTAGCATGTTCTATTTTGTCTGATTTATGCCTCTATCATATCACTTCTCTTCCTTTAGGCTGTATGGTCAAGAGCACAGGAAATATGTTTTGGGCCATCTCTTGAATCTCCCCTTGCCTAGCACAGGGCTTTGTACACAGAAAGTGCTTACTACATGTTAGTTGAATTTAAATACCTACCTACCTCATCAGATTCCCACCCAATATATCAGTTCTTTGTTTTTTGTTCCATTTTCCTAACTTGAGTTATCAGAATTCTTCAGAAGTCTCATCAGCAATAAGGCTGTTAGTGACCACTCCAGTGCCCAAAGAAGCCTCTGACTCCAACATGACCATCAGTTCTTCAACTGAACCTGAGACAGCCTTTAAGGCCATCTTAAAAGTCCTTCTCTTGGAGGTGCTTTTTAATAAGTCCTATGCCAGCTGTTGTTTGTGGGAAGCATTTATATTCAAACAAAAACATATCTGGCCTCCATTTAGATGAGCAAAACTTTTATGAGAAAAGAGCTCCCTAGTTTCCAGATGGGCTTCTCCTAATCTTCTCCTAAGGCTGAGTAATATGTAATTAATATTAAAATATTTGGGGGAAGAGGGAGAAAAGCCCCTTTGGAACATCTGCAACTTAATGCAAGATAAAGGACTTAAAATCGGATGCAAGTGCGGCCTTTAAGCAGTACCTCTCAGCACCTTCCACTCTTATCTGCATTGCATTTGACAAGCTCTGTGGGTCATAGAAACCTCATTGTAACAAGACCCCTTTCTTTTTTTTAAATGTTAAATCCAATATATGCATACATATTTATATAATTATCTTGTTACATAAGAGAAATCAGATCAAAAAGGAAAAAAATGAGAAAGAAAACAAAATGCAAGCAAACAACAATAAAAAGAGTGAGAGTGCTATGTTGTGGTCCACCTTCAGTTCCCACAGTCTTCTCTCTGGGTGTAAGTGGCTTTCTTCATCATAAGATCATTAGAACTGGTCTGAATCACCTCATTGTTGGAAAGAGTCCAGTCCATCAGAATTGATCATTGTATAATCTTGTTGTTGCTGTGTACAATGAAGATCCCTTTCAACTTACCTTTTTGCTAAATTGCAAAGTCACTGATTTAGAGTTGAAAGAACCCTTAGACATCATTTGATCTGACACTCAAATTTTACAATCAATTAGCAAGAGTTTATTAAACATCTATCATATTCCAGGTACTGTGCTAAGGTACTAGAAAATGCAAAGAGAAAAATGAAACTATTCTTGTCTTCAAGAAGCTTATAGTCTATCTGGTGAAACAACATGCATATGTGCAGTAGCTATGCAAAATAAAATAAATTTAATGTACATTGGGAAAGAAGGGGTGAATGGAAAGCTGGGGGAATGGGCATCTAGAAAGTCCTCAAGTAGCAGGTGTCCCTTGATCTGAACTTGAAAGAAACTAAGTACTCAAAGAGGAAGAGATAGTGAGGGAATGCATCATAGGCAAAGGACAGAACCAATGCAGAAGGTTGGGTATGAATAATAATAAGCAGACCAGTTGAGCAAGAATCTAGTCTACAGAGTACATCTGTAATGTGTACAGATGAAGAAACAGACTTAGAACTTTATAGTACCTTTGAGTACTTCGTTAATTAAAGCTTTATAAATGGCAGAATCAGAATACTACAACACTGTCTTCTTTATTTTTGCTTATCCCTACATTGTGTCCATAAGTGAATTTCTTGCAACAATTTTGATACAACTCTTTAAAATCTCCAAAACATTTTTATTTGAACTCTTTTTGATGGAAATCTTTCTGAAATGTGTTGTGCATTTCTTTGTCCTTTCAATCAGGGGGTTCTGGAATGTCATTTCATGGATTTTTTTTTTTTGTTGTTGTTGTTGTTGTTGACTCAGCACTGTTATCAGAACAACAATCATGAGGAAAGCCTTGGACTTGCAGGGCAAAGGTCTGGACTCAAATCCTGCATCTGCCACTTACTAGCTGTGTTGACCTTGGGCAAAGCTCTCTGATTTTTTAATTCCTCTTCTATAAAATGATGATTTATCCTATCTCTTCCCTAAGGTTGTTGTGAAAAACAAATGAAGATCTGTATATCTATAATCAAAAATGACTATAGCTCTCTTTAAACTTTTAAGTCTAGATTTCTTTGGATCTCATTTTTTCCATCGGTAAAATGAGGAACTTGAACCTGATGGTCTCTAAGTTTTCTTTCAAGCCTGAGATTCTATGAATTTCTGAAATCATCCAGTTAGGGTCATTTTCCTCTCAGAACTTTTTCTGAATCATGATCACAAGCTAATATGACCTTTTTTGTTGCAGAAGTTCCTAAGTCACCTTCAGTCTCTTTTTGGAATCTAACCTCTAATATTTTGGCATACATAGGGCAGAGAGAACTGTAGGTGGAGGAAAACAATGAGGATTATGTGTAAACAATGAAATGGCAGTGATTCAGCTGTTATACATAGTACAGTTCAGTCATTCTTTTATTTAGCTTCCCCCTTGTGTTCAAAATATCTTTTGTTAAAAGAGATAACCTAATACATTACAATAGCAGTTCTCAAACTTTCTGGACTCAGGATCTTGTTACACTCTTAAAAATTACTGAGGATCCTAAATAACTTTTGTTTATGTGTGTTATCTCTATTGGTGTCTACTGTGCTTGAAATGAAAATGGATATATTTAAAAATACTTATTAATCATTTAAAAACAAGGCTATTCAGCAATTGAGGAATGACTGAACATGTTGTAGTATATGATTATAATGGAATTTTTTTATGCTATATAAACAACAGGACAAGGTATATGGACAAGTAGAAAGGACCCTACACCTAAAAGTAGGAAGAATAGACACAGCAGACTCATGTGTTCATGGGCCTGGTGGGAAGATTCTCCCCACCAAAAACTTATTCCTTGCTTTCTCAGAAACGAAGACATCAGGCAGGAAAAATGAGACCAAAGGAGCTTACTTTCTCTTTTCATTCTACCACAATTCTAATTCTATAGTCAACCAGAGAAGCCGTTTTTCACTACATAGTTAGTGGGCCAGAACCAGTTATATAATGTTGTATATGTTCAAACATCCATGTAGAAATTGCCTCAACTAAGTATTTTGAGTATGTTTATAAGTAGTGAATTCACTGGCCTGTCTCATTATATAAAGAGTACTTGGATTCCTAGGAAACTCTATAATTATAATATGAAATATAGTATAATTACAATATAATTATATTACATTACATTATATTATATTATATAGCTATAGGCTGCATCCCAAAAGTAATGAGCTCCCCATCATAAAATGTTCAAACAGACCAGTTAGCCACAGGGATGATGTAGGAGAGATTCCTGAGTCTGGTAGGAGGTTGGACTAAATGTCCTCTATGGTCTCTTCCAATTCATAACATAAATGGAAGCTATTATTACTGTAGTCTTATGATTATACTGTGTTGGAGTCCAGGCATATGCTCAGGGATTACTGAGGACACCTGGAGTCTATAAGGCTGTTGGCCCCTGTACCATTTCCCAAACTGTGCTCTGGAGAATATGTAAAAAATGTCAATGCTAATGCTATTTTCCCTTCTAAAATATTAAATTAAATATGTGTTAATTCTGTGTATGTTTTTTTTTCCACTGTGAAAATTTAGTTCAATTTAACATATATTTATTAAATACCTACTCTTTACAAGCTTAGGAATACAGAAAAAAAAAAAAAATCCTTGTCCTCAAAGTGCTTACATTCAGTTTGGCTTAATGCCTTCCTTTTTTTTTTTTTTTTTTTTAATTAAATGCACTTGACCCCTTCCTTTGCCCTGGGGGAAGGGAGGAGATAGGATAGCAGAAGGCTTCTAGTCAATCTATAAACATTTATTAAGCTCCTATTATGTACCAGGCACTGTGTTAAGGATTGGAGATAAAAATACCAAAAAAAACCCCCCCAAAACAAAAAAAAAACA
This sequence comes from Sminthopsis crassicaudata, assembly GCF_048593235.1. Lineage (NCBI taxonomy): Eukaryota > Metazoa > Chordata > Mammalia > Dasyuromorphia > Dasyuridae > Sminthopsis > Sminthopsis crassicaudata. The sequence goes on from NC_133620.1 coordinate 108,149,625, forward strand.
GTTTTAGCCTTCAAGGAGTTTACAGTCTAATAGGGGAAGGACAATATACAAAAGAAAGTGGAAAATCAGAGGAAGAGGAGATGGAACAGCTGGGGAAGATGAAAAATGGTGTAAAAGTCAGAGAACTCCCAAAATAGTGCTGCTAGGTAAAAAATGAGGAGGGCTAACCATTTATATAATCTTTTATGGGTTCCATAATACACAGAGCATATATGCATATGTATACAAATCCATGTATTTATAATAAACACACATATACACATTTATGCTGATAAATACATATACATATATATATATATCTCCATGTATATACATGTGTGTGTTTGTATATGGTGGGTTCTGTGTGTGTGTATATATATTTGTGTGTGTATATGGATACAAATACACAAACAAATAAAGATATGGATATAAATATAGACACCCCAGGGGTTTGAAGTATATTTCTGAGTCTTAGTAGCTGATTATGTACAAAATTTTGCTCACCATTTTGATGGTTGTTGTCAGGATATTGCCTTATAAATTTTGCCATAAAGCAAAAGGGCTTGCAAGCATGGAACCCTGCCTCCTATTCCTTAGAGGGACAATACTTTAAGATGTTGAGTTCTGCATACATGCCAGTCTTTCCTTTTCTGTGATTTCTAACCACTGTCCCATCCCAAACCTGATGCTAGCTAGAGCATTTAACAGGAACAGCTTTAAGCTCCTGCTTGCCAAGTTCCTGCTTTCTAGAGATTGAAGTAAGTTCTAGGAATAAAAACACAAGGAAAAACAACAAATAAGCAGTCTTTACCCTTAAGGAACTTATATTCTAATAAAGAAAGAAAATACTTAAAGGGAGCTGAAGGCAATTGAAGGGGAAAGAAGAATATTTGTATGAGGTTGGGCTGCTGGTGATGGAAGCTTAGAGCTAGAAGTGAGCATTTCCACTTCATGAAATAGTGGTTGAATCAGAGACTAACCAGAGAAGATGTCCAAAGAGTGAAAGCATCTTCAGGGTGAGAAAACTTTCTGGACAGAAAGTGGAAAAGTCCAGAAGGTGAAAAGTGGACAAGCCTTCTATACTTTAGTAATCTATAATGGCTCCAAGCTTATTATACTGCAAATGCATGATGGCTTCATGTGCAGGATTTGGGGCATCTAAACAAAATTCATCTAACTCTAGTATCTGCCCAATAAGGATAGCTGAGCTAGAGCGGAAAATGGAATTCACTTAACTCCAACCAGATTATTGTTTAGTCATTTCAATTGTGTCCAACTCTTTGTGACCCCATTTGGATTTTGGGGGCTTTTTGATGGTTTTTTTGAGAGGGAACAGGGTAAAGATTGGAGCAGTTTGCCATTTTCCTCTCCAGATAATTTTACAAATGAGGAAACTGAGACAAACAGAGTTATGTGACTTGCCCAGAATGTTTGAGGATAGATTTGAACTCAGGAAAATGAATCTTCCTGACTCCAAGCCCAGCACTTTATCCACTGTTTCCCCCAGATGCCCCAAATGATTACAACTTTGAGCAAATCCTAACAACTCTATGAAGTTTCTTCATGCATAAAAGAAGGAATTGGATGCTCCCTTGTGAGTCTGAATTCTGTGATTATTTCACTAAACCCACTGAGGGTTAAGACAACTCCCTTCAGCCCTGGAGAACTGGGCCACAGCAGACAGGAGAGATGAGAGAATACATTCTAATAAGCTAACAAGATTCCTTATGCAGGTTTAGGGCAACCTGACTTCAATCTGACCTGGCCCACAACTAGAGAGTGACATAATCTCTGGGAAGGCATAACATGGAGCTCTCTTGAGCTAACAAATGTGTTAAGGAGTCTGGGGGACTGGTTCCAAGGAGGCACTGGGGAATTTCAGCTGTGATTAGGGATTAAAGTTCTGAACTCTTGCATCGAATATTTAAAGTTTCAAATGCTCCAGGAATCTCTCAGATCTGGGGTATTTCCCCCCTTAGTCCTCAGGTTGGGACTCTCAGACTTCAGACTGAGCTCTGAACCTTTGGCTGATGGACAGGGAGAGAACCCATCTCCAGGAAAATTGGGAGAAGGGCAGGGTGACTGTGTTACCTATCTCTGCAGGAAGCCCCTTTCCACTCCTCCTTCACCACAGGGTTTCTGTGACTCACTCTATATAAATAAGTCCATCATAAATTTTGCTTTCCTAGCACATGTCACTGAACCATGTCAGTAATTTGGCTCAGACAAGCTATTTTGCTGGAAGGCACAAGAGTCTAATAGGTAATCATAGCATATCACCTCCTATTTATAATGTGTCTTGCTGCTCAGAGGCTTTTATAGAAGGACGCATTCACAACCTTCCCTTGTGAGGAAAGGAATTAGTAGGATCATGCCCATTTTATAGATGGGAAAAGTGGAACATAGAAGGGTCAAGGTCAAGGCTATAGATTCATGGGAAGTCTTCTGGCCAGTCTTTTGCCATAGTATCCTTTTCAGTCCAGTTGGTTCATTAACTTGATTTCTTTTGGCCCACTGGTTTGAAATGTTCTCCATAGTGATAATCAATCTGCCTCCCATGCTATTATGCTCAGAGAAGGCCAACAGAGCTGGGTTTCTAGTGGAAAGAACACTGGATTTAGAGTCAAAGGGCCTAAAGTCCATGACAGATTCACTATTTGAGAAAGTCACTTCTTTGCCTTCTAGTTACCTCATCTGCAAAAGGAGGGACTAAATGATCTCCCAAATCACTACTAGCATTAATCCCTAGAATTCTTACTAAACTGATGAGTTGATCATCCGTGACATCCCCAAAATACCAAATCAGCCCCAACACTCTTGTGTCCTCACATAGGAAATTATCTCTTTGGATAAGAGCTAATTAAATCACTTAACCTGAGCTGTCTATTTAATATTCAAAGCCAGACAGTATAGGAGAGAAGCTCTGGAGACAGAAGCCCTGGATAGAGGCATCTCTGATGCTTATTCTCTGTGTAATCTGAGGCAACTCACTGGGCCTTAATTTCCTTCCCTGTAAAATGATTTTGTTTGGATTAATTTCTTAATTTTTCTTCCTATTCCCTCAAGGGTGGGATGAGGAGTATGGAATAGCATCAGGCTTCCAGTCAGTTAATTAATATTTATTATAATAACATTATAATTATAAATACATAAAAATATATAATATATAATTACATATAAATTATAATAATCATATTATAATAACATTATGATAATGTTTATTAAGCATACTTACTATATGCCAGGTATCACATTAAATGCTAGGGATACAAAGAAGGGCAAAAGAAGTACCTGCTTTTAAGAAGCTCACAGTCTAATGGAAGAGTCAACATGTTAAAACAACAACAACTAGGTACAAACAAGATGAATACAGGATAAAGTAGAGATAAAAGGACCTCTGGGATACCTTCTAGAGCTGAGTTACTGTGTTTCACATACATAGGAACATAAAGTCATAGGCTTCCAGAGCTGGAAAGGACCTTAAAAAGCCTCTATTTCAATCACATCATTTTATAGAGTAGGAAACTGAATTCCTTAGAGGAGAAATATATTATCCAAGGTCTTACCCTGGATTAGTGGCAGAGTTGGGACTGTCACACAGGTATCCTGATCCTATAGATCAGTATTCTTTTGACTACTGCCAACTACAAAATTTTGAGCTGCCTCATCTCTGTTCCCCTTTCAGCAGCTCCGACTTTGATTCATTCCCCAGTCTTACTGAGTGAAAGTTCATTTCAAACAGCAGTAGAATGGCTGTATTCCAGGATCTGTGGGTGGTGCCATCTTGCCCCTTCATGTTATGCATTTCTTTGTCAGGGCAAAGGGCCTTCTGTGATGTCCTTAAAAGGCAGTGATATAGCTAATGGGGGTGGGTGTGCACACGGGCTCTAGCTCTGTTGGGAGGAAGCCCTGGAGGTAAATCCCCCCACTGCTGGGTAAAGGGAGAAACAGTAAGAGACAGTGGCTAACCGCTGTGGGTATTCAGAACAGAAAAGTAGGTGATCCATGTGAAGGCTGCACCAATTGTAAGACCAGCTAAAGTTACTTTGACAGACACAGAAGTTTGATATAGGTAGATCTTCAAATGGTCTGTCCCTTAAAACTACAATCTCTCACTTGCAGTATCTTGGAGCATGGATCAGTGGCAAGCAGCCAGGTATTATAGAAAGAATTAGAAGATTCTGGGTTCTGGTCCAGCTCAGTCCCTAACTTGTCGAGTGATAGTGAACAAGTCACTTCCTTTCTCTAAGTTTTAATTTCCTCAGCAAAATCATCTAACTCAGCATAGGTGCATCTCCATTCCTTCTTTAATTGAATGGATTTGATTCTCTACCTTTTTTGTTTAATTGTCCATCATCATTTCACAGGGCTCCACTTAGCAAAATTCAGTGATATTTTGTAGTTTTGTGTTGCTTGATTACAGACAGGGTTTCCTTGGTATCAGTTGATACAGTATTTCCTTCGTCGTCAATTGGTACGTGACATTGAATTTTTTCCAGTTCACCTTCAATCTCCAGCTTCCTTCAAGATATAGTCCAAGTTCCACCTTCTTCTCAAGACTTTTCCTGCTCTCCATCAATTGGGTCATGGCTGAATTAATTGTAGCATATGAATGTTATGGAATATTATTGTTGTATAAGAAAAGATCAGCAGGATGACTTCAAAAAGTCCTGGAAACTTACGTGAACTGATGCTGAGTGAAATGAGCAAAACCAGAAGATAATTGTAGATGGCAACAGCAAACTTATCCAATGACCAATTCTGAAGGACTTGGCTCTTTTCAGCAGTGAGGTGATTCAGGCCATTTCCAATGGTCTTGTGATAGAGAGAGCCATCTGCACCCAGAGACTGTGGGGATTGCATTTAGAACACAACATAGTATTTTCACTTTTTTGTTGTTGTTTGCTTGCTTTTCGTTGTTTTTCTCCTTTTTGATCTGACTTTTCTTATGCAGCATGATAATTGTGGAAATATCTATAGAAGCACTGCATATGTTTAAAATATATTGATTACTGTCTGGAGGGGGGGGAAATTTGGAACACAAGGTTTTGCAAGGGTCACTGTTGAAAAATTATCCCTACATATGTTTTTAAAATAAAAAGCTTAATTTAAAAAGACTTTTCCTACTCTACCTTGGTCTATCAAGTTCTTAGTTCTCTTATTCTCCTTTGAACTATTTTTGTATATCTTATATTTATTTGTGTACAAATTTCACCCCTCAGGTCCATCCCAGGAAAATGTTTCTTTAAGAGTAAGGCCTAATTTGTTTTGGACTGTGTATCACTACACCCTAGTAACCTAAACCTAAGATTTGTTGCTCTTCAGTAATTTTTCAGTCATGTCCAACTCTTCATTACTCCATTTGGAGTTTTCTTGGCAAAGATACTGGAGTAGTTTGCCATTTCTTTTGCATCTCCTTGCTTATTTTACAAGTGAGAAAACAGAAACAAACAGGGTCAAGTAATTTGCCCAGAGTTGATCATAGCTAGTAAGTATTTGGAGTCAGATTTGAACTCAGGAAGAGGAATCTTCCTAATCTCGGGTTTGGTACTCTAAATGACTGCACCACCTAGATCCCCCTAGAATAACCCTAACATAGGGTTGTGTAGTAATAAGTAGGCATCTTATAGATGTTTCCTGAACAGAACTGAGTTGAATTGGTAATTGTTCTTGACTGTGGCTTGGAGAATAGGACCGTCAGCATATAGTGACAATGTTCTCCTGTGGCATTTGCTCCAAGACTCATTTCCCCCCAGGGAAACTCCATTCCCCAGTGTAGCAGTCCCTGACACAGAAAAGGAAATAATTAGCAGGATCGCCTATTAAAATATCCCTGCTTACTTATCTGTAAAAATCATTTGCTGGTGCCCAGAGGCATTGCTACTCTGAAAAATCCCTAGTTCCCCATCTCCATCCACTGTAATTATAAGGTTCTGTATACTGTGCATTATTCTTTAACATATCTAATTAACTGGAAATGATGCTCTCAGGGGAAGCAGGTCACATATTTTTTCTTTTTTCGATATATCTTATTACCTTTAAAAAACATGGGGATGTTTTGGCAGTGGAGGGGGAAAAGGTATGACAAAAATGATTAAAGGGTTAGAAAGTAGGACATAAGATGAAAGATTAAAACAACTTGGATCATTTAGCCTGAAGGAGAAAAGGCTAAGGGGTGGGCAGCTTAATAATAGTCTTTCAGAATTGCGAAGATATCTTTATGATTTGTCATCAAACATGTCCACTGAGAATCTAAAAAAATAGCATAGATTTAGTTTTAACAAATTCAACAAATATTTATGAATAATCTACTATGTATGTGCAAGGCACTGTACTAGTTGCTTTATGGTCTAATGAAAAAAGCACTAAATTTGAAATTAGAGGCTGTTGTTATTGTTCAATCATTTCTCTTTATGAGTCCATTTAGGGTTTTCTTGGCAGAGATATTGGAATGTATCTCAAGCAATAGTGTAAAAGAGAATAAACTGAGTCATAGAAGTAGATTTGGAAGGGATCTTTAGCATCATCTGGACCATTTTCTTCATTTTATATTTGGGGAAAATGGGTTGCTCTTGCCAAGGAAATTAAGAGAGTTGCAGAAGGTCACTTGGGTAGTAAAGTATCAGAGATGGGACCTGAATTCTAGGTAATCTGACCCCAGAGCTAGTGCAGAAAAACTAGTTAGGAAGTGATCTTAATACTTGGATTCAGAAGAGATGATACTGAATTAGTAGAGATATGATTCAAAGATATGGAGGTTTGAGACCCCTTCTGGGAGGAAAGGCACAATTTGGGTCTAGGTCTGGCTCAGGTTAATGTAGGTTTGGGATTGGAATACCAATGAAACTTTTGCGAATCATGAAATACAACAATTTGCTAATGATAAGATTAAAAAGACTACCATTCCTGATTAAATTAAAGAATGATCCTCTTATTCCTTAGCCTGCCCATGAGCAATGCTAGGTTAGTGGAAATTCCTTAAAAACTTCTATATCCTTGACTCTATATAGACTGAACTTTTAGTGGCTTGAGCTCTCCACTCAACCAAATCCTGAGGACAATTTCTTTGCTGACTTAAAAAGAAACCACCTCCCAAACTATATAAAATAAATATTGTTCCTACTACTAAGAAACTACTAAGGTTAAGTAAGTGCCTTCTATGATCATACAGATGCTATGTGTCAGAGTTTGGTTTAAAGTTTAAAGTGTTAAAAGAAAATCCTGTGGTATCATAGTTTAAAGATTTTTTTTTAAAAAAGATTACATATAATTCTAATGCAAAGAAGTCTAATTTTCCACAATTTTATTTAGAAGTCATTCTAGTATTTTGCTATTATTATTATTCTTTTAATTTAAAATAATTGAATGATATGTTAAGTATTCAACTGTGTTTGGCAGCAGAGTGCTTAACAAGTGCTTTATCTATCTGAGATGGTGATATAAAAAAGTTATTAATACTGTTCTATTTTTATTCTGAGAAAATAATGACTTAAAAAGTTGAAAAAAGAAAAATTGCCTTCAGAAAACATAAAAGGGGCATTGTAAAGTGGATTACAAATTGGATAGAACTATAAAAAATATAAAATCAAAGAAAAGAAATTGAGGGGAAAAAATCTAGAACAATGAAGCAGTTGATTTACATGCGATTAGTTCTTTAGCGTAATGTCATTATGAAGGGACAGCTTCTGAATGCTAAAACAGCCACATTAATCTAAATGTCCAGGCTGTTTCAAGAATTCAATTTGGCTCTCAATTTTGTGGTTCTTCTCTTTCATATTTTGATTAATATTAATTTGATTAATAAAATTCTCTTAATTTAAGAAGCTAAAAAATGTTGGAATTGGAATTGACTTCTTGAGGATGTCTTCACTTCTTAAGTCTTGTTTATAATATTCATGTCATAGCATGCCTTTCTATGGGATACCTGATGGAGGGGCCCTTCCTTATCCTCATGTCAGAGTTAGTGGCAGATATTCTGGGATTGGGAAACCTAGGTGGCAAAGTGAATAGAGTACTGAGCCTGAAGTCAAGAAGATTCATATTCTTGAGTTATCTGGCTTTAGGCAGATCTGTGTGACTGTGAGCAAATGACTTCATCCTGTTTGCCTCAGTTTTCTTACCTGTAAAATAAGCTAGAGGAGGAAATAGCACACTACTCCAATATCTTTGTCAAGAAAACATCAAATGGGGTTACAAAAAGTTGGACACAACAGAACATTCAGGAATTGTTTCTTATTAGTCATGAGGACATTTAAATTGACTACTTAGTAGGAATTCTAGGGATATACTAAAGGTGCAATCTAAGTCCAACTGGATTCCCTTTCTTGATGACCCCAAAGTATAAGGATGACTCTTTGTTCCATGGCTGGATGAAATAATGAGTAGCTTTTTGGTAAAAAAAATTTTTCTGTCCCCTTCTTCCATAACTTCCTACTCAGTACAATGAGGAAGATCATTTATGCTAGAGCCCCAAATAGGGGCTCTTCTCCCAGAATTTAGTGTAGGGATGGAATTAGGACCCTGGAGACCCTAGCTTGCCTATTGAAAAGATAGAAAACCCCAAAACAATGAACCCAGGACTAACCCAGAATGGCAGAATGACAAATAAAAAGATAGATATTGGCAAGTATCGCCACCTCAACTTAGCAGTGTCTGGCTAGCTACCCTGAGCATCTTGTTGCATCCATAGTTTTACAGATAGGAAAAGATTATCTTTCTGATAATTTTATATGCGCCAACCAGAGCTTTTTCTCTTTCCTATCTCAGCTTAACAATGATGGCTAGAAGGCTGATCTGTACCACCTGCCCACCACTGTGGGGATTCACAGAATTTTTTCTTCTCAAACTCAGTCCCCATCACCCAATTGCCAGTTTGTATCAGATGAAGGATTCTGCCCTCAGCTGGAATGCTGACTCTCACATTACTATCTGGGATGGAAGCGTCCGGAATCCCACTCCACTCTGACCCTTAATTAGGGATTCACCTCTTGGTTGGGAACCATCTGCTCTGCTATTGCTCTCCAAAGTTCCCAGGGCCTTGCCATCTGCTCCAGTGGATTCCCTAAATATGAATCCGGACTTCCTATCTGCTATGAACTAGACATAAATGCAATCCCTCCTTTATGTGTGGTCTTCCCCAATTAGAATAGGAGCTCCTGGAGTGCAAGGTCTACCTCAGTTTTCTATTTGTAACACCAGTGCTTGGCACATAGTAAATATTTAATAAATACTTCTCCATTCCATTTCATTCCCAGAGAGGTCAGTAACTTGCTTTTTGCCACAGGCAGCGCGGGTAGTATGGATAGACTTCAGTCTCAGACCCTTTGATTTCAAATCCAGCACATCAAAGAAATCCTCCAACTGACCTCCCAGTTACAGTCATACCTATATTGCAAGTAGCTAGCAGGAGATGGACAGTATTCCTTATGTAACAGGGGACTCTTACACGTTACTCTCTCTGTTTCAGAGCCTAGCCCTTCTGAGCAAGCACTGACATGCTTGGCTGATGCAATTTCCCATGTGGAAAAGACCAAGGAGCCTGCTTTCGAAAGAGTTGTAATGACATATCATGGAAGTATCTCGAAAAGATTTATTTGGAGCAAGCCCAGACATTTTGTAACTGATCTGCTAACCAGGTGCTATGATTTCAGAGCTAGAATTTGGGGTACATTAAAAAGGGATTAGCCCATAAGAAACTTTTTTCTCTCTCTTTGGGTGATTTCTATTTGCCAAGTTGCTTTCTGATGGAAGAAGAGAGACAGGGTTGTAAGGGGAAAAGCTTCTTCCTCCAAGGTCAATGTATAAATCACATGGCTCAGTTCTTTGCCTTAGCATTTGTTCTTTTATTTTAGGTTTTAAAAAAGATTAGAAGCTACAACCTTGTGGATTTTCAGTGGTCAAGAGAGTAAATAACCCAAAGTTTGATTGAAAATGGAATCCATGCTAGAAGTTGCTGCGATCTGGTAAAGCTTTGAGATCCTGATCTTTCATACTCAGACAAGTGGTAGTTGAGATCCAGCAGTGATCCCACATTTGGAATTTGGTGGGACTAATGTTATGTAGCCTCCATAATCAATAAGGAATTATTTCTCATGCCCAGTGAGATACTGTGTTAAGTCACTGTACCCAGAGATTGAGATGGTATAGGGGAGAGTGTGCTCCTAAAATATTGGGTGGGGAAATGTTTGTTCTGTTCTCCCTATATCTTAGAAGTAAAAAAAAATCCCTTTGTAAAAGTTAAATGATGTTAGGTTAAATGGAACTGGGGGGCTAACCCCATCACTAGAAGCTAATAATGGAGGGAATATACCCAAAATAGAGGTTTGAACTAATCACCTGCCCTAAATCCTTCAGAAGTATCCTTAGAATACCAAGAAGCTGTAATTGGCTTCAGAGGAGAGAGGCCCGGAAGATACTTATTACATATGATTTCTAGAAAGCTGCCAGAAACTTCTCATGTAGACAAAGAAAAAAGATGAACATTACCATCTTTCTTAACTGTTTTCCTCCTAGTTCTGACTCTTGTGTGTTTTAGAGGATTTATGCCCATTTTTAACCCAGACTAATGAGCCTTCTCTTGTCAAGTATCCCTTCATTAAATTTAATTTGGCTTGATTAACTTCATTGTTAGCAGAGTGACTATTAATCAACCAATCAATCAATCAACATTTATTAAGGATCTACTATCAGGCTCTGGATTAAGTGCTGGGGATACAAAAAAAGGAAGCAAAAGTCTTTGCCTTCAAGTAACTTCTAATCTAGTGGGGAGGGAGGACATGACAGAGTAGCATAGAAGTACCATTATTGGGAGGATAGGGGCTTTCCTTCCTTTTCTTTACCTAGTCATTGCCAGTGGATACTTTTTCTGCCATCATGTCAGGAAGCTGGTACTGTGCTGCGACCTTAGATTTTCAGATTTTTTAAATCACACAAGGTCACTTATCAAGAAAAGGAGATACAGAGACCATCCCAGAGACAGGCTTGCTTAGGCAAGACATTTACTTGAGGCAGTTTGGGACCAGAGTATGAGATAGGGCAGCCACACTTCCCCTGCCTGACTTTCAAAATCCAGCTTGGGATAAACTTCATAATTCCTAAGAGGAAGAAAGGCAGAGTGATGTTCTGCTTCCTTTGACAAACCTTGTGTTCCAGTTCCAAAGCCAGCAAGAAAATACTTTCTCATGTCCCATTGTCATCAGTCCCTGAGTCATCAGCTCACCAACTCAGCAGCCAAGAATCCTCCTCATCATATAGGATAAACACCTCAGGAATGAATCATACCTATCTTGAAGACACCCCCCCTCCCATTTCCATGTAGTTGGTTAAAGCCCAAAGTGGTGACTATACACACTTAAGTGGACGGGAAATAATCCCATTACAAAAGTAAATACAAATTAATGAAAAATCATTACATGAGGGAGAGACTGCTGGTAACTAGGGGGAGGTGGCAGGAAATACCTGGTGTAGAAGGTAGTATCTGAGCAGTGCTTTAAAAGAGCTAAGGATTTTTCTAGAGGCAGAAGTGAGGAGGGAGTGTATTCCAGATGTGGGGGGGAAGAGATGCAAAGACACAGGGGTGTAGAGAAGATGGGAGGAAGAGATGAAATGTTGTGTTTGGAGAACTGTTGGAAGGTCAGTAATGGCGAGTGCCTGAAGGGGAGTGAGATGAAATAAGACAGAAAAAATAGAGGGAAGTCAAGTTGAGGAGGGCTTCTTGTACCAGGTGTTTGGTGCCAGACATGAGAGATCCCTGATCTTACTCATTGGGTAAGTGGAAAAAAAGATGAGCTCAAAGTAAGTGGATTTAGTTTTCAGGGAGGAGCAGAAAGAATGGATGGGGCTCCTGCTCTGGTTATCATATTCAAGACCGAAATATGAAAATAAACCATTAATACTCATCTATTGATTGTGCAGGGGGTAGGATGACCAAGGGGAAAATTCAGGCTAACCTGTGATAACTTTAAGGGTCCTTAGATACATGGAGTCCCCAGGAAATAATAATAACAAAGATAATAACTATTATTTTTACTATGTGCTAGCCACTGTGCTAAACACTTTACAATTATTATCTCATAGATCCTCACATTTGCAGATAAGAAAACTAAAGCAAACAGAAATTAATTGACTTGCCACATTAGTGGGTTAAAAATGGGACATAAATTCTCCAAGACACTCACAAGAGCCAGGACTGATTCTAGGGCCAGTGTTTTATCAACTGTGCCACCAGCTATATACACTGAGCAATCAAGCCCTGCTCCTGGGCCTGTGAGCGTGGCTTGTCTGCATCCAAGTGAAGGACTCTGATTCTGGCAACAAACTGAATCTACTTTCCAAGAATCAGAATAGGTAAATATGGAAAGGTTCATTCAAAACAGGTTGGCCAGTGGGGGAGGAATTCTTTGTCCATGCCCATACATAAAATGAAAAATTGGCCCTTAACTCTGTGTGGTCCCCTTATGTTTCTATAAGAGTTGAGGGCAGAGTGGGGCAGTTAGATGGTGCAGTAGATAACATGTCAAGATGGAGTGAGGAACACTCATCTACACAAGTTCATATCTGGCCTCTGACACTGTCAAATGAGTTGAAGAAGGAAATGGCAAACCAGTCTATATTTTTAACAAGAAAACCCCAAATTGGGTCCCAAAGAGTGGGACACAACTGAAAAACAGCAACAGCTGAGAAGGGGACAGGAGCTAAAAGTCAAATGGCTTTATGGTAAACAAATTATAACTATTGGTAATCTAAATTTAAGGGCCGTATCTGGTCACCACCGAGTAGACAATAGAAGAAGAACTGAATCATACCAGTCCTGATATTCTTAATATATGTAAAGTTATAACACAAAAGAAAGTAATAGCCACAAATAGGAGGATATATAACAAGTCTTTCTTGGAGAGGGAAGAAACTGAATGGGTTTTAGCATTTGTCAAAAGGAAACAAGAAACAATTCAATGGAACACTTGGCTATCTTCCTCATTGTGTTCATGATGGGTATAAATATAAAAAAAGACTACCATGAAAATAATTGTAATCTATGCATTAGCTCCTGTTGCAGAGCATGAGGAAAAAGAGAAAGTCTATGATGATAAGTCTATGATAAGATCCCAAAGGCTAATAAACATAGACTTAAATATTTGATAACTTCAATGCAAAAGAGAGCATGGAGAGAACAGAAAACATGTTGGAAAATATGTCTCAGGATCAAGAAAAAGATCAAAGGCATGTGGGATCCGGCCACTCTGGAGAGCGATTTGGAACTATGCCCAAAAAGTTATCAAACTGTGCATACCCTTTGATCCAACAGTGTTACTACTGGGCTTATATCCCAAAGAGATCTTAAAAAAAGGAAAGGGACCTCTATGTGCAAGAATGTTTGTGGCAGCCCTCTTTGTAGTAGCCAGAAACTTTGTAGTAGGAGGAAGGAAGGGAAAAAATGGAACAAAAGGTTTTGCAATTGTCATTGCTGAAAAATTACCCATGCACATATCTTGTAAATAAAAAGCTATAATAAAAAAGGCATACCTACCTGTCATAAATAACATCAAAACAATCTTCCTATGGCACTCATGCCCCACCCAAAAAGTTGGAACACTGAAGATGACTGAGAAATGTGGCAAAGAATGATTAAAGAAAAAAATAAGGAAGATATAATTTTAAAAAGAAGGAGTTAGAATATGGAGAGTGGTATTAGGAAAATAGTGACCTGGCAGTCAGTGCTTTGGTGAGATTGTGGTAGCCAGGTGATCTGTATCCCTAGGTGGATAGGATTATGGGATGAACTGCCCAGTACTTCAGGGTAAAGTCCTATAATATCAAATGCAAAATAAATGTATATGCCCAATATTGCCGGGGATGAGGAGGGAGAGGAATGACAATTTGAAAGGGAAAACATACTACATGAAGTTCTGTTGGCACAGTCCATTCCATATGTAGATGTTTATCCATTTAAAAGGTTTTGGTGGGAATGAAAATCTATGAGAAAATGCCCTTATCTGTTCTTCATTGGGAGTTCTTGCAAAGAAGAATGGAAAAAGCTCTCAAATTTCGATCTTCTCATTAAGCTGCCATTGGTGATAGTGGAGGAGGTGGAAGTTTGATGAAGTGACTGAAGAAAGATCTTGGGTTGTAAAATATATGTGCTGATTCTGTTGAGATTAGTCTATTACAATTCATTCCTAATTTTTTCTGATTTAAGACTATATATTTCTTTGTGATTGTTTTAAGGGAAATACAACAAAGTAAAGGAATGGAGGAAAATGTTGACATCACCTCAAAGTGGTAGAGCCACGGATGAGTAGTTCTAAGAGCCAGATAGAAACACGAGGAGCATATCAAATATCCCCAAAGAACCTAGAATTCTTAATTTCCTAACTCTTCATACTACTCAATATTACATGTTTTTAAAGTTTTATTCGGGTCAGTTAGGTGGCACAGTAGAGTGCCAGGCTTAAACTCAGGAGGACCTGATTTCAAATCCTCATCTACAAAATAATCTGGAGAAGAGAATAGCAAACCACTCCAGTATCTTTGTCAAGAAAACCCCAAATGGGGTCACAAGAATAGTGACAACAACAACAAAAAGCTATATAAGCAGGATAGTAATTCAGTACATTAAGGTCACAGGAACTTAAGACCATCAATCAAAAACTAGAAAGGACATAAAATATTATCTAGTTCAATTCTTTCAGTTTACAGATAAGGAAACTAAGAAATGCAAAGATTGTCTTGGTTCATACACAGTGCTAGAATATATCAAAATTGGTATTCAATCCTACATATTTCTGATTACACATCTCCCAGTCTTTCCACTACAATATGTAGTCTTTCATTAAGTACCTCATTAATAACACTAATATCACAAAGTGAATTATGTTTTTAGATCAATCTGCTCTAGCCAAGAGGGACTCAAATATCCTTTTTTTTCTCACCTCTTTCTGGTTACTTGATATTGAAAAGAGATTTGTTTCGGGCAGGGAAAGGGAAAAGATATCAAGAAATGAGATGGGAATGTCCAAAGAGAAATTTGGATTACTACACAATTTTACTAAGGGCTGGTCTTGGATATGCAGCTGGTGCCATGAAGTACTTAATGTTTCTGAATGTTTCAATGCTGTAGACCGTAAGACCAACCATCATAGTATACTACAGGAATGAACAAATTCAGAAGAAGTAATTCTAAATCTCGGGTAAAGAAGAAATCAGGAGACCTACATCTTCCTAGAAAGCCTGAGGCAATGGGTTAAATGATGCAGAAGGAGAGACTAGAGAACAAAGAGAAGGGAAAGGCGGGTGGAAGGCCAAACAGATTGGCTGCCAAATAGAATTATAGCTATTTGACTGCATTATTGCATGAACACAGGCCCTGCTGATACCTTGGCCCATTATTGTGACAACACAAGGCCCAATCACATTAGGCTTTTGGTATAATACATGTGAACACTCCACACAAGCTGGCAGGACTTCAGTCACTGCCTGCTTTCTTTCTTGAAATCCATTTATCAAACCTCTCTTTGCAAAAAGTGTTTCCCTAATTACATACAAGGAGCAGACAAATGCTGAGAGGAACAAGTACCTTAACCTTTTTGGTTTCCATGGAAATGGGGGTGGGGAAAGCCCATCCTAAGAAGAAATGGGCAGTCTTTCCAGACATCTGCAGACCAGGCCAGAGGCAGGGGCCCTACTCCTCCCCAGGCCTGGACTTCAAGTTAGGGGCACCTAGTTAGTGATTGTTTACAGCCTCTTAGATTTAAATTTCCTGATCCCTACTCCTCCCCAGGCCTGGACTTCAAGTTAGGGGCACCTAGTTAGTGATTGTTTACAGCCTCTTAGATTTAAGCTTCCTGGGCTATATTTGACTAACTGGAAGACAGGACCTGAGAGAAGTAAATTCCAGTTTCTGGAAAGAAGCTGGAAAATCAAAACAATAAAATTCTTTGCATATGCAAACAATCAGAACTTTAGTGCTATCCTGGGGACATAGTGGGAGGACCATTAGAACGTCAGATGCACATCCCTCTTATTGTTTGTGCTCTTAGATGAATCAATAGCTCCCTGGTTCCCCTGTCTACCTTCTTTTCTCCCTCTTTATATTTTCCTTCCTATTTTCTCTCCTTTGCTACAATCATATTCTACTGTATACAATGTACATTTGTAGACATGTGACATTCCTTGATTAGACTGGAAGGTCCTTAAGGACAAAGGCTGTGTGTTTTTAATCTTTGTGTCCCCAGCACCTTAACTCAGTGCTTAGCAAATGTCTATTAATTTGAACTAAATGGCTGAGCATTCAGATTGAGGGCCCAAGTGCTTTCTCTGTGAGCTGCCTGTGAAAAAATTACCTACAGCCTAGAAAGAGCACTGGACTGGGAGCTAGGAGATGCCTATTCCAGACTTGGCTTTTTTACTAATTTATGTGATCCTGAGCAGGATCCTTCCTTCTCTCCTTTCACTGTTTTGTCTGAAAAATGATGGGGCTCATTTGATCTTTAAGATTCTAAAAGCCCATGAGTCCTTCATAGGACCTAGGAAGGGGTCTTCAGCAAATCCGTGGTTGATAAAACATTACCTTAAAATTTCACACCATATTGTGCATTGTGCTCTAGAGATCACAGGGAGAAGGTTCATGCTCAATGAGCTTGCAAACTAGAAAGGCATCAGACAAAACTATTTAGACATACTAGAGGCATTAGAAAAGGTATTTCTGATAAATCTCCAAAAGGGATGGTCATGGCCTTCTCTCCTTATACAACTATCTGTAAAGTAAATTATTTGGCTGGGGATAGTTTCTCTATCTCTCCTAAACAGTATAGATGAAGCAAGATTGCAGAGGAAAGCATAGGAAAGAATACTAAACAGGAAGCCAACAAACTTGGGCTACAACACTGGATCTGCTGTTTATTAGCTGTGCAACCACAAATGGTACTTCCTTTTCCAGGCCCTGGTTTTCTTATCTGTACAATGTAGGACTGGACTGAATCTCTAAGGACCTTTCAACTTTGCAATATCCTATATCATTCTGAAATCTTAGAACTTCATTTCTGAGCCCTTTTAGAGGTTTAGGGGATAGCTATAATTATGTAAATATGGCTTGGATCCACATATTGTTCATTCTTGGAAAATGACCCCAGAAGGGACGGTACATCAAAGAACAAAACATTTAACGAGCAAAGTACATAAAAAGGAAAAACCAAGTGACAAAATCCACCTTAGGTTCCCATACATAAAGGAGGATAATAGCCTACAGAATCCTCTGCCAGTGGAAAAGATAACACTCCTTGGAAAACTCACATTTGTTGGTATGGAAAAGTTAGGTCATGGTTGGAACACCTTTCAGTTCCCTCCCCCTGAAAACAGGCTCTTACTTGGCTCTGCCTCTGCCTTTGAAGCTTACATCACACATCTTCTACCTGAAGGGTCTTCTCCCTAGGGAAGGTAGGTAAGGGAAGGGAGGAATGAGGAAAAGGGAGGGTTCCGTGTTGTCATGCTTTTCAGAGACAGAGTAGAATAGCGAGGCAATGGAATAATGAACTGAACAATAGATTTGAACAGTAGATGTGGTTTTGAATTCCATCTCCAATACTTATTAGCAGTGAGATCATAGCTAAATCATCTATTAGGAGTCTCTGAACCTCAGTTTCTTCATCTATATAATGGTTATAATTATATTTCCTATCTCACTGATAGGAAATTTGTAAATTTTTGTAAAGTTTTGTAAATCTTAAAGCACCATACGATAGCTTTAATTTTCAAGGTTTCACCACTGTCTTACTACCTCCTCACTCCACTTTAGAGACTCCTCTCCCATTGGTGAATTTTTCCCAGAACTTCCATTTTGGGGAAGTACCTAGACCAACCATCCTTCATTTTTCAGATGCCTCCCTGGTTCCCTCTCTCCCTTTCCTTTTTTGCTCTGTTTTTTATGCATTTTTCTCTCATTAGAATGCATATTTTTTGAGATCATTCTTTTTGTACATATTTTGTATAAATATATTCCGAAACTCAGGAAAGGGCCTGGCATATAACAAGTGCTTAATAACAAATACAGATTGTTGTTATTATTATTTTGTGAAATTTCCTAGGCAAGCATATATTGGAAGCTAATTAATGAAAATATCCAGCTATTTTGTTTAAAAACAAACACCTATACCATATCTAACTGACACAAAATAGTGGTCATTTAGCACTTTCCTTACCCACTTCTATCTGGACAAGTAAATCCTAAAGCAACTATTACCGGGGTCTACAAATTGACTTTAAGTTTTGATAAATCTAAAAGGAAGTACTTGGTAACACTGGAGCTGAGCTGTGACATTTTTATGTGTCCTACATTCCTATCATTATAGCAAGAAATCATTATTCCTCTTATTCATGTTTGATGATTACATGGCCTTTAGGTCACTTTCCAAGAAAATGGAATTAACAAGTTTTCTCACCTCTACTTTTTTCTCCCTCTATTCCATAGAGTCTTAACTTTTTCTAACACGGACATCTTTGAGTATCTTCTGGAAAGCCTATCAATCACTTTTCAGAATAATGTTTTTAATGCAAAATATAAAGTATATAAGATTATGAGGGAAATCAATTATATTAAAACAAGTTACCAAAATAGATATATTTTTCAAAAAACAAGTTCATAGACCTCAAAGTAATATATATGTGTCTAGTTGGACATACATATACATATCTATCTTATCTATGTGTAAAATATAATTTCAAGAGCCTCCATTCAAAATCTTTTTTCCATTTTATGGTTAGCCATCAAGCATTCCAACAGTTTGTTATTGTTCCCTTCCCCATGCAACCAGCCCACCTTTTTTTCTGATCATACATTTTCTCAGTGAGATTCCTTTCGAAACTTATTGCACATATGTTATCACTGAAAATATGTAAAAGTTCACTTACGGTCACTATGTACCTTTCCATTAACCTTTATGTCTTTTATAACCTTGATTCCTCAGTTTGTAGTATTCAAGGTTCTTAACCATTCAGTGTTGCTAGGAAACATTTATCTGGAAAAAAAAAGATGAGCCTTTGTGCTAAGATCATTAAATTTATCAACTCACTGGGCATTTGCACTACCTGCCCCAGATACAGGTATTGAGAAATTAATTTTATGAACTGATCATCTTCCTCCATATCACAATCTGAAGTATAGATATAGCATATATTTTTATTAATATATAATTAATATATATGATGCTCCTATAATATATATGCATGCTTTCTAAAGATATAGTCTACTGTCATAAAGGACTGGTTCAATGGTGAAATTGACCAGGTGCTTCATTCATAGGTGATATCGTGCTGATTGCATCAAGTCCTAGAATATGATAGATCCTCCTCAACAAAAATCATGAATACTCAAAAAAGTTAAGTTTAATAATTCCATAGAAGTTAAAAGAAATATTTGGGATTTTCTTGGCAAGATACTGACATGGTTTGCCATTTTCTTCTCTAGCTCATTTGACAGAGAAGGAAACTGAGGCAAATGGTTAAACGACTTTCCTCAGATCACACAACTCGTTGTCTGAGGCCAGATTGAACCTAGGAAGGCTTGAGTTCAAATGTGGCTTCTAAAATACTTCAGCTTCTTCAGCATCATTACCATCATTGGTCCCTGTATGCTCTAACCTTTAGATTTTGTGTGCACCCTTTTTTCCCCTTCCTTAGACCTCTGAGCAGTATCAATAATCCACAAAGACCTTCCCATGAGAATTAAATTCACTAAGTTTCCCACACAACCTGGTAAGCCAGTATCCTAAAGTCCCCCCTACTCCTTCCATAATCACTATTTCTCAGAGAAGCTTCAGCAATCCTAAATGTTGAGGTAGGGACAGGCTCTTCCTCAGAGACAGTAAGTTTACTACCTCTGATGTCACAGACAGGGGGATGTTAAAGAAAGGGGTTTTATAGGGAAAAGACCAGGCCTGCAAGACTTCTGGTTACCAGAAGTTGGTGACCTGTAGTTATTATCCCAACTCCTCAATGAGATGAGTGTAAAGAGATTTGCAAAGCACTATGTATATTCTATAGCAGAAAAAGTATTAGTGGTTAAGTCAGAGAACCCAAGTCTAGATCCTGCTTCTATTTACTGCTTATATTATTTTCATCTTTTGTTTGTTTTTTTCTTTCTCATGTTTTAGTTCCCTTTTAGTCTTTTTTTTCTTTCACAACATAACAAATATGGAAATATGTTTAAAGCATTATATATATATATACATATACATATACATATACATATATATATACATATACATATATACATATATATACATATACATATATACATACATATATATATATATATATATATATATATATATATATATATATATATATATATATATATATATATATATATATATATATATATATATATATATATAAAACCTATATCACATTGCTTGCTGTCTTTTGGGGTAGGAGGGAGATAAGAGAGGGATAGAGAAAAAATTTGGAACACAAAATCTTATGAAAATGAATGTTGAAAACTATCTTTATATATATATGGAACAAGATAATGCTATTGGGAAAAAAAAAACAATTTATTGCTTAGAAGATCTTGGGCAAAACAATTTCTTCATTTCCTCATCTACAAAATGAAATGGTTTGACCAGCCTGCTTTTGAAATCCTTTACAACTCTACATTTATGATGAGAACTAATACTAAAAATCTTATTTTTCTTCCGTTTTCTTTTTCAAGAGGAATGATTTTGGACTGGAATGGTCAGAAAATTGCTAATTGAAAGTTCAAAATCAATATAAGGAGATAGCTAGTAAAAGGTCACCTAGCTACTCTTGATGAGTTCAAGTCATCAAGCCTAGATGATCTACCCACTTTGGTACTGAATGAACTGATTGGACAACTCTCAGTCACCTTTGAGAACACATGGAGAACAGGAAAGGAGCTAAAGGACTGGGAAAGGGCAAATGATGCAAATTTTACAAATTTTACAAAACAAATGAGTAAAATCAGCCAATTATAGGCTACTGAGTTGTTATTCATTCTTGGCAAAATTCTAAAACACATTTGTAAAGGATTGAGTAGTGAATATCTGGAAGAAGAAATCACAAAGAACAAGAATAACTTCATCAAAAATACTTCCTATGAAATTAATCTCCTTTCCTTTTTTTTTCTTCCTTCTTTTCTTCCCCCTTTCCTCCTCCCCTTCCTCCTTCTTCTTTTCCCCTTCCCTCTCTCTCTCTTTCTTCTTCTCCCTTTTCCTTCCTCAAATTCCCTTTCCTTTTTCCCCTCCTTTTTTCCCTCCTTCTCCCTTCTTATTCCCCTCCCACACTCTCTGTCTCTCACTTATTTTTTTTTCCTAAATCAAAGTAGGAAACATAGTTTAGCTAGATTTCAGCAAAGTGCTTGACAAAGTTTCTCATGCTAATGTAGAACAGATGGAGAGGGACCTCTATGATATCCAAGTTAAGGGGAGTATCCCAAGAATCTTTGCTTAGCTTGGTGTTTTTAATAACATGACTTTGGAAGCTCCATTGATAGCAAAGTTAACAAATTTGCTGATGACATAAAACTAGGGGAGAGTGTTAACAATGTTGGATGATAGATTTAAGAAAATCTTGGCTGGGTAGCACATTAGCCAAATAAAATAAAATGAAATTTAGTAAGGATAAATATAAGATCTTATACTTGGATTTAGAAAATCAATTTCCTAAGTATTTTTCATATATCCATGAGGAAGAAATAGCATAATAGCAGTTAGGCTGAGGTTATGTACTATTTCAAAGTATTTTTGATTCATTCATGGGGGAAAAGACAGCATAATGGCAGTTACACTGAGAAGAGACATCGATGTAGGTACTAAGTTAAAATCTTCTGATAGTGAGGTTAGCTACTTATATGACATATAAGATCAAGGATTTAGTCAACTGGATCAGATCGGAGAATTATCTGCTAAGCAATAATCTAAGTTGTTCTTACTCTCTGGAAGCTGCTCTCTGGGGATACCAAATATATGAAAGAGCATAGTTTAAAAGCTTCATATAATCTACAATATGGCAAATGAATTTAAGCTATACACATAAACGATGATGAAGCACTAGGAGAAAGGAACATTTGGGGATTCCATAACATCTCTGCCAAGTGATCATCTAAACTTAATTTGATCTGTCTACATTAAAGTAAATCTAAAGAAAACTATCTTGGACATGAGAATTTTTTCTTTCTGGAAGGGCATCAAGAAAACAATGCATACAGGATAAAGAATAAAGGCTGTCTGAATTCTGTATAAATAAAAATA
Source organism: Sminthopsis crassicaudata (assembly GCF_048593235.1). Classification (NCBI taxonomy): domain Eukaryota; kingdom Metazoa; phylum Chordata; class Mammalia; order Dasyuromorphia; family Dasyuridae; genus Sminthopsis; species Sminthopsis crassicaudata. Next base: position 108,171,863 of record NC_133620.1, read on the forward strand.
TTGCCTCCTTTATTTATTATTTCAGCAAGTATTTAAGTACTAAAGAAGATACAAAGATAAATGCTCCTTGCCAGAGACAGAAGGTAATGAAAATAAGTACTGGACCGTTAGAAGGACAGTGAGTTCTCTCTCCTCCATTTTCCCAGAATGAGAAACATTGCATATATCAAGTTTTGAAATATCTATTGATTAGTTATTTAAAATAATTCTTCGTTTCAAGGGATGACTTTAGAAGGGGATGCTAGGCAATGTAAAAAGGGATGACTCTGGGATGGAAAATTCTAGATTATGTAGAAAAAGATATATATATTTAAAGCACAGTAAAATATATACATATATATGTAATACACACACACACACATATATATACATACATATATATATGTATATGGCTCTGTATACACACATACATACACACACACACACACACACATAATTTGAGTATCCACTCTTCCACTTACTATGGGACATGGAACAAATTACTTCATTCCTTTGGACAACAGTTTCTTTATCTGAAAATTAATAGAGTTAGATAAGATGATTAGCAAGGTACCTTCAAACTCTAATATTCTGGAATTCTCTTTTCTGCCAGAATATAACTAATTAATAAACAAACAGAATATATTTGTTTAATTATTCATTCATTCATAGTTTGATGGGGGGATCAGGAGAAATGTCTGCCTCTTAAGAATTTGCCAAACAAGAAGTGACAGAAGAAAAAGAAAAGGTTGGGGAAGACTTACAGCAAAAAAAGGATTTTAGTTTAGACTTAAAGAAAGCTAGGGAAGGCAATAGGTAGAGATGAGAAGGGAGAACTTTCCAATCGTGGGGAACAAAGAAAATCTCCAGAGCAGAGAGATAGACTGTCTTGCTCTTAGAATGTCTAGGAAGCCAGTATCATTATTAGTCAGGAATAAGTCTTAATAAATATTTTTTGACCAATTAACCAACTAAATCTATCTGGAAGACTTAAAATAACAGGATATATGGCAGGTTGTAGAAGTATCTTTCCCTAAGAAATTATTAAAGTAGAGAGGAGTGGTATGTGGAGATATGAGTGAAAATAAAGGCATGGGAGTGAAACCTCCTGAACATAATCTACAGTGACAGGTGGTTGTCATGGTAAATATGAAAGATGACTCAACATAAATATGAGGGAGGATGGAATAGTATGTTAACTCTAAGGTCTGACTGACCTTGAAGCATACTCAACAATAAAAACAATAAAGGTGGAAAAGAGCCTCTTTAATTAAATGGTATTCAGCACAAACCCAAAGGGCCAACATAGAACAAATCAGCCCAAGGACAATAGAGGTATTGAGCACCCTTTGGAATTGTTTTCCTTTAGAACAAAGGTTCTTAACCTGAGGTCTGTGAAATTATTCTGAAAACTGTATTTCAATGTAATTGGTTTCCTTTGTAATTCTATATATTTGATTTTATATATTAAAAATATTATGTTGAGAAGGGGCCTGTACATCTAACCAGATAGACAAAGGGATCTAGGACACATGAAAAAGGTTAAGAATCCCTGAATTATAAACAACATATGTTATACTTTGTTTAGTGAAACACTCAAGTGAAGTGGGCATCACTTTAATTTTTGTTTATTTCTACTCTGTTATTTATGGAGTAAATTATCTAGGACATTTGTTTCCCTTTCTTTTTCCTTTGTATTCCTTACCTTTTAGCCATTTACAGACTCATTTTCTATTTCCACATAAGGTAGGAAGGATATGGAAAAGGAACTAAACTTCTAATGAGTTGGAAGTTCTAATAAAAAATTAATGATGAAAGCAAATTAATGGTGAAAATGGATTTTATCTATAGCTGGCATTATCCAGATATTCCCTGAACCATAACAAAAAAAAATACCAAATGAGATGGGAGGAAAAGTATTTTCTTTAAATATCTTAATTTTTTTTAACAAAAAACCTGTCTCTACTCATTAGGAAAAATCTTTAAGAATAGAAATAGATCATTTTCAACTTTTCAATAAACAAAAATGCAAATTTATCTGTTACTTTAATGATTCTTTAATGATTCAAAGATATCCCTGATCTCATACATAAGAACATATCCTCCAAAGGTACAAAGTAGCACCCTTTATCCTATGCAATTCTTTTCAACATTTTTTTATAAATCTTCTTTAAAAGACAAATTCAGTATACTGAAGACTTCTGTCTTTTTTTTTTTTTTTAATTTTAGAGCTACCAATGCAATACTTGTGCATCTCATACTTTATACCTAGATAAGGTCAAAATGGGTACATGATTTATATATAAATATATTATAATAGATATTGTAAAATAAAAAAATATATAAATAAATAAAGCAAATTAGAAGAGCAAGAAACAGTTTACCTGCCTGTCAGATTTTTGGAAAAGGGAGTTTATGACCAAACAAGAAATAGCATTATGAAATGGAAAATGGATAATTTTGATTATATTAAATCAAAAAATTTTTGCATAAACTTCATCTGTTAACCTTCACTCTTGATACATAACTGGTCAACCTCCTTTTCTATCATATATATTCTTGATGCTTTTAAGCTACTTGTCATATACAAGGTGGAAATATGATAACAATTCCTTTAATCCACTATCAAGCAAGCAAGCATTTATCGGGTCTTGGTGACTCAAAGATAAATCTTGCCCTCAAGGAGCTTATATTCTATTGGAAGGAGATAATATGTATATTTATAAATATCAACAAATTGTAATATTATATTACACACATACATATATGCATATAAATGGAAAGAGGGGAAAAAAGAGAGAGAGAAAAGAAAGACTAATTCACACATCCAATTATCATCTGTGCAATATTCTTCTATTTTGGTTTTCTGTGCATGAATCTCTAAGTTGACCTCTTTGGTATAGCCTTGAAGTGGTTCCAGAGCTTAGTGGAATCTACACACTGTCCTCTGCAAACAGAAACATCTAAAAAATTTGTAAACAGAAAATCTATCTTCTATTTGGCCTTTGCATAGAACATCCTCTGTAACCTTTCTATTTTATTTTTTGCTTGAGGTTGATACTTGGCAGATTTAATTTTTAAAAAGTTCTCTCTTTTGGTAACATGTGAAAAACACTTTGAGAAGCTGAATTTTGATCTCTGGAGTCAAATGTCTTTTTTTCCCCCCGTTTCTGATAATTAACAAACAGTAGATTCAGTGGGACCTCATATTGTTCAGTTAATTGTGACTGAGACTATGTGGTCTTTTATAGAGAACCATGAAAGCCTATCTATTCCCTTTTTTATCTTCTCATTAAAGATAATCTTACATATGTATAAGATATTGTCATGAAAATTTTGCAGAGCTGAGAATATTGCATACATTGATTGTTCTCAATGTCTTCAACTTGGAATCTTGAAGTCTTGGGTTGTGATGATTTTTCCACTGAGTTGTGACAATTTCATAATTTCCTCATATGTAAAATTGGGACAATAAAAGTCATGCTATCTGCTTCATACAATTATTAAAAACATTAACATGAGAAAGCATATAAAGCAATTCATAAATGAGTATTATGTAAGGCATTTACACTTTACTTATCGTATGTTGTTATTTTTCTGATTTCTATTGGCTATAAGCAGATATGTTTTACTAGCAACTCCTTTCCTCCCCCTACTCATCACTCCCTCCCCATACATTATATGTTAAATAATGCTGGACCCATAAAAAACAACCAAGTGCCTTTGTGTGATTAGGATCCCATTATCCTTTTATAAATATGCAATGGTTACTTCTGTCCCAACGGCATTGAGAAATACAGTAAAGAGGTAAAGATTTGTTAAACTCCTCTCCAGGAAGGTGTCTAAAGATTCAGTGGCCTATATTCTATCCCACAGAATTGAGGCAACCTGAGACTGTTAATAAATTCATTAGCTTCTGACCCTGAGATCATCTCCCTTTAACTTTCTTTCAGAGGGAAAAAAAAAACTCTCTATCTTCTGTTTATTTGTTTAGCAACTCCAAATTTCTTTCATATTTATAGCCTGGGAAAAATATGTTTAAATTTAATTTAAATTCTATATCCAAACAAAAATTTGGAAAATTTTCTGGACTTATACCTCAGAATGGCCTTTTCTTATGCTACTTAAGTAGATACTTGCATAGGAATTACTGAGGTCATCAAGGGCTATCCCTAAGGTATGGAAAGGCTAATTGTTGCTTTGGCCCCCATCTTTTTCAATGTTATCCCTGCATCTCCCTTCTTCATCTTTCCCTAGCTAATAATAAATAAATATAAGTAGTAACACAGATATATAATATAAATAGAACATAACATAAATAATGGATAAAAATAATAAATGGTTAATAAAACTATCAATAATTTAAAATATTTTAAAATAATTTAAATTTTTAAAATTTAAAATTAAGCTCCTTTCTCTTCTCATCCTTCTCCCTCAATCCATTCCTATTGAGAAAGCAAACAAAATCCTTATTACAAACATGTATAGTTATACAAAACAAATTCCTGCATTAATTATACCAGAAAAATTTTTTTATGAGTTGGTAGCCTGTTTCCTCATGAGTCCTCTGGAATTATGGATGGTCATTGTTTTGATGAGAGTTAAGTCTTTCAAAGTTGTTTGGCTACGCAATATTGTTGTTATTGTATAAATTGTTTTCCTGCTTCTGAATAGTTATTATTAAATAAATATAACAATTGTAGAACTCAATTTACTTATTTACCTCTTTGTATCCTCACTATAATCAAATAAGAACTATTATTATCCCCATTTTACAGATGAGGGGAGTGAGGCACTTTAATAAAAGAGCTAAGTGATTTTCCCAGAGCCATATTGTCATGAAGTGTTTGTGTTATGATTCAAATCTAGGTATTGCAGACTTCCAGTCCAGTACTTAATCCACTACCCCAAATTGTTTAATTGGCTGGTGCTAAAAACAAAACAAAACACAATGTGATTATCATTTACATAGCTCCAGTCCTTCCTCCTTCCACTAAGGCAAAAAATGAGATTGTTCCCTACAACAACAAAAAAGTCTTAGATGTTTTAAAAAATTTTCTAATCTGTTTTTTTTCCCCTAGATAAAAATATTAGGCTTGTATAAATAGAGTGGGAAGTGAAACACAGGTGATCTTTTCCCATCCTCTCCCATCAAGGGCTATATGTCTGGTACATTCTCTTAAAAACCCACGTCCTTTCACCAGCTAATCAGGGTCAGTTGGTGGTTTCCCCCTGAATTTCCCTCCTATCTTCTGAAAAATAACTCTCAAGTCTTACCTCTGCCACAAAAAACCCAAAACAAACAAAAAAATCCTTATACAAATGCCTATTCAAAATGTAAACAGTTCCACCTGAAAAATCAATGTCCTTTAAAGTCCCTTTCTACTGTTAAAAGAAAATGAATCGCTAGTAATGAATAATGAGAAATACTTTAATTTCCTTCACCTACACCCATATTTTCAAATTTTATTATCTTATACAGTTCAATTTAGACTCATCCAGAAGAGTTGGACTCATACAGATGAGTTGGAAAGATATGAAATCTTTTTAAATCCATTATAGCTTACATTAAAAGACAGATAAATCTGATGAGGTCTTGATTTAAGGTTGTCAAGGAACCAAATGATGAAATTAGATGCAGGGAACCAAATGAGATTAGGGTTCCTGGTGGTCAGGGAGTTAGATGAGGGGGTTAGTGGCAGGTTCAGGGAACCAAATGAAGAGGTTTGGCTCCCCCAAATCCCTTGGATTTGGGGCATGGGTAGGCAGTTTTGAGAATCCCCCTTCTGGTGGCTCAGAGATCTTTCATAAAGGAATTTACAAACCCGAAAAGCTAAAATAATAATAAAAAAAAGTTTATTCTAGGCATTGGGAAGTCAGCCTTTACTATGCATGAATAGAAAGGCTGAATTCTTTAGTGGCAAAGTCCCAGTAGGGAAATAAAGTTTCTAGTACAGATACCCTGACAGAGAGATATAAAGTCTCGATTAGGAAAACAGTTGAGGATAAAGAGAGGGTAACACTGGAAGAGAATATCATCCCAGTGGGCTGAGGTTTCCTTGGCACAGCCTGGCATGTTAGGTCCTCTGCAAAGAGAGGGTTTAAGATTTGCTCTTTTACAATAGAAGCTTTGGCTACAAGCCAGGCCTGCTCCATGAGGGCAGGGTTTTTAGCTTGAGCTGGAATTGAATAGAAAATCTTCAATTGAATAGGATATTTCTCCAATTCAATAGGATTGCTATTTCCAGTTCCAGCTTAACCAGTCCCACCCAGACAACAGAATGAAGCTGCTTGTCTTCGGGCAGGGTCCCATAAAATGGCAGGATTAAAGGAAATTTTGTCCTTTAAGGAGTTTTAGAGTTTTGCGTTTCCTTTAAACAGTATTTTTTTTTAAAAGGCTGCTGCAATTTTTTAATCTGGAAAATATGGAGACTTTGAAAAGAAACCAAAAAAATCACTGTTACTTTCTCTTCTGAATTAAAATACACCTTCCTCTCCCTTCCCCCCTTCCCTTCCCTTTCCCAGTCCTTGCCCTTTAAAGATTTCAGTTACATTTTCAAATAAATTCTATATCCTAAAGGCTGACATATGCTAAGCTTCAGAAACTGGCCTTGGATTGGGAAAACATTTAAGTTCTCATAAACATGCAATCACTAGTTACTTTTAGGATGATGAATTCTATTGATTGGTTCCACTCAAACTTGTGACCTGCTAGTGGTATTAGATATTGGCAGTAATATATCTTCTCATTAAATTTTCATTGGATAGAGTGATGGAAGAATAGTGCTCCAGTCCGCCCTGTACTAGCTGGCTGGCTCACTATCCCTGATGATGCCATTCTGCTGCGGCCCTTTATTGGATCAGGGTGATTAGTTTTCCAGCACTCACTGCTGTAGTCGAATCAAATTTCTTTTTCAAGCACACTGAGCTTACAAATAGTCATGTGCTTTTGGTTTGATGATGGCATCGCAGAGTTACTAGAAGATGCAGTATAGTGAAGTCATTTCCCATTAGCCACATGCCTCATAATTCTGAGGCAATGTGCTACAGCTGTGATTACAGCCTCTAAGGCATTTCTCTGGAGAGTCAAAACTCATATAAATCAAGAGAGTCTCATGTGTTTCTATCTACCAATTTGGCAAGGACCATCAGTACATTGGTAAATCAAATCCAAACGCTAAAAAAGACATTCATTTTTAAATCTTACCATATCTATCTACTGGCTAACATATATTATGGGCCCAGAATTGTGGTGGATAAATAAGAAGTATAAAACTCTTGATACTTGTGTATGACCATCTCAAAAAATCTAACTGGGAAGACAAGATTAACATATCTGGAATGAGCAAAGAACAGGTAATGCAATATTGAACACTGTAAAGAAATATAGAACCACTCTAAGGTAAACTATGGGCATGCAGTGTAGCTGACATTCACATAAAATCATTTCTGTACAGTGTTAGGTAATAATTGGAAGATATAGAAGGACCTAGATGAAAGATCTCATATTCTGAATTACATGAAAAGTTCAATGGCAGAATAGTGAGAAGCAACATTATGGTGAGCACCATGGAGTGGTCTTCATGAAAGATGTTGGCTATAGACTGAACAAGCAAATAAATTTTCAAAGCTCAAACCAGGAGGGCAGTGAAGGAACCTGGATCACACCTCTTTGAAAGCACTGAAAATGTGTAGGCTCCAGATTGAGCTATGAAAGCTGCAAAAGACCAGGCCAGACATCCTGCACCCTAAAAATGAACAGAGCTCAACACTAACATAAAATTTAAAATCAAGAAATGGCTAGAAGAATGAGAAGGAAAAAAAAACTACCTTAATTTTCTCAGCTAGAAAATGGGGATACTTCCACCTCACAGAGTTGTTGTAAGGCTCAAATGGTATAACAGCTGTAAAATTGTGAATAATGTGAAAGCATTCAGCACAGTGCCTGGAACATAGAAAGCATTATGGAAATGTGTATCTCCTTCTTCCCTGTGAGATCTCCACACAGTAAAAAGCAGGATCGATAGTGTGGTGTCAGGGATGAGTAGATAGTTGCCACTCTCCAGGCTTTTGTGTCCATCTGTCTGTTCCTGCCTTTGGTGAGCAGTTGTTCCTTGTAGTGATAAGGAAGGCAGGCCCCTTCTCCATGATTTTTCCCTCAGTGATGTCAATAGGGGCCAGCCTGGGAGTAGGTCTGGTGATTTGAAAGGAAGGAGTTATTTTGAAGCCTTACCAGGTGGAGAGGATATGTGGTTGCCACAATGGTGGGACTTACCTGGCACATTACTACCATACTCTCCTAAAAAACTGGGGCTTAAAACATTAGAACATGAGACGTTTTGTGGAATTGCTAAATCAGCATTACATCTCTGACATAGCTCTGCACTATACAAACAAATCTCTCTGGGTCTAAACTAATGGTCGCCCCTGCCAAGTACAAGGCTACTCTCAAAGTGTATTGGAACTAACAGGGGACCCCTAGGCTTGTAAACTCATATGGAGTTGTTAGAAACATCTACTTTTAGATTTCTGTTTATGGTCAGAAAATAAACACAAAGCAAAAGAAACGACTACAGCTTTGTAATACATTCTCTAGCTCACTTAGGGAAACATGGATTGTTGGCTGCCATGTATGAAGAGATTTGTATTTCTGTCAGGATGGGGGAAAAGAATGACTGCACTTCCCCTTGATTTTTACTGAAATTTCAGAGAGATCTTCTAGAAAAAGAGAAGGAGTGCAGAACTGTGCCCCCTATAAAAGTCTACTAAGTGGGTAGCTCTTTCTAGCTTAGTGCTCAATCTTTTCTGGCTGCAGACAACCATTAGACACAGTCACTAGACCAAGAACTGTTTTCTCCTTCCCAAATATCACTACATTTAGCATTGAACCACATGTGCCCAGAAGTTACCAGGAACAGCAGAGTTTTGTTCAGTTGTTTTTCAGTATTGTCCAACTCTTCATGATCCTATTTTAAATTTTTTTTGGGGGGAGGGAGAGACACTGAGATGATTTGCCATTTCTTCAGATCATTTTATAGAGGAGAAAACTGAGGCAAACAGGGTTAAATGACTTGCCCAAAGTCACAAAACTAGTAAATGTCTGAGACGAGATTTGAATTTAAGATGAGCCTTCTTGACTCCAAGCCTGGTGCTCTATCTACTGCACCATTTCAATGCTCAATGAAAGCACAGGTAAAGCTCCCTAAAGGTCCATCCCCATACTTGTTCCATAATTGCATACTCCAACACAACTTCCAATGGTTGGAATGCAAAGTCCATCCAACTTCTTTGGTTAAGATGGCCAGTCTTCAAATTTTTACATCTCTAATTACTGGCTTCCCAACTAAAACCAAATCTCCTATAAGAAACTTTTCTTAACTCCTCTTAATTTTAATGCCTTAAGTATTTCCTTTTTAGTATATGTATTATATAATATGTAATTTATTTATGTAATATGTATTTATGTATCAATATGTAATATGATAGGTATTTAATATATTCTTTATTCATAATATGTATGTGTACATATATACATAATTTGCTTCATATATTTGTTTGCATATTGTCTCCCCTAGTAGATTATGAGCTCTCTGAGTGCAAGGATTATCTTTTGCCTCTTTTCACATTTTTTGTGCTTAGCACAGTGCCTGGCACTTAGAAAGTATTTAAATAAATGTCTCTTGAGTAACTGGCAAGTGGATAATAGTTTTTTATTCTCATTACCAGAAGCAGGGAGGTTTAGGCCTGGACAAATTATATTGTGTGGACTCGTGTTTCCCCAACACTTTTATAGAGGTAGTGTTAGGGCAGGAATGTAGTTATTGTATGGACTTAATGTTTCCCCAACACTTTTATGGAGGTAGACTTAGGGCAGGAATGTAGTGTAATGAGAAGGCAGTATGTAGTGGAATGTCAGAGATGTTGAGTTCAAGATGAAGCTGTTTGACCTTGGCTAAGTTCTGCCACTTATTGGCTCTAAGTTGTTTAGAATCACGAAATGCTAGTACTGGGCAAAGACCATAGAAATCCTTCCATTTTATATTTGTGTAACCCTTGACCCAAGAGCATCCAAGGAGTCGACTCCATCTTTGGCTTGTTGCCTTCATTTAGTTTAAATTTGAAAATTTTCCAAGATAAAACTTTTGCTACAGTTATTTCTTAAGTGTCCCTTAATTTTGCAAAACACTGAATATAATATAAAATTATTGATTTGGATAGTTCTTATATCACCTTGCCAAAAATACATGAGATGCTGAGGACTCATAGGAGTACATGGAAAAAATCTCCCCCAGAAGGGAATTGAATTTGGGCATATCATTAAGACAACCTTCTGCCATTTTGGCAAGTCCCTCTTGCCCACAGAGACCTACATTATCTCTCAAGGCTGGTAGTACCACTACTCTATGACTTTGATCACTTATCCTCTCTTAGTGAAGATACTTTGAACTTAATGAACAAACAATCCCCTTTTTATTGGATTATGCTGTTGAATAACTCTTTGATTCTGATTTCCAAATAGAACACTATAGAGGAATCACATGGAATATATTTTTTTTTTCCTCTGAGAAACAGGATGAATTAAGAAAAATCTCTACAGAAGGTCAAAGGCTTGAACTTTCAAAGCCAGGAATTCTACAACTTGGAGTTACCCCACAAGGCAACCCTCAAAGGGGCAAACTAAACAAGATTCCAGGATTCATGCTGCATAAAATATTCAAAATCTCTTCTCTAAGAGGAAGTTAGGATCTAGGAACAGTATGTTTTAAGTACTTGTCACTCACTGCCATGTAATTCTGTTTTAAGTAATCACTACTTGATTGATACTAGGGGTCAGGAGGTGGGAAAGAGAAAAAAAATCCCTCTCCATTCCTTGCCGTATTTTGGAAGAAACAAGAGGAAAAAAAGGAATAGTTTCAAGAGCTGAAAACCAGAGTTGCCTATGAAAGGGGCAATTGATTTTTCAGTTAGTTAATCCCCAGGATTCCCTATGTCAATTTAATTTTAATGGGGGAATTCATCTATTTGATAAAGACATTTAAAGAATTATAATAACCTGTAATTTCATCAAGTTGAAATTGGGGGAATACTTCACTTTGAACAAGGGATTCACTGAACCACCCCTCCCACTACAAATGATTAAACTGATATTCAGAAAAGTTAAATGACTTGCCAAGAACTTTTAAATGATCTTGATGGTTACAAAGCTATGGCCAAACTCATGTCTCCTAACTCCTTGTGTAGGCTCTTTCCAATATACCAAATTTCAGCTTTATATATGGTTGTAGAACCCATGAAATTGTTGGCAGCCTAATATCTCAAATTGGTTGTGATGCCCTGATTTTGGAATTTTAAAAAAATGGATTCAGGTCCTAACTCTATCTGTACTAGCTCCTACCTTGGATCTCTATTGTTAGGAGGTTGAGTTTTATGGAATGGTTGATTTTTATAATTCTGAATTGCAGTGTGCCAAGTCAATTGAGTATTAGGCACATGGTGAACCCTCAAGGCAGGGGAGAACAGAAAGGGTTACCCGGATGTTTAAACAAGGGCAAAGTGGCTCAGGTACAGCTCCCATGACCCTCAATAGTGGGATTAGTCAATAAATGATTGAACAAAGTGAAGAAATGAGAGGAAAAAAGGAAGGAAGGAAGGAAGGAAGGAAGGAAGGAAGGAAGGAAGGAAGGAAGGAAGGAAGGAAGGAAGGAAGGAAGGAAGGAAGGAAGGAAGGAAGGAAGGAAGGAAGGAAGGAAGGAAGGAAGGAAGGAAGGAAGGAAGGAAGGAAGGAAGGAAGGAAGGAAGGAAGGAAGGAAGGAAGGAAGGAAGAAGGGAGGGAGGGAAGGAAGGATGAAGAAGGAAGGGAGGGAAGGAAGGAGGGAGGGAGGGAAAAGAGACAGGGGAGGGAGGGAAGGATGGGAGAGGGAGGAAGGGAGAGGAAAGAAGGAAGGAGACAGAAAAAGAAAGAAAATTTTTATCCCACCTACCTTGTTAGGATTGAATATGTAAGGTATTATATAAATGCTAGGTATTGTTAATAAAACTTTAGAGGGAAAAGATCTCAATGGGGTCTGTCTGAGAAGAAAAATAGTAAAGGTGAACTGACAATCCTATCACTGTCTTAATATCCCTATGATAGTGATGGTGTTAAAAAAAAGACTATAAATGGAAAGAGTTTTGTCATTCCTGGCCTCACACACACCCAAACACACCCTTTTTTCTTTTAGCAACAATTAGCAAAGCCTCTTCTCCATTCCCTTTCTTTTACCCCATCAAAGTGAAGTTTTGAGATAGATAAAGCATTAGTTTTCTAAGAACTTCTCAAAGTAGAGAGTGGGGGAGATGGATAAAATGTCCTTGAATTTTGGCATCCTATGGATGGCTCTAAGCAGCCCTCAAATATCATATTGTTGCACATGCCCAGAAGGTATAAATTTTAGAAAGCCTTAATATTCTACATTATCCATTGTAAGGGAGAATTCCTGCTCTACCAGTCTCTGCTATTAAGAGTATGTAGGCCTTGCATAAGAGCAGTCCCAAGATGTCATCCCTATATCTAGGTTTTCTCTTTAATCAAGAAGAGTTGATGCAATTCATTCTTGTTGACCTGCATACCAGAGTAATGAGCTTATGACTGACAAAAGCACCTGATGCCAAGAAAGGGAAATCTTTCTAGCTATGTATTCATCTCCATGGTGCTTATCACCATAGTACCCTACTGTATATTCTTGATTCCATGACAGTTAAATTATAAACAAGAGGAAGTGACTTATCACTTACATGTGCTCCATTATATACTTCAACTTCTTTTGAAGCAAAGGAAAGAACACTGGGTTGAACCTGGATTTGAATCCTTATATTGACATTTGAATCTAGGGGAAAAGTCATTCTGCTCCTTGTTTCTGCTTTCTCACCTATATAGCCATAAGATTTTAAGTCCTTTGACTTTGACTCCGTTAAGCCCCAATTTTCTCATATATAGAAGGAGGATAATAAAATCATACTACACTTCTCATAGGGATGATATATATGTATGTAGAATAAATGGAATAAATAGAAAGAGATATGAAGAGACAGATAGCTAGATCCCTCTACACACATATACATATGTTTCTATCTCAGATGAGAAGGAAAGGGAATGAGTACTTATTAATTGACTACCATATATATGCAGTCACTGTTAAGCTCTTTACAAATATTATCTCATTTGATTGTGTGTGTGTGTGTGTGTGTGTGTGTGTGTGTGTGTGTGTGTGTGTGTGTGTCTGGGGTGGGGCATCATCAACATGCAATTCAGAAGCCCAAAAGAGATTTTTGATCATTGAGTATTTATATTTATGTTTATCAGTGTGTTTTGCAGAGTTTATCACAAAGACAACTTTAAGCAGCATTAGACTGGAAACCCAAGAAAATTTGCTAATTTTTATAACTTGGCTGTAACTATCATACTTATTGATCATAAATGATGAATAAGATTATAGTCCCTGATGAAGACAATTTTCACATTTATAGCCATTAATTCCCACCAATGATGTTTTCCATTTTATAGATAAGGTAGAAAACTTTTAAGTTAAAATACTCTGTTTTATGGCCATCTCTGCTATGCTTAGAGAATAACTGATTAATTCCTTAGTTTCCTAAGAACTCAGTTGTTGATTAGAAATGGAACTGTTTGTGTTTGTAAATGTTCTATCGGATTCTTTAAGTGACAGTCACCATAGAGTCATATTGATAAAGGGGATTTTAAGGGTAATAGTGTTGGGGATTAAAAAGAACACTGAGCATTTATTTCTTCAAAGCACAGCTTAAGTAACCAACTAGATACATAAAGCCTTTCCTGATTCCTCTTCTCTCCCACAATTGTTAGTGCCCTCCTTCCTAAGATATCTTGCAATTTACTTGTATTTATTTTATTCTGTATGTATTTATAAATTTATTTGTTGTCTTCCCCATTAGTAAGCTCCTAGCTAGTAGGAATTTTTTTTTTCATTCTTTATATTTGTATTTCCTGTGTGAAGCACACTACCTGGTACATAGTAGGCCCTTAATAAGTATTTGTGCCAATGCTTCTCTAGACCAGTTTTCTCATCTGGATCAATGTGAGGTGTGTATATAAAGTGACTTGCAAATGTTGAAGCACTATATAAACATCAGCTTTATGATCTATAAAATGAAGGGGTTATAAAACATAATTCCATCTCTGAATTCTAGGATGGGTCTACTCCATTCTTGTCCCTCTGCCTCTTATTTCTCCTTCCCCCCCCCCCCACTTCACCTTGGCCACCCCAGTCAATTAATCAACAACAATGTAGGCAGGGACTATTTGTAAATCACAGACATGAATCTCTTTAATTTAAAAACTTTTGGAGATAAAGTTCTTCACTACCTCATATTCCAGATTTTAGTAACTTTCACTTTCAGAAATTATTTCCTTATTCTTATCTTTCCTGATTTTTTATCTTAAATTGGGATAGAAAAACACTAGGGCACCATCTTCAATATAATAGCTACTCATAGGATTCTATAAAAGGCTAGTCTCTTCCATGTCAAGTTTACTTTCCCCTGAAACTCTTCAGGTTTAGCTAACCCTGCTCCTTTAGTCTTTCCTTATAGGGACTAAAAAATTAAACATTCTCTAAATAAGTTCATCCATTTATTCAATTCTAATGTTAAGTTCAAACCTGATTGTCCTTGACAGCCTTCTAAGCTCAGGAGCATATGTGCTATGCAAAACAATAATCCTTGAGTAAGATGATTACTTGAGCCCACAGTTCAGCAAAACACCATTTTCCTTCTCAATACTTCAAGTGTAATGACAGGAAAGTGTAATGACATGGAAATCTGGGGCATGCAGACCCGAGTCCTATAACAAAGATGACACAAGATGGTAGCACATCTGGGGAGGGGGTTTTGCATCACTCCTGTACAGGTAGGCTAAAGGCGATTCAAATGAACACACCAATTTGTGTTTTCCATCTTCCAAACTCCAAAAGATTGGTGGAAGTACAATGGTCTTAAAGCAAGTCCTCACAGCAGCACCATAAGTAACAGTATCTTTGTTCTGAATTGGCTTTTTTCCAAAAGAGATTTCCATTTTGGTGGAAGCATTTTTCCTGATTAGTAGTATGACACTGACACATTTAGTAAGTATATTTCACTTCCCTGCTTACCGAAACAGTGTGGGAGGAAACAAACAAAATGTGAGTTTCTGCTAAAGACCTGATTAACAAGTAGTTCAATGACTTCCTATTTCAAATACTATAAGTCTAGGTTTCTGTGCAGACACCCAGCAGGGAAGTGAAATTGATTTTAAGTCTCTGAAAACGCTGGCCTCACCCTAAGTATTTGACCAACATTCTCTCCCATAAGTCAATTCGCCTACATTTTCTTGAGTGTCTCCAATCCCTTAGCACTTCCTCTGCTTTGACTGATCTACTTTACCTGGAATACCTCTCCTCTCTGCCTATACAAATTCTGCAAATCAGTTCAGGTTCCACTTTCCCCACAGAGTCATTCTCCGTCATTTTCATTCTTACTACTACTCTATTTCAGTGAGGGAGGATTTTATGTACTGCAACTTACTTGCAAGTCATGCCATCACCTTCTTGACAATTTGTGAGAGTGGTAGCTACTCCACTGTGGACTCAATTGGCCAGTTCCTATTAGGCAATACAATTTCTTCCTTCTTCTTTCTTCTTCCCTCTCTCCCTTCCTTTTTTCTTCCCTTCCTTCCTTCCTCTGTCCACAGAGTATCATTCTCACCTGCAAGTGCTTTGCCCAAAGAAATATAAACTTTGATCACTGAAACTTTGAAAGCTATCTTGGGATTCACAGGCAAGGTTTCTTTCTTAAGGACCATGCCTTAAAAACTCATATCACTTGGACTTTTCATTGACTGGCCAACAAGCCTCGCTTTGCCATTATTTGGGCCCAGTATAAATATCAATTGTCTCTGTTTTGGCCAGAAACCCGGAAGATCTTCCCTTCCCAAATTGATTTTTCTTTTTTGATTAGATAAAAGAGGCTATTCTTTGCCTCATTTCTTACCTAACTTTACTAACTTACCTAACTTTAATCAGTCTCAGTCACCTCTATATCAGGTTCACATTCCCTTTTGCCTGGACTAGAGTAATGCAGCTTCCTTTGACAACCCCCCCCCCACTCCCACAACCCTGCCCCAAGTCATTTTTTATATCCCATATGCTTTGATAAATTTTCTTAAAGCACAGTTTTCATCATATTAATAGTAATAGGATAATAGGATAGTAATAGGATAAGCAGTAATAGGAGAGTTGAGAAGAGGGAGGAATTGGGGAAAGGAAGGAATACAATTGTTAGTCAGTCAATATGCAATCATTTAATTTTCTGTCAGGCACTTTGGTAGGTGCTAGGGGTACAGAGAAGAAAAAAGATGGTTCCTGGCCTCAAATTGCTTGCCCTCTGAGGAGACAATATATAAACCATTGTGAACAAACTATATACAAGATAAAAAGAAAATAAGAGGGAAGTACTAGAATTGTTTAAAATATTATTAAATTCACTGTTGCTTTCTTCTCCTCCCTCAATTTTTAAACATTTTTATTTCAGTTCCAAATTCTGTCCCTCTCTCTCTCCCTCCTTATACCCTTCCTAAAGTGGTAAGAAAACAGATATAAGTTATATATGTGGAATTATGTAAAATATTTCCATGTTAGTCATTTTGTACAAAATTTATTTTAAAAAATGAAAGAAAATGAAAATAGCATGCTTCAGTCTGTATTCAATCAATATCAGTTCTTTCTTTGGAGGCAGATAGAATGCTTCATCATTATCCCTTAGGATTTTCTTGGATCATTGTATTATTGAGAATAGCTAATTTATTCACAGTTCTTTAACAAACAACATTGCTATTACTGAGTACAACATTCTCCTGGTTCTGTTCACTTCGTTATGGATCAGTTCATTTAAGTCTATCCAGGTTTTTCTGAAATGATCCTGTTTGTCATTTCTTATAGAACAATAATATTACAATCACATGCCACAACTTGTTTAGCCATTGCCAGGTGATGGGAAACCTGTGATTTTCAATTCTTAGCCACCACAAAAAAAGAGCTGCTATATAAATATTTTTGTTCAGATAGGTATTTTTCCCTTTTTTGGATGTCTTTGGGATATAGACTTAGCAGTGGTATTGTTGGATCAAAGGATTTGCAGAGTTTTATAACCTTTTGGGAAGTTCCAAATTGCTCTACAGAATGGTTGGATCAGTTCATAACCACCAAGAGAAAAGACACTATGTAATTAAGAGGAATTGGGAAAATCTCTCTGTAAAAGATGGGATTTTGGTTGGGACTTGAAGGTATATAGGGAATCGAGGAGGCTGATACAAGGAAAAAGAGCATTCCATACGTGGCAGATAGGCAGTTGAAAATGCAGAATCAGGAGATGGAGTGTTTTGTTTGATGAACAACAAAAAGATCAATGTCACTGGGGGAAAGGGAGAGGGGTAGGATGTAATAAGACCAGAAAGATGGGGGCAAGGCTGGGTATGAAGGACTTTGAATGCCAAACAGAGGATTTTATATTTGATCCTCGAGATAATAGAATGCCACTGGAGTTTTTCTGAGTAGGAAAGTGACATGCTCAAGACCTACACTTTAGGAAAATCATGTTAAGCTACATAGAGGACAGATGAGAGTGGGGAAAGACTTGGGGCAGATAGCCCAACTAGCAGGCAAATGCAAAAATACCTCAGGCTTGAGGAGATAAGAGTTTGCACCAGAGTAGTGGCCATATCAGAGGAAAAAAGGAAGTATATTTAAAAGATGTTGCAAAGGTAAAATCTACTAACTTTGGCAGCAAAAAGGACTTAATAGTGGGCATTAAGTAGTCAAGGATAACATCTAGGTTAGGAGTCTGGGGAACTGGAAAGATAATGGTATACTCAATAGTGATAGGGAAATTTGGAGTAGGGAGGGTTTAGGGGAAAAGATAATTAATTCAGTTTGGGATATGCTGAGTTTAAGATGTCTGTCTACAGGCATCTAGTTCCAGATGTCTGAAAGGCAGTTGAAAATGTTAGACCAGATAAATGCTAGGAGAGATGAGGGACAGAAACATAGTTTTAAGAATCATCTGATGAGATTACTAAGTGAAGTATTGTAGAGGGAGAAGATGGCCCAGGATAGAACCATATGGGACCCCCAAGGCTAGTGGGTATAACCAGATGAACATTTCATCCAGTTCATCAATGGAGACTAAGAAGATCAATTAGATAAATAGGAGGAGAAGCAGAAGAGAGTAAATTCAAAAACAAAAAAATACATAGAGAAAAGAGACTATTAAAATAATGGTGGAGAGTGTCAAAAGTTGTAGAGAAGTCAAAAAGGATAAGAATTAAGGAAAAGGGAGTTGTTTTGGGACAAGCTAAGTTTGAGATGCTTAAAGGATAGCCAGTTCAAGATTTCCAAAAAGGCAAATGGCAATATGGGACTATGGTTCAAGAGTGAAAGGCCGGACTTCCGGCCAAGATGGCAGCATGGAGGCAGACAGCTGCTTGAGCTCTGTGTTTTCTCTCAGGACTTACTTCATGACAAGCCTTGGAGTTAATGCTTGACCGGAAAAGAAACCCACAAATAATCACCAACAGAAGACATCATTGAAATTTCCAGAGAAGGTCTGTGTTTGCTTGGGGGAGGGTCAAACAGACTAGGCTCAGACTGAGGGCAAGCAGCCAGAGTGAGACACAGCTTGGACCGGAGGGAGGAGGGGTGCGATCTCTGCCGTTTCTGCAAAAAGACTTTTTCCCCAGTGTGGATGTTCTGTCTTGG